>NC_066618.1:11596113-12204208 GCF_025201925.1 Gopherus flavomarginatus | reverse complement strand
ACCCAGGACCCCCGATCGATTCAAGCTTCACGGAGTGGTGAGAACCCAGCTCTCTCTCTCCAGGTGTAGCCTTCTGACCCTGACTTGTGTGATCAGTTATAGTTTTCTAAACCTGACTTTTATAATCAAGTTTGTTAGATTTAATATTATCACTGTTTTGTTTGTTTGTTTGTCTTGTATGGTTATTACCTGGCAATAAACAACTTTCATGGTTAAGCTGGTTGCTTCTTTCTCTCTGTCTCCTCCCCCCACCCCCGGTGTTTTTTGGCTTCCCAATTTGCTCTACAGCAACGCTCCTCGTACCTAAGCTAAAGATCCTGCCGCGCCCAAAAGTCCTGTGGGGTTTGTTCATCAAGTGAGGTATTACCAGAACAATTGTAACATGAAAGTGGGGATAGGGATGTGCTGAACCTGGGGCATATGAGGGTGGCAGCTTGGAGGTACTGCTTGACCCAGTCTCCTGAGTCCAGGGACATATAAGGGGTCAGCTTGGGAGTGCTGATTAACCTGGTCCTCTCAGACATGCTATGTGTGTGTGTGTGTGTGTGTGTTCATCTGATTCTGGGGCTCGAAGAATCCAGCCCTGGGGAACCTGGGTCCTGCAGGATAGCTCCACTGGGAGGGAATTTGCAGCAGGAAGAAGTAGATCTTTGTATGAGAACACACGTGACACAAGCAGTACATTGATAGAATTACAGAAACACGCCCCCTGCCCCCCAAGAAGAGTAACCCTAATAAATGAGCATACCGCAAAGTAACGGGCAAATCTGGTAACAACTTAGAGCAAGTCACTTATCTCTCTGTGCCTCTGGTTTATCATCTGTAAAATGGGGATAATGATCTTTACCTGCCTTCTAAAGCACTGTGAGATCTACTGACAAAAAGTGCTGTAAAATAGCTAGGTATCATCATTGTTATTAAACAATCCCAGTTACCATGCCGCCATTCTTATTTCTGTTTCCAGCTGCTGCTTTCTGCCTTATGCTTCTTTTCTCCTCCTTTCTCTAGAGGTGACCGGGTCACAGCCCCCGCATGCCTGCTCGGATTTATGGCTATCCCTGTGCTAAAGGCAGAGAGCTCAGTAGCTCCCAGGAAAGCAGAATTTCCTTTTTATGCACAGTATTGCAGCAGTTTCTATCCCAAGGAGTACATAGGTCTCACACTCCTGCAAGTTGGTATTACTGACCATGGGCTCCTACCCCTGGGGAAAGCAGGCATGTGAATCAATCAGCAGCACGATTGATTGATTTAACCTGGATCTTCCAGGGCAGGTGATGAATCAGTTTATCCCCTTTGCTCATTATGTCAGCTTTGGGAGCTGACACGTCTAGCTGCCCTTGAGCAGGTATAAATATCCAAAGGGCATGTCTGATACTTTCCCCCCCGCACCCCACACACATGTATTACGAGTAGATCGCAGGGGAACATAAAATGCTTTCATTCTTCTAGAATATTTCAAGAGAATTTACCGATAGTTCTGTCCAACCAGGAGGAATCAGGAAGTGCCATGAGACAATGGATCATCTGGCCCAATAGTGAGCTGTTCTGCTTCTGGTGTTTGACACCTGCCTGAACTCTCCAGGAGGCCCTAGACCAGGGGTCAGCAACCTTTCAGAAGCTGTGTGCCAAGTCTTCATTTATTCATTTATTCACTCTAATTTAAGGTTGCATGTGCCAGTAATACATTTTAATGTTTTTGACGGTCTCTTTCTATAAGTCTATAATATATAACTAAACTATTGTTGTATGTAAAGTAAATAAGATTTTTAAAATGTTTAAGAAGCTTCATTTAAAATTAAATTAAAATCTAGAGTCCCTTGGACTGGTGGCCAGGATCCGGGCAGTGTGAGTGCCACTGAAAATCAGCTTGTGTGCTGCCTTCGGCATGCGTGCCATAGGTTGTCTACCCCTGCTCTAGATGCTGTTGGCATGTGTTTGCACATGGTTAGCCTGTGTATGCTTATCAAGCTAGAACCTGAGCTGGATCTGAGGTAAAAATCCACCCACCTTAGTTATTAAGCTAACTTAGCCCCTGGTGTAGACCGTGCTAGATCAATGGAAGTATTCTAACTACCACCTCTCGGGGAGGTGAATTGACTACAGCGATGGGAGAACCCCTCCTGCTACAGGTGTGCTGCTGTAGCAATATAAGTGTAGCCTCAGTCAATGGCAAATCGGAAGTCTAAGGGCCCAGAAGCTGCTGAAAATGTCAGGCAATGGAGTGCAGCTGTGTTTATGTAGCACAGATTTGTAGGCCAAGATTTCCCCAAGTGACTAAAAGTACTTGTGGCACCATAGAGACTAACAAATTTATTTCAGCATAAGCTTTCGTGAGCTACAGCTCATTTCTTCAGATGACTAGTGGTTTTGGATGCCTCATTGTTTGGGTCCCGATGTTGGTGTTAAAAATGGGGCTCCTTTAAGGTGGCTGTAGGTGGGCACACCAAGACTGAGGCTACTAAAATCCCTTGGAAAATCTGGGCCTACCCCCATTCTTCCTCTGTGTATATCTCAGAGAGGCACTGTCAATGGGGATTTCATTAGGTCTGTGTAGACAACACTCTGCAGCCAGCAGTAATTCATTAATTTCTTAGGAACTCCTTGCCATTCAGCATTAATTGACGTCCATTAAGTGAAAAGTGCTGCTAATCAGGCAGTAATTTACAGCGATAAACAGCAAACATCCATTATGGAAATTGCAGGCCTGGTGTCCACCTCTCTATTGTCAGGTGGATAAAATGGGAAAGCCAGGAAAAAACCTCAACCCCAGATGGAAATACGTGATTAATCAGCCTTCCTTTTAGCTCGTGATGTGCTGGGTGGAATTTCAGAAACCTGGGTTTCAAACACAGGCTTGGCTCAACCTTTCTCAGGCACTCACCCATTTGGAGTTCCAAAGTGATGATTTAAACGTTGGCACTCAAGCCTAATAATGAAAAACCACAGAATTAACCGATCAGTTAATAATTAGTGTTCAGCTGCCCTGGGGATGGGTTCCATATAAATCAAAAGAGACAGATAGAGCCAGATCCTCAGCTGGTGGCAATGCGTATAGCTCTGTTGGCTTTGGTGGAGACATTTCAATATACACCAGCCGACGAAAGGGTTTCAGTGTACTTACCCCACCACTGAAACGCTGCAGCCTCACAGGCGGGAGCCCAGTAATCAAACCAGTAATTAGCACACTGGAGAAAGGAGGAAGGGTTAATGACAGGCAAACCTTGCTCAGATTAAAAATTCCCTGGGTTTCATCTGAAAGATCCCCCAACAGTGAACTCCACAGTATGCAATTTACTACCTCAAAAAGGACAACTGGCCGAGTCCGAACTACCCAGCATGACGCTGCATTTACAAGGAAAGCAGTCATCTGAACCCCAGTGCTTAGAGCACTGAGCCATCCTTGCTACTGTTTGAAGAATCCATCAGATGTGCTGGGGAACATCTGCATTCTGCAGGCTATGTATTAATGATCTGAAAACAGTGTATCCCCTTCTGTCAAGGTTTTTTTCCCCACTTTGAACTTTAGAGTTCAAGAAGTGGGGACCTGCATGATCACTTTTAAGCTGAATTACTAGCTTAAATCTGGTACGCTGCCACCAGCCAGAAGTCTGTGTCTGGCACACTTTCTGTTCTCCCAAAACCTTCCCTGGGGAACCCAAGGCCCAAACCCCTTGGGACTTAAAACAAGGGGAAATTAACCATCCCCTTCCTTTTCCCCCCAGACTCTCCCCTCCCTGGGTTGCCTTGAGAGGCTTACACAGATCCAAACTCCTTGGATCTTAACACAAAGAGGAATTAACCCTCCCCCTTCCTTTCCCCTCACCAATCTCTGGTGAGTTCATACTCAATCCCTTGGATTCTAAAACAAGGAAAAATCAATCAGGTTCTTAAAAGAAAGCTTTTAATTAAAGAAAGAAAAGGTAAAAACTATCTTAGTAAAATCAGGATGGAAAATGCTTTACAGGGTACTCAGATTCATATAGACTAGAGGGACTCCCCCCCCACCAGCCTGAGATTCAAAGTTACAGCAAACAGAGGTAAAAATCCTTCCAGCAAAAACACACATTTACAAGTTAAGAAACAAACATAAGACTAACCCGCCTTGCCTGGCTATTACTTACTATTTTGAAACATGAAAGACTGATTCAGAAAGATTGGGAAAGCCTGGATGTATGTCTGGTCCCTCTTAGCCCCAAGAGCGAACAACGAACCAAACCAACCGCACAAACAAAAACTTCCCTCCACCAAGATTTGAAAGTATCTTGTTCCCCTATTGGTCCTCTGGTCAGGAGTCAGTCAGGTTTACTGAGCTTCTTAACCCTTTACAGGTAAAAGAGACATTAACTCTTAACCATCTGTTTATGACTGTTTAAAGAATCCACCAGATGTGCTGGGGAACATTTGCATTCTGCAGGCTGTAGGCTATGTATTAATGATCTGAAAACAGTGTATCCCCTTCAGAGGAGAAACTGGGAACCCTAGATATCAATCCTCTACTTGTATTTGATGAATGCACAGAGGTAGGGTAACCAGGTGTCCCGTTTATATACGGGCAGTCCCATTTTGGGGGACTTTTTCTAATATAGGCGCCTATTACCCCCCACTCCGTCCCGTTTTTTTCACAGTTGCTGTCTGGTCACCCTACACAGAGGGAGCTGGGACAATGGATATACACCTGGATTATGTGAACATACACCCTGGTATGTGAAGAGTCCAAACTTTAAAATTGAGGTTTTTTTGTTCTCTTTTGTAAATTGTATTAAAAATTGAGCTAATCTAATGATCTGATTTCTAACTGGGGTTAGATGACATTATTTAAAGAGCTGATTTCTTGGAGTTTCTTTTCACTTAAGGAGTAATTTCACTTTTGATTACAAAGAAACTCGCGAATTATAATGATAAGTTCAGTATTTTCGCTTTCCACTGAAGAGCTAATAATTACAGTAGCATGATGTACCAGAGAGGATATTAAGACCTTGGAAAGCTGGTTTCAGAAACGATCATCACATCTTCTGTTGAAGATTATTAAATCTCAAGTGAACAATTAATTTCACAAGTTTTCATGTGGTACCAACACAAAACGGCAGGGAAATCCATTGGGATATTTTTTTTCCTTTGCTTTTGTTTTAGGCTGTTTGCAGTTTCACAGGCTTTTTGTGGATTTGCTGATGGATCTGGCTCCATTTTAAATGACGGTGACAGTAACGGTCGCTGAATCATATGAGAAAAATCATTAGCATGAAAACACAATATCCTTTTTTTTCTTTTAAAGGCAGTATATTTTTACATACAAAGGAGAACCACTGCTCCAGAACTAGCCTCAGACAAGGGTCATATGGCTTCACTGAAATGAGGGTTTTGAAGCAGGATCTAAATATTAAAAAATGAAAAAAGGGTTTTTAATTGCTTGGGGAAATACTCTTATGGAAGATGGGTTTCAGAGCGGTAGCCGTGTTAGTCTGTATCAGCAAAAACAATGAGGAGTCCCTGTGGCACCTTAGAGACTAACAAATTTATTTGGGCAGAAGCTTTCGTGGGCTAAAACCCACTTCATCAGATGCATGGAGTGAATACTGCTTCCTGTATTTTTCCCTCCATGCATCTGATGAAGTGGGTTTTAGCCCATGAAAGCTTCTGCCCAAATATATTGGTTAATCTCTAAAGTGCCACAGGGACTCCTCATTGTTTTTTTCTTATGGAAGAGTTAGGAGAGGTGTTTGGGCCGGCGTGATATACAGGACATCTGAGCTCATTTAGATGGGTTGCATTTTCTTGTAATGATTTGTTTAACTGTAACCCCTCCAGGTCCCAGCTGAGATCCAGTCCATTGTGTAAGACACCATGCATACATGTTGTAGAGAGGTGAAAGGACTTGCCCAGGGTCATACAGCAGGTCAGCAAAAGAGCCAGGAAGATAATCCCCTGGGCCCCAGTCCAATGCTCTATCTAGTACACTATGCTGCCTACTTAGGGTAGGTTTTTCAAAAATGCCCAAACAGGTTAAGCTCCTTTTGAAAGGCAATGGAAGCTGGGAGCCAAACTCTCTTAGGTGCTTAGGAAAATGTCCCTCTCTCTCAAATATACAGGTCTTCTGGAGTGTATTAACGGGTGTTGGATGTAAGACACAGGAGGTAACTGTCCCACTCTACTCAGCAGTGGTGAGGCCTCAGCTGCGGTACTGCGTCCAGTCCTGGGAGCCACATTTTAGGAAAGACATGGACAAATTGGAAAGAGTCCAGAGGAGAACAACAAAAAAGATCAAAAGTTTAGTAAACTTGACCTATGAGAAAAGGTTTAAGAAAACCTGAGCATGTTTAGTCTTGAAAAAAGAAGACTGGGGGGGGGACCTGATAACAGTCTGCAGTTATGTTAAGTGCTGTAATGAAGAGGATGGTGATCAACTGGTCTCTGTGTCCACTGAAGTTAGGAGAAGAAGTAATGGGCTTAATCTGCAGCAGAGGAGATTTAGGTTGGATAGTAGATGCTATAAGGGTAGTCCAGCTCTGGAATGGGCTTCCAAGGGAGGCTGTGGAATGCTTTGTCACCAGAGGTCTTTAAGAACAGGTTGGACAAACACCTGTCAGGGATGCCTAGATTTACTTGGTCCTGGCTCAGCACAAGGAGGTGGACTTGATGATATCTTGAGGTCCCTTCCCAGCCCTACATTTCTATGATGTATAGTAATTTAATAGAACACTATGCGGACACTTTTATTTAGGTGCCTATTTATGTGACTGCCACCATCTTGGCCAACACCAGGTACTGAACTCAGGACTTCCAAAGCTGAAAGCAATAACCTCTATAGTTTTAGAGACTCATGCTTTTCACTCTGGAGATCCCCATTTCACTGCCGCCAGCTATTGGCCAAAGTAGTGGCCAGCCCCAATGTGCTATTATAAACATTCAGATTCACCAGATTGCTCTCACAGCCCTCCACTGCATAGGGACTTAGCTGTCAGCAGATCCCTAGTTTATCTGGACAAATAGCACCTAATTTTCTTCCCTCAGGTTCTCCCCCCCCACCCGCCCGGTATAACGCCACTGAAACCAGGAGAAGCATCCTTCAGGTTTCCCTTGAGCTGACGATCAATTCTGGAGACTAAAGCCCAGGAATGGTTAATTGCTTTGACCTTGATGAAAGTATAAAAGCAAGTGCGTGGTGCGGGGGAGAACCATTCATGCTTTTCAAGTGTAACATCAATTCACAATAATTAAAATGAACCAAACAGCATAATTGCATCGAAGAAAGGAAACATTTTTAACAGGCACTCTCAATGGAATTTTGAATAGGACTGAATCTTTCTTTTTTTTTCCCAGGGTGGCATAATTTAGAGTCACTTTTCCCCCCCAACGCTAATAATGTTATTATGTAAAATTTCCTACTAATGGGACAGGCCCATTATTCCCTGTCACTGTACAAACTGTTTCATTATTTAAATTAGCTCTATTAAAATTTGTAGACCCATTTTTAAAAAAGATTAATTTTTTTTCAAGCAACAAACTCAATTCTGCTCAGAAATAGAGTGAAAATCCTTTCCAAGGACTAACAGATAAAAGGAATACACTTGTGAAAGTATCTATAAAGTTCTAGTGCATCAAAGGGAAGTGTAGTAGAATATTCACCTTGGAAAAGAAATATCTAAATCTTTGGCAAGCTGTATCAGAGTAAAATGCATTTCCTAATGATCCTATCCAACTCCCATTAAATTCAGGGGACAGATTCTCACTGGGCTTAATAGGATTTAGATTAGCCCCTAAAAAAGCAGAGCTCTCTCCAAAGAATCTCTCTTGAAATAAAGCAAACATTTGGGTGCAAGAAGATTCTCCCTTCTGAAGCTAAAACTCAGGCCTGAGAGTCAGCACTGGACTCACAGGCAGTTGGTATAATAGGCCAGGCAAGGCTAAGCCATGCCCTGGCATCGCCCATGCTCCACCCTCTCCCTGAAGCTGGAGTAAAGTCAGCTCCAGCTGGAGGCCAGCAGTCTGTTGCTGGGAGTGGCGGTGGGTGGCCCCTTGCTGGGAATGGCGCTGGGGCTGGCAGGTGGCCCAGGGGGGTTTGGCTGGGGCTCCTCTGCCTTGGGGGTATATGGTAGGGGCGGGGCCTTGGGCAGAAGGGGCGGGGCTACCTGGCTTGCCTCCCACGACTGGGCTCTATTCCTGGCTCTGCCACAGTCTTCTTGTGTGATTACCCGCTTCAAAGCCTTCTGCCTCAGCCTTCAACTCGGACCTTGGCCAAGTTCTATGTCCCTGTCAATTAACGCAGCTCCACTGAAGGCCCATGTTTTTGTAGCCCCTGGGGCCTGATTCTGCTCTTACTTACGCTGGCTTCAATATCATTACACCTGATTTACACCAAACATAAGTGAGATCAGGAGCAGGCCCTCTTTTGGCAGAGGAGTGTTTTGTGTTAGCAAAGGGATGGACAGTGAGATTCTCGAACCAGGCCCTCAGGAGGATACAGGAATTGCAACTGTGACCCACTGTGGAGGGGGTAGGAGGAGGTGGTACAGGTTCCCCCCTGTGCCTGATCTGCAGAGGATCTGAATCTACTGTAGCCCCCAGCAACAGAGCTGGGGCTGTTTTGCTCAAGCTGTAACAGCTCATGCTCTTAGCTTGGGAGGCTCCCGTTCAAGGCCAGTGCGTGGCCATGAACCCCCACAACTCTGTGAACGTGTCCCTTTATCTCCTAGTCTCTAGGACAAAGATGGCTGCCTAACAGCCTGTCATGTGGCCCAACTAAGGCTTGTGAACTAGAGCTATCCTGACACCAAGCACCTGCAATGTCCACCGCAGCTGACAGGAGCTGGCCGTCCCAGGATTTGATCCATAATTTCTAACCTCAGAGGAGTTACAACAGAAAGGGTCAAGAGACTCACTGTCCCGGAAATGGCATTAATCCAACAAGACTTTGTGACAGGAAAGAAGGGTCCAGCGTGCCCATAAAGGCCACCACCTGGTTGAGGAAACTGGCTGGTGCCCAACACACAAACTGGCAGTGGAGTCCTTCATGAATTATTAGGTTTGGAAGGGACCTCAAGAGATCATCTAGTCCAACCCCATGCTCAAAGCAGGACCAATCCCCAAATAGCCCCCTCAAGGATTGAGCTCACAACCCTGGGTTTAGTAGGCCAATGCTCAAAGCACTGAGCTATCTCTCAGTGACTAGAGATTAGTGCTCCTAAAGCAAGCCTAAATTTGCTCCTTGTGTGTCTTGCATTTCACCATAGCCAAGACTCTTGTGGTCTAGCACACGCAGTTTTGCTGGTCCTCTAGGGAAGCCATTAAGAACCTTGCCGTGTCTCCATTGACAGAGGAAGGCTTATGGTGTGGTTAAGACACTGGTCTGGCCCTTAGGAATTCTGAATTCACTTCCCTACTTGGCCATAGATTTTTTGCGTGATCTTGGGCAAGTCACTTTGACACTCTGGCCCGCTTCCCTGTCTGTCAAATGGAGGCAATGCTTCCATTGTCATGCTTGTCTGTGTAAACTGTAAGCTGTTTGGGGGCTACTGAACTACAAACAATAATAATAGTAACAGTTGTAGGCTGATCTCATCAGCCTCTCGTTTATTCTGGTTCTCACAAATGCAGATGTCCCGGGCCCTCCCCAGTTGGCTCCATTCCGAGGCAGAAATGTACAAACATTCTGTTGAAGTGGCATCCTACCTTTTAATATCTCCAGATGAGCATCCACCAGAAAAAATGGGTTCTCAGCACCCACCGGTGGCCCCACTGATCAGCTCCTCTCCCTTCCCCCCAGCACCCCCTGCCCACCAGTGATCAGCAGTGTGCAGGAGGCACTGGGAGGGAGGAGGAGGAACAGGGGCAGGAAGAGGCAGTGTGAGGGGAGGGTGACCAGATGTCTCGATTTTATAGGGACAGTCCCGATTTTTGGGTCTTTTTCTTATACAGGCTCCTATTACCCGCACTCCCTGTCCCGATTTTTCACACTTGTTGTCTGGTCACCCTAAGTGAGGGCAGGGCATGCTCAGGGAAGGGGGCGGAACAGGGTGAGAAGAGGTGGGACACGAGCTGAACGGGAGGGGGAAGGGGTGGGGGTGTGACCTTGGGGGAAGGGGTGGATTGAGGGTGAGGCCTGGGGCAGAGTTGGGATCGAGCACCCCCGGAGAAACCAGAAAGTTGGCACCTCTGCTTCCACACACGTGCTGTTTTCAAAACTATAGTGTCATAGCCAAAATTCCCTGCAAAGCTGCTCTATGAAAATAACGGTGTGAGAGCCAGTTAGCGCGTTGGAGCTCAGTCACAGGAGCCTGGAACGACACCAGGGTCAGCTGTGAAATAACAGGGGGAATGTAAAGAACTGGGAGCAATGAATGAGCTGGTAGTCCCGTACAGGCCTTCTGCATTTAGTAGAGCGCAATACTATAAGGAGCAGTGAAGCGGAAAGGTTCATGTTCTGTTTGTGTCGAACTACGGTTCTGTATTTTAAACTCTCCGCCAAAACACGGAAGTTGAGCAACTGCTTGAGAAATGAGAGTGGGGAATGAACCATACAGGTTTTTCTTCTCCTGCTCATCAGCGCATTGCTGTTCGTCATGACTAACTGGTGCTGCTGCTCAGTGGCAGAGGCAGAGCCGGCACTGTCCTGTCAGCGAGGTTGTCTGCTCCCACAAAACCCGTAAAAGGCCATATCCGGAGGGGGTGTAAATCAGCATAACCCCCATGATCTCAGCAGAGCTCTGCCCCATTTACACCAGCTGAGGATCCGGCCCACATTTGCCAAAAGCAGTTCCTACTGAGATGGAGCACATGATACCCATCAAATTGCAAAAATCAAGGCGGGTGCAAGCGAAAGTAACATAAACCATCTTGACACAGAACCCAGTGCATGCTCTTCTAGCAGTGCATAGACTAGCACACAGGCAACCTTAACTCTGCCCCTGTAGTTCTGTTAGCCTTATGTGTGCCTTTTATTAAAGGGGTAGATTTAGCCCAGAGCAGTGGGTGTGCATAGCTGTACCACCCCAGGACAAAGAAGATGATGCAGAGGTAATGTCTATCTCAAAGGGTCTGTATTTGGAGGGGTGGGTCTATTACAAGACTCAGGCGGTGCCTGTCCTTGGAAGAAGGACGAGCAGGGGTGGTGGTTTCACAGAGTAAGATACATTCATGAGGGTTTCTTTCACAAGAGGAGCAGCCATAGGACTTGGGAGAAGGGATCATGCCTATGGGGGGCAGATGTCTCAGGGCAGCAAGCAGAAGGGAGAGGTGTCTAGCCATGGCCCTTGCCAGGGGAAGTCTGCACCAGAGAACCAGCACCATGGCAATGCTGCTGTCCCTGGAATGCGGGTCAGCGAGGTGCCACCCCCACGGCCTCTCCCAAATCTGCTTCAAACCAAGCTTGGCTGCACGGCCTCCCTCACGTGTATCTTGTTCAGTGAGGTGCTGCTGACTTCGCAGAGTGACAGCTGATTGATAGACACATACATAGCAATGCATTTAGGTTGGTGTTCTCAGGCTGATGCTGTATTGACTCACTGCCACAAGGACTACCCCAGAGTGTGTGTGTGTGGGGAGCGGGGGTGGATGGGACTGAGGACTAGAGAGATGAAAACAGTCACCCGGTTGCATTTTTGGAGCCCTAGCCACCCTGTACCTGCTCTGATTACTTGAAGGTCCTTGGAGACGGAGCTCAGAACTTCCAGATGCAGGGCTGCCTGGGTGGGGGGAGTGGAAATTTGCCCTGGGCCTGCAGGGACCCCCACGAGAGTTTTCCAGGACCCCTGGAGCAGGGTCCTTCACTCACTCCAGGGGCCTCAGAAAACTCTCGCAGGGATGGGGCCCTCAGAGCATCTTCTGCTCCGAGTCGTCGTCGGCACTTTGGCAGCGGGGGGTCCTTCTGCCCCAGGACCTGCCACCAAAGACCCCAGGCCCTCTGAATCGTCTCAGAGGCCCTGTCCAGACGATCCAATATAAGGATGGAAAAGCCCAGGTATATTCATCTGATTCATCTCCCCCTACCCAGGATCATTTCCTAATGTGGAGTTACAGGGGCATTGTCTAGTTTAGAGGAGCTGGTTGAAATTTTCCAAATGTTGATTTTTTTTTCCAATTGAAAATTCCCATAGAACTTTTTTTTGGGGGGGGAATGGGAATTTTTACAATTTCCCCCCTCCCCATGGTACACCACCTCTAAGCTCTGGATTTAGCTGTGGCAGTAGAAGGCGGGTTCTAAAGCTTCCCTCCAAGAGGTCTTGCTGTCGGGAACTGCTCTCGGCTAACTCACCCTACCTGTGAACATGCTTGACTTCACCCCCTTATGCGGCCTTTCATTGTGCTAAGATTCCTCTCCCTTCCTTGGCATTAACATTTGTAGATATGTCCTTTCTTTAGTGGGCGATGAAAATGATTAGAGGCCCAGAGAGACTTCCTGTGAGGAGAGAGCCTGAAAAGGTTGGGACTACTAACTCAAGAACAGAGGGGCGGTCAATGAAAGCAAATGGTAGCAAATCTGACACTGTTTGACGTTCACTCAGGGCACAATTAAACTCTGCAACTCATTGACACTGGATGTTGCTGAGGCCAGAAGATTAGTGGGATTAAAAATGGATTAGACATTTTATATGGAAAATGCAACCATCCATAGTTATAATGGATGAGGTATTGATTTTTTTTTAAAGAGATCTAAACCCTCATATTTCAGAGCACAAGTCAGCCACTAACTGATGAGGGTAGCAAAAATCTTTTCCTATGGGCAGGTTATTCCATAATTGTCCTCTACAGGATTTCTTGCACCTTCCCCTGAATCATCTGGTTTGACAATTTCTATGTTCCTATAATGATGGGGAGAGGGGAGATAGAAATCTTGCAAGATCAGTTGTATCAGAGTTAAATCAAATTCTCCGCCGGGGTTGGGATAAGACCCTTATTAAAGTCTGTAGGATATTTCCATAGGGATGAAGCCGATTGGCTACTACAGAATTTTCTTTGTTAAACAGGTAGAATTTAATAGCAAAGTAGATCCTGTCACTAGGTTATTTTTAAAGCCACCCTACAGAATTGTATAGCCTGGTGTTAATTCTCTTAAGTTCTATAGAATGATTCAGGAAGCCTATAGAAAGGTGAGTCTCTATTAAATGCCATAGGTCATCTGAACACAAAGGACATCTGAACTCAGAGCTAGATCTCCGGCGGTGTCTAGATCTGACCAGCAATGGCTAAGACAGCAATCACCAGTGACTGCTTTACCCTGACATGACTTACCTATGCAGAACTGCCCCAACTTTATCGTTACCTTGTCCTTCACCCCAAGTCATCTGTCTGTTTATCCACCTGTCACATTTTGTCCTAAACCAGGATTGTGAGCGTGTTCCACTCTTTTGTACAGTGCTTAGTACAACAGGGCTCTGATCCCTGATTGGGGTCTCTAAGTATTATGATAATAGAAATATCAAATAATAATCACATTGTCCGGACTCTCTCAATTCCTGTATTACTGGTATGTCCAGGTGTGGTGTCCTCATGAACATGCACAGCGGGAGAGTTCTAATATACCGGGAGAAATCATTCTGGAAACTATTAGGTTCAGTGTGAAACGGAGTCACTGAAAGCTGTAAGTTTGGGAGTTGGAGCACAATTGCATTTAACACCTACAAGTCTAATTGCCATCTAGAAATGGGTCACTGGATCCTAACCCACACCATTCTCTGGATCTGATTAAACCGGAGTGTGCTAACAGCTTGGGGCGGATCTGACCTAGATAGCCAGTATAATCTGCTTTAGCCTAATTCTAACTGAGATGATTAATTAGCCCTTAAAACATTAGGGGCTAAATTCTGACCTGGGACTTCTGTGTGCACCTCTCAGCAGCTTCCCAGTATGCCCATCTCAAGCCTGAATTAGTCTCCAGATGCATTGTGAAAGGACAGGTGCATTTGGCTGACTTTCTTTGTCCAGAAGGTATTGTAGTGTCCCTTGCTCCACAGCAATCTGGAAGGCTGCAGAGCAGCCCCGGTAGTCTTAGAGACTCCTGCAAGGTGAATCAGTGGGTTCCTTACCCAGCCATATCCCCCCTTGCATCCCACTGCACGAGGCTTCTTTCTCTGGGTTAAAAGGCCTTGGGGATGTCGAAGACACAATCTTGATAGTGAAGTCACAGTTCCCTGTAATGTCATAGGTGGTATGTGACTGAGCTGCACCAGCAGTGCTAACAGAAGGAAAACCTGGTATTGCTAGTAAAAAACACCACTCGGAGACCCCTAGCACAAGAGGGACCTGATCCCTGGCTGGCGTCGGGAGGTACAATCTTAATATAATTAAATAATCACAGGGAGTGGATAGTCACAGCTTACTCACTCTGTGACCTAGGTGATGGAACTAGGGGTGCTGCCACCGCCCCCCAGCTTGAAGTGGTTTCCATCACATGCAGGGTTTACAGTTTGGTTCAATGGCTTTCAGCACCCCCACTATACAAACTGTTCCAGCAGCCCTGCTCTGTGAGAAATGGCACCTACCTCAGCCATAACTGCACTGGAAAGGGCTGGTCAAATGAAAAATCCCATTTCCCTCTCAATTTTTTCCTACCTGCTATTGGTAAAGCTCCCCAGGCCCCTAAGTGACAAATATGTCTCTGCTTTCTTCAGTCTCGCACTTCCCCCTGTTTGTGTGGCTCTTTTCAGAGCAGCTGCGGAGAGAGAAACGTTACTTTAAGAGATTGGCCAGGGCCCTCACGGGGGGTTGGTGGAGCAGAAATGGAAACAACTTTAAACTTTTTAAAAAATAAATTGACTAGATCTCAAGTTGATGGCGTCCCTGTAAGATGAGGAAGCCCTACCTAAGGGAGATTGGGAATGACTACTTTGCCATCTAAAACCGGAGTAATTCCTTTAGGCCCCATTTCAGCGGTGTGTTCCTATTTGACAAGGCAGTGGGACTTGAGCTCATGCTTAAATGCTTTGCTGAATTGGGAACTAATTGCCTTCTGCTGCTTCCTTGTGTCTACAGTTTCTACCTTTTGTTCCAGGGCGCAAGGAGGGAGAGAGAATTATACTTATTAAAGGAAATCCAGCACAAAAAGCACTTCCCCAAAGCAGTGTTTTTTTTGGAATGACCTCTGCCTTCAAGATCTAGAAAGTCTGGTGCTCTGAATTTTTCCAGAGTTAGAATAAACCACAAGCCAGTTGTCTACTGTCCAGCAGTCACATTCTAAGCTTTGACTCTTAGTTTGTCAAGCCCTAAATAAATAGGGACCTAGTCCCTCTGGTATTGCTAGAATACCATAGTTGGAAGGGACTTTGGGAGCTCATTTAATCCAACCCCCTGCTCAAAGCAGGACATCTTCCTATTTTTTCTAACCCCAGTTCCCTAAATGGCCCCCTCAAGGATTAAACTCACAACCCTGGGTTTAGCAAGCCAATGTGCAGCTCACTGAGCTATCCTCCCATGGTTCCATAAGGGCTGAGGTTGATGGAGCCAGATCTGTCCACCTACATCTAGCTGATCATGAAACTACAAAAGACTCTTTTTCCCTCCTAGGCCTTCATGGTTATGTCTACTCTGCAATTAAACACCCCGCTGCTGGCCTTTACCAGCTGACTCAGGGTGAGGGACTTGGTCTAAGGGGCTGCTTAATTGTGGTGTAGACATTTGGGATCTGGCTGGAGCCCAGGCTCTAGGACCCTGTGAGGTGGGAGTAGGGTGATCAGACAACAAGTGTGAAAAATTGGAACAGGGCGTGGGGGATAATAGGAGCCTATATAAGAAAAAGACCCAAAAATCTGAACTGTCCCTATAAAATTGGGACATCTGGTCACCCTAGGTGGGAGGATCCCAGAGCTCAGGCTGCAGCCTGAGCCTGAATGTCAGGGGTGGCCAACCTGAGCCTGAGAAGGAGCCAGAATTTACTGATTTACATTGCCAAAGAGCCACAATAATATGTCAACAGCCCCCCATCTGCAACTTCCCTCACCCGCTCCCAGCATCTCCCACCCACCGTCAGCCCCGCCAATCAGCACCTCCCAATCAGCTGTTTTGTGGCATGCAGGAGGCTCTGGGGGGGAGGGGCAGGATATGGTAGGCTCAGGGGAAGGGGTGGAGTGGGGGCAGGGCCTGTGGCAGAGCCAGGGATTGAGCAGTGAGCCCCCCCCCCCGGCACACTGGAAAGTAGGCACCTGTAGCTTCAGCCCTGGAGTCGGTACCTATACAAGGAGCCGCACATTAACTTCTGAATAGCTGCATGCGGCTCTGGAGCCACAGGTTGGCCACCCCTGGTCTACACTGCAGTTAAACAATCCTGAGCTGGAGTCAGGTGGCACAGGCCAATCACAGGTGTCTAACTGCTGTATAAACTTCCCTATGTTGTTTCTAGTGTCCTTGGGTTCCCAAGTATTGTGACCCCACCAGAGCCAGGCTACCCAAGCTGGGCTACCCAGCCCAGACCTGCAGCTGCCTTTTTAAGAGAAATGAGCCCAAACCCTTAACAAGCCCCTTGAAGAGGCTCTGCATATAAGACTATGCAGCCTGAGGTCAATTTTTGGCTTTAATGCCTGTCCCTCAATTTCCCCATCTGTAAAATGGACATCATGATGCTTGACCTTCCTTGTAAAGTGATTTGAGCTCTGTAGAAGAAACAAGCTAGCTAAATGCCAAGCAGAGCTGATGGGAAAATGGTGGGGGAGGGAAGGGGATTCCCAACTTGTTACTGAAACTTTTCCTCCTGGCTTTTTTTGTGCGTGGGGATGGAGAGGTTGGTGTATCAAGGTTTTACCCTACTCTCGTACTGTTAGTTAATATGAATAAAACCAAGTCTCCCCACAAGGTGACTTGGAGGGGTCCCTTTGAACTGAGGCCCTCTACACAACCATGCAATTTCTCTGTATCCATAGGACATTACTGCCCGGGAAGCCAGGGTGTGAATCTACAGTACCCCAGCTTTCCTCACAGTAATGACCTGTGTAGATGCTGCCGCAGCCCACACACTAGGCTGGTGGGTAAGTACCTTCCTCTGTAGCATACAGCATTGGCCAGTATCAGACACAGGACTCTAGACTCGATGGACCGAGCTTAGACGCCAGTCCTGACAATTCTCATCTTCCGTAGCTTTGTAAACGTACAGTAAACAGTAATGCTGGTGACTGTACGTCAGCTGGAGAAGTTTCTCACCTAGTGATCCAGCTTACAATTTAACTGTGACTTTAGAAAGGCAAATTAAATGTGGATCAAAGCATTTTGACAGCTGACAGCCTTTGATATGAACTTTTGATATGAATACCTGGGTAGGGGAGAGATGGGATGGGAAGAACTCAGCTAAAATATTTGTGGATAATGGCTTTTAAATTGCACATGCAATCAAATCTAAAAGGTTTAGGATTGTGCAGAAAGCTATTACTTTATTCTAGCACACAGCATGTTGATATAGAGAGGAAAATGGATTCCCAGGGCCAATTTATCGCTGCATTGATTCCTGGTTGAATTGAAAATGTTTAACTAGTATATCAGTCAACATGCATAAAACTTGACTGAGAGGCTGTTTTCCCCTCACCAGTGCCGTGATTCAACAGAACACTTAAGCACCAGTTTATTGAGACTTCTCAAAGTGAAGCGTGATTGCTTTGCTGGATTGGAACCTGAACTTGTGTGAATGACACTAGTATATTAGGGCTATGCTGCTTTGGCTTCTGATTGGATTTTAATATTTATTTGCATGATGTAACACCTAGGAGCTCTCATCATGGACCAGAACCCCATTGTTCTAGGTGCTGTACAAACAGAACAAAAAGACAGTCCCTGCTCCAAAGAGCTTTCAATCTAAGTAATCATCTTTTATCATTTTTTACATAACATCCTTCATCCTTCTGGATCCCAAAGTCTTTCACTCTATTCTCACGTATACAGGAGTCTCTTCACCCACCACTGTCATGCAGCTACCTCTGGGGTAGAACCTGACAGCTTCTTAACTGGGCAAAGCGCACTCATTTAAGGACCTGATCTGAACCACAAAAATGATGGACAGACTGTGGCTAGATTTTGTCCCATGAATCATTTCAAATATTCTGTATCATTAAGAGCTCATACCTTAATGGTGGGTCCTTAACCTCTGAGGGCTTTGATTTCTGTCAAGATAATCCGTGGTGCATATCCAAGGATATGGTACTTCTTGCATTCACCCTTTCACACACACAGGCACAGAAGCAAGAGCTAAGAGGCAGTGGCATTAAATACTTATCGTCCTTCCTAAGGAGCAGAGCGGGCAGCAGGTGACATCCTCATCTCTGTGAGAAAGGTGCTCAGATCTGACTGTGATGCTCATGGCACAAATCATGAATTAAGAGGAAGAGAACTGATTGCTGTTTTCGGAGTGTAACAAAGGGGCAGCAGTTTGCAACACTGTGTAAGGGTATGTCTACACTATGGGATTATTCCGATTTTACATAAACCGGTTTTGTAAAACAGATTGTATAAAGTCGAGTGCACGGGGCCACACTAAGCACATTAATTCGGCAGTGTGCGTCCATGTACCGAGGCTAGGGTCGATTTCTGGAGCGTTGCACTGTGGGTAGCTATCTCGTAGCTATCCCATAGTTCCCGCAGTCTCCCCCGCCCCTTGGAATTCTGGGTTGAGATCCCAATGCATGATGGTGCAAAAACAGTGTCTCGGGTGATTCTGGGTAAATGTCGTCACTCATTCCTTCCTCCGTGAAAGCAACGGCAGACAATCATTTCGCGCCCTTTTTCCCTGGATTGCCCTGGCAGACGCCATAGCATGGCAACCATGGAGCCCGTTTTGCCTTTTGTCACTGTCACCGTAACTGGATGCTGCTGACCGAGGTGGTACTGCAGTGCTACACAGCAGCATTTATTTGCCATTGCAAGGTAGCAGAGATGGTTACCAGTTGTTCTGTATTGTCTGCTGTACCATTGTAAATTGGCAATGAGATGACGGTTATCAGTCGTTCTGTACCATCTGCTGCTGTCATGGGTGCTCCTGGCTGGCCTTAGCTGAGGTCGGCCGGGGCGCAAAGACAAAAATGGGAATGACTCCCTGAGTCAATCTCTCCTTTATGGATTATCTAAAAATAGAGTTACTCCTGCCTAGAATATGGGGCAAGTGTACTAGAGAACCAGTGTATCAGAGAACCAGAGAGCACAGCTGCTCCGTGTCAGATCCCACAGAAATGATGAGCTGCATGCTATTCACGGGGTGTGCCCCTGCAACAACCCCACCCGTTGCTTCCCTCCTCCCCCAACCTTCCTGGGCTACCGTGGCAGTGTCCCCCATTTGTATGATGAAGTAATAAAGAATGCAGGAATAAGAAACACTGACTTTTTAGTGAGATACAATGAGTGGGAGGCAGCCTCCAGCTGCTATGATAGTCCAGGTAGGACATTAAACGGTGTGGGGGAGAGGTGCCCAGCATCCCGCTGCTATGATAGTCCAGGCAGTACAGAATCTTTTCTTTAGACATGAAAGGAGGAGGGGGCTGATGGAACTTAGCCCCCAGTTGCTATGATGAGGATGGTTACCAGCCGTTCTGTCCCATCTACCGGGAATGACCGGGAGTCATTCCTATTTTACCCAGGTACCCCCAGCTGACCTCACCTGAGGCCAGCCAGGAGCACTCACGGGCTGATGATGATGATGGATAGCAGTCATATTGTACCATCTGCCACCGGGGAGAGGAGAGGAGAGGAGAGGATGCTGCTATTTATTGCCACAGCACCGCGTCTACCAGCAGCATGCAGTAGACATAGGGTGACATATAAAAAAGTCAAGAAATGATTTTTTCCCTTTTCTTTCACGGGAGGGAGGGGGGGGTAAATTGACGACATATACCCTGAAACACCCCGGACAATGTTTTTGACCCTACAGGCATTGGGAGCTCAGCCAAGAATGCAAATGCTTTTCGGAGACTGCAGGGACTGTGGGATAGCTGGAGTCCTCAGTACCCCCTCCCTCCCTCCATGAGCATCCATTTGATTCTTTGGCTTTCCGTTACGCTTGTCACATAGCACTGTGCTGTGGCCTCTGTCTATCATAACCTGGAGATTTTTTTCAAATGCTTTCTCATTTCGTCTTCTGTAACGGAGCTCTGATAGAACAGATTTGTCTCCCCATACAGCGATCAGATCCAGTATCTCCCGTACGGTCCATGCTGGAGCTCTTTTTGGATTTGGGACTGCATGGCCACCCGTGCTGATCAGAGCGCCACGCTGGGCAAACAGGAAATTAAATTCAAAAGTTCACGAGGCTTTTCCTGTTTACCTAGCCAGTGCATCCGAGTTCGGATTGCTGTCCAGAGCAGTCACAATGGTGCACTGTGGGATACCACCCGGAGGCCAATACCGTCAATTTACTGCCACACTAACCCTAATCCGATATGGTAATATCGATTTCAGCGTTACTCCTCTCGTCGGGGAGGAGTACAGAAACCGGTTAAAAGAGCCCTTTATATCGATATAAAGGGCCTCATTGTGTGGACGGGTGCAGCGTTAAATCAGTTTAATGCTGCTAAAATCGGTTTAAACGCGTAGTGTAGACCAGGCCTAAGTGATCACTTTGCCTTGAGAATTATCCTGAGTTGAGTCCTGCAGCCACGCCTGTTCCCAGCACAACCTGTCCGCTCTGGGCAGGAGCCAGGCTGCCACAGAGCCTGGACCTGCCTTCTTCACCTGGAGTGGTCCCTCAAAATATGCATTAGTAATTATGCTAAATAATCTGTCCCAGCTTGTACTTAGCCGTGCCACTGAGTACCTTCCCAGCCCCGAAGAAGAGCTCTGGGTAAGCTTGAAAACATGCCTCTCTCTCCAACAGAAATTGGTCCAATAAAAGATATTACCCTGCCCACTGTCTCTCTCCTACCGAGCCTTCATGGCAGTTCTGAGCTGGCTCAAGAAGCCTCGTGCACAGGGGTTATTTTCCAGGGCCTGCATGTGCCTTTAAAGCCCTTTACCCTGCCAAAGTGGCACAAAGAGGGCCTGACTGTTGACTGGAATCAGGGGCCGAGTGTCTGGTGTGGCTGCTCAGACCTGAGGTAGAAGTGCAGGAACTTTCAAGTTAGTAGCAAAAGGTCGAAGCTTCAGAGAGGAAGCTGCAATTGCCCAGTGCTGTAGGTGACTCTTCCTGCAGGCCCCAAAGTACAGTCTGGAATCCTGTTCAGTAGGACACTCCTCTCAAATGGCAAACTTTGCCCTGCCTTGGATCCCACATGTTTTGGGGAGACACTCGGACAAAGCTGTCTTGCACACAAAGTATGGGAAGAAGAGATCTCTGAATAGTTGATTTTGTTGTGGTGGGTGAGAGTTCGAGCATCCTATCCCCACACCTAGTTATAAGCAAAGCAATTCCACGAACATAATTCCTCTTCACCTCCATTATTTCATCATAAATAGCTTGTATTAGTAAGAGGAGGCTTGCAAGGTCACCTACACTCTGACTGTTTTTAGTTCAATGTCATTTCATCTTCTGTCATTCCTCTTGTTAAACCTGCAGTGAATCCTACATGAATAACCATGATTTATACAGGGTCCTATATAGACCAGTAAAAGGAAGCTGCTGGATATGGTAATCGGACTCTTTAATGTCTGGCTTGGATATCATCATCATAATGATCACTAAGACGTTACATGATATACGTAGATGCAGGGCCAGATTCTGATCTGTTACCCTGGCTCAGGTCAGCAGTATTGTCTTAATGCTTTGTAATCTAAGATTGTCAGTTGTTTAGGGTGGCAGTCAAGGGTTGTCTTTGTTCTTGCTTACACCCTGTAAACCAGCACTAACCCCATTAAAGTCATTGTCAAATTTTGTTTTTATTGACACCAGCCTAAATCTGGACTAACTCTATTGACATCAAAAGGAGTATTCCTGGTTTACACCAGTACAAGTGAGAGCAGGATTGGGCCATCAGTATTATAGTGGGATAACACTGGTGTAGGTGAGAAAAGAGCTTAGCCTGGTATCTTCCTGTATGTTTGTACAGGGCTGGCGTAAGAATTCGGATCCTGATTGGCCTCTCTGGGAGCTACTTCATTAAAGAGTTAATAGCCGTAAATGTGAAAAGCCGCCTCTAGCTGAGAAATGGCTTGATTCTCAAATGTGCCAATAAGCCCAGAACTGTAGACAGAGAGAGAAAGTCTAAGATTCATACAGCACATTGTCCTCCCTCCTTTCAGTGTTCCAACAACGTGTTCCAACAGGAGACAGAGGGAGCTGTGCTTAGAGATGAAAGCAATGCTTATGTTGTAGACTTTAATATAAATGCATCCAAGATAACGTAGTTAATTGGTTCTTTTTGCTGAATGTTTGGGGTATGATATTAGTTAACTCCTTCCCCCTCCCTCCCCACTCTATTTGAAAACAGATTGATTTTTGTTGAGTATTCTTAATACATCTTTTACAAATAACAATGTTTAAGGTATAAAATACACAGCAGGCTGCGGTCCAGTGAAAGACAATAGTGACACTCTGCCTATGGGAATGTTTTCTCTAAAGGGAAGATGATACTGAGTGTGACGCAATTCTCTTGCCACTCACACGCTGTGGATCAGGAGTGACTCCACTGCAGGCCTGATCCATGGCTACATTACGCTGGCATAAAAGTGGAGTGATTCAGTAGTGAACTGGGGCCCTGTTGGAGTTCTGTGGGCAGAAGTAGGTTTAGGATGAGGCCCAGTTCTATGCTCAGATACGCAGGCATTACTACCACTAACATTGGAGTGATTGGTGCTCTTGTGTCTAAAGGCAACCTTGGTCCCTGGGTCTGCGAGTGAATCCCAGGATGTGTGGCATACATCCCACCAGCCACCGACAGCAATCTGGGCAGGAGTGAATAGTAATTGTACCACTCTGCCCCTGCTCAGGGAGGGAGAAGGGGGATAGCGTATAGCTCCTAAAGTGGCTTAGGTGGCTGGGTCTGGGTCCCACTAAGCCGCATAACCGCACTGAGACCATGAGATCCACAGCAATGGACCTTGATTTCACCTGGCCCCTTTGGATCTATGGAGACTGAGGGCTGCAACATGTCTTGTTCCACTCTGCCATGGGGTTTGCTTGCTATTAGTATTTAAGAGCCAGCATGCTTATCCTACGCAAGAGACACAAATAAAGTTAATCTCCTCCCCAAGTTGTTAGCAATGTAGAAGAGGGCTGTAGTAACTGAGGGCCCTTCTTTGATCCTCTGTGCGCCTGCATCCATTCAAGATGCCATCAAAATATCGTTTTGCCAAATAAAACTTGTAATAGCCAAACTTAGCAGTCTCTCCCGCGTAGTAGCAGGCCGTAACTGACATCTGGGTTTCTGTCCCTGTGCAGGAGCTCATTTTATTACAAAACAGGATGCCCAGCTACAGTTAGATTGGCCCTGACATTTAGATTACAAAGGGGGACTTTTGGATTTGGCTCCATCAATGATACAGCCCAGCTGTCTGCTGAGCAAATCTATTACCCGCAGGTACTCGAGAGGCCAGCAGGGGCAGTGAGTTATATGGTACCGAGGTGTCTGTGCTCCAGGAATATTCAGGGCTCGGGGGCCCAATTCCACCAGTGTTCTGGGCTGGGTCTCTCCCCCAGCCCTGCCTGCTGCCCCTGTGCACCTCCCTCAGAGCATCTCCTGGCCTTGCCTGCTGCCTCTGGGCAATTTAAAAGGCCCTGGAGGCCCCTGGCCTCCGCCACCACCACGGGCAGCGCAGCAGGGCTAAGGCGGCTTCCTGCCTGCCCTCACTCTGCGCTACTCCCATAAGCGGCCGGCAAGTCCCTGCAGCCCTGGGGGTGTGAGTGTCTCCGCGCACTGCCCCTGACCCAAGTGCTGACTCCGCAGCTCCCATTGGCCGGGAACTGAGGCCAATGGGAGCTGTGGGGGTGGTGCCTGCAGGCAGCGGTACACAGAGATCCCCCACTTTCCCCTGCCAGAGGGGTGTGCGGGTCGCTTTCGGGAGCCACCCGAAGTAAGTGCCACACTCTGTATCCCCCTCCTGTACCCCAAACCCCAGCCCAGAGCTCGCACCCAAACTCCGTCCCAGAGCCTGCACCCATCACCCCCTTCCACACACTAACATCTTGCCCCAGCCCAGATCCTGCACCCCAAACTCCCTCCCATGCCAAAATTCCCTACCAGAGCCTGCATCCCACACCCCCTCCTATACCCCAACCCCCTGCCTCAGCCCAGAGCCTGTACCCAGCACCCAAACTCCCTGCAAAAGCCTGCATCCCTCCTGCACCCAAACTCCCACCCAGAGCCTGCACCCCTCCTGCACCCAAACTCCTGCCCAGAGCCTGAGGCAGATGGGGGTGGGTGAGACTGGGACCCATTCTGGACATCACCAAAAATTATACAAATCTGCCACCCCTGGAGGCAAGATCAGTAAGGAGAACCAATACAGCACTACAGGGCCATCATTAGGATTTATGAGGCCCTATGCAGTATTATTAAACTGGTGCCCCTATGCTGGCACATTCAGCTCTATGAATACTGGTGCTGCTACACTGTTCCTATACTGTTGGCCCTATGCCGGTACAACTGGTGCCTCTACGCTGGCGTATTTGGCTCTGTGAATACGGCCCCTACCTTCTGCCTAGTAAGGAGCTGCAGTGCATGCTGGGTGTGTGGGAGCCGACCCGCTCCAACCTGCTCTCCCGGTCATAGGGGTGGACTTTGTGGGTGGGTGCTCCGGGGCTGGAGCACCCACAGGGAAAATTTTGTGGGTGCAGAGCACCCACCGGCACCACTCTCCCCTTGCTGTCACGTGCTCAGTGCTTATCAACTCCGCCCCCTCCCTCCCAGTGCTTCCGGAACACAAGCTCCAGGAGGGAGGGTGAAGAGGCAAGGAAGAGGCAGGGTGGGGGTTGAGCGGGGCAAGAGATGGGCTGGGGACTTGGGGGAAGGGGTGGAGTGGAGGCAGGGCCTGGAGCCGAGGCAGGGGGGTTGAGCACCCTCTGGCAAGATGAGAAGTCGGCGCTTATTGTCCGGTGGTGCCCCAAATTTTCTGGTGCCCTACGCAGTTACGTATGTCTAAGGATGGCCCTGTGTCACTCACAGCCTCTCTGTTCGCTTCCACTAGCATCAAGGCTGTTAATGAGAGAGGGGTGATTTTACAGTTGGCCTTAATTTCTCATTGCCAAGAAACTCTCCTCTTCATCTCCTACCACCACCCCCTCACCATACCAGTTGGGATTCAGAGGCCTTGGTGCGTGTGAGCCATGTCTCCTTAATTCAG
Organism: Gopherus flavomarginatus; assembly: GCF_025201925.1. Lineage (NCBI taxonomy): Eukaryota > Metazoa > Chordata > Testudines > Testudinidae > Gopherus > Gopherus flavomarginatus. The sequence goes on along the minus strand of NC_066618.1, from coordinate 12,179,038 downwards.
AGTAGGCAGATGTGGGGTGGGAATATAATTAGCAGTCATAGTAGTGGGTGGACAAATGCTACCCAGCACACACCCGATAATTACAGAGCTCTGGAATCGGAGCTCAAAGACTTCTTGATAAATGTGCAGTTTTGAAATTTTGATGATTGCACCTTGTAATCAGAGGTAGAAATAACTGTTATTTAATAGGGTGGTGATTTGCTGCTTCTCACAAGACCTGGATGAATCCTGCAAAACACAGGTTCCCTGGGCATGCCATGTCCCCTACTGAGTATAATTAAACACACACCTCTAAGGAGGTAATTGTGATCTGCCAGGAGCTTGCCCCATTCCTCACAGTGTGTTTCCCTGATGGTGAATGATGTTACAGTTTGAGAAGTAGCATGTCCTAGGATCTAACCTCCCAAAAGGAACTCTGCTTGGGAATAATAACCCCATGGTGAGGCTGGTGCACTGAAAACTGGGCACCAGATGCCCGATGATTTAGTGAGAACAGAACCTACTGCTCGAACTCAGTTTGAGACTTGGGGCCTCGACTCTTGTCAGGGCTGGAGGCATGTTCATAGAATCATAGAAGATTAGGGTTGGAAGGGACCTCAAGAGGTCACCGAGTCCAACCCCCTGCTGAAAGCAGGACCATCACTAACTAAATCATCCCATCCAGGGCTTTGTCAAGCCTGACCTTAAAAACCTCTAAGGATGGAGATTCCACCACCTCCCTAGGGAACCCATTCCAGTGCTTCATCCCCCTCCTAGTGAAACAGTTTTTCCTAATAGCCAACCTAAACCTCCCCCTCTGCAACTTGAGACCATTGCTCCTTGTTCTGTCATCTGCCCCCACTGAGAACAGTCGAGTTCCATCCTCTTTGGAATCGCCCTTCAGGTAGTTGAAGGCTGCTATCAAATCCCCCCCATCCCCACTCTTCTCTTCTGCAGACTAAACAAGCCTAGTTCCCTCAGTCTCTCCTCATAAGTCATGTACTCCAGCCCCCTAATCATTTTCATTGCCCTCTGCTGGACTGTTTCCAATTTGTTGATATCCCTTCTGTAGTGGGGGGACCAAAACTGGATGCAATACTCTAGGTGTGGCCTCACCAGTGCTGAATAGAGCCCGACGATCTAGCCAGCTGTCATGTTAGCTCAAGTATTTGCCTGAACAGCTCTAAAAGGAAGGGTTAAGTTTTTAAGGTTCTCCACTAATTAGCCTGGAGGACTCTTCTATGATACTAGTCCAGCTCCAGCCCTTAGTTCTTTGGCTCAATGTCTAGAGTGGGTTGCCACCTTATGCTTTTTCTCTTCTCGTGTTGCTCCTGGAAAAGGGAGATGACAACAACAAGGGTGTGTGTGGGAAAAGATGCCAGGCCAGGCTGAGCCCAACCTGGGCTTGGGGAATGGCTGGCTTAGCTGTGCCCTGTAGAAGTGGCTGTTAGGGCTCACCATTCAGTTTTCTCACCTGCAGTAGCTATTAGATGGTCTCCTCAGCCATGGAAAGAGAGCAGTGAGAGAACAGGAAATCCCAGCACCCTCACCCTCTGTGCTGAATTCTTCATCCAAGTGGGAATAGGGCAGCCACGTGGAATGCTTGGGAACACATTCTCCCTCAGATAGCTGTGATCCCTTCTGGCAGTTCTGGTGGGCTTGAGATGCATCCTGTGTCCGGCAGTGGACTGTACGGGTGCTTCAGAAGAATGTGTAAGACCCCCCCACTCAGCAGGTGCCCCCGACTTTTAGTCTCATTTCTATCTCTAAAGACTGACTGCAACCCTGAGTTGTGAGGTTTCACACTAGCAATTCTGTAGCCATCTCGATCTCCAGTTGTCATAAACAGATAGCTAAGAGTTAATGTTCTTTTACCTGTAAAGGGATAACACCAGTAACCTGAAACACCTGACCAGAGGACCAATCAGGAAACAAGACTTTTTCAAATCTGGGTGGAGGGAAGTTTGTGTGTGAGTTTTTGTTCTTTGTCTTGTGTCTGACCCTCTCGGCTCTGAGAGTGATCTTTCTGTCTCCTGGCTTTCTAATCTCTGTTTTCAAGTTGTAAGTACAAGAATAGTAAAACAATAATAGGTTTATATTGTTTTCTTTTGTATTTACATGTGTGTAGTTGCTGGAATGTTTAAATTGTATTCTTTTTTGGATAAGGCTGTTTATTCATTTTTTTCTTTTAAGCAAATGACCCTGTATTTGTCACCTTAATACAGAGAGACCATTTTTATGTATTTTTCTTTCTTTTATAAAGCTTTCTTTTTAAGACCTGTTGGAGTTTTTCTTTAGTGGGGACTCCAGGGAATTGAGTCTGCAGCTCACCAGGGAATTGGTGGGAGGAAGAAGTCAGGGGGAAAATCTCTTTGTGTTAGATTTACTAAGCCTGACTTTGCATACCCTCTGGGTAAGGAGGAAGGAAGATTAGTTATCTCGGTACTTGTGTTTTCCAGGACTGGAAACAGGGAAGGTGGAGTCCCTCTGTTTAGATTCACAGAGCTTGCTTCTGTATATCTCTCCAGGAACCCAGGAAGGGAACACCTGGAGGGGAGGAGGGGGAAGGGAAATGGTTTATTCCCCTTTGTTGTGAGACTCAAGGAATCTGAGTCTGGGAGTCCCCCAGGGAAGGTTTCGGGGAGACCACAGTGCGCCAGGCACTGTATAGATTTCTGGCTGGTGGCAGCTTTACCAGGTCCAAGCTGGTAACTAAGCTTGGAGGTTTTCATGCTAACACCCATATTTTGGACGCTAAGGTCCAGATCTGGGAAAAATGTTATGACACCAGTTCATTACAATTCTTGGCTTTCCTCCACTTTCTCTGCCTTTCCTGCTGCCACAGAGGTTCAAGTCTCCTGCAGAATCCAGCACTGAAGGATGCTAAAGAAATTTGTGGCTTTGCACTGACTAGATTTAATTAACCTGCCTTTTTTATCTCTTTGTTCTCTCCCCACTCTTCTCCAGCTTACAATATCTCCTCTTTTGCTGGTTCATTTGAAACCTTGGCCTGTATTAGCCACCTCACTGCACTACCTCCAGGGCTTTTGTCCTATACAGCTAATCCACCTTCTTCCACCAGGCCCCCAGTGCTTCTTATTTGATGGTGCCCCCATACAAACACAATAAACCACTAGGAAGCAGATGGCTCAGATTTACTTCAAGGTAACCAATGCACCTGCAAATGCAGTGACTCATCTCAGCTTCAGTTAATATAAATAGGGGAAGAGAGGGGAAGGGATTGAAAATAAAAGTCCCTGGAGGAGAAAAATATTTCATCTGTGTCTCATTGTTACCTGTTGCTTTCCCCTGCTTCTGTATAAACTTGTGAAGGTTTTTAAAAATAATAACCAGCTGAAATCAGCCATTCCCCCAAACACTCATACAATTAATGCCCCTTTATACCAAGAGCCAGCACCTCCCATGCTATAAGTCAGCTGAGGAGCTCGCCTTTGATATCTTACACCCTCTACCTCCACTTCACTCTGCTTTTCCCTTGACACCATAAACTCCTTATATACCCAGTACGACCCCATGATCACCTCTGCGCATCTCTGACTGAGAATCCCAGGTACAGTAGATCCTAGACACCCTCCTTATGACAGACCTTCTTGTGGGTTTACAGGCTGTTCTGTGTCCTTAGGATGACAAGGGTCAGATTCCTAGTCGCCCACCACATGGTTTGCACTAAAGCAACATCTATCAAGAACAGAGAGGAAAATCCATATTCAGCGAAGGATACCGTATGCATAACTTTGGGCTGAACACTTCGCTAGTGTAAATTGGCACAGCTCCATTGGTACTGGTGATCCGCACCAGCTGAGGATCTGGCCCAACATACCTACCCTTAAACTCTGCAAAAGCTCATCTAGAAAAGGATAATCTACGTTAGTTATGTGTAAGCGAAAGGCTTACATGGCTAGAGAACTCATTCTCCTATGTTTTTGAGTGGTGTCTATAGTCCCCCAGATCAGGAGTTCTCACAACAAAATTTTTGGTGACCTCAGAGTGCCACTTAGTTTGCCTCTCCATAAAATCCACCCCGGGCTGGTGCCAAAGCTTAGCCAGAACATCTGGTGCTTAACGCAATGATTAGTCACAAAGGTTAAAGCCACAAAGGCATTGTGGGGCTCTGAGAATGCCTACTGCCTCAGGCCTCACAGGCTGAGTAGATTGAGAAGCCCACTAAGTAGGGTTGCCAACCGTGTAATCACACAAATTCAAACACCGTTGCCCCACCCCCTGCTGCGCCCCGCCCGAGGCCCCACCCCTTCTCTGTGGCCCCACCCCCACTTGCTCCATCCCTCCTTCCTCCATTGCTCACTCTCCCCCACCCTCACTCACTTTCACCAGGCTGGGGCAGGGGGTTGGGGTGCAGGAGGGGATGCGGGCCATGGGCTGGGGCTGAGGGGTTCCAAGCGTGGGAGCGGGTAAGCCTGGGGCAGCAGGTTAGGGTGCAGGAGGAGGTGCAAGCTCTGGGAGAGAGTTTGGGTGCTGGAGGGGGCTCAGGGCTGGGGCAGGGGGGTTTGGTGTGGGAGGGAGTGTGGCGTGCAGGCTCTGGGAGGAAGTTTGGATGTGGGAGGGGGCTCAGGGCTGGGGGAGGGAGTTTGGGGTGGAGGTTCTGGCCGGGAGGCGCTTACCTTGGGTGGCTCCCGGTCGGTGGCCCTCTGCCCGCCCTGGCCCCACACCGCTCCTAGAAGCAACCAGTACGTCCCTGCAGCCCCTGGGGAGAGGAGGGACCCTCCGCACACTGCCTCGGCACGCAGGCACCGCCCCAGCAGTTCCCATTTGCCACAGTTCCCAGCCAATGGGAGCTGTGGAGTCAGTGCTTGGGGCGGGGGCAGCACGTGGAGACCTCCTCTCCCTACCCAGGGCTGCAGGGATGTGCCGGCCGCTCTCGGGAGCAGTATGGGGCCATGACAGTCAGGGAGCCTGCCTTAGCCCCGATGTGCTGCCAGACTTTTAGTGGGCTAAAATCTCCTGGCTTGGCTTTAGTAGCCTCTGGGAGATAGAACCCGATTCCGGGAGACCCCCAGTGAAACCGGGAGGGTTGGCAACCCTACCACTGAGGCTTAAGAGTGAGCTAGTTGTCGAGCAACTCAGTGGCGTCAGGCCGTACATGGCTTTGTGCAGTGGGTCTCAACGCTTTTCTTTCTGAGCCGCCACCTCCAACATGCTATAAAAATCCCAGGGTCCACTGGAGGTGTGGGGGTGGGGGGGCCTTCAGCCACTGGAAGGGAGGGTGCTCAGGGCTTTTACCCTGCAGGGCATTGGGGCTCCAGGCTCCCTGCTTTAGTCCTATGGGGTGCCAAGGCTCGGGGGTCCTGGCTTTAGTCCTGTGGGATGGAGGGGGGGTGCTTGGGGCTTCTGCCCTGTGAGGTGCCAGGGCTCAGGGCTCCTGGCTTTAGCCCTGTGGGATGGAGGAGGGTGGGTGCTTGGGGCTTCTGCCCCATAGGGTGCCAGGGCTCCAGGCTCCCAACTTTAGCCCCTTGAGGGGGTGGATTCAGGGCTTATGGATCCCTTTGGTTGAGAACCACCTGCTTTGTGCATACCCAGCAGTGGCAACTGAAACATGGGGAGTTTACTGGCAGAAATTTAGCCAGCTAGGAATTTAGGTCCCTCCAAGATTAGACACAGCAGAGCAAGGCTTTTTGAGGGGCTTAGTGGTACCCAAAGTGGCAGTAGGGCCTAAGGCCTAGCGCCTCAAAGGTATCTGAGTGCCTAAGGCTCATTGAATTCAGTGGGAGCTCAGCTGCTTTCAGGAGTGCAGCCCTGGGCCCCCTATGGCTCTGACCCCAGATGCCTCAAGCACGCTGTGGCTACAGCCCGGGGTTAAGAAATCAGTGAGCGCGAGAGACGGCACGTGGCCTGTTCTGAAAGACACAGTCACCGGCGAGCCGAGGGGAAAGGAGCCCCAAGCACTTGACAAAGCCATTCCATCAAGGTCTCGCTGAGCTGAATGGGTCTGAATGACGCCAGTGCCAGCGGTCGGATGGGCTTCGCGTGTGTCTGTGCGCGTTTGAATCGGCTGAGTGAGTCAGTGTGTGTTTGTGGAAATGAGAGACGCGTCTCAAGGCCGATGGCGGGGGGAGAGTGGGGCTGTTTGCGCCAGTGGAGCTGTTTTGAGGGAACAATGAGAAACAGTTTTCAGGCCTCACGGGGCACAGAGGGGAAGGTAAGCAGGCTGCATATTCTAGGTGCTTTTAGTGTTTGCATAAAGCCCCGAGGAGCATTTCACTGTCAAAATGCCTCCCCCGGCGAGTCAGCTCTGAAGGACGGGTTAATGGACTGGTGCCACTCCTGGCTGGTGTAGTCCTTGTAGCCACTCTCATTAGAGAGAGTGCCCGGAGGTCAGGTTCCTGTGGGTTTTCCCCCCTAATATGAGTCCATTTTATTAATGGTTCTACAGTGTGTGGTTGCTGAATGTGACTAGACAGCAGCTGTGTGCAAGCAAGCGTGGCTAACTTTCTAGGATTGGGTCATACAATGTATTTAGGACCAGATCCTCAAAGGTATCTAAGCCTCTAACTCCCACTGAAATCAATGGGAGTTAGGCGTCTTTGAGGATGTGGCCTGCTCCATTCCCTTCCCCCCACCCCCAAGCCCATATTCTTAGTTATTCCATTCCTGCATGTGGGAAGGGAAAAATGGCTTTAAACTCTATATACTCTATTCTGGGGTCATGCATGGGCCTATCCAGCCCTCTGGTGCAAGTTAGAGCAGCCTCAAGGCTGCTCTAATTTTCAATTTTCCAGTTTCTTCCCTTAATCCTCTGTGGGCCCAGGGGAGCAGAGACTAGTCCCAGTGCATTGTACTCTGACCATGCCCCTAATTTGCCCTTTAACTAGGTTGTCATAAACAGATAGTTAAGGGTTAATGTCTCTTTTACCTGTAAAGGGTTAACAAACAGGGAACCAAAAACACCTGACCAGAGGACCAATCAGGAAACAAGATACTTTCAAATCTCGGTGGAGGGAAGCCTTTATTTGTGCAAAGTCCCTCCAGAGGTAGGAAGCAGGATTGAAGACAAGATGGAGATGAGGCATCAGCCTTATATAGGCTTTTCCAGGTGTAAGAACACTTCTTTGTTCTTACTGTGGAAAATCACAGCAAAATGGAGTTTGCAGTCACATGGGCCAGTTTCTGCACAGCCTGCTGAGTCACAAGGCATATCTGCCTCCTCTCAATGGGTCAATTGTGTAGCTGATGGTCCTTAGCCTTCTTGATGGCCCATTAAGAAGAGCTAACACCAACTTGTCTGGGGCTTGGTCTTTTGGGATTGAGAGAACCTTTTTCTTTTACTGGGGTGTTGGTTTTCATAACCATTCATCCCCAGGACGAGTGGCACTGGTGATGATACTGGGAGACTGGAGTGTCTAAGGAAATTGCTTCTGTGACTTGTGGTTAGCCAATATTTAAATATGGGGAAGAGGATATAGGGAGGAGTTAAGTGGCTTCTGCAAAGTGGCAGAGAAAGGTCCTGCCCTAGCACTTGGCCAACACATCTCCCAAGTTGTCCTCTTCTCTTAAGCCTTTCTGTCAATCTTTCTGGATGTGAATGTGCCCTTCATTTAAGAGAGCTGTAAGAGACAGTTAAGGACCCCCATCTCAAACAAGGCATAATGGAGGCATCCAGAAACTAACACCATGTGGGCAGGGGGCTCCACTGATATTTTTGACTGTGTGAGAGTGTGACAAACTGACGTGCAGACAGAAACTAAGAGAACAAGGAGTCTGGTGGTACCGCAAAGACTAACAGATTTATTTGGCCATAAGCTTTCATGGGTAAAAAACCCACTTCTTCAGATGCATGGAGTGAAAATTACAGATACAGGCATAAATATACTGACACATGAAAAGAAGGTAGTTATTTTACAAGTGGAGAACCAGTGCTGACAGGGCCAATTCAATCAGGGTAGATGTGGTCCACTCCCAATAATTGACGAGGAGATGTCAATAACAAGAAACTAAGAGGGTACACAGAAACACACATGGACAGAGACACAAAAGCAAGCCCTAGGAGAAGCCTGGAGAGGGTCTGGGTTGGGGGTGCTGGCTCAAGGAAGCTGGGGCCTGTGAGCGAGGACACCGGGTCCTGTTATTTTGGTTCCTCTTGTGTTCAGGGAAACAGGACTTGGTACCTCCTCTAAATAAACAAGATTGCATCAATGGTACCAGACTCCAACTTCAGTTTCTCCTCATAACTGGAACAACCTACACAACACTGAATTTTTGGCTAGAGTCTAAAAGGGTAACACTGGGGTCAGGTGTGGGATCCAGTTTCCAAGGAGAGACAGTGTGAGCAGGTATTCCTGTGGAACCAAGAGGGAACAAATGAAGGCAGTGCTCCCAGAAATCAATGATGGCCAGAAGGAACTGAAACAAGACCTAAAATGGGAGCTGAAGGTTTCCCTGAGGGGGCTCAGAGATAACTAGATGACATCTTTGTTGGAACAGCAACTGCTGAGTGCCCCAACAGACTAGGAAACCCAGATACAACTTTTCCAGGCTGCAGTTTCCCAGTCTGTCTGAGCGCTGTCTGGGCTAGTTTGTCATCAAAATAGGTCAATTTGGAACTTGATAACAAAGATTAGCTGCAGCAAGAATGTAAGGAGCTAAAATATCAGGTCTGGAGATCAAAGGGTCGCAGACCACAGTGGAAGACAGCCACCTGGATGAAGAATTGAGCTAGCCAGAGGACCTGGGTAAGACCAGAGGTTTACAGTTGTTTTCTACCATGTTTGTAACCCCCAGAGGGGAGAGGTCAGGTTTTCCCAGCTCAAATAATGAAAAAGCCCATTGTCATTGAGGGAAAAACTTTCTGCGAGGCTTATTTGGCTCAGTTCAACATTATAGCCCTACTGAATGGTGGGGAAGGTTGGTTTCCAGCAGCAACGTGAGTGGCCCAGATATAATAGTGCTGCAGAACTTACCTCCAGAAAAGAGACTGATGATTCAGAACCAGAACAAGCCCTTGACATGGGGTTTGGAGCAGGGGTGCCATTTGGGGGGGCAGGGAAGGACTTAAACTCTTGCCCTTGAGTTTCCCAGGGGAGGTCTACTCACACCAGCCTGAGATGGCGCTCTTAACTACAATAGCTTGAATGTGATATGTGGAGTTCGGAAGCTGGGAGCAGCACAGCCTTTGCGGTAGGGAGTTTGTTTATAAACCGAGGCAGGGTGATTAAGATAACAAAAGGTTTGTCATTAAAGTAAATTAATGATCCTGAAAGCACTGCTAGGCACTTCAGTTAAAAGATAGGAAACAAAGGGTAGGAATAAAAGGTGAGAATGGAGGGTGGTAAATAGTGATAAAAACAAACAGGAGTCCTTGTGGCACCTTAGAGACTAACAAATTTATTTGGGCATAAGCTTTCATGGGCTAGAACCACTTCGTCAGATGCATGGAGTGGAACAGACAGTAGGCAGGTATAAATACCCAGCATAGGAAAAGATACTAAGCTGGGGATCAGTGCTAACCAGCCAATTCAATTAAGGTGGAAGTGGGCTATTCTCAACAGTTGACAAGAAGGTCTGAGTATCAGCAGGGGAAAATTAGTTTCTGCAGTGACCCAACCACTCCCAGTCTTTAATCAGGCCTAATTTGATGTGTCCCTCAGGGGTCTGTACTGGGACCAGTCTTAGTCAACATATTCCATTCATAAATGATCTGGAAAAAGGGGTAAACAGTGAGGTGGCAAAATTTGAGGATGATACAAAACTACTGAAGATAGTTAAGTCTGAGGCAGACAAAGAGCTACAAAAGGATCTCTCAAAACTGAGTGATTGGGCAACAAAATGGCAGATGAAATTCAATGTTAAATAAATGCAAAGTAATGCACATTGGAAAACATAATCCCAACTATACATATAAAATAATGGATCTAAATTAATTGTTACCACTCAAGAAAGAGATCTTGGAGTCATTGTGGATATTTCTCTGAAAACATCCATTCAATGTGCAGCGGCAGTCAAAAAAGCAAACAGAATGTTGGGAATCATCAAGAAAGGGATAGATAATAAGACAGAAAATATCATATTGCCCCTATATAAATCTATGGTATCCCCACATCTTGAATACTTCATGCAGATGTGGTTGCCCCATCTCAAAAGAGAGATATTGGAATTGGAAAAGGTTCAGAGAAGGGCAACAAAAATGATTAGGGGTATGGAACAGCTTCCATATGAGGAGAGATTAATAAGACTGGGACCTTTGAGCTTGGAAAAAAGATGACTAAGGGGGGATATGATTGAAGTCTATAAAATCATGACTGATGTGGAGAAAATAAATAAGGAAGTGTTATTTACCCCTTCACATAACACAAGAACTAGGCGTCACCAAATGAAATTAATAGGCATTAGATTTAAAAAAAAAAGTATTTCTTCACAGTCAACATGTGGAACTTTTTGCCAGGGGATGTTGTGAAGGCTAAAACGATAACAGGGTTCCAACAAGAACTAGATATGTTCATGGAGGACAGGTCCATCAATGGCTATTAGCCAGGGTGGGCAGGGATCAACACCATGTTCTGCATGTCTCTTGCCTCTGTTTTCCAGAAGCCAGGAGTGCGCAACAGGGCAACTTGATGATTGCCTGTTCTGTTCATTCCCCCTGGGGCATCTGGCATTGGCCACTGTTGGAAGACAGGATACTGGGCTAGATGGATCACTGGTCTTACCCAGTATGGATGTTCTTATGTTCTTATATAGAACCCAGATGTATCTGTAGCCCGCTGTAACCCACTAAGAGCCTGCTCTCCTCCCAGAGCTGAGATAGAACCCAGGAGTCCTGACAGAGTCTCTGTCATAAACAGATAAGTAAGAGTTAATAGAACAGAAGGACTTCATCTCTCTTTTGCCTGTAAAGGGTTAACAAGATCAGTGAGCCAGGCTGTCACCTGACCAGAGGACCAGTCAGGGGACAGGATACTTTCAAATCTTGAAGGAGGGAAGTTTTTGTGTATGCTGTTAGTTTTTGGTTGTTGTTCACTCTGAGGGCTCAGAGGGACCAGACATGCAACCAGGTTTCTCTCCAATCTCTCCCATACAGGCTCTTATAAGTTCAGAATAGTGAGTACTAGATAGATAAAGCGAATTAGGCTTATGTTTGTTTTCTTTATTTGCAAATGTGTATTTGGCTGGAAGGAGTTCAAATTTGTATTTTGCTGAAAAGATTTTAATTTGTACTTGAATACTTAGGCTGGGAGGGTATTCCCAGTGTCTATAGCTGAAAGACCCTGTACCTATTCTATTTTAAATTTACAAAGATAATTTTTACTGTTTTCTCTTTCTTTAATTAAAAGCTTTTCTTGATTAAGAACCTGATTTTTTTTTTTATTCTGGTGAGACCCCAGGGACTTGGTGGGGAGAAAGGAGAGAAGGGGGAGAGAAAGGTTAATTTTCTCTCTGTGTTAGGATTACTGTCTCTCTCAGGGAGAGTCTGGCAGGGGGAGGAGGGGAAGGTGAATTTTCTTCTCTGTTTAAGATTCAAGGAGTTTGAATCACAGTGATCTTCCAGGGTAACCCAGGGACGGGAAGCCTGGGAGAGGCAATGGTGAGTGAAAGGGTTTACTTTCCTTGTGTTAAGATCCAGAGGGTCTGGGTCTTGGGGGTCCCCCGGCAAGGTTTTGGGGGGACCAGAGTGTACCAGGCACTGGAATTCCTGGTTGGTGGCAGCGCTACAGGTTCTGAGCTGGTAATTGAGCTTAGAGGAATTCATGCTGGTACCCCATCTTTTGGACGCTAAGGTTCAGAGTGGGGAATTGTACCATGACAGTCTCTCTCTCCACAGAGTTAGTAATAAGGTAAGAATATACATTAAAAATTTAAAGCTAACCAGTTTCCCTTAAGTGACTTGCCACAAGATGTCAAAACATGTTATTACAGCTGAGTGGGTTTAATATTTATTTAATTTTCTTTCTTTCATAAAGGATTAGATACAGGGCTCCTGTCAGCTAATTGCAAAGTTATCTGCCAAAAACTAGAGTTTTCAAGTGCCTAAGTAGCCCCCTGGAATCACGGTTACAGTTTCCTCCCCCCTACCAAACTCCAAAATGGCACCCCTGGTTTGGAGCCCATTCTTTGGAGGTGGAGTGGGGTTGGGAGCTGACAGCTCCACCACCTGGCCTGGATCGGGGTTGACAGCTTCTGGCTGCCATGAAATAGCCTCGCAACCCCCTGAGGGGTTGGGACCCCCAGTTTGAGAACCTCTGATCTAGAGTATGTAGGGGACTGGTTCCAACACAGTGCAATACACTTAAAAGCAGGGGTGTGCACAAGACTGTGGGGAGGAGGGTCAAGCAGGGACACAACCCCCCACAATAATTGGCAGGGACACAGAGCTCCTCCAGCCCTGGGGCTGTGGCAGGAAGAGCGAGCTCCAGCCCCAGGGCTGCAGTGAGGGCACACAACGTGCAGTCACATTTAAATTCCTGCGCACGCTGCTGCTTACAAGGAACAGCGAAATGGTGTAGGAGACTTTCTGGTTAGGAATCAGGAGGTGTTGTCCCATTCCAAGAGAGAGAGAGGCGGTACTGTACTGGGCTAGCACAAGACTGATAGTGGGGGAAAACAACTTATTAAAGAGTCACCTCACCATTTACCAGGAGCAAAGAGGGCAGACACAGTACAGGCCATCTAGGAAATTCTTTAGGAAGTCCTTGGGCCTCAGCACTGAAGAAAAAGGATGACAGATTGTGTGTGGCCCATATAAACCGAAATGAAGTCACTTTGAAGGACTATTATCCATTACCATGAAATAGGTGATAGCCTGGATGCTGTAGCAGGTTCCATTTCATTTTCCACAGTGGATTTTAGAAGTGGATATTGGCAAGTAGAAGTGGCTCCAAAACAGACGGGAAAAAACTGCTTTCACAGCAGGGCAAGGCCTGTGGCAATTTAAAGCAATCGCATTTGGCCTGTGCAATGGACCAGCCACATTTGGGAGCCGAAAGGAGAGGCTATTACAGGGCACGCCTCTAACAGCATGGCTGTTATACATAGATAATATCCTGGCGCATGCTAAAACATTGGAGCAAGAACTGAGCTATTTACAAATGGTCTGCGATGAGCAGAAGGTGGCCAGTTCAATTGCAACTACCACCAAAGAAATGTGTTGTTTAAAAAAAGAGGTAATTTGCCTTGGGCACACCATCAGTGAGCAGGGAATTTCCACTGACAAAGAAAACGGAGACTGTACAGCAGCTCGCAGCTGTGCAAAGTTATAGGTCTCGGCTCCTATTACAGCAGGTTCATTTGCGGGTTTGCCAATATTGCTAAATCACTGCATAGCTGGGGGAGAAAAGGAAACTGTTTCAGCGCACAGCAGAGTGTGATGTAGCAATTTCAGAGGGGGAAGAAGGTTCTGGTGACTGCAGCTGGCTTGGCCTCTCCATGTTTCAAACCCTTCTCACACGGAAGGTAGTGTTCATGGCTGGGGGTAGTATTGATACAAGGGACTTGAGAGAGTGGTGGCTTATCAAAGCAAAAGTCTAAGGTCTCCTGAAAGAAATGACTGTGCCATCTGAAAGGAACTCCTTACAGTGATTAGATCTAGAGACCATTTTCATCAGGATGGAAGTTTTGGTTGGGACAGACTAGGCATTCCTGTAATGGCTCTTTAGAGTCAGGAACCCTGAGGGAGAGCTTGTGAGGTGGTTGAGGAAACTACAGTGCTGCAAGTTCACAATTACACACAGGCCTGGCCATAAGCATGGTAATACTGATGCTTTGTTAGGGTACTGTTTGCAATTAGCCCCTCAAGGAAGAGGGGAAGGAATAGGTTGCCCAAGGGGACAGGTGAGCTTCTGATCCTATGAGTTGCAGAAGTGCACAAGTTCCTGGTTCATCCGCTGGAACAGGGGATGTGGGGTTGAGGAATGCGCTTCAGAACAACTAAAAACTTCGCCAACAGAGGATCTGGCTAGCAGAATAGTGTGTGACTGGCCAATCAGTTGGCAAACACAGCCACCCTCAAGCACAGCATCCCCTTGGGATACCACTGTCCAAGTTTTCCGGTCAGAATGGGACTGCTAGGTGTTTAAAGAGGAAGTAGTGTATAGATGATGGGAGAAACCAGCAAGACACAGAAGGAAAAGCCAAGCAGCAGCCTGGAAGTACTGTGTGGCCCTAGTAGGAGCCTAAAGAGAGGCTTTGCATTGCAGTTGCTGGCTGAAAGAGGCTTGGTCCTGTGAGCATTGACTCTGTCTCCTGTTATTTTGGTTCCTCCTGCGTTCAGGAAAACAAGACTTGGTACATTCCTTATAAATAAACAAGATTGTATCAAAAGGTACCAGACTCTATCTTCATCCATCTTCAATTTTTCCCCTTAACTGGAACAAACTGTGCTGTAAGACCCCAAATTTTTCACTAGCAGCTCAGGTCAAATGGCGTAACAAGAGATTAGTACCAAGTAATTGGGTGCAGTGTGTTCTCGGGGTGGGATCTTTGCTTTGATAATACAGTGAGGTGTGAGGAAAGGGGACTGGAACTGTCTTGTCTTCAGAGTTTTATTTTTACCTATCCCAGCTGGAGACCCTGTCCACCGGCTTCCAGACCCCTTCATTCAACCTTCATGAAGTGCTCCACAGCTCGCCCTGCAGCAGCCCGGACAGATGGCTCCTTGTCTTGTAGCAATGAGGCCAAGGCTAAAAGGAAAATAGAAAAGGGGTGATCATCCCAGAGCACAAACTGCAACAGCCACTAACCAGAAATCACAGCACAGAAAGAATCCAAGATACGTTCAGTTTGTGCATTAATCTCAGAGATGTGTTTGCTTATGGTTAGTCTGGTTGGTATGAGATAGATGGACGTGACTTCAGTAAAAAGCTACATTGTGAAGAAATCATGCTTGAAACTGCTTGGGTCACCCCATTACTGCAGAGTCCAGTTTAGATAGAACTGGGATCCAGTGCAGAGGTTCTTTCCAGTTCAAGTGTAGCTAGGTGGTGCCGTATCAAACAAAGGCATTGAAAGGGAATGTGATTTCTGTTTTACTGCACACGGGTCATTTTGCCCGGGTCATTCTGTGCTGGGTGTGTTCTGCTTGTGAAAACGCAGAGGTATGAGTGAAAGTCTCAGCATTTTCCTTTTCTCAGTATAATCTCTTTCAGACACCCTCCCTCAAACAGGGAGATGAGACTGAATGCAGAGCGAAGGGAAAGGCTGGAGTCACTCAGGGTATGTCTACACTGCAAAATAAAATCCAAGGCAGCAAGTCTCAGAGTCCGGGTCAACTGACTTGGGCTCACAGAGCTTGCACTATGGGGCTAAATATAGTAGTGTAGATGTTCCCACTCGGGCTAGAGTTCAGGCTCTGAGAGCCCCCCCCCCCCACCGTTCCCTTACCAGGTGTCAGAGCACGAGCGGGAATATTTACACTGCTGTTTTTAGTCCTGTCGGGCAAGCCCCAGGCATTTGAGCTGGGCTCTGAGGCCTGGTCTATGCTAAAACCATAAATTGACCCAGCTATGTCATTGAGGGGTGTGAAAAAATCCAACCCCCAACCCCCTGAGCGACATAGTTAAGCCAACCTAACCCCTGGTGTAGACAATGCTCCGTTGTCCTAGCGACCGCCTCTCGGATAGGTGGATTAACTACACTGACAGGAGAACCCCACCCGTTAGTAAGCGGCTCCACTGAAGCACTACACTGCCTCGCCTGCAGCTGTGCCGATGTAGCAGTGTAAGTGTAGACATAATCAGAGACTCTCTGCCCTGTTTTGGGTGTTTTTTTGCAGCGTTGATGTACTATAAGACACTCCGCTGGGTGATAATGTGGACCTGGAGGGAGAGGCAGAGATGTATTGAATGGCCACTGTATTAGACTCTGTACAATGATACCCTCATGAGCAAGCGTTCAGTGGAACAGACCAATGCACACAGGGGGCTGGGTTTGGTTTTATCTGGGTATAAGGAAGCAATGTGACTGGGAGACAGGGATTTGAGGCTGTCGCTGAACCTGTAACCTGCACACTTCACTCATTAGCCAAATGGCTCTAGGAACTACCTGAGACAACATGCTTCCCATGAGGGCAGCTGGTATCTCTCACCCCCTCCACCTTCACCTCAAGACTGTCACAGCTCAGCTGTGCATCAGACTGCCAACAGCTTCCCATCCCATGGGCTCAGAGCCTGACCTCTAGTGACAGATGCACCAGCCTCTCTGTGTCCTGGGCCCCACCTCCCTGTCCCTCTCCTGGGAAACACACAGGGGAGGCTTCCTGTCTCCTGCCATTGCCCATAGGCCACAGGTGGGGGAGAGACCTGTGTTTGGGAGCAAAATGGGTCCATGAGGTACCTGAGTTACCAACGCTTAGGGATGGGCAGGTTGGTTTCACTTTCACAAAACCTCAGGAGTTAGAGCTGGATTTTGCTTTCAGATCTGAGGCCCGGAAGTTTGGAGAAATGGTTCTGTGTATGCCCATGGCTGCAATCCCTGGAGAAAAGAGACAGTTTCCCTTCATGGTTCTCTGGGTCTGGGAATACTTTTGACCTGGGATTATCTGTAATGAGACATAACTAGCACAGCCCTCTGTAAACAGTAGCTTTTCACTTACACTTAATGACATAGGCCAAGTCCATGCACTTCAGTGTGTCTGGCTCTGCTAGGGAACCTAAAAGCACAGTGAAGCCAAGGCCTGTTAGTTACCGGGCGAATCTGTGACGTTCTGACCTGTTGTCAGGTAAGACTCTCAACGCACTTTACTTGTGGAGGAGTGACTTTTACCCAGCAGAATCCTGCCAGTGGGTGCAGTAGAACCAGACGGCCTGATACAGCTTCATTTTGTACAGGGTCTTCCCGAAAAGCCGTGTCCCCAAAATTACAGCGTTAAGCAGACTATTAACAGAGTTAAAGTGCGTGACGAGAGCAGAAGGAGAATGAAATTGACTGGTATTGAGGGGGATGTTTTCAGCTGAGCTATGAAATGAGATGCCGAATCGGTGAGGTGGTTAGCATTAGGCACCCAAGAGACACAATGAGAGATGCAGAAAGGCTGTTCCCTAAGGTGTGAGCTGCAAAGGAAGAGGCTTTCACACCAACAGCAGCAAGTGTGAAGAGATAATAACTGGGAGGGATCTGGAGAGAGACAGAGAAATATTAAATCTGTGAGATGGGCTGGAGTGAGTCTATTGAAGGTTTGAGGGTCAAGGGAGGCCATTTTGACATATCCGGAAATGTCTGGGAAGCCAGTGGGGCTACTGGAGGAATGGGTGACATTCTTTGTACCTGTGAGGTGGATGTCGAGAGCAGCATTCTGCATGCACCAGGGCCTGGAGATACAAGAGGAAAGGGAACTGACACAGTCTAGGGGAGATGAGACCAAGGTCTGGGAGAGGATTTGGGCAGAGACAGGGTGCTGCAGCAGTGCACATGGGCAATGTTAAAGTGATTTGTGGGCCTAGCAGATAAGAGAGTTGAAGGAAAGTGCAAGGACCAGGATGACACCAAGGGCACAGTCAGTGGATGTGTAACCCACACACCGCCTGGGTGTGGTGTTCTGTCTCATCTAGCGGCACCGAGACCACTAAAGAGAGAGATAAAATGAGTCTGCTCTGCAGTCGTAGCTAACAGCCAATTTGCCTTTAGCTCATGTGGTAGCAGCTCATGCACTAAGCTCTACAGGTCCCCAGTTCACTTCCACCTGCTGACAGCGGGGCCGTGTTGGCATTACAGATGCACTTGGGTGGGGGGAGTTATGGAAGGTGACAGGACTGATGCAGTAGCTAGAGAACAGCTGGATGAGGACATAACCCCAGAGTGTAGGGCAGGAAGTGGAGAAGATTATCCAAAGGCTGTACGCAGGGGCTAGCAGGCTGTCCCCAAGAGAATCAGAGGAGTTCCCCAGCTGCTAGAGGAGAAATGGGCAGGTGTCCTGGTGTGAGAGAGTGAGCTCCAGGAGGACTGAACTACTAGAGCAATGCAAGGACCGGGGGGGGAGAGGCCAGCCCCAGCCCAGTTTGGGGGCAGCAGACAGGTCCTGATTTGCCCCTCTGGGGACAAGCTGAGGCTCTCTAATAAAGCGGGATGGGATGAGTCACGGTTTCCTGAGTCGTTAATATCAAGCTCTGCAGAATGGCCTGGACCGAACTAGGATTCTGATTGGCTGGTGAGACTGTGCGAAGTTCGGAGATGAGCTGTACATCAGCTGTTCCAGTCAAACGCCATTGAGTCTGTCAGCCCCATCTGTCAGCAGAGGCAGGAGAATGGAACTATGCTGGCCACACGGACCACTCCCCACTCCCAGGGACACAGGGACAACCAAGGATGGATACGCACACACATCCCCTGTCACTGCGCAGGATGTGGAGAGCCGTTACCTTGGCGATTCTGGAGCTGATGTTCCCCAGCATGCTTGGGCTCAGGTCTCGAAGGCAGCTGTTCAACTCCTCCACCTCCTGGACAGTATTTTTCCTTGTCAAACCCTGGGACAGATGGATGGACACCCACACCCATGTGCAGTATCTGTCATTTCAGTGGCCACATCTGACTCCCTCCCAGGGGCGGTTCTAGGTATTTTGCCGCCCCAAGCACGGCAGGCAGGCTGTCTTCAGCGGCTTGCCTGTGGGAGGTCCCCGGTCCCGCGGATTCAGCGGCATGCCTGCGGGAGGTCCACTGAAGCCGCGGGACCAGCGGACCCTCTGCAGACATGCCGCCGAAGGCAACCTGCCTGCCGCCCTAGCGGCGACTGGCAAAGCGCCCCCAGTGGCTTGCTGCTCCAGGCACGCACTTGGCATGCTGGTAACTGGAGCCACCCCTGCTCCACCCTCACCTCCAACATTCCTGTAAGGCAGCCGAAGAGCAGGCTGAGGCCTCCCTTTAGACCCAGGACAGCAGGACTTGTGGGGCTCTGCTGTGTGACACACCCCTTCCCCGTGTCTATGGGGATGGATCCCTGTGTGTATGGGGTAATGTCTAATGCCCTGCCCTGGGAACCACTTTCTCTCCCAGACTCTCAGTAACCGATGGTGCATTCACTCCATCAGGTACGTCCTATCTCGACTTTGCATCTTTCCCTCCCCTGGGGAAGAGACAAGTTGTCTCATTTAACAGCTGTAACAGCACCAAGGTGCTGCTCCTGCTCTTTACCAGCAGCTGCCTGTTGGGGAACTCTGGGGGCTCCCCCCTTTCCCAGAAGGACAGAGGTGATTCCATTTGGGCCTTCCACACATCTGTTCCCAGTACCCCCCAATGCCAACCCTGTTTGCGACCCCCCCCAAAGCCACCCTGCATTGTGACCCCCAAGTTGAGAAACACTTCATTAGAGCAAACCCTCTGCACTCACCTTTAATAGCCCTCCCTCCTCCACTGCCTCCCCCCTTGTTCAGGTTAAATAATGAGCCCCAGGCTCCTAAAAGAAGAGCTGGATTAAAACGTGAAGTTTTGAAAATATTTAACTTGAGATAGGGATACAAGTTCAACAAACATTTACACACACACACACACACACACAACCCTTCTCAGTCCCCAAGCGGTGCTAGTTAATATGATGAATTCATTATTCAACAGCCGAAGCTACTGCAGAGGCAGCAGCCCCAGCATCAAGTGTGTGGGAGAGAGAGAGCAGCAGGCTTGGTTCAGCAACAGGGAAGAGGAAATAATCCTTCCCTTGGGAGTGGTGGAGGGAAGGTGTGGAGGCCCCTTGCTTGGGCGTGGAGAGGAGGGAACCCTTGAGTGACCCTGCTTTGGGCAGCCATGGGGTTGAGTCCACCAGGGCCTCAAAGCAAGGGACTAAAAGGGGAAAAAGCAGAGGAGGAATCCCAGAGAGCCTCCTAACATGACACTATGGAGTGACTGTGGATGATGAGGCTGAGAGGAAGGAGGTCGAGTTTAAGGCACTAGGCTGGGACTCAGATGAGTTAGATTCAAGGTGTGCTTCTGCCACGGACTTCCTTCATGACCGTGGGCAAGTCACGCTGTGTGCCTCAATTTCCCATCTGTAAAATAGGGGTGATAATGTTTCCCTTCTTCCAGCCTTCATCTGACTTGTCTGTTTGGATTGCAAGCTCTTCAGGGCAGGGTCTCACTCTTACTGTGTGTCTGCACAGCACCTAGCACAGTGGGGCTGGGAGCTCAGTTGGGCCTCCAGGAACAGCTGTAATAAGAACAATCAGTAATGATAATGCAGCCTGATACATTAAAGTCAGTGCAATTTACGCATCTGCTTAGGGTGGATTTAAGTGCTTTGCGGAATCAGGGCCTATCTTGGCTCCAATGTACATTAGCCCAAAAGACCTTTTCCCTGCAGCCATGCTGTCAGACATTATTACACAGCCAAAGACCATTTTCCTTTAGAATCCTTCCATCTCTGTCAAAAATATTCCCTGCAATAAGTAGTTAATATCGACTAAAAGCAGCAGCGCTTTTTAACATCACTCAGACTCTGAATGGTGAAATTTAAAATGGAGCAACAGAGACGGTACTGATTTATACAAACCTTTTTATTCTACCTTTAATTCATAAACTCGGGGTCAGAAGGGACCATTATGGTCATCTAGTCTGACCTGCACAACGCAGGCCACAGAATCTCACCCGCCCACTCCTGGAACAAACCCCTAACCTGTGTCTGAGTTATTGAAGTCCTCAAATCATGGTTTTGCACAAGTAATCAGTTCAGTACAAGGCTCCGAGTGAAAATGAGGCATGCCTTTACAATTCCTCTCTTTCTAATGACACGCTCCACATCACCACAGTATCTGAGCATCTCCCAGATATTTATGAATGTAGCCTCATGACCCAGTATCAAAGTAGGACAGTGCGATTAGCCCCATTTTACAGATTAAGGAACTGAAACAGGAAGAGACAAAGGCTCAGGTCCCCAGAGTGATTTAGGTGCCTAACTTCCATTGATTTTAATGGGCATTAGGAGCTTAAATACCTTTGAGGATCTGGTCCAAAGTGACATTCCCACGGTCACACAAGGGGTTCGTGCAGAACTGAGCCCAGATCTCTTGAGTCCCCCAGCCTAGTGCCTTGATCACAACTTTCCTCTCTTCTCTTTTCCCCTAATTTCACTAAGGGGACAGCATTAAAGTATGGAATGATTCTGATATTGCAAGTAGGGTGTGGCCACCATAGGCTTTATAATAACAGCTGTTTCCCCTTTCCTTCTTCGCTGTGGTTATTTTCTCTAATGTAAACTCATTAAATAATGAGCAAGCTTTTGTTGCTTTTTTTCCCCTACAGTAGCTGATTTTCCAACAATATTTTAAATTATTACAACTGACAAAAGTTTTTAAATCTAATTTTGTTCACTATATACAATTTATTGTTTATTACGTTTCACTTGGTATATACCATTTGTCACTTTCAAGGTCTATTTCTAGTCAGTTTCATTTTCTGCCTCTCCTGTGATTACCCTAGTATTCCCAGCTATGGTTTCTGGAGCACCCGCTGTGGATCTGAGAAGAGGTCAGTCGCCATATAGCATTGAGTCTCTTCCTTGTTTCCAGCAGCTCCTGCAGATGCTTTCACTGTTTGGGATCATTTTAATGAGATTATTTCACTGACCTTTCTCTATCACACAATGGAGGGTTTTAGCAGCACCAGCCTTTTCTTTTGGTCTGCCTTCAATATCAGCATGACAGCCCATCTCTCTGAGACAGTGTTGGAGATCCTGTAAGAGGGCAGGGCCTCATATGAATAATATACAGAGAGAATGGAAAAGTGCTGAGAATATCATCCGTATCATGAGAAATTTCATATATGAACCACCCCAAGACAAATGAGACATGGGGTGAATGCTACATGGACAGTGTTCTGTCTGCTAAATCGCTGCTTAACAAAGCTAAAAATGCACTGACCGTGTGTACAGGGCACGAGCTCTGCTTTGAACTGGAATGTGCAATAACGATGCATTTCTGTCAGACTGAGGCATGTTTTTAAGGGAAGATGAGGCACCTTGGGGGTTTTGTTTTCTGTGATTAGTGCTGTCGGATCAACACCCATTTTCTCTTTTCACAACAGCTCAGGGAAAATTTACAGGTGCTTTCTATTTAATCTTAATGGAAAAAGCAGTAGGCATAGAAAACAAATAGCTGTAAAAATATCAATGAGCTCAAAGGGAATAAGCTGGTATTAGTTTCCTTTGCTGACAATAATTTCTTTGAGCGAGGGAGCTTGACCATGCCATTTTCTGGCATCACTGCAATCCTTTTCCAGGAATGAGACTGTAGAGCGTGAAGCCCCCTGTCTGATGTGAATAATATCAGTGAGATTGTCGGCATTGATCCCTTCATGATTCTGTGGAATTTGTCTGCTCATTCATATTCCCAACCTTCCCTGTCCACGGCAGAATGGTGAAACGGATCACCAATGACCCAGGCTTATTACAACTTTCAGCCTGTAGTAGTACAAGTTTTCAAAGGCACTTGCTTCTGCTTGCTCCACTGTGCTGACTCAGGCCTGCTCTACACTACACAGTTAGGTCAGTGTAAGGCAGCTTATGTCGACCTAGCTATGTCAGTGTACACACTACAGCCTTGTCCCGCTGACATAAGTGCCCAGCTACACCGACATAATATGCCTCCACAAGAGGCATAGGGCTTATGTCACTGAAGTTTGAGTGATGCAGTGTTTGTGTAGACACTGCATTCCTTACATGGGCCCTAAGCTGTCTTGTCAATTTCAATTTGAAATTGACGAGAAATCAAGGTGCCTGGCTCCCAGCTTGGCTGCCCTCAAGTCTCCATTCCAAGCTGGGCTGCCACCGAGGCGCCCGGCTTGGTCTGTCACCTGAGCTCCCCACTGGGAGCCCAGCTGCATGAAGGCTTATGGCTGGGAGCCTGGCTGCACCCTGGCTCTTGGCTCCCCACTCCCTGTTAGGAGCATGGCAGCCACCCAGACTCCATGCGTTGATCTCCACACTGGGAACCTGGCTGCCCCCAGGGATTATCGGTTCCCCTGCGGGAGCACAGCAGCTGACTCCTGGCGTGGATCTCCCTGCTGGGAGTCTGGCTGCCCCTCCCCACCCCCGCCTCTCAGCGGGAAGGTGAGAACCCTGGGCAGCTTCCCCCTGGGGAATGACATAAGATTGTAGTATAGACATGTCCTTAGTCATCACTAATGAGGAATAAGAAACAACTCTGCAGAACATTTCCCCAGACACAGTCCTTTTCTAGGCTATAAACATCTTCATTAGGAAATGAGAGGAAGAAAATAAGTAGGTTTGGCAGAATTTGACGTTTATATTTTTATAATTTTGACAGATAATATTGATGTTTATTTGAAGAATTTTTTATTTTTACTGGTTTTCACATTTGCACAAAACTATGGATTAAATATTTTTTTCTAATTGTATCAATTGAAATGTTCACAGTTGTGGGAAATTATTGGGACCGGTCAGACAATGGGGAGGATCAGATACTTATTTAGTGACAGTAGACATGGCGATTCAAAAAGTTAAAGCTTTATAAACCTTTAAAACACAAACTGCCATCATCGGATGTCAAAACACAGTAAGCAAACAGCCCTGATCAAGTCCCTTACCAGCCATTCCATTACTTTGCCCAGGATCAATGTCAGCCTGACAGGCCTAAAATTACAGATCATGCTATTTCCTCTTTTTATTGTTAATTTTTCATTGATTTTTATTAAAAAAATTAAAAAGTACTAAAAGGTGAACAACAAATAGCTTGTATATGTTTCTAAATACTACCTGCTTCAGAACTCGCCAGTAGAATGATACAATTGTGCTTTACAGCTCACCAAAGTGGTAAGGACAGACCATACAGCATAGAAATACCATGATAGGATGGGGGCTACTGTAATACAATAGGAAAGTGGTACATGGATAGGGAGAGGAGGGAAGGAGGGGACCAAGGAGGGCTGAGAGGGAAAACAAGGCAGGATTAGGTGGAGTGGAGGTCTGGCATTCTTTGGGCACTCTTAACTTTTTTCTCTCCAAATGGTTCTAGAAACAGGGTCCAAATTTCTGCAAATTCATGTGATTAATCTCTCTGACGATAAGCTATTCTCTGGCTGCTAACTCACACAAGCCTAAATACCACTGCTCTTTTTGATGTGTAAACCTACTCTTCCGGTCTTTGTAAAATTGTCTGCTTGGTGATCACTGTAGTAGCCCTGGAGATCTAAAGCTTTTGCGGCAGAGCTAAACTCAGTTTAGCAGGTAACGTTCTAGGTGAACATTCTAGCAGAGGTTGGGCTGTTGAGGTCAAGCACCATTTTAATTATTGTATCCAGTTCTGTCCACAGCTACTTGACTGCCAGACCATCCCATGGCATATGCATCAGAGTCCATTTTCCTTTCCAGTTACCCTTTTTAAATATTGGCAAAACATTAGCTTTTTTCCAGTGTTTTGGAACTTCCCAGTTTTCCCAGATGTATGGAAAATCAATATCAATGGTCCAACAAGCTCCTCGGACAGCTCTTCTAAAACACTTATCCAAGTTATCTGGACCTGCCAATTTTAAAATGTCAACATTAGTTTGCTGCTTTTTAACCCCCTCCTGAGTTATTATTTGAATGGAAAGTGATCTAATAATAGTAATATGATATTACTACTTCATCTTTTTTCTCAAATACAGAACAGACATATTTATTGAACACTTCTGCCTTACTATTGACAATTCTATTATTTCCATCTATAATGGATCAATACCATTAATAGGATTCTTTTTGTTCCTAATATATTTAAAACGCTTTTTAGTCTAGCCGTAGATTTCTCTTTGTGGGTTTTTTCCCATCCCTTATCAATTTTCTACAATTCCTAGCTTGTAATTTATATTCATTACTGTGACGGTGTGCACTCACCTCTCATTGGTGTCTCCTGTCAGTGGGGTGTGAACCTTTACTCTTTTCTTTTCCTGGCACCCCCTGTCAGCTGTTGACTTCATCAGGTGGGTCTTCAGTGACTCAGTCCTCTGGCTATGTCATATATGGTCTAATGCATGAAGGAACCCCTTCTGGGATAATCAAGTCCAACAAATAGTTGGCCATCTCCAGGGTCTTCAGTTTGTCTCTGGGCCTGTGGAAATGCTAGCCCCTTTTTTGAACTTCTGGTACTGAGTCTTATCCCCTTCTTGGGGCTTAGGCCAACTTCCCCAGCCTCTGGTGGGGGAATCCGGACCCACTACTCCCGGTCCAAACCCAGGGACCCTACAAATAGCAGTTACATGCTGCTTTCTCTAATATCTGCTGCTGCACTCCCTGGGCTCCTTCCCACTCTGCCCCACCACCTTCTTGAATTCTCTGTCTGTTCCCTGTTTGAGCAGGATATCTCCCAGGCCTCCTTGCCAGAGAGTTTCTCATCTTCTGTCCCCTTTTAGTCAGGGTTCTCTCTCCCAGGCCTCTCCCAGAATTCCAGTGGGGTCTTCCTCACCCTTCTGGTCCCAGCCAGCAACTGCCCTGCTCAGCCCCTGCAGCTCCTTTTATCTGAGCCTGCTGTGTTCTGATTGGCTGCTTCCCTTCAGCCTCTCTAGACAGTCCTGCAGGACCCACTTTCACTGCTCCTTTTCTGGGGCAGAGTGTGGTAGGACTGCAAGGCCTCTAGCAGGGGGCTTCCAAGGGCCTGGTACAGCCCATCACAATTATTATCAACTCCTGCTTTCTTCCATTTGTTATTTATTTATTTTTGGGTAGCTGCCTTTACTTCCCCTCTAAGGCTGGTTGTTTTTTAACCACTGTGGCCTTTTTCTTGATAAGTAGGATTATGACTTTTTGGGCATGTAGTAAAATGTTCTTAAACAATCCCCTATCATCATTCACATTTGTTTGTTTACATTCTGATTTATCTCATAGTTGTTCTCAGCTTTGTGAAACTGATCCTTTCAAAGCACCAAGTGTATACTGCACTGATCTGGACTTTATTCTGTTGCGCACAACAAATGTGATCAAGTTACTTGTAGCTCAGCTACCAATAACTTTTAGATCTGCGATAAGTTCCTCTTTATCTGTGAAGACAAGGACTAATATAGACTTCCCCCACTTTGGATACAACCCTTTTTGAGTTATGAAGTTGTCATCAATAATATTTAGGAATTCCGAGAATGTTTTAGTACTGGAAGCATCCAACCTCCAGTATATGTTACTCACGTTGAAGTCCCCCATGATCACACAGTTTTCCACCCACCCATAACATTATAGATAAGTGCTTAAGGAGCCAGTCTTGTTCCCTAGTGTGATTTGGTAGCGCCCTGTCTTTTGCTTTTGCTTGAGGGCATTGATCCATAAGCATTCAAGATCATTTTCTTCTGCATTGTCAGTGCCTTAGAAATAGGAAATTTAGTTCCTTGTTCAAGTGAGGAGATTCATAGTTTCATAGAGTCCAAGGCCAGAAGGGGCCATTGTGATCATCTAGTATAACACAGGCCGTAGAACTTCCCCCAAAATAATTCCTAGCACATATACTTTCGAACACAAGAACATAGAACATAAGAACCAGAGGTCCATCTAGCCCAGTATCCTGTCTTCCGACAGTGGCCAATGCCAGGTGCCCCAGAGGGAATGAACAGAACAGGCAAGCATCAAGTGATCCATCCTCCATCGCCCATTCCCAGCTTCTGGTAAACAGAGGCTAGAGACACCATCCTTGCCCATCCTGGCTAATAGCCATTGATTTCTAAGGGGGAACTTGAAAATCATCTAATCTTGATTTTAAAACTGTCAGTGATGTGGAATCGACGATGACCCTCATTAAGTTGTTTCAGTGGCTAATTACTCTCACTGAAAAATGCGCCTTATTTCCAGTCTAAATTTGGCTAGCTTCAGCTTCCAGCCATTGGATCATGTTAGACCTTTCTTTGCTAGATTGAAGAGCCCATTATCAAATATTTGTTACCCATTTAAGTACAGATAGACTATAATCAAGCCACCCCTTAGCGTTCTCTTTGTTAAGCTAAATAACTAGAACTCCTTGAGTCTATAACTCCTTAAGACAAGGAGTTATAGACTCATTGCAAATATAGGGCATTCATTCTCTAGCCCTATATTTGCAATTCAGATCTCATCAGGTTAATCTACCTAGAGTTTCGTTTAAGGATTGATGGTAGAAATGAACTTTTTTTTTTTACCAGTATAATGTAATTAATTATCAGTTAATGGAGAGCATCCATTTTGAAGTCAGTCATTTGAATAAACTCAATATTCCATTGTCTTTCTCAGAGACTTAGCTTGTGACATTCTGAATAAGACTGTGTAATGTAACTCTGAGAGGGTACATGGTTAATGACACTTCTTATTATCTGCTCTTGAAACAGGCAATTCATTCTAAAGAAAGGGAAGCAGAAACACTTGATAAACTGGATGCTGAATTCATAAAATGCATCATTGTAGAGTTCATGCTCATCACTGGTGTGGTGCTGCTGCTGTGAAGAGGAGCATCAAGCTTCATTCTAATGCAGTAAAATAGTTTTCAGGAAGAAAAACATTGCCCTATAACATCAAATGACCTTTTGCCAACCATTATAGAAAACTGACACGGGAGCCACAGGAATCTGGAGTCAGAACAAGTTTAGTTATCTTTGTTCTTATGTGGTCATGTGGGAGACTTCGTAGAGGGAGATCTTGGCAGACCAGCAAAATGCCTGGACTTCGACTGATAATTGGAATATTAATTATCATGCTTATTGCCAAAAGCAGCTAAGTCAGTAGGTCTTAGAAGGCTCTGCAATGGCCTTAGCATAACTAAGCAAGCAGCTGGGAGTGGGAGGGGGGAAGGAAGGGGAGCCTGACCTTCTGTCCTTCCTGATAAAAAAGGAAGCTTACCCATATTTGCCCTTTGGGATGTGTTTGTCAGGGCCCTCAAAACATGTGAGTTCTGCAAAAAACCACCATCACAAAACCCCACATCTGTCTAATTGATGGTTTAAGAAAAACTTCTTGCTTAACCTTTGAAACTTGCTTAACTTTGAAATGGCTTGCTTAACAAGTTCTTTTTTTGATTGACGTTATTTTTACACTAACCTGAATCAATTCTATTTTAGTCCAAAGTGGAACACAGGATCTGGTCCAAGCGGTAAATATAGCTGGACTGCTTGGTAATAGTGATCATAATATAAATAAATTTAACATCCTTGTGGCAGGGAAAACACCACAGCAGCCCAACACTGTAGCATTTAATTTCAGAAAGGGGAATAACACACAAATGAAGAGGTTAGTTAAAGAGAAATTAAAAGGTACAGCACCAAAAGTAAAATCCCTGCATGAAAACTTTTTAAAGACACCATAATAGAGGCTCAACTTAAATGTATACCCCAAATTAAAAAAACATAGTAAGAGAACCAGAAAAGTGCCACAGTGGCTAAACAACAAAGTAAAAGAAGCAGTGAGAGGCAAAAAGGCATCCTTTAAAAAGTGGAAGTTAAATCCTAGTGCGGAAAATAGAAAGGAGCATAAACTCTGGCAAAGGAAGTGTAAAAATATAATTAGGAAGGTCAAAAAAGAATTTGAAGAACAGTTAGCCAGACTCAAAAATTAATAGCAATTTTTTTAAAGTACATCAGAAGCAGAAAGCCTGCTAAACAACCAGTGAGGCCGCTCGACAATCGAGATGCTAAGGAGTGCTCAAGAATGATAAGGCCTTTGCAGAGAAACTAAATTAATCCTTTGCATCAGTCTTCAAGGCTGAGAAAGTGAGGGAGATTCCCAAATCTGAGCCATTATTTTTAGGTGATAAATCTGAGGAACTTTCCCAGATTGAGATGTCATTAAAGGAGGTTTTGGAACAAACTGATAAACTAAACAGTAATAAGTCACCAGGACCAGATGGTATTCACCCCAGAGTTCCAAACGAACTCAAAAGTGAAATTGCAAAACTACTAACTGTAGCTGTAACCTATCATTTAAATCAGCTTCTATACCAAATGAGTGGAGGATAGTTAATATCACGCCAATTTTTAAAAAGGGCTCCAGAGATGACTCCAGCAATTACAGGCTGGTAAGCATGACTTCAGTACTGGGGAAACTGGTTGAAACTACAGTAAAGAACAAAATTGTCAGACACATAGATGAACATAATTGGGGAAGAGTCAACACGGTTTTTGTAAAGGGAAATCATGCCTCACCAATCTACTAGAATTCTTTGAGGGGGTCAACAAGCATGTGGACAAGGGGGATTCTGTGGATAGAGTGTATTTAGATTTTCAGAAAGCCTTTGACAAGGTCCCTCATCAAAGGCTATTAAGCAAAGTAAGTTGTAGTGGGATAAGAGGGAAGGTCCTTTCATGGTAACTGGTTAAAAGATAGGAAACAAAGGGTAGGAATAAATAGTCAGTTTTCAGAATGGAGAGAGGTAAATAGTGGTGTCCTCCAGGAGTCTGTACTGGGCCCAGTCCTATTCAACATATTCATAAATGATCTAGAAAAAGGGGTAAATAATGAGGTGACAAAATTTGCAGACGATAAAAAATTGCTCAAGATATTT
Source organism: Gopherus flavomarginatus (assembly GCF_025201925.1). Taxonomy (NCBI): domain Eukaryota; kingdom Metazoa; phylum Chordata; order Testudines; family Testudinidae; genus Gopherus; species Gopherus flavomarginatus. The sequence continues at coordinate 12,149,681 of NC_066618.1, read as the reverse complement.
AAGTCCCAGACAGACTGCGAAGAGCTACAAAAGAATCTCTCAAAACTGGGTGACTAGGCAACAAAATGGCAGATGAAATTCAATGTTGATAAATGCAAAGTAATGCACACTGGAAAACATAATCCCAAGTATACATATAAAATGATGGGGTCTAAATTAGCTGTTACCACTCAAGAAAGAGGTCTTGGAGTCATTGTGGATAGTTCTCTGAAAACATCCACTCAATGTGCAGCGGCAGTCAAAAAAGTGAACACAGTGTTGGGCATCATTAAGAAAGGAATAGCTAATAAGACAGAAAATATCTTATTGCCCCTATATAAATCCATGGTACACGCACATCTTGAATACTGCGTGCAGATGTAGTCGCCCCATCTCAAAAAAGATATATTGGAATTGGAAAAGGTTCAGAAAAGGGGAACAAAAATGATTAGAAGTATAGTACGGCTTCCATATGAGGAGAGAATAATAAGACTGGGACCTTTGAGCTTGGAAAAGAGACGACTAAGGGGGGATATGATAGAGGTCTATAAAATCATGACTGATGTGGAAAAAGTAAATAAGAGTGTTATTTACTCCTTCTCATAACACAAGAACAAGGGGTCACCAAATGAAATTAATAGGCAGCATATTGAAAACAAACAAAAGGAAGCATTTTTTCACACAACGTGTAGTGGAACTCCTTGCCAGAGGATGTTGTGAAGGCCAAGACAATAACAGGGTTCAAAAAAGAACTAGATAAATTCATGGAGGATAGGTCCATCAGTGGCTATTAGCCAGGATGGGCAGGGATGGTGTCCCTAGCCTCTGTTTGCCAGAAGCTGGGAATGGGCAACAGGGGGTGGATCACTTGATGATCACCTGTTCTGTTCATTCCCTTTGGGCACCTGGCATTGGCCACTGTCAGAAGACAGGATACTGGATGGACCTTTGGTCTGACCCAGTATGGCCGTTCTTATGTTCTTAAATAAGGGGAGAAAGTATGGAATAGTTGGACTCTTCAGGAAAACTTTGTGGACATATTTTAGGGTTCCCAACACTCGCTGAAAGACTGGTCAATTGGACGACTGTCGTTGTACCACTCGAAAACCACTCCAAACTTCAATAATTATTGATTTTGGGGGTGTTTTGCTAACCAATTGCAGATGTGTGCAAGTGCTTGAGACAAACTAAAGTGCAGCTTTAAGTGAAAGTACTCAAAAAATGGTCCTTGACGCATGGTACTTACAATCTAAATATAAGAGAAGAGGCAGATGGATACATACAGATGGGGGATTATTGATTCTTCTTCATAGGTAGCAGCACAGTTCCCCAGCCATGGATCAGAGCCCAGTGTGCTAGATGCGGTACAAATAGAACAAACTACACGTAAGTATTGCTGTGCGACTCATTAGTCTCATCAAGTAAAATTTTCAGTGGGATTTAGGCTCCTAAGTCACTTATGAAAATATGAGGTTGCCTTCTCCACTCAAGAGCTAGATCAGCAAGCAAATCAACTGGAATTGACTCATTTCTTCTCTCTTCCGTGCCAGTCGTTTTAAGGACAGTAGTTTCTGTCTGCAGAGCTTTTTTGGATGACAAAAGGAAATGCAGCAATCCATTGTACATCTTACAGCGAGAGAAGGGGGAAGTGCTGGAAGCATCATTGCTTCAGACACTTACAAGCATGTGGGATAAATCATTAGAAAATGTACTGTAGGGAACAAACATTCTGTGGCTGCCAGATAGACTTGGATGACAGTAGTTCATTTTCAACTCTGATGGCTAAGAAAAGAATGGAAGAAATGTATCGAGTACTATGCTCCTCATACAGGCCCAGAATTAACCTTTGCAATGGAAGGCAGACAATTATTTCCCAAGGCTGCATACTGCACTTCTCTGTTAAGATCCATAGAAATCATAGGTGCTTAAATTAGCAGCAGCAGAATTCTTCTATTGTTACCTAAATGCCATCCAACTGTGAAAGATACAAGGAGAAACTATTATATACACAAAAGATGCAGACTTCACACTCTGCACCCTAGCCATTAGCATTTAGAACTGATACTGGGTTTATATGTTCAAGAGAGCTTCAGCACAGATGAATGAATTCTCCGAACACCCCTGCCGAGGTAGAGAAGTGTTATCATTCCCATTTTACACAGGGAGAAACTGCAGCAGAGCTATTAAATGACAGCTGAGCAGCAGATTCGGGATTACAACACAGGACCTGCCACTCACCTCAGTGGAGCCAGGATTTCACTCCTTCCTGCCCTCCCTTTGGTTGTTATTACCGACTTTACAGCTCACACCAACAGCTACCACAGTTTAAGATCCAGTGCGGGGCCTGATAGTCAGTTTGCACATCCATTTTCTGCACCTCTGCAGATGCTTAGACTCTCACAACCTGATCTGAGGACACATTCAGTTGGTTAGGTGTAGAAATGGTGCCATTCGCAATTAACTGAATGCACAAAATTGCTCCTGCAAAAGGGCAGGCCCCATATGAAAAATCAAGCCTTAAATCTAGTAATCTAAAGTGAATGGCAGACATGAAAGAAGGGGTCTGTCTCTAGACTTGAGCAATACAGGCCTCCATAGATGGAGCTATCAAGTCAAATGGCTTTGAGGAGAGATAAAACTGGTCCTCCACTCTCTACGCTGGCTTCCTATAGAATGTTGAATCAAGTTCAGAGTCTTGGTCCCTAGCTTCAAGGTGCTCTGTGGGCGGGCCCAGGGTAGCTAAAAGAATGAGTAAAGCTCTGGGATGAAGACCATGGTGGACAGCTTTGCTTCTCTGGCACAACAGAATCATAGGTGCCGACTCTATGGGTGCTCCAGGGCTGGAGCGCCTCCGGAAAAAAATTAGTAGGTACTTAGCACCCACTGGCAGCCAAGCTTCCTCCCCCCCACTGCCTCCCACTCACCAGCAGTCCCGCCGATCAACTCCTCCTCCTCCCTCCCAGCATCTCCCACCCACCATGGATCAGCTGTTCCGTGGCATGCAGGAGGTGCTGAGAGGGAGAGGGAGGAGCAGGGATGGGACACGCTTGTGGGAGGGGGTGGAAAGAGGTGGGGAAGAGGCAGGGTGGAGTGGAGCCTGGGGGAAGGGTTGGAGTGGGAGCAGGGCTGGGGGTGGAGCAGGGAACAGAGCGGTGGTGGAAAAAGGCAGAGTAGGGGTGGGGGCTTGGTGGAAGGGGTGGAGTGGGTTTAGGGCCTGGGATGGGGTGGGGGGGTCGAGCACCCCCCGGCTAGAGTGGAAGTCAACACCTAAGAATGGAACGATCAACCATAAGGTTAAAGTTCATACATGCAGGTGACAGAGCATTCTCAGGAGCCGGTAAGAGACAGTGCAATGGACTAATGACTGTCCCAATGCTCACGACCTTCCACTCCAAGGGCAGGGTGGATTTCCTTGACCTTGCCTTCTCTAACACGAATACACATCGCGATATGTGTGTGTATTATGAAAAAAAAATCCCCAAACCACACTCCTGTGCACACTTTTCTCCACCGGAGGCGTGGATGAGAGAACAAACACGTGACAGATGTTAGACATTGCTTAATGCACGACTAGAAGGCACTTCACTACTACGTTGATGAGTGTGGTATAAGAACCTGTGCAGAATAGCTGTCAAAACACAGCACGGCAATCTGCACAAAGCACAGATTTCTGATCCCATCCCAGAGACAGATGCCACATGTTATTTACATTCTGAAAAACACTTTCCAAGAAAGCAGTCATCTAAAGACTGATTTTGGAACTGTGATCGCTGGGCCCAGTCCAAATGCCATTGAAGCAAATGAGTCTCCTTCCATTGACTTCAGTGGGCATTTCCATCAAGCCCGTAGGGCCAGAGTTTCAAAGGCATTTAGGTGCCTAAAGATGCAGATAGGCAGCTTGTGTGATTTAAAAATATTTAAGTGAGTTAAGCACCTAACTCCCATGGATTCTCAGGTGCCCAAGCTGCTTAGGTGCTTTTGAAGAGTCTACTGAGTGCCCATCTGCATGTTTAGGCTCCTAAATGTCTTTGAAAATCTGGCCCACAGTGCATGGAGGATGAATTGGGTCTGGACGGCTGTTTGGTTAAGATTGTATTAGGCAGTCACCTGTTGCAATGGCTATTCTTCTGTAAAGCACCTTCCACCTCTATAGCGCCTGTACTAAATAACTGTAACTGAAAAACAACCGCCAAATTGAATGGCCACCATCTTGGTTGCCACTCTGGATCGATCTGGGGATCTCAGAGATCATTACTCTTTATATTACAATTTTCCTGTGGAGATAAGGCCCATACTGTGGTAGGTGCTAGGCAAACATGGTGAGAGACAGTCCCCGCCCTAGAGCCTCCCTCTATAGATAGACAAGACAAACTGCAGGAAGGGGAACAGAGTGGGGAAGACACTTGGCCAGAATAGTATCCTGGTCTCCTGAGTCCCAATCCAGTGCTCAACCCACTAGACCACGCTGCCTGTTCTGAAGCAGTGAAAGCATGAGCCTCTAGCAGGACTGGCTAGAACAAGTCGAGGCTGGGCAGCTCTTTTACTTCTGCCTTGGGGTGAAACCAAGACCCTTAGAACTGATGTGTGAAAAAATGTTTGGGAGGGAAACCCAGCCCAGAATGGCCACTAGCCCAGTGGCTAGGACATGCACCTGCTTTGTAGCAGGGACTTGAACTCGGATTTGGCACGAACGTCCTACCCACTGGACTGGTGGCCATTCTCAACTCCTACTCCCCCAACCCTGCTCTCAGGTGTCACCAGAAATTCCATCCTGGAGCTGAGACCCACTTTCAACAAATCGGCATTTTCAGAAGAAAAAAGCTTCTTGCTGACAAATTCCCGACCTGCTGGATCCTGGGCAGAGTGAGCTAAAGGACTAGTACCATCCCCAACTGGCAGAGGCCTGACTTCTGTCTGCCGAGGGTCAGCCCTACAGTGGCCATGTGTTCTACGCAGAGGGCTGCACAGCCAGACAGGCGTTCCAGCAAAAGGAATTATTAACAGGGTTCACTGTTTCACTTTGGCTGCTTAAGGTGCTATTTAGCCCATGCCCTCCTACCATGCATCTCATTAAAAAGCGACGTCCTCTTCAATTACTGCAGATTTCAGATGCAATTTGCTATCTTATTAACCACCACCTAAGTGATCAGTAAAATGCCATTAAAAGTTGGAGAAAACCCTAGAACCCGACTCTGCTGTCAGCTTCACTGGCTGTCATTTTCCATCCAGAAAATACTCTGTCACTCTGCTAGTCACAGGACAAGTAATCAGCTCATCCTTTAATGTAATCCATATGCCGCCTGTAGCCATGCAGGAACCATGTGATGATAGGGTCAATGGCTTCCCGGGGTCAGCAGAGTGCCAGCTGGCTTGGTCATTAGTGGCTGGGAAATTCATTAAAGTTTTATAAATGTATATAAAAAACTGCTTTTGCTTCTTACAGTTTGATTTGAGTACAGCACAACTCCCAGGCAATTATACTGATCAGAAGCATTTTCTTCCTGCCACACGAATTAGCAAGTGGAGAAACTTGAGAAGCAAGTGTAGGCACCAGCAACATTAACCAGCTGGTGTATGTTTTTCAGAAACTACTTATGTTTAGTAATTGATGCATAGTTTGCAGATACATTTAGTTTCTTTTCTACGGTTTTCCCTAAGGAACTTGTTAAATTCTGATTTTGCTATGTTAAACATGGACAAGAACTAGAATAGGGATGACTGAGCCAGGCTGATGCTCATCTATCTATCTATCTATCTAAATTACGTATAGCACAGTATCTGTGGTCTTTCAACATATTTATTCTCATCATGCCCCTCCAAGGAAGGACAGCACTATTACCCCCATTTTATGGATGGTCAACTGAGGCGCAGAGTGGCTTAGGGCCAGATTTTCAAAGGCATTTAGGTGTCCAAGGCTGGAGAGGGGCACCTAGTGGGATTGTCAAAAGCATCCAGGTGCCTAATGTCCATTGATTTCAGTGGGGTAAAGTCTCTGCTTCATCACAAATGTCCTATGTGACAGTGGGCATGTCCAAAGTCCAGGGCTAATGCCCTAACCTTGGGACTTTCCCTTCTTTTACTGCAAACCTAGTTGGGCTTACGGGAGCCCAGTCAGTAGTGCAATAATTGACTTCTGCAGACTGGTTGCTGGTCCTTAGCTAGACCTTCAAATGATAGAAAGTGACTTAATGACGTCAATGGTGCTACATTTCTTTTCACCAGCTGAGGATCTGGTCCTAGTCTTTGTGAATATACATGTAACCGTTCCGCCAGGTTCAATATCTAGGGGTTCCTCTCCATCAATACAACACAGAACCAGCTCGAGCTCCCACCCAGTAACATGGGAAAATTATACACCACCCCTGGGTGCCTCAGAGAGGCAATACTTCCCACTCGCAAGCACAGAGTCTGAGTGTAGACAAGAAACTTTGAATGAAAGGAGGGAAGTCAGCCGACATTAATTAGGGAAAATGCCACAAGTAGAATTCATAAACCAAATACTGCGAGCAGATCACCCACCCCAGAGTGATTGGGGCAGTGCCTGCTGCCTCCTGTTCTTGAGTTCTACAACCAGCAGTTCCTTTTCTGTGCCCCATTCTGCTCCCTCACCACACCCCAGTCATAGTGCTTGTCCTTGGTCTGTGAGGACCCAGGGTTCAGATGTGAATCTGTGTGAGTCCACCTCCCACGCAGGGAAAAAGACATCTGGCTTGCTCCACCATCTGAGCGCTTTCTCTGGCTGGCCATCCATCTAGCCACTGTTCCTCCCTGCCTGGCTGTCCAGCCAGCCGCTGCCCATTGCTTCCTGGCCACCCCGCCAGCCACTGCTCCTCCCTGCCAGGCCGCCCCCCTAGCCACTGCTTCTTGCCTCGTGGCCGCCCCATCAGCCGCTGCTCCTCCGTGCCTGGCCGCCCAGCCAGCCGCTGCCCATTGCCTCCTGGTTGCCCAGCTAGCCACTGCTCCTCCCTGCCTGGCCACCCCGCCAGCCGCTGCTCCTGTCCACTGGCCACCCAGCCAACTGCTGTTCTCCCTGCCTGGCCACCCAGCCAGCCACTGCTTCTCCCTGCCAGGCCGCCCCACCAGCCACTGCCCATTGCCTCCTGGCCGCTCCACCAGCCACTGCTCCTCACTGCCAGGCCACCCTGCCAGCTGCTGCTCCTCGCATCCTGGCCACCCAACCAGCTACTGCTCCTCTCCACTGGCCACCCCACCAGCTGCTGCTCCTGGCCGCACCACCAACCGTTGCTCCTCGCTGCCTGGCCACCCCGCTAGGGTCTGGGAGTGCGGGGGGCCATCCTTTCCCCATACTCATTGGCGGCGAAGCAGAGTGTGGTGGCTGGGAGCCGGTGGAGTAGAGCGGGCTGGAGCCAGGTTGCTCCACTTCCCACCACTGCCGGTGAGTGCGGGGGATGATCCTTTCCCCACGCTCACTGGCAGCGAAGTGAAGTGTCACGGCTGGGAGCTGGCACAGTAGAGCGGGCTGGAGCTGGGTTGCTCTGCTTCCCACCGCTGCCGGTGAGTGTGGCGTCACTGGGGGAAGAGGAGGAATGGGGGCGGGCCGGGTGTGGAGCAGGGAGGAAGGGTGGAGGGAGTTGTCCGGGGCCCCACACCCCGCTAGGGACAGCCCTGTCCCTTGCAGCAGGGACCAGCTGAGGGATAGGGCTGGTCACCGGGGCTGGTGCTGCCGCATATGCAGCACGCAGCTGCCTGAGGCACTATGAAATTTGCGGTAATTCGGTGCCCCAAATTTCATGGTGCCATAGGCAGCTGCATATGCTGCATATGCCTAAGGACAGCCCTGGGGATGGCCAGTGGAGAGGAACAGTGGCTGGTGGGACAGCCAGCAGAGAGGAACTCTGGCTGGCAAGGCAGTCAGCAGAGAGGAACAGCGCCTGGCTGGTGGCCAGCCAGAGCAAGTGCTCAGATGATGGAGCAGTCAAGGTGCCTTCTTCCCTGGGTGGGAGGTGAACTCACACAGATGTATGTCTGAACCCTGAGTCCTCACCGGACCAAGGACAAGCACTGAGGGTGGGGTGTGGTGAGGGAGCAGAGAGGGGCACAGAAATGGAACCTTTGGTTGTGGAACTCAAGAACATGAGGCAGAAAGCACCACCCCACGCACTCCGAGGTGGGTGTCCTGTTCACAGTTTTATGATTATGAATCCTGCTTGTGGCATTTTCCCTAATTAGTCGGGTGACTTCCCTCCTTTAATTCCAAGTTTCTTTTCTACACTCAGACTCTGTGCTTGCGAGCAGGGCAGTATTCCTCTTAGAGGCACCCAGGGGTGGTGTGTAATTTTCCCAGGTGGGTGGGGGCTCGAGCTGGTTCCGTGTTGTATTGTTGAAAAGTGACCCCTAGATATTGAACCTGGCCCTGGTTGCTGCAGGCTCCACCTGGCAGAAGGGTTATATAAACATAACAGAAAAGTGATTAGCTTTCTTAACCCTGTCAAAAATAATCAGCTGTGCTTTTCTTGTGATCATCTCTATACATTCACTTTGAATTCCATTTAAGAGGTATGTCATATTTGCAGCACCGGCCTTAATAGCTTGCAGATGATCTCACAGCACAATATCATACCTTACAAACAAGTCAAGGAAACCCCCGTAATTGCATTCCTAGGACTATCTAATTTCATGTCTGAACCTCTCGTGTAAGTACAGCAAAATGTCTGAGTCAACGCAAAATATTGCACCGCATATCCTTCAGCATCTAACAGCAGATGTGCATAACTTCATCAATTATGTGACCCTTTGCCAACCATTCTGCAAGTTCCATCCAGCATGTGATTGCCTCCATGTGTTTCTTTGAACAGTAGTATTGGCATACTCACTCAGTAAAGCAGAAAAAGTCCATGAACCCAGTTTTATGGTTTGCAAAGGAAGATGAGGAATTTGGTTGGAAAAGTGAAGAAGTGAAACAGAACAAGAAGGCAACAGTCGAACTGTACAATGACCAAGATGGCTGGCATAACTCCCCATTAGGAGTTTGCCAAAGAACCACAATTTTAATACTTGTCTTCCTTTGAGTTTGCTTGGTGAAAAGTCTTGTTCCAAATTAACAATGGGACTTCCACCAAAATCAGTGAACAGGATCCATCACATGTAGCCAAGTAACTGGATCTGCCTTGTCAAAGGCAAAGTTCTGCCCCATGCTTTCAAGAGTCAAACCGTTTCCAGTGTCCACCTCCATAACAGTTGCAGTAGTAACCAACGGGCAACCTTCTGTCCCAGAATCAAAGACTCCAGAACCCAACAAATCAATGCCAAGCTCTGTGCTGGACTCAGAGACTTTAGCACCCAGCAAGTGTGACAACCCCAAATCGATATCCTCACTAACTAAAGAAGGCTCAGAACTGTGAGTAGCAGAACCATCGGTGGCTTGTTAACCAGGAACGTGGTCAAACCTTTGCATGTTTCAAGAACCTTTATAAACCACTGGCACTTTTTTTAAATCTTCCTTTTTTATGGGCCTGGTTAAGCTCTGCTCTTGTGCTTGTAGGTATCTTTGGTGGAAATCACGGTTGACTGGAAGAATTCACCCACCATGCTCTTCACAAATTAATTCCTAGGCTTGGAAAGATGCTGTAGTGGGTGAATGATCACACTAATATCTCTGCGAAAGTCTGGGGGAAATCAGGTGAAAGGCCAGCCCCAAAATAGCTCTGTGAAACTCCCAGCGCTAGTTCAGGGGAAACTAATGAGCCACAGCTCAGGAAGGCAGATAAGGCCAATGAAGGTGAGGTCACATGAGGGCAGTAGTTACAGACAAGGGCCCCAGGATGGAAGAAAAGAGAGAGACGTAAAAAATTGAAAAAAACAGAAGGCTCTTTCTGGGCCTGATGGCACTGGAACTGTTTGAACTCCTCTTTGCACAGCCCTGTTGCCGGCTGTACTCCCGCTTTCTAATCTTTCTCTCTCTCACTCACTGGCGGTGTTTTAACCCGGCCTGCAGCATTTCTCAGCTCCAATTAAAAGCTCTTAGGGTAACTGAAGTCCATGGTCATCTGAGGGCTTTTCTAGCTGCCACTCTGAGCTTAGAGGAAAGATTTCATGCCTTTGAGTGAAAACTCCCACCCATAGGTGTCATTTGACTTCTATATTTGAGAGGGCGGTGGGGGGCGGTGAGGCTCGATGGAGGGGCCTCTGAATGCAGAGGGGGAGGCTGGTGGGGTAGGGATCCAAGTATGGAGGGGACTTGACAGGAGGGTCCTGGTGGTGGTGGTGGCTCAGTTGGGGAGGTTCTCTGTGTGTGTGTGTGTGTGTGTGCAGGGCCACCCAGAGGATTCAGAGGGTCTGGGGCAAAGCAATATTGGGGGCCCCTTCCATAAAAAAAAAGTTGCAATACTATAGAATACTATATTCTTGTGGGGGCCCCTGTGGGGACCAGGGCCTGGGGCAAATTGCCCCACCTGCCCCCCCCGGGCAGTCCTGTGTGTGTGTGTGGGGGGGTCCGAATGAAAGGGGGTTGGGTGGATGCTGGGGGCAGATCCCCATACAGTAACCCTGAGAGATGGGAGCAGGAAGCAGGGAAGAGGTGCAGAGTTTCCTACAGCCAGGAAGGTTCCTGGGAGTGGGTCTGACCTGGCCCCAGTCCTGTTTCCCCGTCTAGCAGCTGAGCCAGCTGCAGAATTCCAGTTCCCCCAGAAGTAATTCACGCTGTCACTCCCCTGGGCTGCACACTGCACAGATGCATGGGAAACAGCTCAGCCACCTGGCTCGCTGCTTTCCTGTCTTCCAGTTTCATAGCCCAGGAGAGGGAAACTGACCTGCCAGCAGAGAACACCTGGCTGGTCCTCTGTGCCCCCCAGGGGGCGAGCAGCAATGCCAGGTGCTCTATGCCTGCTGGTCAGCTTCCCTCCATGAGCTATGTAGTGAGTCATCAGGAGCTGCTCCCTGCCCTCCCCTTACACAGCCCATGTGGGCAAATTGACCAGCAGGCACAGAGCACCTGGTGTCACTGCAGGCCCTGCTCCCCTCATGTTCCTCCGCGAGGGGGAAGCAGGGCTAAGGGAGAAATCTGGGTGCCCCCACTCCTTCCGTCACCTCTGTGACGTACCCAGTTTGAGGGTGCGATGCTCATGCTCCCTCCTGACCATCCTGCCCTCTCGGCATCCTTCAGTTCAAGGGCCTCCCTCTTGGTCCAGAGGGGTTTATGCGGGTGTGTTACAGTCCCTAGCTGTGCCTGACCCACAAAGGGTAGGAGTTGTGCCCATCCCAGTTGGACAGCTTTCGCTCAAGCTGCAGCAGTTCCTGCTTTTAGCTCCAGAGGTTCCCCGAGTCAGTAGTCCCCCAGATGTCAGCCGAGACGGTGGCTGTCATAGTCATTCAGACCTCGTGGCTTGTGGGCACCTGGATCTCTTTGCAAGGAATCAGCCCTTCCCCTGCCTGGACAAGTGCAAGACGTGCCCACTCCACCACACAGGCATGTAATCACACTTTCAGACAGTTCTGAGGAGGGGCCCCTCCCGTGGCTTTTTACTAGCCCAGGGGCTTCCCTGTCAGTGCCTCTGCAGGTCTCATGTATTCGCACTTGCCCACTCCACTGCCCTACCGTTTCCTGTACGGTTTCACCTCCTGCACCTCTGCTCATAACTGCACTGGGGTGCTGAATGCTTTGGGGTGATTTATAGCTATCCCAGCCTGGGAGCATGGATGTGGGCAAAGCTGCCAGGAGTGGTCATGTGGGAGCCTTCCTTCCTCCAACCCTGATCCAGGTGGTTGCTTTAATTTTCTTCCTGAGGCTAAGGGAAGCTGCTAGCATTGCTAGCAATGCTCCAAGTCCTGGAGGGCTCAGGCTCGGCAGGGTGGGATAATTGCCATGGTTCCTCGCTGTGCCAGGGAGTGCAATACACCTTTGCCAAGGGCGCAGACTGGGTTGGTGAGTGCATGTCCTCCCAGGACCACTAGAGGTATCATGCCTGCTTCTCCCCTCTCCACACATAACACCTCCAAGTCTCTGCTGCCGTGTGGTCCAAATTCTCCCAAGTCCTTTCATTCAAAGGGTCATAAATGAGCCCTTGGAGAGATCAGCAGGGGGACGGAAGTAATTCACTCAATAAGTATGGACTGGATCTGTCTTTGGACCCATCATGCCTTCCCAGCCAACTGTAGAGCAACACGGTCCGAGTGGTTCTTACCCTAACAGCACTATGCAGCATTGCAATGCACGCATGATGAGTTAGTTCAAAGCACAAATAAGCTTGCTCCCCAGTGGAACGTGCCATACCTGCTCGGATAGAAATGAGATTGCACCCCCAGCAATTTTGCAGATGACACTAAGCTGGCAGGAGAAGTAGATATGGTGGAGGGTAGGAATAGGGTCCAGAGTGACCTAGACAAATTGGAGGATTGGGCCCTAAGAAATCTATTGAGATTCAACGAGGACAAGTGCAGAGTCCTGCACTTAGGAAGGAAGACTCTCAGGCACCGATACAGGCTGGGGACCGACTGGTTAAGCGGTAGTTCTGCAGAAAAGGATGTGGGGATTACAGTGGCTGAGAAGCTGAATATGAGTCAACAGCGTGCCCTTCTTGGCAAGAAGGCTAACAGCATATTGAGCTGCATTAGTAGGAGCATTACCAGCAGATCAAGGAAAGTGATTATTCCCCTCTATTCAGCACTGGTGAGGCCACACCTGGAGTATTGCATCCAGTTTTGGTCCCCCCACTACAGAAGGGATGTGGACAAATTGGAGAGAGTCCAGCGGAGGGCAACGAAAATGATTAGGGGGTGAGGCACATGACTTATAAGGAGAGGCTGAGGGAACTGGGCTTATTTAGTCCGCAGAAGAGAAGAGTGAAGGGGGATTTGATAGCAGCCTTCAACTACCTGAAGGTAGGTTCCAAAGAGGATGGAATTCGGCTGTTTTCAGTAGTGGCAGATCACAGAACCAGAAGTAATGGTCTCAAGTTGCAGTGCAGGAGGTCTAGATTGGATATTATGCAAAATTATTTCACTAGGAGGGTGGTGAAGCAGTGGAATGGGTTACCTAGGGAGGTGGTGGAATCTCCATCCTTAGAGGTTTTTAAGGCCTGGCTTGACAAAGTCCTGGCTGGGATGATTTTGTTGGTGTTGGTCCTGCTCTGAGCAGGGGGTTGGACTAGGTGACTTCCTAAGGTCTCTTCCACCCTAATCTTCTATGATTCTATGATCCCTATATTTCCTGATTCTGTATCAGTGGGAAAATGCTGCCAACCTCCAGAGCCAGCTACAGTAATCTGTACAATGCCAAACCCTGTCTGGTGAGATGGAGGGGGTGGGAGAGAGGTGAGGACAGCAAGAAGGAGAAGAGGATAAAGGGAGGGAAGAGGAGAAAGAGGAGAGATGAGGCGAGGGAGAGGAAGCACATGGAGGGAGGATGAGATGGAGTAAAGGGTAGTGAAAGCAGTCTCCAGACCATTTATGACAACTGAACAGTATCTACCCCAAGAGGCTAGCAAATCCATTACCACCAGGCACTGTGTAGCAGCATCAGGGATAGACCTCAGACCCTCCCACTCAAAAGCACATCCCCTCACCTCTTGAATTGAAAAAGAACATCCCTCCCTTCTGAGTTAACAGTACAGGGTCTATGACACACAGCAGAGCAGTTCTGATTATATATAGCAAAGGGCAGCTGTTCACATCTACACAAACTAATAAATGACCAGGCATTCTCCCTGCAGCCCACAGCATGAAGGCAAATTGCCATTATAAAGCACATGCGGCAGTTCAGAGCATGGAACACGTGCATGGTATTCATGTGTGGACCTGGAAAGGATTTCTTGGAGCTAAGCCTCATGGTCGCTAGATAGAACTCAGCTGAAAACAAGCTTAGGAACTGGGCTTTGATAGTTCCTTTGTATGCTTGGAAGGGAGGACACCACCATGCAGCCCAACGAAGCCCTGCCCTAGCATATGCTTCCACGTCATGGGCCAGCATCTCTCTGACCCCTCATGTTCTCTTGCTTTCATTCAGTCATTCATCGCAGCTTCACTGTAGTCATTACCAGTAACCAACACTAGGGGTCAGATTTTGACCTCTTTCTCTATTCAAGGGGGCATGCTGCTTATTTTGTCTTATACTGTATTGAAAATGCTTAGGATTTAACCAAGGGGAGCATTATTATTTCAGGCAGCATCTTATGAAGCGCTATGGGGGGAAAAGAAACTCCCTCTTTTGTTCCTATATTGATTTTCTCCTGAAGCGATGCTCTCAGCTGAGGTTTACATTTGAACCTCAGCTCAGTTTAGGCCAAACAAATTCAGTGTTAAGTGTGGAGTCTCCCAATGATTCCTTGAGATATCCTCCTCCACAAAAGGACTGGTGGATGCCTATCTAATGATAAACCAGGGAGGCGACTTAAGAGGCTGCTTTTGCTGGTTGCCCTGGGAACAGTAAACATCTCTGCATTGATCTCTGAAGCTATCAGAGACTCCTATGTGTGGCATCTCGCTGGTCCTTGACGTTTGCTTTTCTCCATCAGGTCTGGAGGAAAATTACAGACTGATCCCCACTGTTATAAATTAAGGGAGAACCGGGCAGTTATAGTTGTGCCTAGGGGTGGCATTTGGTAGAACTGGAATAAGAGGTTTCTGTTGTTCGTTAATGGCTGGCAACCATAGAAGAAAGACCTACATTTTACTTTGAAAACTGCCTAACAGCTGAGAAAGTGGTAAAAACTCACACGTTAATTGCCCTTGGAAACATACCCATGGTAAACTTTGAAAGTGTAGGAGTCTTTTATTATTTTTTTTAACTAGCTGAGCAACCAGGCAGAGTAAATCCACCAGTACGCTCCCACATAACACAAAACTCTGGGCCGAACCCTCAGGAGGTGTCATCAGGGGTAGCTGCATAGATAGAACTTAAGGGAAGATAAGATCTGATCCTGCGTAGAGGAAGAGCAATAGCAAGGACTTCAATAGGAGCAGAACCAGGCCTACTGAAACTAACTGATGCATTTTTCAGAGCTATAATTTCACAGGAAATTTGAGACAAGTGAACTTGTAGTGTGCGTACCTTTCCCTGGCTTCTCTGTCGGCCTTCCCACTCTTTTTTTGGAAACTGCCATTATCTGAGGCCTGTATAAGATAACAAAGGCCCCATCTCCCCCAAAATATCTGAGCATCTCCCAGTCTTTAATGGATTTATCCTGTGGGAGATTGGGATAGGCTAGTCTCCCTCCAGCCCCCCATTTTATAGATGGGGAGGTGAGGCACAGAGCAGCTGAGTGACTCACCCACGCTCACGCAGGAAGCTTATGGCAAAGCTAGGACGTGTGTCCAGGCCTCCACGGTAGCAGTCACCACTGGACCATCCGTCTTCACCAAGGAAGCAAAAGAACATGGACCATGTAAAGCGACCACTAGTATTGCTACCTAGTGCAGCTACTGTCCTCTCTCCTTGCACGTCAGCATGACAGGGAATTTCCAACCTCCCGTGCCAGATTAGTACCATTGATGACCTGTGCTATGGTAGCGCCTAGGGACCTCAATAAAGGTCGGGGCTTCACTGTGCTGAAGTGCTGTCCAGACCCATATGAAGAGCCAATCCCTGCCCAAAGCGCTTACACGCCCAAGGAGCCAGGCAGACCAAGGGTGGGGGAAAGGCAATACTGGTGCTTTATAAAGCAACCTGCTCTTTTTCTAGGGAACGATGACAATTACGAAGCTGATTTCTAGAAAGGGGGAAGCAGAACCAACACAATGAGTTCTAAAGGCGGCATGGGTCAAACTCCCCATTTAACACAACCCCTTGGCTGCTTCACCTCAGCCCCAACCACGCCCCTGAGGTCTGACTGCTCCATGCGATGCACAGCCGGAGCATGGTACTATCAGGGACAGCTGGCACCATGGTTCCACTGGGGTTACTTTCACACACACTGCACTGCGTCAGCCATAGTTCACTTGGGACCCATCGGGTATGTCCACACTGCAACTGAACACCCACGACCGGCCTGTCCCAGCTGACTCGGGCTCCGCCTGCTGGGCTGTTTAAATGCAGTGTAGACGTTCAAGCTTGGGCTGGATCCCAGGCTGTGAGACCCTGCGAGGGGCAGTGCCCCGGAGCTACAACAGTTAAACAGCTCCGTCGCCTGAGCCCTGGTCAGTGGGTGTTCGTTTGCCGTGTCGACAAAACGTTGTTGCCAATGGAATCTTCCCTGCTCCAGAGCCCACTGGAGTTTTATTCAATGGACTTTGCATCTGGCTTAATGGGAGCCCTTGGTTAACAACTGCTTTTCCTTTCCGGCGTAGCTGCTGGGATGACCTGGTAGGTTAAGAAGGATTTGCTCTGTAATAAAGACAGCAGTTAAATGCCTGGCTATTTAGCTTTCTAATCCATTCATGGTAAAAAGGCGACACCAGGGGAGATCTTAAATCTGTCTGTAACATTTAGAGCAGTTCAAAACAAGGACAGGGCAGAGCAGCACAGAAATGGCCCCAGGGTCACTGCTACGAGCTGAATGCTTTGGCTTGCAAAGTGTTATTCATTATTATAGATCCGTGGTTTGTAATAAGGACAGTACATCAAAGCTCCATGGGGCCCCAGGAAGGAAACTCTTCTTGATGAATTGCATTGTTGCTGTCAGAGATTTGAATTCATGCCTAAGGATGGCTGAGGCCTAGGCTGTCGCTTGGAGTAACAAGGCCTCTTACACTTCTGCTTGGCTTCATTACTTCCTGCCCACGGCAAGGAGTGGGGGGGAGCGGACAGGGCGTTGGCTCCCCCCTCCACTTGCTGTCCAGAGTAGCTGAGGCAGTGTTGGGGGTGTGGCTAATGATGGAGCACCGCTGCAGGCTGGCAGTGAGTTACTATCTCGCCTGGGATTGAGGGGAAAGCAGGGGAGGAACTGGGGCCCAAAGGTGTGTTTATGAGGCATGAGACTCCGCAGTGCTACTCCTGGGGAGAAGCAACTTATACACCAGCCTTTGCTCAGGCTGTGCCTAAAGTCAGCATCTAACCCTAACTGAATACTGGGGCTGTGTTTTTCTCCAGTTCCTGCCAAAGGGCACCAGCAAGCTAAGGTGGGAATGGCTGTCTTCCTTTGACAAGTGGGGAAACTGAGGCACGGAGCAGTCAGGTGATTGGCCCACGGTCATGTGGCACACGTGTGCCAGAGCTGGGAATAGAACCCAGCTCTGCTAACTCCCAGTGCTCTGCATTAGCCACCAGAAAATGACCCAGAAAACTGACTTTTGTTGTAGGGAAAATACATTCTTTGTCCCCCCGGCTACATATTGTTTTAGGAGAAACCTCAACTGCCGTCAGAGTCAGGCAGTGACTGCAACTGCACAGTCTGCAAAAGAAATCCTCCATTTGTCTATATGGCAACCAGCTCATTAAACTAACAAACCACAGCTTAAATTCCAGGGGTCAATGCAAGTGTCGACTTGCCTTCTCCTGAGCTGTCTCGGTACATTCCTCTCACTCTCTCGGCATACAGAACACATTCAGTTTGGATTAGTATTCATTATCTGTACACAGCACCTACCAAGGAGCAGAGACACGCTTGCCTATGGTCACCGAGGAAGCTGGGAACCCAACCTAGTTTTCCAAGGTCCCTGGCTAGTGCCTTAATCTATAAAGCCATCCCGTCCTCTCTAACCACACCAACATCCATTTGATCATCATTTGTATTGCCATAGTGCCTAGAGGCCCCAGCCAGGGATCAGGTCCCTTCAGCACTAGGCGCTGGACAAACAGAACAAAGAGATGGTCCCTGCTTCAAGGAGCTTACAATCTAAGTATGAGCCAGACAACAGGTGGACGCAGAGCGAGGGAGAGCCCGAGGAAACAATGAGATAATACTGATCAGCGTAACAGCATACCTTTTCTAGAGCTGCTATATTCCACTCCCTATTTCTACTGCAGCTTTCATCTGGGGATCTCGCCTGCTTGTGAGCAGAGCTAACCACACAGCTTAAGTACTAATTGTTCGTTTCTGGTGCTGGCAAGAAATTCAGATGTTTTGGCTTTTATGTTGTCAATAATTACAAAACGATTTAGGGCCTCATCCAGCACCCACTGAATTCACTGGGGCTAGGTCTACACTGGGGGGTCGACCTAAGATACACACTTCAGCTACATGAATAGCGTAGTTGAAGTCGGCGTATCTTAGGTTGATTTACCTGTCCGTGAGGATGGCGGTGAGTCAACCGCTGCTGCTCTGTCGACTCTGCTTCCTCCTCTCACCGCAGTGGAGTTCCGGAGTCGACAGCAGAGCGCTCGGGGATTGATTTTATCGCATCTACACTAGATGATCAATCAATAAATCGATCCCTGATAGATCGAGCATTACCTGCCGAGCTTTCTTTCCATTGACTTTAAAGGCTTTGCAGCAGGCCCTTCACAGCAAATGTCTTTTAGCAGATGGGCCAGGGACCGACCCTCAGCTGATGTAAATGGGCCTAGTTCCCTGGGCTTCAATAGAGCTGGGCTAATTTTTACATCAGCTGAGGATCTGCCGGCGATGACAGAAATCTTGCCCTTGTCCTCTTTTTGTCAGATGATTGCATTTATGCTCATGAAGAGGTTTGCAGAGCTATGCTGCCCCGTGCCTCCCTTGTATCTGACACCCACTCCCTACACTCTAGTAAAATGCCATCACCAAGACTTCTCTTCCTGCTCTTTGAGGAACTCTCCAAAATCTTGCTCTTAAGAAGGCAGCTGGCAGGGAAGCAAGACCTAATCAGGTGGCATCACTTTGAATAAATGTAACTCTGCCTCCAGGGCTCAGCGGGTGGGAACGGCTGACAGGTGCAGAAATCTTTCATGGGAAATCAAACCAAGGAACAGTGCTTTTGCATTTGCATGGTAAACCGAAAATAAATACAAATAAATAAACCTTCTCCCAGTTCGAATTACCTGCATGTACTTAGCATTGACTTGAAACAATTATATGCTGAAGGTTTGCAAATCCATTCTCTGCACTGGCATTGGTACTAGCAGTCATTATGTTTTGCAAACATCCTCCTTGCACTTCATCCCAATAAAATCTTCCTGGGTGTAATATTCTCACCCACTGTCAGGCCCCTTGACACCGCCAGCCTGGGCCAAAGGGGTCTAGTGTAACTGAAAATCAAGCCCCCATTAATAGTCTGTGGAGACGTGTTTAAATCCATGGGACTAGCCTGTGGTGAAGTGCATGCAGCTGCGGCTTTGCTAGTCCGGGAGCCCAGCTAGCTAGATTAAAGCAGGCTTGGGTCCATCCACTCAAGCAGCAATCACATGGCTTGATTGCAGCCCAGGCACACCCAGAGAGCAACCTGAAAA
Organism: Gopherus flavomarginatus; assembly: GCF_025201925.1. Classification (NCBI taxonomy): domain Eukaryota; kingdom Metazoa; phylum Chordata; order Testudines; family Testudinidae; genus Gopherus; species Gopherus flavomarginatus. The sequence goes on along the minus strand of NC_066618.1, from coordinate 12,130,444 downwards.
CTCAGAAACCCTTTCTCAATAGCAAGCCCATCGCTTCCTTCCACTGCCACACCACAGAAACAAAACAGCGCTGATCTTTTCAGTGTCTCCCCCCTGCAGAGAAATGACATAAACTGTTTCCCCGTCAGTAGACGACCTTGAAAGGCAACTGTGTGCTGTCATAATCTTGAGACAGGGAATCAGATCAACTAGGTAACTCGCAGAATGGGAACTGCTACAACACATTGGACCTGATTCTGCAGCCTTTACTCAGGGTGCGTCGCCGTTACTGCTAGTAATTCGACCTGTCCCACTGGATTCAGTGGGATTATTACAAAACTCTGACTATGAGGGACAAATATTCTGCTGGTGTAAGTGGGCAAAACTCTGTTGAAGTCAATGGACCTGCATCAATTTGCTCCTGCAGATAATCTGGCCCAGCATGAGTAAGGGCTGTAGAAAGGGGCATGTATTGGTACATGCACTGTACAATAAGAGAGTTCTAGGAGTTTACTGTGACTGGTAACAATACATGAGGGCTATTAAAAGTAAATGTTGCATTTACACTCATCTGAGACTGATTTTGGCTCCAAATGTAAAACCCTTTTGAAGGCCACATGGATGGTTTTGATGAATACACACTCAGAATTGTTGGGCAAACCTCTAGCAGTTCAGCTCAAAGAAGCGCCCATGAGACTTCCAGGTGGGTTTTACAGAGCCAAGAAGTTCCGAGAGTTTGGACAAGCATCTGTACGTTCGGGTGCTTATTTCAGCTGAACTGTGAGGGGTTTGTCTGACCTCAGTTCTGTGGGAAGCCAGACTGCTTGAAATAACCACTTACCTGACTGAAATTCCCCATGAAAATGGGACCATTTCTGTGTTTGGAAGGAGACGAAAAATCTAATTGTCCTTGAATAGCTTTGCTGTTTCTTGCAAATACCTTGCACACCTCTGTGCTTTATAGCCTCGGAGGGACTGTAAGGATATGATCTAATTAACCACCCCCAAAGTGAGAGAGTACTTTCTCCAATCAGACACTCCCAGGAAGCAGCACAATTTCTTCTTGGCACACACAGCTCATTCCCTGAAATGAATCTAAAAACTCAGGGTGTGGGCAAGTCAGACCACTTTAATGGGCTAAAACGGTCCCAGCCTTTACCCATAACATGTTAGAATGTTAAAGGAATCTGGCTTGTGTGGCCCCACAAAGTCGCAGGACCTCCTGGTCAACCTCCTCCTCGCCCTGGCTAAAATGGCCATGTGCACAACCAGGGAGAGGAGGTTGGCCAATGGAGACTCCTGTGACTGTGGGGCTTGTTTCCAATCCTTAATCTGTTCACATATCCGGGCAGAGTTCCTCTCAGCGGCGTCCACTGGCTCCCTTGACACCTTCGAGGAGCAGTGGGCGCTGTCTGGGGTTCTCTGCTCGGTGTCCCCGTCAGGCTCCCTTCTTATGACCCTCTGACCGCACTCCTGTCCCTGTTCTTTTATTAGTTGTCCCCTGGAATTAGTTGGGTTTTTGAGGTCCTGTAGATCCTCCCCTTAGGCTGGGGGGGATCCTTTAGCATTGGGCGGGCTTCCGCCCGCCCAGTTCCCAGAAACTCAATAGGTACAGAGGAGATGCCAGTTTGAAGAGAGCAGAGAGGGCTGTGGGTTTAGAGACCAAACATGGCAGGGAAGTCTTTGGAGCACCACAAACCCGAGAAGAAAAAATGCAGCTTCCCTCCACGAAACCCTTGGAAGCTGTGTTGCTGCTCACCTGAACAGAACAAATCACCCAGATGCTGGGGGAGATTCTTTTTTCTCGGGCAAGAGAGGATATTTTATAACTTCCTTTCTTCTTTGCTACTGAAACTGAGTGTGATGAAAGGAACTGTGCACAGCAATGGGATGTCATCTATGTTCTGCTCTTCTGGGATGTGATGCAAGGAGAAGACCCTGAGAATGGAGGAGTTTTGTGTTCTGTTGAAGGGCCCTTTTGCGGTATGTTCATTTCAAGTGGGTTCTCATTGTCCAAGATGCTCTGTTGTTTTCCATTTCCCATGCTTAGGCATCAAACCCTCTCACTAACAGCCAGGCCCCATTTCTTCTTCCTCCCCAACCTAAAGTGCCATCTGGATCAATAGAAACCAACCCAGAATCGTGTTTATTATTGAAAATATACAATATTTCTGAACATCTCTGTAGCGAGGCGGAATGGCTCCCAGCCGCGCCTGAGAGGGCTGAGCCAGAACAGACGCCAAAGTAGGCGGAGCCACCGCCGCCTGTTTCCATTCCCCAGAAGTCAAGGGGCGGGACAGGAAGTATAAAGGCCCAGCCCCAGCGCTCAGTTGACCGCTGGCCACCAGAGAGGACAAACACTGGCGCCCTAGCTCCCGCTGGGCCGAGTTTGCCCCGTGCTCACTACCCGGAGGAGGACTGGCTGAGCCGGCCCCATGCTCACTACCTGGAGGACTGGCCGAGCCTGCCCCGTGCTCACTACCTGGAGGACTGGCCGAGCCGGCCCCGTGCTCACTACCTGGAGGATTGGCCGAGCCGGCCCCGTCCTCGCTACCCTGAGGAGGACCAGCCGGATCTTCCCCTCGCCCGGTACCCTGAGGAGCCGCCTGAACCACCCCACCTCCAGCGTCCCGAGGACCAGCTGTGCTTACCCAGTGCTCAGTATCCTGAGGAGCCCATGGTGTGGGACATTGCGGAAGACGCAGGTGATCCACAGGTATCAACGGGGGGGAGATGGGAAGTGGCCCAGGGGTAGCTGACCCTAGTCTGGCTCCAGGGGACCCCAAACCAATGTCAGTGTGTTGCGGCCAGGATCCCCACTGACACAGCAGCAGACTGCCTGCCGCTGCTAGGGCCCCGGGCTGGGACGCAGTGGAGTGGGAGGGCCTGCGTCCCCCCTGCCACCCTTCCAGGGGTGGCAGACTCCCCCTCTCGCTGGCCTGAGGAGGCCTTTCTTCTAGACTGTGAACTGTTTGTTTGCTCAGCCCCTGCCTGAGGGCTGTCTTAAACAGATAGTTAAGGGTTAATAGAACAGGAGTACTTCATGTCTCTTTTGACTGTAAAGGGTTAACAAGTTCAGTGAGCCTGGCTGTCACCTGACCAGAGGACCAAGCAGGGGACAGGATACTTTCAAATCTTGAGGGAGGGAAGTTTGTGTGTGTGCTGTTAGTGTTTGGTTGTTGTTCACTCTGGGGGTTCAGAGGGACCAGACGTGCAACCAGGTTTCTCTCCAATCTCTCTGATACAGTCTCTTATATGTCCAGAATAGTAAGTACTAGGTAGATAAGGTGAGTTAGGCTTATGTTTGTTTTCTTTATTTGCAAATGTGTATTTGGCTGGAAGGAGTTCAAATTTGTATTTTGCTCAAAGGATTTTAATTTGTACTTGTATACTTAGGCTGGGAGGGTGTTCCCAATGTCTATAGCTGAAAGACCCTGTAACATATTCCATCTTAAATTTACAAAGATAATTTTTACTGTTTTTTCTTTCTTTAATTAAAAGCTTTTCTTGTTTAAGAACCTGATTGTTTTTTTATCTGGTGAGACCCCACGGGACGGGGTCTGGATTCACCAGGGAATTGGTGGGGAGAAAGGAGGGAAGGGGGAGAGAAAGGTTAATTTCTCTCTGTGTTAGGATTACTTTCTCTCTCAGGGAGAGTCTGGGAGGGGGAGAGAGAAGGAGGGTGGAAGGTGAATTTTTCTCTCTGTTTTAAGATTCAAGGAGTTTGAATCACAGTGATCTTCCAGGGTAACCCAGGGAGGGGAAGCCTGGGAGAGGCAATGGGGAGGGAAAGGCTTTACTTTCCTTGTGTTAAGATCCAGAGGGTCTGGGTCTTGGGGGTTCCCGGGCAAGGTTTTGGGGGGACCAGAGTGTACCAGGCACTGGAATTCCTGGTTGGTGGCAGCGCTACAAGTACTAAGCTGGTAATTGAGCTTAGAGGAATTCATGCTGGTACCCCATCTTTTGGACACTAAGGTTCCGAGTGGGGAATTATACCATGACAGGGCCTGAGAGCCTGACTGTTTCCTGCCTCCCCAGCTAGGTCGACCGTTCACCCAAACTTGGGTAGCGAGGTGGACTGGCTCCCAGCCGCACCTGAGAGGGCCAAGCCCCCACATCAGACCGTTACAATCACATAAAAAGCCTAGTAGATACGTTTGCTCGAGTTCAAAATGCAAAATTGATACTCTTTGTGCAGCACTTCGCACATTCCTCGTGACTCAAATATCATCCTCAGCACCATCAGCGTTGTTAGTTTTTACACAGCTTCCCTTTTATTTTATGATTTTGAAACCCAAGCAATACAGCTGAGCAAATCCTCAGTTGTCTTTTCCTTGCCACCAGGTAAAACAAAGACGTCTGGTGGCTGCTTACACAGTTTCAAAACTATTCGGCTAAGCAGAGATGAAACACAGTAATTTATAGAGAGATCCAGAAATACTGCTGAGTTTGTCTGTTTCAAAACCTCGTATGTGAACAAGGCTGGGAACCAGCAGGCCAAATAGCCGGCTGTTAAATAGCTCAGTGATTCCCTAACCCAGCAGAGGGAGCAGTGGGGAAGATACAAACACCTGCCAGATCCCCTTTTGCCTGTTCCCTTGCTCACTAGGTGAGACTTCTACCAAGCTCAGAGAAGGAGACTGACTGACAATTTACAGAACAATAGAAACCAACCCAGAATCGTGTTTATTATTGAAAATATACAATATTTCTGAACATCACATAAAAAGCCTAGTAGATACGTTTGCTCTAGTTCAAAATGCAAAATTGATACTCTTTGTGCAGCACTTCGCACATTCCTCATGACTCAAATATCATCCCCAATACCATCGGCGTTGTTAGTTTTTACACAGCTTCCCTTTTATTTTAAGATTTTGAAACCCAAGCAATACAGCTGAGCAAATCCTCAGTTGTCCTTTCCTTGCCACCAGGTAAAACAAAGACGTCCGGTTGCTGCTTACACAGTTTCAAAACTATTCGGCTAAGCAGAGATGAAACATAGTAATTTAGAGAGAGATCCAGAGATACCACTGAGTTTGTCCGTTTCAAAACCTCGTATGTGAACAAGGCTGGGCACCAGCAGGCCAAATAGCCGGCTGTTAAATAGCCCAGTGATTCCCTAACCCAGCAGAGGGAGCAGTGGGGAAGATACAAACACCTGCCAGATCCCCTTTTGCCTGCTCCCTTGCTCTCTAGGTGAGACTTCTACCAAGCTCAGAGAAGGAGACAGACAATTTACAGAACAAACCTGTTGAAATCATTGGGAGCTGAAGTGTGGAATGAGACGGGCAGTTGGTCAAAACAGTCTCTTTAACCACAATCCGTAAAGAAAAACAAAATCGATCGTTCCTTCCACCAGGTTGTTTTCCATTTTGTCATTAGAGGCTGAAAATCTCTGAATGGGGCTACCAGTTTTAAATCCCATTCTTCCTTAAACATGCTCCCCCCACCAGCCCCCTGCACTCCTTTCTTCGTTATATTTTTGGCTGGTTGCCTTAAAGCAGCATCATATATAAATGGACAAATTTCCACTAAGACACAAGAGGGTGTCTCGCTGCAAGAGCACAGTGCTGAGAAAAGGAGGAAAGACAGACAAAAAGGGGGAAGAGGGAAAAACTCTTAAGGTGGCTGGACGTCTGCGTGGTCAAACTGCTGCCGTCTGTTTGATGCTGTGGAAGCTGATTCTCGTCGGGGAGGTGGGGATCGACATAGCCCGGGCCACGCGCACGCGCAGGGCATGGTGGTCCTGCCAGCGATGCCAGCGTTTTCTCATGGCCGAGCGGACCTGAGGGGAGAGAGGGAAGGGTGTGAGTATTCGGAAGGAACCCGCTTCTCCTGTTAATGGGGATGCTGTCAACTTGAAATCGAGTCAATTTCAAGAGGGAGTTCCAGGTTCTGCAATGACTCAGAGCCTTCTTTGCTAACGTTGGGGGTTTTACAGTCTAGTTTATGTGCTTCTACAACCCACATCACCACAGTACCAGAGCGCCTCATAATTAAGGCTCCCATTTTGTCACGGGGATTTTTAGTAGGAGTCACAGACAGGTCACAGGCAATAAAGAAAAATTCAGACGCCCGTGACTAAAAATATCCATGACAAAACTGGGAGGGAGAAGGCTCCAGCACCCATTCCTGCTGCTGGGGCTCCGGGGTACCCTACCACCTGTGGCGGCTGGGCAGTTGCAGGGGCCCCGACTGGGAGCTCCCAGGGTCCCCCAGCTGCCCATGACTTGGAGCTGCGGGGTCCCTCCACCGCCCGTGGCTTGGAGCTCTCGGAGCCCCTGCTGCCTGTTGCAGCTGGGATTTGTGGGGGAGGGGCCCTGCTGCCCATGGTGACTTGGAGCTGCAGGGGGAGGTCTCTGGAACAATCACTGATTCCATGACTTCTGCAACCTGAATGACAAAATAGTAGCCTTAATCATAATCTCTGTTGTATTTAACTCCACAAACCTCTGGTGCGGCAGGCAGTGATACTGTCCTCCTTGTACAGAAGGGGAACTCAGGCCTGGAGGGGGTACGGGGCTCGCCCCAGCTCACACACAAAGTCTGACTTTCCTATTTTTTAAACAACTTTTTCCAGTCCTCTGCTGCTGCATGGGATGTCCACACATACTACAAGGGCAACAGACTGACTCTCTGGCTATACAGCAGACGGGGGGGAGGGAGGGAGAAGGGAGGAGGAATCACGACCAGAAGTGATCTGGAGATAGATCTGCCTTCTAAATCCTTTCACTTGTAGTCACCTTAGGTGAAGGGGAAAGATGGCCGTATGGTTATGGCACTGGGCTGGCACTGAAGAGATCTGGGGTCAGTCCTAAGTGGTGCCTCTAAGAGACTCTGCAGCCCACGGGAGGGGGGCGATGGTGGCTTTAAAGCCAATCTTGTGCCCTCTGATCCTTAACTTTCCTGCAGCACCTGACATAGTTTAGAGAGCTCAGGGGACCTCCCAGGGTGGCTGCCTTAAGGGCTGCAGTGCTACCTGGAAATGCCATCGTGGTGTGGCCCTTCTCCTGACATGCCCCACCATCAGCTCGGCCCCGGTGCCCACCTCCACTAGCGCTTATGAGCGGGTAAGTGGAAGGCTGTTTTTCAGCTGTCTTCCACAGTGCATTAGCCGGGAAATTCTCCTGCAGCCAGGACCAGGGCCGAGAGGGTATGTGTCTACTGCAGTGGAAAACCCGTGGCTGGCCCGTGCCAGCCGGCTCAGGCTCACGGGGCTGTTTCATTGCAATGTAGGCATCCGGGCTCAGGATGGGGCTTGGGCTCTAGGATTCTGTGAGGTGGGAGGGCTCCAGAGCCTGGGCTCCAGCCCGAGCCCAGAAGTCTCCACAGCAATGAAACAGCCCTGCAGCTCAAATTGGCTGGCATGGGCCAACCATGTGTCCAGCTGCTGTGTAGATGTACCCTGAGAGCTTCTTTATGCCACTCCAACCCTTTTATCAGGTATAAGGTGGCAAAAAGGGTCTGATCCCTGGGTTCGATTCCTGACTTTGCCACATACTTCTTGTGTGACCTTGGACAATGAGTTAGTGTCTCTGTGCCTCGTCTGTAAAAGGGCTGCTAATGCTTCCCTTTCCCCCACCCTTTGTCTGGTCTATTTCGAGTGTAGGCTCTTCACAAGAGGGGCTGTCTCTTACTCCGTGTGTGCACCAGCATGATGGGGCCCTGGTTTCTTTTGAAGACATTAGGTGCCGCCCTAATACAAAATCATAATATTTGTATATAACAATCGTAGGTAAAACGTCGTCAGACAACAGCGTGAGCTTGAAGTGTCCCTGAAAGCTGCTGCCCACTCCAAAACTTGCACATACTACAAACTGGGTTCTACCCACATTCCCTGTTTTCCTAGTCTAATTTCCATAAACATCATAAAAAGAGACTTGAATTATGAAATGGTGATTTTTAGCCATATAAAATAGACTATTGCCTCCCTCACCCTAGGGAGGGATAGCTCAGTGGTTTGAGCATTGGCCTGCTAAATCCAGGGTTATGAGCTCAATCTTTGAGGGGGCCATTTAGAGAACTGGGGTAAAAATCTGTCTGGGGATTGGTCCTGCTTTGAGCAGAGGGTTGGAGTAGATGACCTCCTGAGGTCCCTTCCAACTCTGATATTCTATGGAGTAGGTCTTCTGCAGTTATGTCAGAAGCAGGCCAATAATGGTTAGTTGATTCATTAGGTCTTTTTATTAACTATGTGTTGTACAAAAAGAGCCCACTGGCCTATGGGAGCAGCAGAAAGACAGATGCTGACGTGTGCTACAGAGACACAGAGTGGTGAGAAAGTCAAGCCATAACCTGGGGGCTTGGTTATGCCTCTGACGTTGCCTGTAGGCAGCCCATGGTGGTTCAATATAGAGCAGTGAAGGGTTATTTTCCCCTTCTGTTTTTAGATGAACACACACAATAATGATATGAGCTTCCCCATCACAGCAGGTTTTTAAGAACAGGTTGGACAAACACTTGCCAGGGATGGTCTAGGTTTCCTTGGCCCTGCCTCAGTGCAGGGAGCTGGACTTGATGACCTCTCAAGGTCCCTTCCATTTCTGTGATAACACAAGGATGGCACACAAATGTGCTGTGGTCATACAGAATCTACAGGGTAATGGGGTGGTTGGAACTATCCTAAACTGAATGTGGGCTTTCCCCTTCCTTCCTTTTGCAGCACATTCGAGACCTCCCTTTGCACATTCCATACACACACATAGACAAAATATCACCAGATGCTGAGGTTTCATTAGGGAAGAGTTTCCTCCCGGAGTGAAATCCATCCTTGTGCAGAAGGCCAACACAAGGCCTATGTGCCACTTAAGCCCACCCAATCAGTGAATTTCACCCCCCGTAATACAGAAGGACCTTCAAGTGGCTGTACTGTGTAGCCTGATAATTATCTCACAGACAGCTTGACAGTCCTGACATAACTAATGCATCCCAGGTGCTTGCAGAGCAGCACTCTGGTGGGTCATGAAAATGATGAGTTATTTAATGGTCCCATATGCTTCTGAGCAATCTGTTTTGACCAGATACTTACCTGGATAATGAAGTCAGATTAGATTTATCAATTGAACTTCAAGCCAATCAAGTCAAATAGAGTGACCTGGAGATAAAGACGTGAATCTGAACAAGCAGTGGTTTGCATGCATTCACGAGACTGCTCTTTACTTGAGAAGTTTGAGACAGGACAACGGGCAATAACAGCAGTGCCGAGCTGTACAGCTGAAGCTGCCATTACGGGCCATACATGTGTAAATATGCTGCATGTTTAAGGAGATGAGCCGACACACACTTGGCAGTGCCACGCTGAATCTAGTGATGCCCAGCATGGGTTAGAGTTACAAGGAAGAGTAGACATGGTGCCACTGAGCATCACCAGGCCTAACTTTTAGGCATCTGGACAATTACTGGGATTCACAAACCTAAGCTCCCTCTACCATGAATTGAGAGAGACGGGCGCCTCAGAATGGGATTCCTAAAAGCCAACACACTAGGCGAGAAGCTGCCTCAGCTAGCCATTGGGAGATGCCAAGGAGAAGGATACATGATAAGCCTCAGTCCTCTCAGAGATAGGTGCCTAAAGCCTGGGCTGCTGCGAGGCGCCTTCCTGAGTTTGGGACTCTCAGCTGCAAACCCTCTCTGGGCATTAGGCACTTACGTCATTGTAGCAGGAGGTGACGATGCCACTGTCCACCTTCTCACTTTCAGTCCAGTGATTACAGTGGGAAACACCTGGGTCAAGTCGCCCCTTCCACTGGAGGGGAAGCAGGGATGTGAGTTGGGATCTGCCACCTCTCAAAGGGGCACCCTCACCCCTGGGTTACGGGATATCCTGATGTGGGGCTGCCCCAGTTTCTCCTGTTGAAGCTGTTCCACGCTGGATTATTAAAAAAAAGTCACTGGAGCAGGAGGACTGGATGCTGGGCCAGCCAGCTCCCAGGGCAGAGCTCTAACCAGCAGCCTACAGAATTGCTCTCCCTGCTTCATCATTTATACAGTGCTGAGGATTGAGGGCATCGCATATCAGAACACCTCATGGCCCAGTGGCTAGAGCACACACTAGAGAGGGGACAGATCCCTGTTCAGACCTCTTCTCTGCAGGCAATGGCTGGACTTGAACTGGGGTGTCCCACATGCCAGGTGAGTGCTGTAACCATTGGGCTGAAAGTTATAAGGTGGGTGCCAGCATCACCTCTTCCTCTGGCTGTTTGTGTAAGCTCACCCTCTAGGGGCCTGCTCCAGGAGGTGAGGTCTGACCACTTTTATGAGATCAGGTCCCACAGGAGAGTTTGGTGAACAGCTGTCTTCTCTCAGTTCATGCAGGGTGCTAGGGCTCTGGGTCCAGCCAACTGGCATGAGGTGGCCATGTGCATGCTCGGAGGTGAAACATAGGGACCTAGGGAACTTTTATTGCAAAAGTCTAGGCACCACATGAGTTTATTCACCTATGGCGTTTGGGGGGCAGCCGAGGGGGGGCTTTGTGCACCCCAGTGGGGCCTGTTCCTGGGATTTAGGTACCTAACGTGGCAGTTAGGTGCCTCAGTCCTGTTGTGCATCTAGCCCCATGTGTCTAAAGCCCAAGCAGAAGAGGGTAACTCTAAATTTACCTCTCCTCACTATGCTCAGAACTGAAACTCTGGCAGCACTCAGCTAAAACCAAACTTATGTATGGAGTATTTCAGGGAAAAAATAGCTGAGGCGAGTACAGCAGCATGTTAAAAAAACAACTAATAAAGCGCATGGTGAGAGGACAATAGAAAAATAGCACCGACATTTACAAATAATCTGCTTGACATCTGAATTGATCTCTTTACAACAGATGTTGTGCCTGTCTATCTAGCATTTCTGGAGTCAATCATCAGCTCCTAGCAACAGCATTAGTATATCAATGACCTGACATTCACAACGCTAGCCTATCATAGCACACAGGGAGGCATAAATACACAGACACCAGCATCAATGGCTGAAGCGCACACAAACACCTGGAGAAAGAGAAATTAGCACCTTTGTCTCTATAAGCATCAATCACTTGAGATAAGAGAGGTTGTCTGTGCTATTAGATCACAGAGTTCAGTTCTCCAGGCTCCAGCTGTTTGGTCAAACTATTTGTTGCAAACAATTTATTCATGTGATTTGACCCTTTCTACCCTTTGCAAATTGCGAACTGATCATGCCCTTCCTGAATTTGTTCATCCCTTGGAATTGTTTGTCAAATACCATTTACCAACACATTTGGGCCTATGGGTTACAATGGGTTTGTTCTTTGTGGGTATTCCACTATTCAGTTTGTAGAATCTGGGCTGTGGGATTGGTCACGGAAGTCACCTGGTTATGGTTTCTGATTCCTGATTGAATGGCCTACCCCAGGCATTCTCAAACCTTTGCATACTATGAAGCACATTTTACTGGAGAGACTGCTGTGGACACCTCCATTCCCACTACCAGCCATGTGCACCGTCAAGGAAGTGAAAGAGAGAGGGATAAAACCCGCAGTACTCTCCCTTGACCACAGTAGTGGGCTAATTTCTTGCAGCTATCAAGTAGAAGTTTGTGCTAAGGAAGAAGTGGAAATAGAGGAGTGTAGTGGTCTTACAGATCTGTTTTGGGAGGACGTTTCATGTGTCGTAGGCAGAATGAAAGAAAACTAGATATGTTTGTACCATCCTTGACACGGTGGGAACGCAATCACTTGGGGCCTCTAGATGCTAGGACAAAACCCATAAATAATAATACAGTAGGTAAAGGGGTGGGAAGGGCCTTGGGTTGAAGACATGAAGCTTGAACATGATCTGGTGGAAAAGAGGGAGCAAATGGATGCATTCAAAGAAGGGGCTGCTTGGTGAGAACAATGGGAAATGATCTTGGCAGCTGCATTTCATATGGATAGAAGGGAGGTGATATAGGGTTGGGTAGATAAGAAAGGAGCAGGCTGCAGTAGTTATGCTGGGATGACCACAGTAAAGACCATTGTACTGATTGTATATGGTTCCAGACTGTTCAATGTTGCTTTGCTAGTGGCTAGGTGGATAAAGCTTCTAGACTCAGAGTGCCTGGTCTAAAGGCCACTGAAGTAAATGGAAAGGCTCATGCTGATTTTCAATGGACTTTGGCTCTGGCCAAGAGTTATCGCAATGTTTCCATAAAAACAAGTCCAAGCGATGAATTCACTAACAAGTTCCATCTGCCTTCTGCATGGAATGAGCTCTTGCTATGTTCTGGTTCCCAGCATTGTGCTATGAACTGAGATAACTGAATTTGCAACTTGGCTTTTTGGTAACAAATGGATTTGAGCAATGACTCCTGGAGAAGCTGGGTGGAAGTTCCATTAAATTCACTCTGTAACTTAGGGGAGAGGACAAGTTGTGCGGCACCAAGTCTCTGACTTTTTTCATCATTCTCTCTATGCACCAAAGAGATACAGAGGAGAGTATGACAGTTATGTAGGAAGATCCTCTAGGTTAGAATCAAAGCTATTAACTAAATCTTCAGTTAGGCCTGGTCTACACAGGGGGAGGCGGGAAATTTGATCTAAGTTACGCAACTTCAGCTACATGAATAACGTAGCTGAAGTTGACGTACTTAGATCTACTTCCCGCAGTGTCTTCACTGCGGTAGGTCGATGGCTGATGCTCCCCCGTTGACTCTGCCTGTGCTTCTTGCTTCGGTGGAGTACCGGAGTCGACAGGAGAGCACTCGGTGGTTGATTTATCACGTCTTCATTAGATGCGATAAATCAACTCCTGCTGGATCAATCGCTCCAGAGGTAAGTATACACATGTCCTTAGTGTCTCTTTCATCTCTCCCGGCACCCAACTAGATTGACACTCCTTTATTTGCGTTGACTGCAGCTGCAGCAGTCTGGGTGTTAGGCGGGCTCTTTTTGCCAGTACACTGTCTGTCCGTTTAAGTCCCTCGCCACTGTAACTGAGGACCTACAGGAATTAGAAAAACAAGCAGGTCTTTGATTCTGGATTCTTGGTTTATGCTCAAAATATAAAGTTTGGCTTAAAACTCCCATTAAAATTATCATTGAAATAGTTCCCTGCAACATTACAATGTCAAACAATGCACCATCAGCAGTAAATGAAACTCTCTGTCAACTGACCAGTCAAGTTCAATTGTTCTAAACCGTGTAAAGGGCAAGTGGAGCAGACAGTAGGACCGGCCCAGTTCCACACATGGGGGCCAAAGATGCAGGAAGCCTACTCCAGGCACTGGCACCTCCTTTGGGCCATCATGCTCTGTCCACCCTAGTAAAGTTTGGAGCTACAGGGTCAAGGGCTGGGGTTCCACTTGTCACAACATCCCTGTCTAGGGGAGAGGCACGATCTAGGGTATGTCTACACTGTAAATGGAGGTGTGATTGCAGCACAGGTAGCTACACCTGCCTTAGACAAAAAGTACATTAATTAGGCAAACAAGGAAAAGTGCAATTAGATCTGAAACGTTCACTAGCTCTTGTCGATGAGCATACACTTCCGTGGCTTCCCTGGAATCAGTTGTCCTGGGAGCTCCCCAAGTCTTCTGTTCGGTAGTGCAGATCATTGCTGTTGTGATGAAAGACAATCTCATGTCATCAGAGCCAATGGGTGTGCCAAGCACACTGATTCAGGCTCAACAGCGGGATCAGTTAAGGACATTCATGTAGTAAAGATACATTGCTGCAAATAGTAGCAGTCTACTGCCCAAGGCAACAGCACACATGACAGGTCAGAGCTACGTGGACTGTGGCATCATCTCGATTTAAAGGTGCCCTTGATTAGATATTGCAATTGATTATTTAATCTTATGAAAAGCAGCTCACATGGCCATTTTTTCATGTCTGCAGACGGTGTGACCCAAGAATTTGATGTTGCATCATTCTTCCCTTTTTTTCTAATATTTTTTTCCAGTTCATCATATTACAATTCAATCATTTTTTCAGGAAACTAGCCTTTTGGCACCAATTTAGCAAATCCTGGTAATGAATGGATGCATGTTTGCCACTAATCAGACTGGACTGCTGGGGTTTATTTTCTAAGATAACTATAGCGATGTATTTCTATGCATGAAAATCTTCATGAAGACAGTGTGGGTTTTGCACAGTTTTAAGGACACTCAGCACACGGTGCAGACATCAGGACAAACCCAGCACCTCTCCACAGGAGCAGACAGTAGGACCGGCCCAGTTCCACACATGGGGGCCAAAGATGCAGGAAGCCTACTCCAGGCACTGGCACCTCCTTTGGGCCATCATGCTCTGTCCACCCTAGTACAGTTTGGAGCTACAGGGTCAAGGGCTGGGGTTCCACTAGTCACAACAACTCTGTCTAGGGGAGAGGCAGGATCTAGGGTATGTCTACATTGTAAATGGAGGTGTGATTGCAGCACAGGTAGCTACACCTGCCTTAGCTTTAATCTAGCTAGTGTGAGTAACAGTAGTAGGGACTATGTAGTGACACGGACCCTGAGTATGTATCTAGGGTCTGCAGCGGGCTTGTACTAGGACAGAAAAGATGGGGTGGTGTGGGCTCACTACTTCTCTTATCCACACAGGCTAGATTTAAAGTTGGCATGGGTGTTCTTAGTCACGCTGCAGTCATGCCTTCATTTGCAGGAGAGGTTACTGAGGCAGTGCTGCTACTCTAGGGCCTGAAAGGGAAGATTTTTGTCCCTTGCATGACCTTGCACTAAAGGGTAATCTCCAACAGTAGTGCCTGCATTCTCTTTGTAGGCCACCAGCCATCAGGCAGTGAAACCAGTACTAGATACACAATTAAACCTCCATCCACAGAGTCACATTCATTCAGCGGTTCTGAGGCACTCCTAATGCATGTCCCTCAGGTTCAGAATGAATATTGTGAAGACTGTTTTGATAGATGGCCAGGTGGATGACTAACCATTTAGATGGTGATTCATAGCTGGCTGCTATAATGAACAGGCTTCCAAGCTGATAAATTCACAATAGGCCACTTTTAGCTTAATAGTTTGTGTGAGACAGATAGTGCCTGGGCTAAAAGGGGAAGATGCTCTGAATCCAAAAATTGGACAAATTTATCCTTGCATTATACCTAACTCCCAGGCCAATGAGATTAGCCATTCCAATCCTCTCTGATTATCCTTCCTGGCTAACTCACCTGTCTATCTGTCTAATGATGTAATTTCTTAATCTGGTGATATCAATTTATTAAGTCATCTATTCTGTGGCACTCTATTGTACCATCACTACTTTATGGGGATGAAGTTGTTATTCTCCCGGGAAAGCTGGTAACACCCTTCCAAAGGGTTCCAGAATTTGAGGGATTGTGTTTCTCAATCCTTCAACGATTCCTCTGATGGCTTTCTGAGATATTATAAAACCCTGAAACACAAGCATACATGGACTGGCATCTGCAAGAGACAATATCCTTCCCCCTCACCATCTTAGCAGGTCCTCTTGTCTCCATCATACAACTGATGAGGAAGCAAGGTCAGAGACTAGTCCCACTGGTGGAAAACTCATTTGGAGTCTGATCAATAGTTGCCAGGAGAGATTTTCTCTTCTTGTGCTGTGGATGTGGGGGAGTCCAAGATATTATCTTCTCCTCTACCATCACATCCATGAGGTCTAGGTGAGTGGAACAGATTGTAGTGGACAGGCTGATACATTCAGAATGTGAAACAGGGCAGAGTTTCTCTCTCTTTTCTGATGTTTTCGACTTTCATTTGGGAGGAGACAGACTGTATTCGAGGTGGTCAGGCTGACACCATGTAGACAGCGTTGGAGAAGAAGAGGGCAAAAGCTCAATCTTCTTTTAGTAGAGTTTTATCTAGCCTCACTTAACAAGGCAGAAAATATTCTGGGAATTCAGCATCTAATTGCTTGTGAATGGACCCACATACCTCAAGGCTGAAAAAAGAACTCCATAAAGGCACTGGGGACAATGTTTTGAAAGTCAACAGAATTTAGGCTTGTAAGTCACTGACGTGCTTTTGACAGTTTTGTCCTGGGTTCTTTGAGGGTTTCCCATCAGGCTTCCTTTTGAAGAGGCAAGACACCAGCTGACTTTAACTAGCAGTACTTAGGCCTGATACAAGAAAGCACCGTTTAACTTTGGCAGTCTTGCCAAGTATCATTTCGGTTTCAGAACTCCCTTTTTTAGAGAAGATCATGGAGACAATAGTTATGAGGCTGTTCTGGTTGCATCTGGAGTCTATGAAGCTCCTGGATCCTTACTAGCTACATTTGAGACCAAGCTATGACTTGGAGAGGAGCATGACATTTTTGTCTGATGATCCATTTCTAGAAGATGGATGCCAGAAAAAGCACCCACACTGGTGTTATCAGATCTATCAGCAGCCCTTGAAACCACTTATTGGGAGTAGGTTAGCCCACTCACTTACAGTTCCTCATTGGAGAGGAGAGGGGTCCTCTGGCAGAGCCTAGAGGGGGGTATTGAGTATATTATTTTCTTCCCCATGGACTCTCAAATGTGGGATACAGCAGGATTCAATTTTGTCACCTCTCCCATTCAATGTGTAAGCAAGGCCTCCAGGAGATTATGAACATCTGTCAGGGACAGTCTTGATAATCGGTAGTTCTGCCTCAGTGCAGCAGACTGGACTAGATGACCTATTGAAGTCCCTTAAGATCCTACATTTCAGTATGTCACCTGCCCCAGGTGCAATGCCTTCCCTTTCTATCTATCCAGCCAAGCCGTCATACTACTCTTCTCACCATGGTATATGGGATACCTTTTCTAGTGTGGTTTATTGTCTCAAGGCCTAACCGAATCCTTGGGTACCTGGGTATGACATATAGAAACCAGCATCCTTTTCCCTTTGCAGGTAGCCAGGAAATCGACTATCTCTTGCAGCCCTCTGTGCACAGGGCCCATTGGTGCACCGTGGCGGTACCTGTGCCATGTGACTGCACCCAGCCAGTGTTCCCTGTAGCGTTCTCTGTCTGTGGAGCCCATGGGTACAGCGTGATGGCGGCCTGCAGGCAGCATGGCGGCACTTGCACAGCGTGGCCTGTAGGGGTGGGCAGGAAGCCTAGGGTGGATTGAAAAGCTGCTTCTCAGTGCACACTCTTCTGTTCCAGGGCATCAGCGGATCCCAGCTCTGGGACACAGTGTTTGCCAGCCAAGCCTTCCTGGAGGTAATGTTTCCCATCGTGCCAGCCTGCTGGGCTGCCCCCTAAGGGATGTGGGTCTCAGATAGGCACCATCCTGCACTTTCCTCAGTGCCATGGCTCTTGGGAGCCTGGCTCCTACAGTGTCTGCTCAACAGCAACGCTAGAGAGAGGCTTCTGCAGCCTCAGGTGTCAAGACCAGACAGAACTGTGACAATCATCTGGTCTGACCCCCTGCATAGCATAGGCCAGAGAAAGTCACCCGGAGCCCCCTGCGCTGAGCCACTAACTGGTGGTGCAGCCCGAGCACAGCTTTTTGAGAGAGACCTGCAGGCTTGCGATTCCAAAGCACCTCGAAAGCATGCTAAGGGCTAGTCCAAAGCCAGGATCGGTAAGCTCACAGGGGGCAACAAGCATGTGGACAAGGGGGATCCAGTGGATAGAGTCTACTTAAATTTTCAGAAAGCCTTCGACAAGGTCCCTCACCAGAGGCTCTTAAGCAAAGTAAGCTGTCACCAGCTCGTCTTACGCTGCATCCACCTGAGGATGCTTATTTCAGCAGTGTAATATAGTTCTTCTCTCTCCTTCATTGGCCAGCATTCCAACCCATACATCATGGCTGGCCGATTACAATCTTATACACTTTTCTGTTTAGTTCACTTGGCTTATTCTTATCGCAGAGAATTCCTATCAACCCATACCATTTGCACCAAGAGCGCCCCATGCAGCTCTTAACATCTGCATTTATATTCCCATCATGACTCAATGCTGAACCGAGGTATTGAAACTGTTGCAGAGTTTAATGCTCCATTTCTTGAGGTCTTCCTTTCTGGAAGTTATGTTTTAGTCAAACACCACTTATTGCACTCAACACTGGGGTAACTGGGTGAAATTCTACGGTTTGTGTTACACAGGGGGTCAGACTAGCTAATCTAATGGTTCTGTCTGATTTTAAAATCTATGACTCTATATATACATATGTATACACACACACTCAATAAGTATATAATATAGTGGAAGCATGCACCTGACAGTATTCAGTTTTGCTATACATTAAAACCAAAATACATAGGTATATAGAAGTCAAACACATCCCTGGGAAGTACAAGATGACCAGAGCTCCATCAATTAAAAAAATCTGAAAGAATAAAGCTCTTTTAATTAAAATATACTCCAATCTACCCTGTAGATGTGTTGCATGGATAAGTAGTTCTCTCCAGAACAACCTCCTGCCAATTCGCCTACACATGCGGGCAGTGATGCTTTAATTAAACAAACGTTACATAAAATTAAATGTGCTGTTGTAACCTGTCAGTCAGTTTAGAAGAGTCTTCCTGGAACATCTTGATCCATATTGTGATTGACAAATATAAAAGTTTGCAATCAAGGTTTATTGTTGCTAATTGGTTTGTAACATAAGTGCAGGCATCTGTGTATGCTGTGTCATTTTTCATAAACTCATAGCTTCTCAGAGAATGCATCCAATCTGCCTATCAGATTAAAAAAAAAAATTTAAACGCACAGGGCAGAATCCAATTCACAGATAAGCAAGTACTGTTTGCATCAAAGTCTACAGGTAGAATTCAGCTCCAGGCACCACTTAACGTTCCCCAAGAGTGCTGTTTTCAGGATGTAAGTGGTATTTAGGCCTTGTGCCAGGGGCGAATTTGCACCTACACATTTGAGAGCAGACTGCTAATGGAGGTTTGAAATAGCAGGCCTGAAATCCCACAACCCAACAACCCAACAACAAATGGGTTGTTTTAGGGGCGCCGTCCCTGTGCCACCTGATTTCTGTCAGGTTTGAAATATCACAGGGTCATCTCCTCTCATGCTCTTTCCATCCCAGGGGAGGCCAGGATATGCACAAAGCCACACAACTGCGTGTGAAAAACACATTACCCACATGCTTATGAACCACAACCTAACTTTGGATTCAGCTGGCCTAGTATTTTGGGCAAAGGTTTGGGTCAGGGCTTGTTTTGTTTGAAGCGCTTTAGCCATCCCTAGTGTCGATGCATAGACATTTAACAGTCCAATGGATCCGCAATCTGTGTCAAGGCCGTGGCAAAATGAAGTTCTCGTCTTACAAACTGTAACCGGGGGAGAAAGGAAGGAGAGCGGCCCAGCGGGTGAGACGTGGCAGAGTGAGCACCTGAAGAGACGAAGGGTCAGTTCCCAGGGCTATCATAGATTCTGAGCTGATTTTCAGTAGCACTCACACTGCCTGAGTCCTGGCTACCAGTCCAGCAGGCTCTGTATTTTAATTTAATTTTAAATGAAGCTTCTTAAACATCTTAAAAACCTTATTTACTTTACATACAACAATAATTTAGTTATATATTATAGACTTATGGAAAAAGACCTTCTAAAAATGTTAAAATGTAAGACTGGCATGCGAAACCTTCAGAGTGAATAAATGAAGACTCGGCACACCCCTTCTGAAAGGTTGCCGACCCCTGCTCTATACATTGAGGGCTGGAGCTCTTCCCTGTCCGCTGGGGCCTTGTGAGGATAAGCACATTAAAGATTGCGAGATGCTTGGGTACTACAGTAAAGAGGCCCAGACAAATAGATAAGATAATTAGCTGGAACCATATTTGGCCCATTTCTTGCCCTCAGATACATAGGGCCAGATCCTTATTAATGCAGCTTATGCTAATTTACACCAGCGGGGAGATCTGACCCAAGGACTCAATTCTCACTTCAGTCAAGGAAACGACACCTGCCATAACTGGCCCTACGGTTGTAGGTGCAGTGGTAGTTCTGTGCTTTGGGCACCGTCCCACTCTAAAACGTGAGGAAACGGAGGAGTGAAAAGAGATTTCCTTCATCTAATGCCAGGCACTATTGACAGATAGTAATTCAATAGCTTAGCGCTTCCATATGAAGGATCAATATACACTCCTGCCTACCCTAAGTACTGACAAATCATGAGTCAACTTACCCCCTCCACAAACCATGAATTTTTTGAAAAATAATAAAGTTGGGTTTCTTTTTATAGGTCGTCTGCTCTCTGAGCTGCTAGGCTACACTTTATCACATTTTCAAGTTTTTCTCCACAACCACAACGGCTAGAAACTTTTTTTTAAAAAAAGAAAGCGGTGATTCTTTTGTATTCCCATGCCTCCAGTAGCTGGGGCTTTAAGAAAAGCACCAAATAGTGCATGAATTAGCAACACAACATATGAAGCAGCTGCCGTAGTGCCCTAGCTGGTATAGTGAAGATTCCTCTATGGAGCACTACAGCAGCAGTATGATGGTGGCAGAAGATGACTTGAAAGGGACCAGGGAAAAAGTTATCTTCCTAGTGACATGGGTTAGCTGCTGACCCTGACTCCCAAAACATTAGCAGAGGGGGCCAAAAGAGTGCTGCAAACGGGTGGGGGAGGATGGAAAGGGGAAGCAATAGCTGTGTGTCAAGCTCCCCCCTCTCGTACCCCTTCTGTGCAAACATCTGGGGAAGGGGTGGCCAATCTGAGCCTGAGAAGGAGCAGGAGTTTACCAATGTACATTGCCAAAGAGCCACAGTAATACGGCAGCAGCCCCCCCTTCAGTTCCCTTCCCCCACTCCTAGCACCTCCCACCCACCGGCAGCCCCGCCCATCAACACCTGCTCCTCCTCCCCATATCTCCCAATCAGCTGTTTTGTGGCATGCAGGAGGCTCTGGGTGTGGGGACAGAGGAGGAGCGAGGGCACGGCAGGCTCAGGGGAGGGGGCGAGAAGGGGTGGAGTGGGGGTAGGGCCTGTGGCAGAGCCAGAAGGTGAGCAGTGAGCATTCCCCAGCACATTGGAAAGTTGGCGCCTGTAGCTCCAGCCCCGGAGTTGGTGCCTATGCGAGGAGCCGCACATTAACTTCTGAAGAGCTGCATGCGGATCCGGAGCCACAGGGTGGCCACTCCTGATCTGGCGGGTGTGGCACGTCAGAAGGAGGGTGGAGTTAGGGAGCTGTCTCAAGAAGGAAGTGGTAATAAAGACAGGTCCTATTTGTGATGCTCTAAGTTACTGCCCAGGAGACACTAAACTCTAAGACGTAAGGACATAGTTGCTTAATCCAACTGTTACTACAAGATTTTAGGCTAGAAATGATTTCCTGCCACTTGCCTTCACTCTTCTAACTTACAGTAGAACTTGCTTAGGGGGCTAGAGTACGTGATTTATGAGGAGAGGCTGAGGGAACTGGGATTGCTTAGTCTGCAGAAGAGAAGAATTAGGAGCGATTTGATAGCTGCTTTCAACTACACCTCTACCCTGATATAATGCAACCCAATTTAACACGAATTCAGATATAACGCGGTAGAGTAGCACTCGGGGGGTGAGGGGGCGGGGCTGTGCGCTCTGGCGGATCAGAGTAAGTTCGATATAACACGGTTTCACCTATAAAGCGGTAAGATTTTTTGCTCCCAAGGACAGCTTTATATCGGGGTAGAGGTGTACCTGAGAGAGGGTTCCAAAGAGGATGGATCTCGACTATTCTCAGTGGTACCTGATGACAGAACAAGAAGTAATGGTCTCAAGTTGCAGTGGTTGGATATTAGGAAAAACTATTTCACTAGGAGGGTGGTGAAGCACTGGAACAGGTTAGCTAGGGAGGTGGTGGAATCTCTTTCCTTAGAGGTTTTTAAGTTCAGGCTTGCAAAGCCCTGGCTGGGATGATTTAGTCGGGGATTGGTCCTGCTTTGAGCAAGGGGTTGGACTAGATGACCTCCTGAGGTCCCTTCCAGCCCTGATAGTCTATGATTCTATGAACTTGCTTTTCTTAAGAAGCTTCTGGATTCTGGCTGTTATTTGGGCAACCCTGGCAGGCCCTCCTTGGAGGCAAGGGAAATTCACTTCTGGCCTCTGATCAAAGGCAGAAGGGAGACTCAAGGTACTGGATCACTCAGTCCCAGAGAGCTCCTAGGAGGCAACCTGTAATGAGCAAGGTGCACAAGAAAACCTCACGGCCTCAAGAAGTGGCCATACGGATCACGAAAAGCTGCACTGTACCTGAGTCCATTTTATTTTCCATTAGGATTTATGGTTGGTCCACTTGTTATTCTGATAGTTTGTGGTAGAGTAGTGCCAGAGTGTTAGGTGCTGTACAAACACAGAGTAAGAGACAGTCCCTACCCCAAAAGGCTGATGGTTTAAACAGACAAGGCAGACAGAGGGAGAGAGAAAGGATGTATCCATTTTTAGTATCCATAGTTCCCCAACATTACGCCTTTCACGTTTAACATCGATTAATATAGCAAAATGAACAGAAGGCTGAATTGAAATGTCATTTTAACTGGCTTTTTAAAACTACATTTGAACAAAGAATGAGTTTGGAGAGAAGAGATGAGCAAAAATAAGCATCACTTAAACTTCCTTTTCTAGCAAACCTTTGCTAAACTGTGCCCAGGATTATCCAGGCAGAAGATTGCCACAACGCACAGAAAGGCTCAGCTTTGAGAAATATAGACCCCAATCCAGCTTGGATGACACTAGTGTAAATCTGCAGTAATTTTACTACAGTCAACAGCGTTACTCCAGCTTGACTCTGGACTAACAAAGGCAGAACTTGTCCCCAGATGAATAAGGCACGCAAAGATGCGCCCTTCTTTGAAAGCAGTGAGACCATCCTCCAAACAGGCACAAAAGGACCCTCATTTTAAAGTCTTTCTCAGAATAATCCCAAACAGTCTCTGAGTTTGGAAATGTTGCAGCTGATGTTTGAAAGGATGGAGTGGAGAGACCGCATTCCCCGGGCCTTTTCTCTATGATCTTTCCAGGGGTGTCTGGGGAATGAAGAAACAGCTAGAAGAGCTGTGAAAATTACCAGGAAAGCCTACATGAAGGAGAGAGATGGATAACACAAGTAATTGCATAAAGTACTACTGGTGAGGAAGGAGCATCTATCTGCAGGCACTCTGGAGAGTACTACAGGACCAAAGCAATAACCAGTACTTGTAAAGCAGACAGGATTGAGGAGTGATTAAACTTGGGATGAAATGATTTCAGGTGAAGAGTCTAAGAGACCAACAGACACCACCATAACCACTTCAGCATCCAGCTTTGTATTCAAACACGTAACACATCTAGCCTGATAAATCCCCTTTCAGCTGGCAAGTTTCACAGATGACAGATTGTTACCAAGTCAGGGACTTCAATCATTTTATCCCCAGTCCATATTGCTTGAGAATTGCTACAGACAGTCAGTAGTACATCAGTACCCTGTGGGGACAGAGGAACAGATCGGAACATGGATTTGCAACAGCTTTAAAGCAATAATTTGTACATACTCCTGTCGTTGCTAAAAGTGGGCTTGGCGATCTAAGGGATGATTGTTTGTTGGATACAATAAGGCTCCCAATACCATAGTGTCTGGGCAAGAATGGGCACACACAACTTTTTGAGCTGTGGTACTGTAAGTCCTATCGGTCACAGAAAGCAACGTAGCAATCCAGCAGGGCACAAACTGACATTTAAAAAGGCATAGGGCTTGTCCGTATGGAGAAATGGACTGCATCAGCTATTCTGGAATAACTTTTGGCAGGGACACATGATTCTGGAAAAAAAAGTTGATTTTATTTCAGAAAAATTGCTGCGCTTTGTATATGTATTAATTTTATTCTGGAATTAAATGACTTTTATTCCAAAAGAGAATGTCCACATAGGAAGCTATTCCAGAATAGTTGATTCCACAGTAGTTTTCCTGGTCAGTTCCCCCATATAAACAAGCTTACATATAGCAATTGAGAATGAGGTTCTAAAACAGAGGTCACTGAAAAGAGAGGTGGGTGCAGCAACATCACAAGATTAATGAAGGAGGTAATTAATATCAATCAAATGAGCAACCAGTGAGGGCATGTTTTTGGTCTCAGTAAACTGGTGTAGCTCCGCTAGTTTGAATGGAGTTCCTTTGATCTACACTGGGGTAAATATGACACACTAAATATGTGGATGATGTCAGAAGAATGCAAACCATATTTCTCTATTTCCATTCTTATGCCATTATTTCTGTTCACGTGCACTGAGAAATATTACGTTTCTACAGTAGACACGTGAATAATGTTGATATCAAGGTGTGGCCAATACAATGTAGCAGTATGTGATATTACTTTCTGTCACGGTTTAGACATGGAAGGGGTTAATCATAAGCATGTAATACACAGCCAAAAAAAAATGCATCACAGAGAGTATAGTCTAACGTGAAAAATTAGCATACGTTTGAAAAGTGGACTATCTTTTGGCAATGATTAGGCCAACCTGCTAAGGCACTGAGATTCAAATTGTTCCAACTGCGCTGCGTCTTTTGAAAGCCTAAACCTATCAAACAGCTTTACCAATAATTTTTTTCTAGATCTGGATTTAAATAATGGACAATAAAAATTCAGAAAGCAGGTATAATAGCTATCTTTGAAAAGAAGCATTCTTAAGAAGATTTCAAAGAACTGAAACACGCATTATGCAGTCAAGGTGGCAAGACGGATGCATGTTAAATTTCAAACACGACTGGAAAGAAATCTATTGGACTGGATCATGGAACAATATATTACGTGTCCGGTTTTACATTATATAGTCTTCCATCCTTTCCCCTCCCTCATTCTCTTATCTATACTTACAATATATAGGGCTAAATTATGCTCTCAGATGTATACGAAAGGTTTCCCTTGATCTCAAATCAACGAGAGCCTTACTTATATCCCAGGGCACAATTCTATTCATAGCAGGAGATGCTGTGGGGTGTTATACAATTCTTACTGCTGCTACAGAATGAATGTAGTATCCATAAGTGTCAACAAGCACCTAAGATGCTAGTGCTTGAGTATCCTAATAAAGGAGTGTGGTTTCCCAAAAGATGGGAAGATTACAGGGATGACTACCACAGTGAAGTCTCCTCAGGTTAGGATTTGCCTGCCCTATATTAAAACAGATACAGTATGAGCTTAACTGGCTCATAGCGGACATCAGCAGGTCAATTTTGCCCAGTTTCAGAGTCACCAGAGCTCCACTCTGTCACATATTCTATGAGAAACAAGCTCACTTGTGATTCTTTTCATGAGCACAAATTATTTCAGGGAGCAACTGGAATAAACAATGTGCAAACAGGTGCTTTTGGCTTCCTTGTTAACAGTGGAGTTCTTTGCCTAGCTTGTGATTGTACATATTCCCCAGATAACTTTGAGACGTGAACGTAAAACTGCATTTCTAGTACCAATCACCACATCTTTGGGCTCGTCTGAAAATTAACCCCCGCCCCAACCTAAAATAAAGCTGAACCAATGGCTCAGAGCAGCCCATTTGGGTAAGGAAAGGTGATTATCTACAAGAGGAGGTAAAAAAGGAAGAAATAAAAGGATCAAGGATGAGCTGACTTGCACAGAATGAAGTGATTTAATAGAATGGAAGAGAATCAGCACTCATAGGTGGATTGAAAGTGCAGGGCATCAAAGTGTGATCACACAGTGGGTCCTTTCAGCAACAAATGGATTACACTCTGCCGCACATTGAATGGCATTTTTTTCCCATCTGTGACATTCTATTAATAGATCAAGAGGAATTCAATTCAAGTTAATAGAAGCCTGAACTATTTTTCATTTTATTGGGTAATGCCAAGCACAAATGAATGGAGAATGCTTGCACAAAGCGGAATAAGGGCTGTGAGAAGA
The DNA here is from genome assembly GCF_025201925.1 of Gopherus flavomarginatus. NCBI lineage: Eukaryota > Metazoa > Chordata > Testudines > Testudinidae > Gopherus > Gopherus flavomarginatus. The sequence continues at coordinate 12,104,745 of NC_066618.1, read as the reverse complement.
TCTGATGGATGTCATGCCTGCCAGTGATAGGAAAGCATCTCACACACTCGCTTGACAACTCAGGCCCTCCCACAGCCTAGGTAGCATGGCACAGCTGACAAGCTAGCTTTCTGATAAGCCTCTCTCTTCACAAAGAGGCACTGCTGCATCCCTACTGCAAAATGCTGCAACTGATGCGGCATGCCCTAGTACGTCCATGCAACGGAATCCCAAAGAGACTCTTGAGCACTAGTTGCAAATATGAATATGTCTTGTAATTCTTGTTTGTATCTAGGTTGGCTATGCTGCTTGGAACCTTCCGTTTCAAATGAAAAGTTTGCATTTGTCATATAACAACACCTTGCCTTTATGTAGCACATTTCATTATTAGATCTCAAAGCACTTTACAGTGTGGAAGTCAGTATCATTATCTAACCTGGTCTATGTTACATCTCATAAGGAGACAGCTAGGAAGCCCACTGGGGATTAGGCAGTCAAAAACAAGGCACACACAGGAGTCATAAAAAGACACAGAAACTCAGATAGGGACCCTAGTACTGATGAGCCATAGTTGGGAAAAACACAGATCTGGAAAGCACATCTGAACTGGCAATACACAGCTTTCAAGACATACAGAGAAGTATATGGTAGCTCTTCTGGGGCCGGGTCATCCTTGGTGTAAGCCCACTGAAATGAATGGAGTTACAGGAGGAGTGAATTTGGCTCAGGTTCTGGAAAAAGATCTTGGAACCCTGCTATAGAGAAGATGCATCTTTGACCACGCAATATTGCTCCCACCGCTAGAAAACTGAAATATCCCCAGAATAATCTGCTAAAACAAATCACAGCAAGGACTGCCCACCTGCTCCTGGTCCAGTCCATAGCGTAGAAAGCTACTGGGATATGCATGGCAATAGTAACATAGTGCACCAGTCAGTGGGAGTCTGGGGTGTTTAACGAAATCAGTGGGCCAGATTCCATGTTCATTACTGCAGTGATCAGAACAGGCCACTGTGGCCCCCTGGAGAATTTGCTCTGTGCAGTAGCAGCATAAAGTTGTCATACATGATCCAACAGTGATAGAAGAATATACTTTTACGCACAATGCCTAATTAATCTGTGGAACTCATTGCCTCAAGATGTCACTGAGGCCAAAAACTTAGCTGTATTCAATAAAGGATTACACATTAATATGAATAGTGAGATCCTCCACCATTAGAGTAAGCAGGATAAGAAAAAAATGGAGAAACCCTCATACTTCAGGGCCTAAGTCAGCCAATAACTCATAGGAGTTAGTAAGAAACTTCCTGTATGGGCAGCTTATTCCACAATTGTTCATTATGGGTTGCCCCCTTGCTCCCCATGCTGCTCCCCTCCCTCATCTTCCGCTGAAGCATCTGGTATGGACCACTCAGAGACAGAATACTGGATAAAAAAGGCCACTAGACCAGTTCAGTTGGGCAATTCCTATGTGAAATGTGCTGTCATGTACTGTGGATTCTTAACCAATGCGTGGCACAAAAGACATTGAATCACAGTTAAATAAACAAACAACCGACCAAGCTCAGAAGTCATGCAATGAATTAAACGCAATGAATTATTCAAGTGAAGAATAAAACTCAGCATCTATAGGTACGTCAGCATTGCATTAAGGTGTCAACCTCTGTGTGATAAAGGCATTGTAAGCAAAGGGCAAACATGTAGCGGGTTGTAAAGTTCAGAAGCACATCAATGGAGATGTCTTCAAGAGTACCAAAGGTGATCTGCAGTGCAAATGCATTTCATTTCCCTAACGTCAGACACTCAAGCCGCTTACACTTTATGATAATTAATTGCACTAACAGCGTAGGATGCTACTTACCTCGCCATTCAAGAAGCAGTAAAATACTGACACAAAGAAACCCTGGGAAAAAAACAAAGGAACCATTATTAGATCATTATTTGAATAAAGCTTGGTGAAACATGTAGCAAAGTGGGTTTAGATGTGTTTTCGAGTTGTACTGCCGCAATGTCTGACAGAAACTTACCACCCATCTCTGTTTTCTGTTACTGTTCTTAGAGGAAGATGGCTGCAGTTCATTAGACTTCCTTGGGGTCTGCTTCTGCAGCCACAGTCACGTCGAAGAGCACTTACCAGAGTGGCCCCATTGCTACTCAGTAGAGTATGGGGCCCAGAGAGTTAATGACGTAGGGCTGGAGCCTGCCACCCTCAGGGTATGTCTCTACTGCAACTAAAGATGTGATTCTAGCATGGACAGGTACATCGGTGTAAACTAGCAACTTGAGTATATACCCAGTGTCACAAGTGGGCTTTTACTGGGGCAGCTGGCTTGCATGGCAGCCCACGGCACCATGTTTTCACTATTATTATAGTCTGTGCTAGCTAGATTAAAGCTAGCACGGGTATGCCCACCTGCACTGCAATCACACCTTCATTTGCTATGTAGACTGTGAAAGTAGAATGAATTATATTGTGAAAATAGAAAGGATTAAAGAAATGCTGTCTGTACCTTTAAGAAAAACTGTTGGAATGCTGCAATCCAGGTGTCAGGAATACAGACATTCACATAGAACAATTGCACCATTTAAGGGCAATTGGTGAAGTATTAGCCTCAGATCCATAAAGAGTTAGTAAGGAAGTAGGATATGCATGCTGTGCCCCAGGTGAATTTTACAGTTTTGCTTTCTTTGTTCCTTTGTCTGATTCCCGCTCTTTTATCTGTATAAATAAGACTGTTTTGGCCTTGCATGGCCGCTCACATATTCTGAATGTTATTGGCAGAGCGCTGTGCTAATAAAACAGAGTGGTCTGACAAATTGTGAGTCCTGATTCTAACTTTGACAATTTGGAGGTTCCACCGAGATGGCAACCGTCTTCACTGGGGCTGTGTGATTCCTAACTGTTTTTGTGGGATAACCGTGGCAGCCGGCACCTGGGCATTTGGCCCAAGCGGTCCCCCACTAGAGCAGAAAGGCTTACAGCCACAGTGAGGTCTACGCCATCGAACCTGTTGGTTCCCACTCTGTTCTGGTAGGGATCCTGGGATCTGACATCAGGAATCTGGTCAGGTAATTATTTCTGTGTTTTGTCCGGACTGAGGACTGTCCTGTCTCTGTGTCTATCTGTCCTCTTGTGGAGTGTTTGAGTCTGGGTGCCATCTCTGTCTGGGGATCGGCTGACCAAGGGGTTCCTGTCCCCGCGGTCTGAGTGAGTGGAATCTGCACAATTGCAGCCGCACCGCACTTTGGGTAAAACCCCTGGTGTGAAAGCAAGGGCAATTGAGGCAGTAGCCTGTGGGCTCCTTTTGTGTGTTGCACTGGGCATCGCTCTGACGAACCCGAATTTCCTTCTTGTGTGATTGGTGTGTGAAGTCCTCCTGTATTGATAAACAGACGTCTAAGTCGGGACAGTTCCCTAAATGAACGCCGGCTCATTTTATGTATTTAGGATGGGTCCAGACTCCTGTAAAAAGGGTCCAGACTCCTGTAAATTTCTGGGAAAATGGTCTAGGCTAACTCAGGGGGATCCCAAAACTCAGTGGCCACTGTTAAAATCTTGGAACAAAGACTGAGTGGACGTCTTAAAGGACAAACTCGGCCAACCTAAAACTAAATTTGCTAAAGGAGAGGTTAATTGTTTCATGCAGTGGTGGCAAGAGGCAAATCATAGGTGGACAAAATCAAAACTGGCCTCTCTCAATTATTCAAATAATAAGTTAAAAGCTTTATTAAAAGCCTCCTCTCCCACCACTAGACCAAGCGCTCCCCTTTACCCCGTTCTCCAAACCCCGGATCGATCCAAACCCCTTCATACTCCCATCTTATTGTAAAAAGGACAAAAAGTCCCTTGTTCTGTTCCCCTTTGTTGTCTGCCTCAGAAACTGATTCTTTATAGTGTCCCACTACCAATTCAGCAAGGCTGGGGGCAGGGGGGGGGAGCTCCTCAACTAGCCCCCACCCTTCCTGGTCCCTTTCCTTAAACATTTCTTTCAAAATTGTGAAATGACCACAATATCATTCACAAACGGTTCCTTGAAAAAAAAGCAGGATCGGGCCCAGACAAGCAGGCAAGCAACAGAAAAGAAACAGGTTGAAAGCCCTAAGGGAATAGTGTCAGGAGTAAAAAAAAAGTAGTAAGTGCAGGCATGAACCCCTGGAACAATACTTAAAATGGTGAACTCTGAGGTAATAAAGGTGTCATTTTGGGACATAAACAAGTGATTTAAGGAAAGAGAGTAAAAGTTAACTCTATAGAGGCTGGAGAGAAATAAGCAGTTAAATTTTGTGGAAAATGTTAAAAAGGACCATGTTAAAGAGAGAGAATTCTTGGTTTCTTTGCAGCCATTCTGAAGGGAAAATGGGCCCTTTTCCAGAAGAGTGCCTGTAAATAATCCATATATATACACAGCTATGCAAAAACAAAGCAGTGTAAAGGAATGTTAAGGAAAAGAAAATGTATGTATCTATTGGTCTGTGAAAATATGTAAAGTTCTAAGAATCTAAACCAGCATATATGGTTTGTAAAACTACTGTTTTGTAGGTATAAGATAAATTGATTTTGTTTTTGTTTTTAATGCCACTAAAAATTCATTTGACTCTTTGATTCAAAGTTGCAAAACTGACAGACCTTTTTGCAAGACACAGGTAATTAGTGTTGTTTGGCTTTGGGATTTAGCATTTAACCCTTAAGGGGTAACTTGATTCTTTACAAAAAATAAAATGTTTTTAAATAAAGACCAAGTCATGGCTGCAATAGGGCAGTCAGAATCAGGAGAATAGGTAGAGATTCTGGAGTCTTTTTGTTTGTTTGGTTTGTTTTTTTTGTAACAATAGCAGATAAGAGCTGTAATGACAGAATAAGAAGTTAACAGTGACCCTCTGAAGCAACAGCAGAGGTGAGGTGCACAAAACAAAAAGAAGCAATGTTAAAAACACTGAGCCTTAAAATGACTATGTGTAATCAGACTGTCACTTTAATAAAAGTACATGAAAACTCTGTAAAAACAAAACAAAGTTATACCTTATGTAAAAATTAATATGGCTAATGTTTTTGAAAAGTTATAGTATAGAAAGAATGTGCATTTTCCGTAGGACATGTGCAGCGTATATTGTAGAAAGGGATGTAAAAAAAAAAATGCAAATGAAACATGCTGCTGAATTAAAATCCTATTAGGGCTCCAAAAAGAGCCGCAATAGGCTGTGTTTTCTTTTTCAGATCCCTGTGTGTTAAAACAGAGTCTCTGAGCTCTGCTGATGGCTTTGAATCCAAAAGCCTAGCCTGTGTTGATGCAAATTACCTAACTGATAAACAAAGGTGAGAACTACCAGCACAAAAGAAGCTGCAAATAAAGAACATACCTGGTCAGCACACAAACTGCCTACATAAAAGGCATGATATAACAAGATACCTTTTATAAATTTGATGCTAATGTTACTGTTAATATTAAACATTAAAATAACTTTAATGTTAGTAAGTACCCCTGTAACAACTTGTAGTGTGTATGATTTTTGAAAAAATCCTTTAAAGTAATATGGTACTGATGCTTCCCAGCTATTACCTCTAAATAAACTTAAAGCTTAACACAGCAGGCAAAAGATTACAAACTTGGTCTGCTATATAAGAGGCAAAACTTGAGGTACACCACCTCATGAATTTAATAACTAAACAGTGGAATAATTTTTGCATAACCCTTAAAAAGTAGAAGCCATTAAAACCTGGCCTGCCTATAGAACAAAAAACCACAAGAAAATAAGGGGGTAATTCCTCTGTTTTGCCTGCAGTCAGGAAGGGTATTTGTAAAAGAATGGAATCTTTAAGCAATAATCAATGCCACCCCAAAAAGGGGTAGAAAAATGTTCTTTTTGTCTTTCAGATAATCCAAAGTACTGTATAATGGACTATGTGTATGTGTTAATTCTTGGGGAAAAGTGTTTAAAAAGTGTTAGCAACTTACCAGAAGACAAATGTAAATGTAATGTAAGTACTGTGTTTACCAATAATCACATTTACTATTTGCCACAACAACAACAACACCAAAAGAGTCTCAGCTTACTGTAAGCACTGATTTAGTTGAGTTCTCTATCAATCTTGGCATTGAATGGCAAACAGTTACCAATCATCTGTTAAAAGGTAAAAAGGTAACATGGTTCCTAAAAAAAAAAAAAAAAAACAAACAAAAATGTGGAAAACTGAACTGTTCATATTATACACGCAAATGGGGACATGTTAAAAATTGCCACTGCATAAAAGCATAACAGCTTACCATTGGTATAACATTTTCTGGATGGTCTCCCACAACTACTGGCATACTAATATTACTACCCTAATTGTTTTTGGTTTTACATTGTATGTGTTTAATTGAAATGTTTAAAATGTGCTGGTGGATAAAACAAATGTATGTAAAGCTAAAGCCACAGGCCCAAATCACCTCCCAGTATTTTCTATTACGTGGACTAAATAAGAAGTGACACTGGCGATTAATAATCTTAGTGTCAAAAGGGGGATATGTAGGAGCAGGATTTTATAATATCCCATAAGAATTAAAGTATAATTTGATTTCATCCTGCTAGTCACTATTTTTAAATAGCAGAAAGAAATGACCCCCTGGGACTATAGGATTCTGTTTTCCCATATGCATTACAAATTGGGCCCTCTCTAACTCTTTGTTTTAAGATTTAGGTAGTAAGAGACAGGATTCTCTATTGTGTCTGTGTTAAGTAAATTAGAGAAACATTGAAGGCCTGGGTCTCAATGTAAATTGTCTTAGTTATCAATTGTAAAACTTAGCAAGGTTTAATTTGCAATGCTTTTTTTGTTCTATATAAAATACTACTGTTTGTATTCTCAAATCTATTTGTGTGAATGAGGAATGTATGCATCAGGAAAAGATAAGGTGTGAAGGCCATTGTTACAGCCAGAGTCAAGGGACGGCTGTTAAACTGTCTGGCATCTCAGAGTGGATACATGCTTCGCAGTGTAAGAATGCACCACCCCCAGTGAACCAACCACCACCTCAGGACCACGCAGAGTCAATTTTTTTGACTCCAGAAGAAGACGTAGAGGAACAGCCTGCAATACCTTACAATCTACGCTCTCGTAAGGGTTGCCAGAAGCAGATGACTACATAAAGCAAGGCCCAAGAAGAAGCAGTAGTGAGCCAAGCGCCTGCTGCCTGGTGGACATAAAACTGTGAGTGCAGTTCCCTCAGTTGAGGTTGTCAGAACCAGAAGGGCCTTGCCTCCAACATGCAGCTCTGGTAGCGCCTGTTCCTCGGCTGCTGGTATCTTAAGGTCTGGGGTGCACACAATGACAATTCTTTTATCCAACAGCAAGTGTGGATAGCTCAGATCCTTATTATTTCTAAATGCTGGGTCTGCAGCCACATCCCAGCCCACTCTCAAACTGGTGTTCCTGTCCTGGCTATCCCACTCAATTCCCCAGACCTCACTGGAGGACCTTGTCTGTTTAACACAATATGGAACAGTAATGACACCTGGGAAGAGGCTATTGGCAGTTCCTTTACCCCACTTGGGGGAGCAATACACCAGGCAAAAAGGCTCCTAAGTAGTTAAATAATGGCAAATAAAACCAGAGAAAGTTTAAGAGCCCTGGCCAAGGAAACAGAGGCGATCGGACAGGTGGCTCTCCAGAACCGTCAGGCATTGGACATAGTGCTCACGGCCAAAGGAGGGACCTGTGCTCTCACTGGAAAACAATGTTGTATGTTTATACAATACCAATAAGGTAATAGATCGCTACAGCCACTTAGAACAAATCGCATATCTTCCTCATGAAGAGCTGAGTTCTTTATGGAAGTGGCTAAGTAACCTGTTCAATTTCTCTGGCATAGGAAACTGGTTGTTTCAGGGAGCCCTAACTATCCTGTTTGAAATCTTAGTGATTTTTGTATGCTTTCAGTTAATCTGTTGTATCCAGAATTGTGTCACCCAGATGGCTGCCCCAAAACAGAGTGCTAATATGATGATTTTGAATATCACTGATGAACAAAAAGATAAGGAACGGTTAATTTGTGGAACCCAGTAATTGTTGGTCATGGCGTGTGCTTGACCAAAAGGAGGGATTGTGAAAGTAGAATGAATTATATTGTGAAAATAGAAAGGATTAAAGAAATGCTGTCTGTACCTTTAAGAAAAACTGTTGGAATGCTGCAATCCAGGTGTCAGGAATACAGACATTCACATAGAACAATTGCACCATTTAAGGGCAATTGGTGAAGTATTAGCCTCAGATCCATAAAGAGTTAGTAAGGAAGTAGGATATGCATGCTGTGCCCCAGGTGAATTTTACAGTTTTGCTTTCTTTGTTCCTTTGTCTGATTCCCGCTCTTTTATCTGTATAAATAAGACTGTTTTGGCCTTGCATGGCCGCTCACATATTCTGAATGTTATTGGCAGAGCGCTGTGCTAATAAAACAGAGTGGTCTGACAAATTGTGAGTCCTGATTCTAACTTTGACAAGACATACCTACGGTTGTGTTCAGTGGTGCTTTCCTCTGCCACTGCTGTTGGTGGGATTATGCTGGGAATGATGTACTACTCCATTAAGTCAGGGTGGTAAAATATTACCCTTAATAAATAAGAATGCATTAAAGATAGCTGATCTAGCTACACAGGTTGAATTCCTTGCCCAGCTGAAGTCAATGGCAAAGCTTCCATTGACTTCAATGGGCCCAGGATTTCACCCATAGTTATGTAACCATTGACGTTACAAATGGAAAACGCCTATTGGATGACCCGCAATCGCAGCATGAAGTCCCCTGATGCAGGACACAGCAAATAATATACATTTTCTAAAGGAGTATTTTAAATCCCGTTTACTGTCTCAGCTACTATTGTTGTTATTTCTTGGAACCGCACTAGCACCTAGGAGCTTCAGTCATGGACCAGGACCCCACCACATGGGCTTTGTACAAACACAGAACAGAGGTTGGTTACAGTCCCAATGAGCTGATGATGGTTGCTCTTTCTACGAGAGCATCATGTTACTAAGAGTCCCATTCTGATCAAAAAGGGAATGCGATATCCAAGTGATTATAGGACAATGGCCTACTCCTGCTGAAACCGTTGACTTCAGTGTGTATGGAATCAGATCCTTGCTCTAAAAAGTGATAGAGAGAAATATACTGTCTAGTGCAATGACTGAGTTTTACTTTCAGCAATGGGGTGTACTACCTCGCATCATAACACAGATCTACTTCCCAGCTGCTCTCTCTTTCAGATACCACTCTGCAGTGTTATCGTCATAAACCGACCATTTCTTCTGCGGGCAGCGAGCATGACCAGGTAAAATATGCAATTTACTTTACACAATGAAAAATGTAGTGAGTCTTATTGCTTAGGAACAAAATCCCTCCTTTAATGGTTTAAAAGGGGCTGTTTTTCTTCTTTGCTTTTGTGCTTCTGTTACTGGAGTGACACTTTGGGCTTCAAATACAAATATAAAATCGGCATCTATAGCCGAAAGCTTTAAGAACCCACAGTCATAGACCCTGCCTTTCTGCAGTAGCTCCCAGTTATCGGCACTGGTGTTCTTGGCTGTATCTCTACTTTCGGGACTGATCTCATGGAAATCAGTTGCAATACTGAAGTTAGGCCCCTACTCAGGAAGATTAATACAGCTGCAGTGAAGTGCTTAAAATGAGGCATGTGCAGAAGTGCCTTCCTGAATCGAGGGTTCAATGATGAGTCTGTGTGCTGGACCTGGAGCGCTGTTACTACTTCTGCTCATTGCCCATTCAAACCTGATCCTGTTCCCATCACAGTTATGGCAAAACTCCCACTGACTTCGGTGAAAGGAAAACACAGTCTTCAGGGGTGCATGCTCCAATCAGCCACAAAGTTTGGGATGGACCAAGTTCCAGGGCAGATTAGAGCATGCGCCATTGCACGAGAAGTCGGGCAGGACTCTGGTTGGTACAACCAAGCTCTTGATCAAGTGAACTCATGCTTACTTAACAGGGGGTCTCTGCCACATGCGACATACCCGATACAACCATATGTCATTAAAACAAACAAGCATTAAAAGAAAATGACTAATTATATGTATTGCAATGGCACCCAGTAGCCCCAGGCACTTTACAAAGACAAAAGCAAAAGACAGCTGCGGCACCAATGAGGTTACATGCTAAGTCAATCTGTTTCAAGAGTTATTTCTACTGAGCGGTTCTCATTGCCCCAAGCTTCACAGCCAAGAGCATTTGGGATCCCTTGAGCAGTGCCCAATACTTGTGATTAAGCGTTCTCTCCTACCTGAAAAGATTGCAAGAAGGAATTGAAGTAGATGAAGACTATCTGGGAAATGTCGTCTTCGCCGGGGTTGACAAAGAAAAGCATGTAGGTAATACCCAGAAGAGGCAGAAGGACTAACGTAGCCTTTACGGCCTTCCTGCAGGGTGCAAGCAGAGAGGAAAAGTCATTAGGAGAGGAAAACTAGGCTGAGTGATGCCACCCTCAGAGAACCACTCACCCATAGGGAATTACAGTGAAGAACTGGATAGAGGAGGCCTGAGACCAGCATAGACCAGGCATGACTCCACAGTGCTTCCTGGAGTCACACTGATGTGAGATCAGTATCATCTTACTATCTTTTCCCAATAGACACTCCTCCCCCTCCTAGAAGTTATTCCCATCTTCTCCAACCCTCACCATGAAGTCCCTCCCTGAATCATTAGCACTCCCTTAACATCCCAGATTCCCCGCTCCAAGCCAGTTCCCCCCTGCCTCTACTCTGTCACCAGGCCACCTCCATGTTTTTCCTCCTCATCAGTTCTCTCCAATTCCCGCCTTAGACATGCACACTAGGCTGTACTCCTGTCTGGTTTCCCACCAGGGAGAGCAATGGTGAAGATTGATGAGGCATTTGGGCAGCTGGGAAGTGGTTTGTTTTTGGCTTCTCTCCACACCTGCTCTTCCTAGTGGTGATGGGAAACCCACATAGATATTGGTGCTTCTACTTACCTTCTCAGCGCTGTGAAATGAATTGAAAGGTACGACAGAGAAGTACATGCTATTCTACAGTATGTTTCATGCTTACTACTACATTTACTAGACAGGTGTTCCGAGTTCAATGGGGTTCAACACTGCTAGCGATTAAAGATGGGCCTAGATTGACATCTGAATTGAAACTATTTTGAAGTTTAGAGGAGTTGCTGGGAGGAGTGGTTTGGATCCAGTCCCATATTTTGAGCGACATGTATTTTTAGGAGAAATTCCTAAACAGAGTCTAAGAACAGACTGGAATATACCACTGTGATATTCAAGGAAGCTGGCAATAAGCTGTGAAATGATTTGTGGTGGTGAGATTTTGTGACATGATCAAATTACAGTCAGTCTAGTCCAGCAACTTTGCACTGTGATTAGCGTGTCATTTCCAGTCTGCTAGTTAATTAGGCAACACGAAATTACTGATTTATAATTATAATATTAAGGGAGATTACAGAGCGTAAATTTAACAGCCAGATTGGATTTGCATGGCTGATAGGGATTTTGAAAACAATATGCAACTAGTGTCTTTCCCTATCAGCTGTATTTAAACAACTGAGTTCAGGTCTATACTGGGGGGAGGAGGGAATCGATCTAAGTTATGCAACTTCAGCTACGTGAAAAACCATAGCTGAAGTTGACGTACTTAGATCTACTTACCGTGGTGTCTTCACTGCGGTAAATCTATGGCTGAAGCTCTCCCATCGACTCTGCCTGTACCTCTCACCCTGGTGGAGTACCGGAGTCGACAGGAGAGCGCTCAGCGGTCGATTTATCGGATCTAGACTAGATGCGATAAATTGACCCCCGCTGGATCGATAGCTGACCGTTGATCCAGTGGGTAACATAGACAAGCCCTGGTGACTTGTGCTGGCTATGCACACTCTTACACAGCTCCTGTCGGCATGGTATGTGAGCACCTCACAGTCATTAATGTATTTATCCTTAGGGCACCCCTAAGGGGTAGGAAGCTGGTATTATCCCCTCTAACAGCAGGGAGACCGAGGCATGGAGAGATTAAGTGACTTGCCCACTTGCCCAGCACAACCAGGAAGCCCCAGTTGAGTGCCTAATCACAAGACCATTTCCCCTCTCACCTCCTCTATGCCAGCGAGGAATTTGGCCCCCATCTCCCTAAAATTCCTGAAATAAGGATTAAAATCATCCTTCTACTCATTGATTTCAGGAACATTTGGGCTAAACTGGGGAAAGCTAGATAACAGTGGGTTGAAAATATGGGTTAACATCTAATCTTGCCCTGGGATTCCAATTGATATGGACAGATGATGGATTATTGTCTGCCAGGAGACAGGTAAAATCCTTCTATTTGCTGTTGTGAGTCAAACTAGCACTTAACCAGCATGGCATTCCTATGTGTCGTGAAGGTCCTCATAAATGAACTGGAGATAAACAGAAGGCAAAAGGATAATAATGTAAGAGGAGGACAGGCAGATGGCATTGCTCCGTCACCTCAAGGAAATGCTTGTCATTACGCACAAGAAAAAAGAATGAGAAGAAAATAAAGAATAACCCATGGCCATTTCTCAGTGAAAAGGAAGGGAAATAGAAATCCTTGCATGTAACAGGGTGCTGAGCCCCTACTCTGATCTAGCACGCAAGAAGTTAACTGTCTATCCCAATTACTGGCAGTGCAGGGTGAGCAGAGGGCAGGGGGAATGGGAAAGAACAACTGCCACTGCACCAGGTTCTGAAATACCATGTGGCTTCTCTGTCTGCTGCTGCTGCTGTTAACCGATGTGACTCAGACTCCTGGCCACAAACCCTTGGGAGAGGCGCTCTGGGAAAGGCTTTTGATCATGCTGGCCATCCCTGCCAGCTAACACTGCATTCTGAACCCAGCGCAGCTCTGCAGTGACACGCGGGCCAGCTGGAAACATTCATTACCTCCATTGCGTTCTCTCTCTAGACACTCTCTGACCCACTTTCTCAGTCGCACTAGCTAAAAGCCTGAGCACAGTGAACACCCTGAGATTCTTTTCGGGTCTAGTGAGTGATTTCCTTCCAGTACAGGCAGCTCGCATGCCCATCCAGTATCCTCCCGCTGGCACCTTCTGCTCCTACCTGTTTGTTGTATCCGTCGGTTCTTTATCATCTTATACTTTGACTGTAAGCACATTGGGACAGGGGCTGTCTCTTTGGTGTATGTTTGTGCAGCATCTAGCACAATGCAGCTGGCTAGGGCCTCTAGATGCTACCACAATACCAATAAACAATATGAATATGGTGTATTCTTCAAGCTTAAGTGACTATTGGGGCAATACTATTAGATATTACTTGTATTGCAGTCAGCGGCGTATTATCGCCTAGGCCAACAAGGCCTAGGCCTAGGGTGGTAAATTTGCAGGGGCGGCAAATCCGCTCATGCCCCCTCCCCAACTCCGCCCCTTCCCCAAATCCCCGGCTGGCCTCGTCCCCCAGGTGCGCTGCGCTTCCCTCCTTCCTCCCAGGCTTGCTGCACGAAAGCGCTGGGAGGTAGGGAGAGGTGACTAGCGGCACTCGGAGGAGGTGGAGCAGAGGTGAGCTGGGGCCCCTGGGCGCGGGGAGTAACCCGGGGGGGCAGGAAATGCTCCCCACCCCAGCTCACCTCCGCTCCACCGCTGCCATCTCCTGTGTGCACTGCAACTCCCCTTCTCCCCCCTCTCTCCCAGGCTTGCTGCGCGAAAGCGCTGGGAGGGAGGGAGAAGTGAGTATCGGCGCGCTCGGGGGATAGCGGAGGTGACCTGGGGCCAGCGGGCGCGGGGAGTAACTTTTTTGGGGGGGCAGGGAACCGCTCCCTGCCCCAGCTCACCTTCACTCCACCTCCGTCATCCCCTGAGTGTGCCACAACTCCCCTTCTCCCCCCTCCCTCCCAGGCTTGCTGCAGGGGAGCGGAGGTGAGTTAGCGTGGGGGGGGGCAATTTTTTGTGGGCCTATCGGCGGCAAATTTGTTAATCCAACACTGATTGCAGTAGCATGTAGGAGCTCCAGTTATGGAGCAGGACCCCACTGGGTGCTGTAAAAACACAGAAGAAAAAGACAATCCCTGCTGCCGAAGTTCCAAGTGTAAGAAAAGAGACAACAGGCCCGTAATAATCATAGTACCTAGCTCTTACATAGTGCTTGTCACCAGTACATCTCAACGTGCTTTACAGAGGCAGTATCATTCTCTCTATTTTACAGATGGGGAAACGGAGGCACAAAGCAGCAAGGTGACTAGTCCAAAGTCACCCAGCAGGCCAGGCATAGCACCCAGGTCTCTTGAATCTTAGCCCAGTTCTCTCTCTACAGACAGACAGGGAGCACAAGGAAACAATGCTGGTCAGCATGCTAGGCAGTGGTCTCAATCCACAGCTGCCTAACCGTTTAAAAAGGGCAGTTCTGTTATGACATTACTACTGTGAAGTTTAAAAGATCAGGTGAAACATGAGGGACCCCGGTGCACTGCATGAGGCTTGCATGAAATGTAAATGGCTTTTTATTCAGCATGTGCAGAAGCAGCTTTGCAGCTTCTTGAAAACAGTTTGTGACAAAAATCAGATCATCACCACTTGTGCAGCGATAAAGCCAGTTAAGCTGGCTGGGAAAGTTTTTACATGCCCCACCCTTCACCCCAGGGAAAGCAAGGAGTGGAGATCTCAGTCTTTCTCCCCTTTTGGTTTTGGAACCATTGCATGAGACATGAGCAGGGAGAACAAAATTTTTTTCTACCATGGGTTTCATTTCTCAGTGAATGTGCAGAGGGGAATCGAAGCAAGAGCATCAGGCCAGTGCATTAATCTCACAGCTTACCCTGAAACCATGTTTCAAGGACAGAAGTCAAAGGAAAGCAGTGGACCAGACACTAAAGCCACATTACTCAGGCAAAGCTCCCTTTCAAGACACAAGCAGGCCAGTTTACAGACTTCAGGGTTCAGCGCTCAGCTTGGGAACCTGAGATTTCACACAGCAGTGACAGGTGACTTTGGGAGTCCCAGTTGTGTCTGCCATAAAACCCCTGCAGAGCTTGGGAGACCTGCATAACCATACGAGATCTCATTCTGTACTCTAAAGGTCCAGTCTTAGAAGGTGTTCAAGTCAGCATTTTCAGCAAGGTGCTTACGGTCTCTACATTGCCCCTTGTATGTGGATGTACAGTAATCTGTGGGCATGAACAGAAACATCTCTGTGTCTACCTACTTGATCCGTGGGCTCAAGACTATGACCCAATGCTGTACTCCTTGTTTCCCCGCAAATGCCTACTGCCTTCGCTGGAAATTTTGGAATGCAGAAAAGGGATCTGAATTTGTGCCTGCACATCAGCTATTTATTTGGCAGTCAAAGTATTATTACATGCACCCACAAAATTGTGTGCATAAGCGAAGAGGCAATTTGGTACAGGTTGCGCATTTCTACACTCATCAGTCAACTAAGATCCATAAATATTCTAGACCTCATTTTAGTGGATTACAGAAAAATGTCATTTGTATAGCTATTGTAATATATTTTGAAACCGGTAGTTAAATGCTCTCCTCCCATGAACCAATCATATTTTACTGGAGAGGAAAAAGTGGCCTTCTTGATGTATTACTTTTACACCAGACTGACCTAGCTCGTGACATTGGGCCAAATTCTGAAATAGGTACCTTTGCATATGTACAGTAGAGGCACATGAGCACCCTGAAGCATGTAAACAAGTCAGGAGATGCAACAGCGCATATCTATCTGCATATAAATCCCAGCTGGGTGCACCTGATTTCATCCATGCACATAACTGGAATGGGTGCAACAATGTATGCAAATTTCTGTAGATGCATTTTAAAAAAAAAACCCTGAAAATAACCTGCTCCATGAACAATGATATTGTGCTCTAGCGGGGCATGCCTAAAGTATAAGGAGATATAGTTACCAAGCCTAGGTGCACAACCCTAAAACACAAAGGCAGAACGTCGGGGCAAGCGGTGGAGTATGCAGTGTTTTAGGTGTCTAATTAATAAAACCCCACAGTGTACATACTGCATAGAGGAGGTCAAAACATTTCTTATAACAATTGTGAAAAGCATTCACCAACTTACCTGTATTGTATTGTTTCTGAAGTGGTTGAAGCTCTCAGTTTTGTCATTAAAATCCTAACAATGTTAAATAGAAATACAAAATTTATCTGGAAAAGGGAAAGGAAAAGAGCAATGAGCTAAAATTGGAGTTAAAAAATGAGATATACAGAGAAGAGACATCAATAGTCTTTTACAGTGAGTCTGATCCTCCTGAAGTCAATGGGAGTTTAGCCACTGACTTCAATGGGGCTGGGATTTCCCACATAATATCAGTGCATATGGAGTCTAGTCACTTTTGGACAGCAGAAGTAGGTGCCATCTGACAAGAGTTTGTGAAACCGACTGTGAGGCCATGAGTTCTTCCTGAGGCCATGCTGGTCCAACCCTCTCACGCCATCCAACCCCCAACAAACAGAACCATTCCAGCCAGCTGGGATGCCAGGAACTAGTCAGGAATCTGGATGGGAGGCTACAGAGCTATTTTCTAATCCTGTAAACTCTTCCTTCCCTTCACAAGCCTGCTTTCTGCAGGAGTATCATGTCTGAGCTTGATGCAGATCTGGAAACACCTAGAAATCAGGCCTGATAGGCCTTGGCTACACTGGGGCTTTACAGCGCTGCAACTTTCTTGCTCAGGGGTGTGAAAAAACACCCCTCTGAGCGCAGCAAGTTACAGCGCTGTAAAGCGCCAGTGTAAACACCGTCCCAGCGCTGGAAGCGCAGCTCCCAGCGCTGCAAGCTAATCCCCTCAGGGAGGTTGAGTACCTGCAGCGCTGGGAGAGCTCTCTCCCAGCGCTGGCGCTGCGACCACACTCGCACTTCAAAGCGCTGCCACGGGAGCTCGCCCGCGGCAGCGCTTTGGAGTTTCGAGTGTAGCCAAGTCCATACGTTTTCATACATATTAAGGGACTGCAAGCACTGCAGTATTTGGATTCAGAGTAAGAGACCAAGGACAATGCTGCAGTGACCTCATACAGGATGTACCTGAAAAGTAAAATATTAAACAACAAATCTTCCCAAAATATCAGTGCAAAGTGTTTATAGTGCTCCACTTTAGAAAGTTTTCAGCCAGCCACAAAATACAGTTTTCCTGATTTCGATCTCACTTATACAAGCTTTACACTGGTTCAACCCACAGACTCCAGTGGATTCAGTGGTTATTGTTGTGGTAGCTAGAAACCTCAGTGATGGACCAGGACCGTTGTGCTAGGTGTAATACAAGCACCGAACAAAAAGGCATCCTCTGAAGCATCAGAGATGGCCACAGCTAGGGATAGGGCACTGGTGGGGTGGACTGGTGATCTGAGATGGTACCGAAAAGTCTCTGTCTCGGGTATTTGGCTGGTTGTTTCTTGCTCACATGCTCAGGGTCAAACTGACCGCCATGTGTGGGGTCAGGAAGGAATTGTCCACCAGGTCAAATTGGTAGTGACCACGATGGGGTGGGTGAGTGGGGTGTGTGTGTTTCACCTTCCTTTACAGCATGGAGCACAGGTTGCTTACCAGGAGCATCTGGGTCTACCTTACTTAATCAATTCCATTACCATTGCAGTGGCCTCAGGTATTTGTGCACCTGAACCTCTGCATGTGGCACACACGAGTTTAGTCTCCTGCAGGATGTACTACTTTGGACTAATTTTGATTGTTGGATTTAGTGGGCGGGTGGTGTTGATGGCCTGTGAAAAACAGGAGGTCAGACTACATGATCTGTTGGTCTCTTCTGGCCAGGAACTCTATGACTATGACAGTCCCTGCCCCAGACAGCCTGCGACCCAAATATTAGACAAGAGACAACAGATGGATACAGACAGATAGACAAGGGAGCACAAGGAAACAATGAGACAGTCCTGGTTAGCGTCATGGGCAGTGATTTCAGCACACCAGCTGCCTAACCATCACCAAGTTTTTTGTAGGCGTCGAACAAAGGAGGTTTATGAAGGGATTTGAAAGATGACAAGCTAGTTTTGTGGATGTTTGTGAGTCCAGTAACATCAATAGGAGCTATAGGTGCTGAAAAATCTGGCCACTTACTTACTAGGCATTTACTTCGGTGCCTAAATATGGATTTAGGTGTCTAACCTCAGGCACCTACGTTTGTACTTTTTGGCCTGTGACTAGTCTAAGGTCAGCCAGCCAGTCAGCGGCAGAGTTGGGAACAGAACATAGGATTAGCGGCTCCTAGCCCCCCACTCTGCTCTAGCCACTAGACAGTCCTGTCTCCCTAAACCACGTGTGCAGTGGCAGAGTGTGGTGAGACCAAAATTCTTACCTCTTTCTGCTGGCAGCAACATTCAGTTTGTAGTGGCTGGGGGAAGCAATGATCAAACAACAGCTCAGGAAGGCCATACAGGCCTTATATGACTCTTCTTAGATCGTGATAATAATGAGATTGCGGGAGGACAATAATCAGATCACCTGTGCCCTCAGGAGCATACCACATGGATTGTTTTCCAAAGGAAATTGGACACTAAAGTCAAGCCTTTGCCTTTTAGGCATTGGCTTGCAATGGGGGTGGCTAAGAGACCCCCACACACACTCCAATGGGGGCTCAGGAAGGTGTTGTCTTGGAAGCACAATGTTTCTCAGGTATGCAAGGGAAGTTACCCACCCTGCTCAGTATATCATAGAATATCAGGGTTGGAAGGGACTTCAGGAGATCATCTAGCCCAACCCCCTTCTCAAAGCAGGACCCATCCCCAACTAATTGTTTTTGCCCCAGATCCCTATAGAGCCTCCTCAAGAATTGAACTCATAATCCTGGGTTTAAGCAGGCCAATGCTCAAACCACTGAGCCATCCCTCCCTCCATGTAAGGGGAGAGAGATGGGGCTTTGGCCCTGCCTCCTCCATGCTCCTTTTGGGGTGGCTAATTCTGCCAGTTTTGGTAGCGATGAGTGATGTAGTTAATGGCTGAGAATCCCATGTTTGTCTGCTAGCAGCTTGGTCCAAATTTGCCTTCTTGAATCTTGAGACCTGGTGTCACACCTAAGGAGGTCTCTCTGGAAACCTGACCCTCTTTCTCTTGTCCCACGCATCATACTACACCACGGAGGCTGGTTCTGCACATTTTTTGCACTGTCACAAGCATAAGGACTAGGATTTCACTCGGCCCCCTAATATGGTTGTGAAAGTGGGGAGGTTTTCAGGCACCACACGCAAGAGGCAGAACAAATCTGTCTTTTCACTGATGAAGCACATCTTGGTGATGTGAATTTATGAGCATTTTTATCCCTAAGGACTTATGTGGTCATGAACGTCAAGAATCTAGATTCAAGTCAAATCACAGAGTTGATCTTTATAACCAACTGGAAGCCAGTTTTACCCTCCAAAAATTAAAGATCTAGTTAATCTGTTCACTTTAGGTATTCACATAATAGCTAGATAAGCCCAAGCATGATCAATGAGGTCACCTGTGCATCTTAACCTTCCCAAAGGGCTAACTCTGCTAACATTATTGCATGGAAAATTCATCTGAATTCCCAAGAGTAGCATTTTGATATCTCACATAATGCTCACTTAACGTGCATCATTCATGAGGCTACCAGTCTTTTCAATGTCAGTTACCTCCTGCCCAATTTGTTATGAATAGTGTCCCACTTGCCCCATATACACTTGTCACACTATAGTCCTTGAAATGTGCCACCCAGCATGGGAAAAAGGGATGTGTTTCAAAGAACATCTTTAAACCAGCAACTCAGCTGTGATGCTCATTAATAGCTAGAAGTGAATCACAGATAATAGTCCATTCACGGATTGCAAAATGCCAAAAGCCTTAAAACTCTGCACACGGGAATGTGGCTGTAGGTAACAAAGGGATAAGTTCCTTATAAGATCCACTGATAGATCTCAGACGTCCAGGGCCGGCTCCAGGCACCAGCATCCCAAGCAGGTGCTTGGGGTGGCAATCTGCAAGGGGTGGCAGCCTGTGTATTTTTGCCACCCCAAGCAGTGCGCCGAATTGCTGCCGGACGGCAAGGGCAGTCCGTGTGCCGTTAGGGCGGCACGCATGTTTCCACGGCGGCAGCAATTCAGCGACAGCTTCTATATTCAGCTGCCCGCAGTGGCAATTCGGCTTTCTTTCTTTCCTCCTCCTTTTTCATTGGCAAAATGGTAACAAGGAGATGGGAAGGGAAGGAAAAAGGGGAGAAAGGATTTACAGACATCTATATGGCAACTTAACGATTGTATTATAGATGGGCAAAAAATTTCCATCAAAAACATTTTGTCAATTAAAAATACATAAAAATAACCTTTAGCCAAACACAAAAATATTTTGTGCTCCATTTTGCTTGGTCTGGTCTAGTTTTCAGTGTTCCAATTCCCCCAACCATGTATGCGTCAAAGACATCAGACTTGATGCCCCACTTGTCTTGTCCAATGCCTTTGTCCTGTGACATTACCCCCCAATGCTCATTGATCTGAGCCGGCCAGGACTTGTTCCATCCCTCTCCTTTTGTGACTGCGAGGAGCCAGGTTAGCATAATGAGAATGATTTTCTGGCTAAGGCAGGAGGCTGTTACTCAGGAGGTCAAGGTCCAGTTCCCAGCTCTGCCACAAACATTCTGTGTGTCCTTGAGCAACTCACTTCAACTCTCAGTGCCTAATTTCCCCATTTGTACACTAGAGCTATTTTTTTCTCCTATCGTTTGTCTGTCTTGTCTTTTTAGACTGTAGGCTCTTTGAAGCAGGGGACTGTCTTTCCTACATGTCTATACAGCGCCTAGCACAAAGGGGCCCTGACCTCAGTTGGGGTCTCTGGACATCACTATACTGAAAATAAATAATTGTTAGTATTCAGCAATCTTCTTAGCAAACTGGCAGGTTCATCATTGGGTGCCCGTGCTCCAACTTTGCGGACGTCAGCTCTTGCCACCTCGTATTTGGTGGCAGAGTCCTGCGCACCAGTTTGGAGTTGATCGTCACATACCAAACTGGTAGATATGCAGTTACATGCCACCATGCGTATCATCTCTGGATCCCTGCATCCGACCCCACTCCCTTGGCTCCCAGTTCTGAGCAATATTGCTCTTCCTCAGATCAGACAAGTAACTGGCAAGTAACTGGAGAAAGTACGCACCAACTAAAGCCTGCCGCTGCACAATAACCTTTTAAACCCACCACCAGCTGCATGTTTGCCATCATGTTGCCCATTATGATCTCATCTGCCATGCCAGAATATGAGAGTGGAAACACCCTGGCAAGAGGAGTGATATCTGTTAAAATCCCCAACCAGTCCCTTGTCACCGACCCTACAATCTGCCCACCTGGTTTTGACCTGTCCCATCGCCAGTGGTCCCTGCTAACAGGTTCTGAAGTGGGCAAGGTCACTGTGCAGCCAACCAGTACCACTGGGGCGTTCAGGACAGCCCTTTGTGCTGCTGCAGCACAACACAGACGATGATGCACATTGTCGAGGAATGTCTACTGACTAGGTTCAACGGTGGCCTAGAAGAACTGCATCACGCCACTGAAGATGCAATCGCTTGGCTAGATGACTATGCACATGCTTAATAAATAAATTAGTATTGATTACTATTATTGCATAGGTTATTCATGCAGAAATTAGACAGACTTTCAGAAACTGGAGTATTGTGTTCAGTTCTGGGTGCCACATTTCAGGAAAGATGTGGACAAATTGGAGAAAATCCAGAGAAAAGCAACAAAAATGATCAAAGGTCAAGAAAACATGACCTTTGAGGGAAGATTTAAAAATTGGATTTGTTTAGACAGGAGAAGAGAAGTCCCCCTGAGAGGGGACATGATAACAGTTTTCAAGTACATAAAAGATTGTTACAAGGAGGAGGGAGACAAATTGTTTTTCTTAACCTCTAAGGATAGGACAAGAAGCAATGGGCTTAAATTGCAACAAGGGTGGTTTAGGATGGACATTAGGAAAAAATTCCTAACTGTCAGGGTGGTTAAGCACTGGAATAAATTTCCTAGGGAGGTAGTGATATCTCCATCATTGGGGATTTTTAAGGGCCGGTTGGACAGACACCTGTCAGGGATGGTCTAGATAATACTTAGTCATGCCATGAGTGCAGGGGACTGGACTAGATGACCTCTCAAAGTCCCTTCCAGTTCTATGATTCTATGAAAGGCAATACCAAATTACGAATCCTGCATCACTACCCCAGCACAGTTAGTAGCTTGAGATCTCATAATTCATTCATGCGCCTTCTTCTTACCATCCTATTTGGAAGTTCTGAAATGAATTGTGAGGGATCCTACTGTGTAACCAACTTAGAGTTGGCACAGAATCCAAACCAGCCCCAATATTAACTTTCACAAATGAAAGAAAACAAACTACCACAGAGGATATAATCTCTAGTGAGTGTTGACTGGGGTGGGCATGTTTCTTTCCCTATTGGTAACAGATTAACAATGTATTCCTGCCTGTAGCATTTTTCATCTCTAACCCTGATCTGCTATAGCCACAAATCAAAATGTCTGACACAAGGGGGCAAAGGTGAGTGAGGGAATATCTTTTATTGGACCAACTTCTGTTGGTGAGAGAGAAAAACTTTCGAGCCACACAGAGCTCTTTTTTGGCTATAGAGCTTGTCTCTCTCACCAACAGAAGCTGATCCAATAAAAGATATTACCTCATCCATCTTGTCCGTCTAATATCCTGGGACCAACATGGCTACAACCAACTGAACCACACAACGTGGTGGGGGAATGATACTGCCTCTTATGTAGGCCATTTTATACATAAGTATTTTAAAGTTTAGTACTGTCAATATAAGGCTTTGTGATAAGCTGGAACAATAAGGAATGAGAATGGTGGGAATTCTTTTCAGAAATGCCCTGCAACTGTGATCCAGTGGCTGTCTGATACTGTACTTCCCTCACATAAAAGCAGCAAAGAGTCATCTGACGAAGTGGGTATTCACCCACGAAAGCTCATGCTCCAAAACGTCTGTTAGTCTATAAGGTGCCACAGGATTCTTTGCTGCTTTTACAGATCCAGACTAACACGGCTACCCCTCTGATACTTCCCTCACATAGAAGACCATATGTACCTGAGTGACACTTTAAACCTCCCCAAAAACCAACAGCTTCCAAACACAAAGTCACTCTGCCCCAAAAAGAGGCATGGAGAGAGGAAGCTCCTTCATTTCATTCAGCACATCAGAGTCTTTCATAAAAAACAACAACATAAGGCAAGCAACTGAGTAGTGACAAAATGTACAAAGTGCTTATATACAAATGTAAGAAGTCTAAATACTAAGATGGGTGAACAGGAGTGCCTGGCAGTAAATGAGGATTTTGATATAATAGGCATCATGGAAATTTGAAGGAATGAGGATAACCAGTGGGAAATGGTAATACCAAAGTATGAAATGTATGGGAATGAGAGTAGGTCATGTTGGTACATGAATGGCCCTATATGTAAAAGAAAGCATAGAGTAAAATGAGGCAAAAATCTTAAATGAAACAATCCGTGCCACAGAATTTCTACAGGAAGAAATTCCATGTTTGAATAAAAAGAGTATAGCAGTAGGAATATACTACTGAACACCTGACCAGCAGGGTAACAATGATTGTGAAATGCTCAAGGAGATTAGAGGGGCCACAAAAGCAGAAAGCACAACAATAATGGGTGATTTCAAGTTCCCTCATGTTGACTGGGTACATGTCACCTCTGGTCATAATACAGAAATAAAATTTATAGACACTGATAATGATTGCTTCTTGGTGCAGCTAGTCCTGGAACCCACCAGAGGAGAGGCAATTCTTGGTTTAGTCCTTAGTAGAGCACAGGATCTGGTCCAAGAGGTGAGTATAGCTGAATCGCGTGGTAATAGCGGCCATAATGTATTAAATTTATCATCCATGTAAGGGGGAAAAATACATTTAACTTTAAAAAAGGGAACTATGCAAAAATGAGGTTGTTTGTTTGATGGAAATTAGAAGGAGCCATCAGAAGGGTTAAATACCTGTAAGCAGCATGGGGACTATTTAAAAACACCGTAAGAGAGGCTCAAACTAAATGTATATCCCAAACCAGGAAAAACAATCAGAGGACCAAAAGAATGCCACCATGGCTAAACGGTGAAATAATGGATGCCCTGAGAGGCAAAAGGCATCTTTTAAAATTTGGAAGTCAAAACCTAGTGAGGATAATCAAAGGAGCACAGAGTCTGGCAGGTTAAATATAATAAGGCAGGACAAGAAAGAATTTGAGAAGCAACTTGCTAAAGACACAAAAACCAACTATAAGAATTGTTTAAAGTACATCAGAAGCAGGAAGCCTACCATACAGGCAGTGGGGTCACTGGACAACAAAGGTGCTAAAGAAGCACTTCTTAGTGTATACACAACATGTCTCAGGTGGCACGCGACCAGGATTCATCACCAAATTTGGTCCACTGGTTGGATCATTAGCTTCCCCGACCTGGGCTGGATACTGACGGGGAGCGCAACGTGAACGCTGATCCATGCCCCTGGAAGGAGTCCTCAAAGAAGACAAGGACATTGCAGAGACGTGAAATGAATTCTTTGTATCAGTCTTCACTGCAGAGAATGTGGGGGAGATTCCCACATCAGAGCTATTCTTTTTGGGTGACAAGTCTGTAGTACTGTCTCACGCTGATGTGTCAATAGAAGAGGTTTTACAACAAACTGATGAATTAAACTGTGATGTTGCCAGGACCAGACGGTATTGACCCAAGAGTTCTGAAGGAACTCAAATATCAAATACTTACTGTAGTATGTAATCTATTGTTGAAACAAGCCTCTGTACCAGATGACTTGACTGTAGCTAATACAGTAAAAGCTTTTTTATCCAGCATGTTAAGGGAAACGGGGGTGCTGGTAAGTGAAAAATTCCAGTTAACTGAGAGAGAGGGAGTTTGGGTGCTGGGGCGTGGGATCTGTGAGTCAATTTGGGTGCAGGAGAGGGCTCGGGGCAGGGGGCTGGGATGCGGAACGGGGTGTGGCCATGGGCTCTGGGAGGGAGTTAGAGTGTGGGAGGAGGCTCAGGGCAAGGGGTTGTGGTGCGGGAGGGGACTCGGGGTGCCGGATCTGGGGGATGCTTAATTGCTAAGACAAACAAGTTTGTCTACCCTTATGGGAGATGATTTTGCTGTTTCTTATTTATAATGTCACCTGAAAGTGAGAACAGGCGTTTGCATGGCATGTTTGTAGCCGACACTGCAAGGTATTTATATGCTAAACATCATATGCTCCTTCAGGCTGTTGGTATCACTAGGCATAACCCTAGGTAACTTGGGAGGGTGGAAGATCACGAGTGCCGATGAAGCCCTCCTGCTCAGGCCTCAATGAATCAATGTTCCTCCATGTTAGACACTTTGTGTAACCTAATGTACTAATAGCTGCAAAAATGTAGTGTTAGCAGTTAGTTTTCGGTTGTAACAGTCAGTTCTCTGCTGTAATACATTGAAGCTAGGCTAAAGCACGCTCAAGGCCGTTTTAAGATACAGTATACATGTCTCAGCAGCGGAGAGGGGGGAGGAAGGGGAAAGACAAAAGACTGAGTGAGAAAAGATACTGCAGTTGGATGGGAAGGGAGGGGAGAGTGAGAGATCAGCTAGTCCGCAAGAAAAAGTTCTCAAAAAGCAACTGAGATATAAAAGGAGGAAACTGCTTGTGTTAGGTGTGCATGATTTGAGGCGTTCGTCTCCTTGCACCACTTTGAGATCTCAAATAAACTTGGCTTGCTTCTCCACCCCGGTGTTTTTATTGGCGCGGCACACCGGGCGACGGACCACCCCGCTGTTGCTTGGCCTTGGGCACTATCTGTGCCGGCAACAAGGCTTTGGCCACTATTAGAGAGGACATGCTTTTATGCTGATGACGCTCGTTAAAAAAAATGCATTAATTAAATGTGTGACTCAACTCCTTGGAGGAGAATTGTATGTCTCCTGCTGTTTTACCCACATTCTGCCATATATTTCATGTTATCGCAGCCTCGCATGATGACCCAGCACGTTTGTTTTAAGAACACTTTCACTGCAGATTTGACAAAACGCAAAGAAGGAACCTATGTGAGATTTCTAAAGATAGCTACAGCACTCGACCCGAGGTTTAAGAATCTGAAGTGCCTTCCAAAATCTGAGAGGGACTAGGTGTGGCGAATACTTTCAGAAGTCATAAAAGATCAACACCCGATAAGGAAACTACAAAACCTGAACCACCAAAAAAGAAATCTTGATAGCATCTGACTTTGATGATGAAAATGAACATGCGTCGGTCTGCGCTGCTTTGGATCATTATTGAGCAGAACCTGTTATCAGCCTGTCCTCTGGAATGGTGGTTGAAGCATGAAGAGACATATGACTCTTTAACGCCACAGGCATGTAGCCGGTGTTGCTAGATATTTACAACAATGCCATGTGAATGCCTGTTCTCACTTTCAGATGACATTGTAAGCAAGATGTTCTCCCACAGTGAAATATACTTGTGGCCTCAGACATACAGACGCCATGCACCCCAGTGGAGATAGTACCCTGGAGTGTTAGCACAGCCCACTGTCATTTGAACTATAGGAATAACGCCATCAGCTATGGGTATATAGTGGACTTTATTCCAGCCAGTAGGAGACATAACAACACATTCAAAGCCAAAGTATTACTTTTGCAACTTGTTTACCTCATGTAACATACCAGATCCCCTATGGCCCTATGTAAATAATAATTGTGACAGAGGTTTCAACTTCTCTATGATAAAAATGGTTTAGTGTTAGATTTCTGAAGAATTATTTCCTTTCAGTGCCTACACATTCCAGTAATATTATAATTGCATGCGTTTCCCCCCTAGCATCCCATTCTTGATAGTTTATTTGGTGTAGATATCCATTCTGGTGCATTGTCATCTAATCATTTATGTCTCCAAACCCCCAAGCTCCTTTCTACCCAGAAATAATTATTCTAAATAGCTTAATTGCAAAAAATGTTCCTTGAAACCCTTTGGGGTGAAATCAATATTTGGATATTGTGCACACAATTTAATATATTTTCCTGGTTCATAGGATCTCCAGCTGTTTCTCTGTCCCAGGAGTATTGGTGTCATATGTTCTAATACAAAACTTGTTTGGTGACTTGGCACAAATTTGCTGCTTTGTAATAAGTAGTATTGGTAATATATGTTATTAATACATGTTTTATTTATTGCTGCAAAGCAGCTATTACCAGGAAGCACTTAGAGATTCTTGAGGGGAGGCACAGTAGAAGTTTAATAAAAATTGATAATTTCTTTGCAAACGGCCTTGCCAAAAATTTAAGAAGAAGGGAGGGAGAAGGACAGAGGAGCTTTAAAGACTTGAAGCAGCTACCGTGGATCAGAGAGAAAAAAGCCCAGTGATTCAAATGACGTAGAGTTGCAGCCCATGGCTGTGTAAGTGCAGTTCCGTTCTGCACAAAATCTGCTTCTCCAAACGTTGTGGCCTGCTGTATGTGGTGCCAAACAACTAAGCAAGCTGTGTCTTACAGCAAGTGACAGTAGAGCTCCTGGGATAGAGCGGCAGCAGCGCATTGCACTATGAACCTGCAAAGGAGTCTAGATATTCAACTGTGTGTAGAAGGCAGAGATTCATTTAATGCAAATGGGTCTCCAGGAGCCATTTTGTGCATACTCAAGTTTAGGCATCCATAAATCTAGGTACTTCCCCATTTTTTAATTTCAGTGGGACTGGCCTTCAGAAGTAAGGTCTGAGCTCTAAGTTGAGACAAGACATAATAAAGGATACCAGCCAGTACCAGTTATTGGGGTCATGGGGTCAGAAGGACAATGGTTAACAGTAACTTCAGGTAGTTGCACATGAGTTGCACTTGGAAAGGAAGTGAGGGTTGGGGCACCTCTTGGGATGCTGAACAGAACTGAGGCCTTGTCTACACCACAAAGTTGCAGCGCTGGTGAGGGAGTTATAGCGCTGCAACTTAGGAGGTGTACACATCTGCAGGGCATCACCAGCGCTGCAACTCCCTGTTTGCAGCGCTGGCCGTACACCCGTTAAAACTCGAGTGTAGAGGATCCAGCGCTGGTGATCCAGCACTGGTCATCAGGTGTAAACACTCACCAGCGTTTTTCTTGACCTCCGTGGAATAAACAGGTATCCCAGCATACCAGAGGAAGCCTCTCTGGTAATCAAGAAGGTCTCCTTCCCCGCGGTTTGCAGGGGGGTTCGGGGAACGCGACAGCAAACCGCGGGGAAGCAGGTCTCCTTCCCCGCGGTTTGCCCTCGCGTTCCCGTAACCCCCGTGCAAGCAGATCTCCTTCCCCGTGGTTTGCAGGGGGGTTCGGGGAACGCGACAGCACACCGCAGGGAAGGAGATCTGCTTGCACGGGGGTTAGGGGAACGCGAGAGCAAACCGCGAGGAAGGAGACCTGCTTGCACAGGGGTTCAAAAAACACTGGAGCAAACCGCTGGGAAGGAGACCTGCTTGCAGGGGGGTTCGGGGAACACCAGAGCAAACCGCAGGGAAGGAGACCTGCTTGCACGGGGGTTTGGGGAACGCGAGAACAAACCGCGGGAAGGAGACCTGCTTGGGGGGGGGTGTTTGGGGAACACTGGAGCAAACCGCGGGGAAGGAGACCTGCTTGGGGGGGGGTGTTCGGGGAACACTGGAGCAAACTGCGGGGAAGGAGACCTGCTTCCCCGCGGTTTGCTCTCGCGTTCCCCTAACCCCCCTTGAAGCCGCCCAACAGCGCTGCAGTCTGGCCACATCTAACACCACTTGCAGCGCTGGTTGCTGTAAGTGTGGCCACTCTGCAGCGCTGGCCCTATACAGCTGTACTAATACAGCTGTAACAACCAGCGCTGCAAAATTGTAGATGTAGACATACCCTTATTGCAGTAAGATTCAATCCACATCTTGTAGTAATGTCTCGGGGGCATCATTAACTTTTCTGGCCAAAGCTTTCCTTTTTGCACAGCCCTATTGTTAACCATGATTTGTCCTGAACCCCCTTGGGAAGGGGTTTCTTGGACTGAGCATCAGTGGAGCCAATAAAAGGGAAAAGTCTCTCATAGCCATGCTAAAGCATCTCTCCACATCCTCACTAGCTTCTACATCTCGCTGTATTTTTTCCTTGTGGGTGAGCTTTCCTGTTCACATCCACTCTCCCATTTCCCAGGCTGATGGTGTTAGATTGTCCAAGAGGGTCCACAATGAATAGGTCCCCACAGTGGTCTGGTTTGGAACTTCACCTCCCATTTCAACTTCCCCTTTGAATGAGATGCTAAACTCAATGTAACATTGTTTTGAAAATGTTTCTAGGATAGGAATATCACTGTACTTGATAGGAAAGAAAATGTGGCCTCAGTCTTCATAGCCCTGACACCTGCTGCTTGAAAATTATTCTTGCACTTTGTCTCCTTTTTAAAATATACAGTCACTTTGAGGAGAAGATTATGATTCATGATCTCCTTGGAAGAATTGTGCTTTCAGGACTGACTTAAAATCACTTAAGAACACACTTAGTTTTGAGAATGTATTTAAGTCCCCTGATTTTTAATGTGTTCTCCTGCATATGGATGCTTTTTTCTAAATCAGGGCTTAATTCAAGACTAGAGGTCCTCCTAAAAGATATGTTGAGTTCAACCAAAGTTACTGGTTCCAATTCAGGAATCATTGGCCAAAATTACATGGCCAGTGTTACATCAGAGGTCAGACTAGATGATCACAATGTTCCCTTCTGGATTTAAAATCTACGGGTGAAATCTTGACCTCACTGAAGTTAATGGGAATTTTGCTACTGACTTCAGCTGGGCTGGGATTTCCCTCCGTGACTCTGTGAAGATAGTACATCAGGTCAGAAAGGAGGGTTGAATGTCTTATCAGGACCCCATGTGGAAGAATGTCTTGAGGAGGAATTAGCGGAGGGTTGAATGTCTTATCAGGACCCCATGTGGAAGAATGTCTTGAGGAGGAATTAGCTGAGGGTTGAATACAGAAGACCCATCAAGGAGGTATAAAAGTAGGGGAAATGCATGAATTGCTTCAAGGCATTGTCTATGGCTGTGGCTCTCAACCTTTACAGACTTCTGTACCCCTTTCAGGAGTCTGATTTGTCTTACCTACCCCCGAGTTTCACCTCACTTGACAACTCCTTTCTTACAAAATCAGACATAAAAATACAAAAGTGTCACAGCTCACTAGTACTGAAAAATTGCTCATGTTCTCATTTTTGCCATATAATTATAAATCAGTTGGAATATAAATATTGTACTTACATTGCAGTATATAGCATATAGAGCAGCATAAACAAGTCGTTGTATGAAATTTTAGTTTGTACTGACTTGGCTAGTGCTTTTTATGTAGCCTGTTGTAAAACTACGCAAATCTCTAGATGAGTTGATGTACCTCCTGAAAGACCTCTGCATACCCCCAGGGGTATGTGTACCCCTGGTTGAGAACCACTGGTCTATGGTAGGGTTTGGCTTCTTTTGATTCCCTTCACCTCTATATACAGTTCAGCTACTTAGACCTCATATTTTTATCTTGCCTGCTGGAGAAATTAGGAATTTAAACTCCCTGTGAGAACATCTTGCCTGCCCCCTGCCAATCCAATCCTGGCAGCCACATTGACTAGATGGCCTCAAACACATCTTTTCCCATCTATAATTTGTATAATGGATCTTTAATAAAAAAAATCCTTTTACTTGCTATCTCTTCATTTGCATAAAATTTAAATATTAATCCATTTGCCGCTCTTTGCCATTTTATAAAATGCAGTAAAATCCACCCTATGGTTTAGTAACCCAAGCTGAATGCAAAGCAGTCATTTCATTATATACTGTCATCTTGACCTCACTGAACTAATATTCTGCCAGCTTCTTAATTCCCATTTTAATTGCCCTGCCACATTGCTTTGACATTATTCTTAGATGGAGCTCTTCATTACAAGAGTGCCCCTTTCAAAGCTTACATGCATCAGAGTGACTCCTTTTGGCTTCTAGCAGGATGTGGAATTATCTCCCAAGGGAAACAAGTCCCAGTGCTTCAATTATTTAAAACTGGATTAGATCAATTTCTGGAGAATATAGTGGAAAAATTCACTAGTACTGGCTAGGAGATAGAATAAACGGAACAAACAGTCATTTACCCTCTCTAACTTTTATTATATGCTTCAGAACATACACACTTGTCTCTGAGCATGAGAAACGCTGGACTGGAATGGCAGGGGTACTTCGGATTGGGACGGAGGTGCATCTGTCAAACTGTGTGGAGGATAGCAGGCCCCCAGCACTTGCTTGGGTCACGCCATTGCTTAAACAGGGACTTATCAGACCCCTGTGGTCAGCTTCATTGGGCAAAAACAATCTCAAATCAGATTTTTCCATCTCTTCCAGCTATTCAGCCTAAATTTTCATCCTCTTCATTTCATCCCATTATTCACAGCTATACAGAATTTCCTACTTCGTCCCTCCAGCGCCGCTTAGTCTCAAGCAGTGAAAAAACGTCCCAAAAAACCACTTATTTGAGATATTTCAGCACTCCCAGCCCTGGGCCTAACCACAAATCCCAGAGACCTGAGAGGAAGATGTAGGGGAAAGTTAACCAAACCTGATCGGCCTCTGAGTCTTTCGGGTTCAGTTTGAGATTTGTGACAGAGTTTGGGTCAGTTCAACTGTCCCTCACTTTAGAGCTAAATTTACCTCCACCTCACATATGTCTGCTGTTATCTCCGGGTTTATTCCGGTGCATTATTTACATATGACCTGCTGAATCCCCAAAACCTTTACTGATATTACATTAGTAGTGCATCACCCATCAGCAGTGTCCCAGATCAATATTTTCCTTTAGTTTTTCATTTTGCTTGTCCGCCTCATATTCAATTCTCAATAAAGAGGTAGGCTGGTAACTGAGCTGACCCCTTAATGCATATTAATGTAAAGGGAACGACTCACACCAATGCTTCATAACATGCAGGTGGTGACAGAAATGCAGTAGATTACAAATTCCTTTTTGATAGTGTCCTGCCTATAAAATATATAATCAGGAGACTTCAGAGGCACTGTCCAATCCATATGGAGCAGTGACACTCCTGTACAGAAGTTAATACAAAAATTACCATTAGTTACTATACTACGTTGTAGCTTGGTACAGGACCACCGAGAGGATTCAGCGGGCCTAGGGTCCTCGGCGGCGGGGGCCCCCGCTTTGGCGGTAATTCGGCGGCGGGAGGTCCTTCCGCTCTGGGACTCGCCGCCGAAGTCCCCCGAAGACCCACGGTAGCGGGCCCCCACCGCCGAATTACCGCCAAAGACCCAGCTCTTCGGTGGCAGGTCCTGGGGCGGAAGGACTCCCTGCCACGGGTCTTCGAGGCTCTTCAGCGGTGGGTCCCAGAGCGGAAGGACCCCCTGCTGCCGAATTGCCGACGACGACCCAGAGTGGAAGAAGCTCCGGGGCCCCTGAAGCGAGTGAAGGACCCCGCCCTAGAGGCCCCGAAAAACTCTTGTGGGGGCCCCTGCAGGGCGCGGGGCTTGTGGCAAATTGCCCCACTTGCCCTCGCCCCCCGGGCGGCCATGGCTTGGTAATGCTTTTCGTTCAAGAATTGCAAAGCCTTAAAATACATAATGCAACTGACTTCTATGCAGACAGTAGGGTGGGATGAAGACCAATATTTTTGTGGGGGAGAATTTGCCATTAAGCATGTACTGGCCCCTCTGTTGTTATCAACTCTTAATGTACATCCACATTCCACCTCCCCATGCATTAATAGTGATGGCCTAGGCAGATAACAGATTTTGCACCATGGTTCTATTAGGAAATGAGACTGTACAAAGAGGGCACCTTCTGCTTTAATAGACGTGCTCAGAATCATATTTGCTTACCATGGTGACTAAAGTAAGCATGCGTAACATTTTATTGCTATCGGTTTTGCAGGGTATGTGGTATGCACCTAGATGTGACCGAAAGCACCCCTGTATTCACACCCCACTGTAATAATATTGTACAAAATACACCTTGTGAGGTATCATTTGAAAATTAATAACTCACAGGATTTGAAAACCACTTCCCAGCCAGCTCTCCCCACGTGGTAGTCTTCACTGAAGTCCTGAGGGGTTAAAGAAGAGAGCTGGATTCTACTCGAGCTCATACACCATCAACAGCATTAAGTTCCAATGACCGAGCCAGTCAGCTACCCCTGTGCAACCACAATGAAGTCAAGGGGGCTACTCAGGTGTCACTGAAGCCAGAAAACAATGGGGCTGTACAGGTGTATAGTCACTGAGCCCTAACTCTGGCCAGAAGAACTTTTGCTACTGCTGGGTGAGGTACAGAAAGGAAATCTAACCAAACGTTTTCAGTCTTCAAACTGGTTTGCTATGAGGTTTGGTTGTTATTTTATCCAATCCCGTTTGACCAGACAGCTGTACCACCTTGTGTGGTGACCCAATACTTTCATAAGCAAAGCAGCTCTAAGCCAGGTCAGGGTTAGACTAAGGGCATGTCTACATTGCCATTGGACACCCCGTAGGGCTCGGGCTATAGGGCTGTTTAATTGCAGTGTAGACATTTAGGCTCAGGCTGAAGCCCGAGTTCTGGGACCTTCCCACCTCGCAGCCCAAGCCTGAACATGTACACTGCAATTAAACAGCCCCAGTACCCAAATCCTGCAAGCCCGAGTCAATTGTGAGCGTCCAGTTGGAAGGTAGACATACCCTATGAGACTTCCATGGAACACCTACTGCAGAGCAGATGCTTAAGGAAGTGTTACTTATGGTCCAGTAGGTGGCACTCTTCCCTTGGAGTTAGAATCAAAACTCCATTTGAGAGCCTTAGGAACAATTAGGGAAATTCACATTTAAGGCATGTCTTCACTGCACAGCTAACCTAAGTGATCCGCACCTGGGTCTGAGCACTCTGGTTAGCCTAGCCCAGGTGTGAGCATCGCCCCAGCAGGACCCCACTGTGACCATTTCTGCACTTACCTATAGTTGCCTGGGGCATATCCCAGGGTTCTTTGTGCTGAGACGCTCTAGGATTCTTTATCAGTCAATTGTGTCAGTTGCATTTGAACTTGTCTGTTATTTGGGAGGAATTGCGGAAAGAGATTAGATGACTATCAGCACTTGAGGAATTTTTGCCTGTGTTCTCCAGCCTGAGTTAAACTGGAGGCCAGGTTCTAACCCTGCTGGATCAGTTAGCTTGGCTTAAAGCACCTCCAAACACAACTCAGAGGTTTTTCCATGTGGGTGCTATAGGGGTATAGGGTAAGAACCTGTGTTAGGTGTGCAGTGAAGGCATTCCCTTAGACTTGGCTAACTCTGACCCTTGTTCTGCCAGTGGAGCAGTTGTGACCAGTCTTTAAAGTACAAAACTTGTCAGCTCTGACTCACTATTCTACCTGACTTAATGATTCCATTTGTACTTGGCATAGACGCTAAATCTAAAACAGAGGGGGACCTATAAAATGCAGGCTCTAGAACAGCAAGATCTCTGGAATATGAAGAGGATGGGTCTGATCAGAATGTCAGTGGTGAGGTCTTGCATTGTTCAAAACCATCCACAGAAGTGAACAAGCTTCCTACCAAGAACGAATTTAGAAAACTCCAGTTGACGGCTTATGCGATGCAGATTCTTGTCTACATGGGAAGATCCCTTTCCAGAATTCAGTTGGTGACCCCTTCTTCAGTATCTCTGGCAACAGGAAATGGGAGAACCAGGATATTTAGAACAACTCCCCCCTAGAACCTGTGTCCAGTTTTAGAATCATCATTGAACTAAAACTTTTGGAGGTTCTGAAATTTTTTTTTAATTCACTTCCTGATTCCATCCAGGATCAGATAGAAAGTACTAAAACAGCATGAGGCTTTTTGGTGAGATTTACTGGTGGGGCAGAAGCACCAGAAATTTTGCAAGAAAGTTTGTTTGTATGAGAATTCAAGCTCATTGTAGCAGTCTCAAAAAAAAAAATCAAAACAAGTTTGGGTAAGTCTCTGACTTTTGGGTGACTGTCTGAACATATATTCCAAAATTGTAAAACATGCTTTTCCCTCTTAATTTTAATATTACGGTTTTAAAAATTCAGTCAAACCTGCCATTGCAGCTTCACCCAGAAACACATACAACATCTACTTCCAGGCACCAAGATCAAGCAAAACATCCAACCTGTCTTACCTGTCTCCAGTACTTTTATGGTCCATATTACCACAGTATTTGAGCACCTCACAATCTTTAATGTATTTATCCTCACAAAACCGCCGTGCGGCAGATAAGTGCCATTACCTCCGTTTTACAAATGGGAACTGAGGCAGAGAGAAGCTAAGTGATGGATGAAAGGACGCCCAGTGAGTCTGTGGAGGAACTAGGTTCCGCTGATCACACAATGGTAACTGGTTACGTGAATTCAAAACTACTCCAAATCTTTCGAAGGTTCATCATTTCTTAGTGTATAGCACGTCTGTCAATGCCACGCTGCTTTGTAATTGAAGTCCATTAGACACGCAGCAGAATATTTCTTGGTGTTACAACCATCAGCTCTGCTTTGCTTACCTGGCTTCAGCTTTGTCTTCAGTCAGGGTTTATCTGGCCTGATTAATCTAAGAGGTTTCATTGTATTTTGTGCTCTCTCCTACAAACACTGACCTATTTGGGATCTCCGTCAAACAGTACTGTACTAACCCTAAAAACTAGTAGAGAAATAAGCTCATTGGATCACTATTTTTCACAGTGCCGAAATGTCAGAGGTGAAGTAAGCCAGTACGGGCCGGTACGGCATATTGGCAAGGCCGGTACGGCATGCCAGACTGGACCGGCTTCTCTGGCCAGTTTAAAGGGCCCAGGGCGCCAGCCACTGCGGGGAACTCCAGGCCCTTTAAATCACCGCCGGAGCTCTGGCAGCCAGGCTCGGGTGGGGATTTAAAGGTCCCGGATCTCCGGCCCCTGCAGGGAGTCCCAAGCCCTTTAAAGTGCCGCCTGAGCCCTACTGCTGAAGCTTCGGCAGGGCTTTAAAGGGCCTGGGATTCCCCACAGTGGCCAGAGCCTCTGGCCCTTTAAATTGCTGTTGGAGTCCTGCCGCTGCTACCCCAGCAGAGGCAGGACTCCGGTGGGGATTTAAAGGGCTCGGGGCTCCCCGCAGCATCCAGAGCCCTGGGCCCTTTAAATCACCACAGGAGCTCCAGGGTGATTTAAAGGCCCTGGTGCTCCCAGCCACAACCAGAGCCTCAGGGCCTTTAAATCTTGAAAAGCCCTGCCTCTTCCAATTGAAGCCATGCCTCTTCCGGTTCAGGCCACGCCCCACTCAGTAAGTCCTATAAGTTACTTTCACCCCTGTGAAACGTTATATATTATGGCTAGAAAGGACCACTATGATCTTGTCTGACCTGCATAACAAACCACAGAATTTCACTCAGTGATTCCTGAACAAACCCAATAACTTGGGGTTGAGCTACAGTGTCTCTTTTGGAAAGACATCCGGGCTGCTCAATTTAAAGATGCCAAATGATGGAGGATTTGCTATACCGCTCTGTACATCGATTAAACAGTCTCTTTAATGTTGTTCTTGTCTTCTCATGTTCTGACAAAGTGAGATGGCACACAATAATTGATAGCAGATCTGTAGGTCATTAAGACCACTTGAAAATGGATTTAAATCATCTCAAGCAAACCATGGAGAACAAGGGTCAAATTCCACATTGCTGTATGCAAGCCTGCCTCCAAAAACGTAATAACCCTTAGCTCATTGCTAGTGCTTGGCATCCATAGAGCTCAGAGCACTTTACAAAGGGAAATCTGTAGCATTAACCCCATTTTACAAATGGGGAAACTGAGGCACAGAACAGTGACATAACTTGCTCAAAGCCAAACAGATGATTAGTGGCATAGCTGGGACAAAACCCAGGTCTCCCTACCTACTTAGACCATTCAATAATTCACAAGGTAAATTTATCCTTGTGAATTATTTTCAATTAAGTCCAAAATGCACAAGCCAAGAAATTGCTTAATTCTCAATCATAAAAAAAAAACAACTAACGCTAAAGCACGTTCTGAACAGTCTAAATGTTATAAAGCAATCAGCAGGGGAGCTCTGAGGTCTAGTGGTTTAAAATACCGAAAGTTAACAAACCCTTAGCTCCCAGAAATGCTGCAGAGTGATTCAAATCCAGGTGCAGGGGTTAGTTAACACCACCAGACTCTGAAGCAATTGAATCCACTGCTCATTTACTGACAGTTAGCCATGTGTGTATTACAATATTCTTGTAACCTTTTGATGGCTCGCCTCTGAGATAGATTGGGTGGAAGGCACTATATCAAATAAAGTCTTATTACTTGTCAGGAAATTCATGTTGAAATTTGATGCGTTGGCATGGACTCTCAACCCTTCGCTTCCTGTGCCATCCCCCCCAGACAGAGACATTAGATTAAAACCAGACTAGGCTAGTCTGAGCAGCAATAATGGGATTAGTACTGCACATTCCAACGGAAAACATTTAACAGAACCCTATTTTACAGCACCACAAGAAATTGAATTTCAGAGTATCAAACACGTTTGCAGGGCTGCGTCTCTTTTGGTATTTTGCCAGGACTGGGATGCATCAAGGGACAGAAAAGAAATATAAAATATGATGAACTACGATTTCTCTCTCATAATTTACTAGATAAAGAGATAGGCTATGGGGCGCAGGATACAGGATATGCATTTTATAGTCACAGGTTCCTTTGGCTCTGAGATCCAAACAAAAAGCAGCTGGCAAAGAGTAATCTGGATCCCATCTTACAATTTTTAATTTATGAAAAAATTTCTATTGCTTCCAAAACTCAAAAGAAAGCGGTTAAACAAGCATGATTCATGCACTATTCAGAACCATAGTGCCTTGAGACTCAAGAATCAAACAGTCATTGTCTTGGGATAGGTCTGGGGACTAGTAACAAGACTCAGATGACTTTGTTCTCTCTTGCCCTGCAGTTATTTACACCAGTAAAGGTGAATCCAAGATCAGAATGGTAGCAATTTGCACCCCACCTTTGCATTCATTTTGTACTGGTGTGATTGATTGCTGGTGCAGGACAATGGTGAATCAGGTCCAAAGGGTAAAAAAATTCAGAATGCCTAAGGCTATGTCTATACTGCAGCCAAAAAAACGTTGGCACCAAGTCTCAAAGTCCAGGTCAATGGAATCGGGCTCACAGGGTTTGGGCTGCAGGACTAAAACTTGCAGAGTAGATGTTCAGGCTTAGGTTGGAGCCTGGTCTTTAGAAATCCTCACAGGGTCGTAGAGGCCAGGCTGTAACCCAAGCCTGAATGTTTACACTGCAAATTTTAGCCCCACAGCCCATGAGCCCGAGTCAGTTGACCATGCCTCAGGCTCCTAAGAGCATGTCTACACTACCCAAAGTGAGTTAGGAGCCTAAGTCCCATTGACTTTCAATATGACCTTGGTTTGGGCTACACTTAAAAATTAGATGGATCTAGCTACATCCCATTGGGCTGTGAAAATTTTTTACAGCAAGTGCTGAAATTAGGTTAACCTTAGCCCCAACGTAGAGGCGGCTTTAATTCTTTGGTAGACCTAGCTACTAACTCTCAGAGATGGATGAGCTACATCAACAGAAAAGCTCCTTCCACAGATGTCAGAAGCGCCTACACTATGGCACTACAGCAGCATCACTGGTGCAACAGCTGTAGTGTAGATATACTCTTAGGCGCCTAAGTGCCTACATTTCTTTTGGAAATGGGTTTTAGGGCTTATCTACACAGAAATTTACCAGCAGGACTGTACCAGTATAACCATAGCATCAATACAATAATAGCAGTATAATTATAGTTCTGCTGACAAATTTCCCCATCTAGACAAGCTCTTCGACTTTTAAGTCACATAGGAACATTTTACCCAAAGTCTTTAACTCATCATTGGTTCAAATCCACCTCTCATCAGTAATGACTGAAAGCTGTCACAACTTTATTGTGGTCTCTCTCTTCCATTTCTAGGGGGCCGGGCATCCACATCATACACAAAGACAAGACTGAACAGGCATGGAGACTGAGCCAGGCTTTCATCCTTATCTATATCAGGGCAAAGGCACTCTGGCATCCTGGTTAGGAAGCTTATCCTACCATTATCTGTCCAGCACCCACTTAGATGGAGGACTTCAGTCTTCAGTGCTGTCAGTCCAGCACTTCTCACAATTGCCCTTTAAAGGTGCAGTGATAAATGACGTTTGGGCTGTGATTCGCTTGAATTGACTTCAATATATATCATATAATGATGGTATATTTAGTTGCTTTAGCACAATTTGTAGGAACACGTTTTATGAGGAAAACTCAGAAACAAAAACCACAACTTTGCAATCAAAGGACTAATTTAGCAGGAGTGTTAAGAAATATATTTTAAGTTCCAAGACAACGCGCCCTCATCTCTCGACCAAAGGTGAAGCTGTGGCCTCTTATGTAATTAACAAAGATGGCGAGTTTTTCTCACCTAATTTCCTAAAATGTATCAAACTTTCTGAGCTATACAACGCAATTACTGTTGTATTCACCTGGGCCTTAATTAGTGCCCTAATGCAGGCCAATAAGAGGGCCCAATTTGCAAGAATACCTTAGCTCTATCTAGCGTGGCGCTCCCAGATTCATGGTCTGTATGGGGGCCAGGTTGGCCTCTGGCTCAGTTTAGAGCAGTCTCAGGGCTGTTCTAAATTTCAGCCAGCTGCAATGGCCACCAAGGGACTATTATGACAACAAAAGTAGGCAGTCTAGCTGTATCCCCACTTTCCTGGCTATGCCCCCAACATGCTGAGGGATGCGAGGGGCTATTCCACTTACTCTATGCCACACAGGGCATTCCACAGTCAATTTAGAGCCCTTTTGCACTTAGGGTGACCACCTTTGTTGGACAGAGTACAGGGAAAACCATATGAAAAACAAAAGACAATGCTTTATTTTAAGTGACATTTTAGGGATATACCGTTCCTCTTAGCATATCAGGTATTTTTTCTCTCAAGTGTACATTTGTACTACCCTCAAGTATACAAAGCAATTCTTATAAGCTTCAATTTAATGTTTAAATGGTCAAGGGACATCTCTTAAAATAAGGGAAGGATGGTCACCCTAAGAGAAATCAATGAAATAAGGGATAGCCCCTTAAAATAAGGGACAGGTAATCACCCTATTTACATACAGTGTAATGGGCCATACCAGACCTATGATTCAGGCCTCAACGTGATGCTGTACAAAATGAAAATACTATATAGTCTGGCAAACCTTCTAACTACTGATGTCTAAATAGGACTCACCACTATAGAGTAACAAGCAAGTCAGTTTAGGAGCTACCTCTGCTTTGTGGTAAATGGTTTACCGAGAGATCATTTCTGCTGGCTTTCTTGGCAACATATATCTATTCTCTTGATTTGTTGGGCTAAGAACATTTGCAAGAAAATAGGCTCTGTGTTATTGAGAGTTTATCCCCTCCTGCTGAGAGAGTTTTTACTCTCCTGCACACACAATAATCTGTTTGCAGTATCTTCATAATTAACACAGCAATTAACTCTCCTGAGTTCAGGTGAGGAAACAGTCAAGGCAACAGCTGAACTGCTAGGCAATGGAGAGGCTGGTTTAATGCAAAATTAAATGAAAAAGAGAAGAGGACAGAGCTAGGTTCTCCACTGAGACCGCTGTCTGCTGGGCTCCAAAGGGCAGGTTACAGCTCACACATCCTGGGGCCAGTTCTACGCCAACCATGCACCATCCAGATCTCCAGCATGCCACTTACCCTGACCATTTACCCTGAGGGGGTCCGTAGACCAGAGTGGGGTAGGGCTCAGCTATGCCCATTCTACATCAGCTGGAGGCTCTCCAAAGCTAAGGGAACCCTGAGGGGTGGGGATCTGCCTGCTTTTTGACCCTTGTGCACCATAAGTGTGCTGCAAAGGATGAAGAAGAGAATCTGCCCTCAAGCCTTTGGCACCCTTTGTTCTAGAGAGGATGTTTTCCTGAAGTTTCCCCACGAAGCATCAATAGGTTTTAACTAAGCCTGGGGCTTATCAACCAGCACAAGAAGGTCACTCACCCTGTGCCGTAACTGTGATTCTGTGAGATGGTTGTCCCTGTGGGTGCTCCACTTTAGGTGAATCTGCACTCCTGAGCTTGTAAACCAAGATTTGTAATAGTGGTTCCTGGCTGGGTCACATACATGCTGTCCCCATCTCACACTGCCTCTGGCGGTTACATAGCACTGTGCGACCAATCCCCCATTGGTTTCTTCTCTACTAGAGAGTCTATGGCACAAGAAAACCTCCGAAGCAGAGGGGAGGATGGAGGGTAGTGGAGCACCCATAGGGACAATCATCTGGAAGAACTTCAGTTACTGCACAGGGTGAGTCTTCTTCTTCTTCTGTCCCTGTGGGTACTCCACTTCAGGTGATGGTAGAGTGGTGCCCCTCAGTGGAAGGAAGGGGTTTCGGAGTTGCAGTCATTGCAGATGATAAAACCACAAGTCCCAGTACAGCGTGTGATGTCGAGCGCTGCTCTATGGCATAGTGCTGTGTGAACACATGGGTTGACGCCCAGGCTGCTGCTCTGCAGATGTCCACAATGGGCACATTGTTGAGGGAGGCTATCAATGCAGAGAGAGCTATGGTGGAGCATCTGTGGGTCCCCCGTGGGGGTTGTAGCTGTTGATAGCGATAGCAAAAGTCAATGACGCTGGAGATCCATTTCGACAGCCTTTGTCTGGATATGGCGTCTCCCTTAGATTGTTCCGTGATGGAAAGAAATAACTTTGGTGACTTTCTGAAAGACTGTGGCCTTTCAATGTAAAACGCTAGCACCCTTCAGATGTCCAGGGTATGAAACATTGCTTCTTGCTTGTTCCTGTGAGGATTTGGGAAGAACGATAGCGGATGGATGGGTTGATTCAAAAGGAATGATGGAACTATTTTAGGTAGAAACTTGGGACATGGTTATAGGGTAACTTTGTTTTTGAAAAATATTGTGTATGGGGGATTTGCCATGAGGGCCCCCTGCTCTCCTACTTGTTGGGTGGATGTGATAGTGATGAGGAAGGCCACCTTCATCAAAAGGTGGAGAAGTGAAAACTTCTCTAGTGGTTCAAAAGAGGCCCTTGTAAGGTATCACAGCACCAGAATGAGGTCCTATGTTGGAAATAAGGAGCTCTTATTTCAGGGTAAAAGTTACAAAGACTTTTGAGGAAGCACATAGTGGTAGGGTGGGTGAAGATCGAGAACTTGTCCACTTCATGGTGGAACGCCACGATTGCCACGAGGTGTATTCTGACTGAGCTCAATAAGAAACCAGGTTTCTTGAGTTCCAGTATGTAATCCAATACCATTGATAAAAGAGAGGTAGTTGCTATTGTTTGCCTATTCTGGTACCATATATGAAATCTCTTCCATTTGTGCAGATAGGTATACTGTGAAGTAGATCTTCTGCTGTTTAAAAAAATGTCCATTACCTCCTTTGAACAGGTCATTTTATTATCTTGGAACCATGGAGTAGCCATGCCTTCAGGTTAAGTCTTGCCAGATTCATGTGCTAAACCTGGCCCGAATCCCGAGATAGGAGATAAGGTGTAAGTGGAAGAGTGCATGGTGGAAAACACAGCCATTTTTACGAGGTAAGGAAAATGTATTTTTCTGGGCTTCCTGGGGGCTATCTAGATGACTCTGGAGATGTTGGTCCTCATGTTGTGTATGCCTGTGGCAAGGAGAGGGGTTGTGGGAAAAGCATACAGTAGATGTGTATCCCATTTGAGGAGAAAATCATCGCCTAGAGAATGGGGCCCCAGTCCCACTCTGGAGCAGAATTATGGGCACTTGGCATTCTGGGTTGCCACAAAGTGGTCTACAGTTGGGAAACTCCAGTGTCTGAATATGTTCTGTAGTACCCTGGTGTTCATTTCCTACTTGTGCCTTGAGAAAATGTGTCGCTCAGTAAATCTGCAGTGATATTTTGGCATCCTGGTAAATAGGAGGCTGAGATGTCGATGTTGCGGCAGATGCACCAGTTCCAAAGGAGGATGGCTTCTGTGCATAGGGAGCATGACCTTATCCCTCCTTGGCAGTTTATATAAAACACACAAGCGACATTGTCTGTCAGCACCATTGTGGCCTTGTACCTGATCATGGGTAGTAAGTATGAGCATGCATTGCAGACTGCCCACAGTTCCAATAGGTTTATATGTAATGTTGACTCAGATGGTGACCAACAGCCTTGGATCATGTGGTTCTACAGGTGTGCCCTGCAATGTAGCTGGGAAATGTCCATTGTGAATATCATTGATAGAGGGGTCAGTGTGAAGGGAACTCCTGTGCAAACATTGTGTGGTTGAGTCCACCAATGTGGAGAATTTTTTACTTTGGTTGGCATCATAAAACACTTGTCTATATGGTGTTTGTTGGAATATATACGTTCCTGAGCCACCCTTGCAGGCATTGCATGTATAGTTTGGCATGCTTGACAAATGTCGTGCTGACATATGGCCTAATAGTTGGAGGCAGGTCCTGACCGACGTCTATGGGCTGGCTTGCATTATAGCAATTAGGTTGCCAAGAGTGGTGAATCTGTGCTGGGAAAGAGAGGCTGTAGCTTCCAAAGAGTTAAGGTAGGCCTGATGAACTCTAGTCTCTGCATAGGTGATTTTTGTTCTGTCTTTTGGATAGCTTCGAGTGCCTCTTCTCGAGTTGAGGCTTTGAGTAAGCAATCATCCAGATGGGGACTATTATGACTGCTTATCTGTGGAGGTAAGCTGTCACAAGCACAAGGACTTTTGAGAATACCCATGGAGCCATATATAAGCCAAAAGCGAGTACTTTGTACTGATGATGATCTGTTCCCCAAAAAAATCTGAGAAACCTCCTGTGTGAGGGATGTATCATGTGGAAATATGTATTCTGGAGGTTGAGGGCTGAGAACCAGTCCCCTTGTTCTAGGGCTGGAATTATCATTGTTAGAGTGATCATCCTGAATTGTTGGGTCTTCATAAATTTGTTGAGTCTTCTTAAGTCAAGAATAGGTCTCCATCTTCTGTTTTTCTTCTGAGTTAGAACATAACGGGAATAGAAATGCTTCCCTTTGTGTTGTGTTGGTACTGGTTCCACTGCACCTAAGTGTATGAGATGGTTTACCTCCTGTCGCAGTAGGTGTTCATGAAAAGGGTCCCTGAAGAGGGATGGGGGTAAATTGGATGAAATAGTCAATCTCGATGATTTCTAATACCCA
The DNA here is from genome assembly GCF_025201925.1 of Gopherus flavomarginatus. Lineage (NCBI taxonomy): Eukaryota > Metazoa > Chordata > Testudines > Testudinidae > Gopherus > Gopherus flavomarginatus. The sequence goes on along the minus strand of NC_066618.1, from coordinate 12,060,584 downwards.
TTTGTCTGATGTGATGTTTTGCCACATTGGGTGGAATGGAATCAGATGGTCTCCGAATGGATGGATGCTGTCAGATGGGCCCAGCAACAGAAAAAGTGGGAGATGTGTCTGGTCTTGACCCTGTTGTTTAGAGGGACGTTGCTGAGATGTCGAGGGCTGAGAAAGGAGTGGCCACCATCTTGCAGGTCTCTGCCTCTGCCTTTGTGGGTCATATTGCCTATGAGGCTGGGTGTAAGGCACAGATCTAGATCTTTGCATCAAGTAATCCTTCCCCTGTTTTTTCTTTTGTGTAGGCGTGTATATGCCCAAGGATCTCAGAGTCACCCTGGAGTCCATCAATGTGTGAAGGGACTCATACGTTTTGGGTGCAAACAGCTTGAGTCCTTTGAACAGGAAGTCCTCGACAGTGATTGCATGTCTTTGGGGAAACCCGAGAGGTGGAGGCAGGAAGCTTCTCACATTACTATGGCTGTGGCAACGGAGCATGCTGCCATGTCTGTGAAGTCCAATGAAGCTTGTAAAGCTGTGCGAGCTAGGTGCTAACCCTTGGATATGAAAGCTTTAAATTGTTCCTTTTTGTCCTCAGGTATGTTGAATAAAGTCAGAGATTTTTGAGTAATTGGAATGATTGTATTTGGCCATAAATTCTTCATAGTGTGCAATCCTGAACTCTAGAGTTGCTGAAGAATAAGCTTTATGACCCACAAGGTCCAATCTCTTCCAATCCTTGTCATATGGGGTGGATCTGGAATGGTGTTGTCTGCCCTGCTCATTCACTCCCTCTACCACCAGAGAGTTTGGCGTAGAAATTCTATCCCCTTGGAAGGGACATGCTGTAGTATTTTTATTCGCTCTTTTGCAAGTGGGCGGAATTGTTGCTGCGGTCTGCCAGATGGTCTTGACTCGGTCCATAAGGGCCTCGTTTATTGGGAGGGCAATCTTGGAAGAGATTGAAATATGGAGGATGTCCAACAACTTATGCTAGGACTCTGCAACCTCTTCCAGTGGAATCTCCAGTGGTGGTGGGAACGTGATATCTTCTTTTGGAGAGGAGGATGAAAAATCAGGAGCTGGGTTGACTTCTTGATCCAAAGTCTCCTCCAGTTCCTCGACTGCCTCTTCTGGAGGTTTAGAGAGTCCAGGTGCAGAAGGTGATAGAAAATGTCTCGACCGTTCCCTGTGTGGTCTGGGAAACTTAGGATAGCATTAGCAATATGCTGCCCATCAGTCCCAATAAGGTCACTGTGGGAATGGCATTGGTGACAGAATCCATGGGTGTCAGTACCATTCTTGAATTTCAGGTCTGGGGTGGCATTCATGTTGGTTTAGTGGACCTGGTCTGGTAATTGTGTGGATAGGCAAGAAGTGATGGGAGGAGTAGATTTCCCCTTCATCCTCCTCCTCCTCATCGTTGAATAAAGGATGAGCTGATCTCGGTTGTGTGGTAAGTTGGCATGGTACTGAGCATGCTGAAGTGAGGTCAGTACAGGGGAGTGGAGCCACTTACAGGCTTTGGCTCACATGGTACCCATGATACTGGATGGTCTTGCTACTTCAGAAGTAGACACTCTCAGTGTGGTCGGTATTGATGGGGTCTGATAGGTCGAAGAACATCTCTTTTTGACAGGCTCCCAAGAAGGGGAGACGAGAGCCTGTTTCTTTGTCACCGTTTAGGAGGAGTGCTCCTTCCTCAGAGAGTGGTGGGGAACCTCTGTCAGATGCCGCCGTTGGAGACCATTGTCCAGGAGAAGTTCGTGATCCCAGGTTGGATACCGGGCTCAGAGACTTCTCCACCATGAGGATTTTTAGCTGTAGGCCCCTTGCTTTCCTGGCACAGGTCTTCAGAGTGTGGCAGAGGGAGTACTTCTGGTGTGTGTGTGTGTTGCCAAGGTAGTGGACACACTGTGAATGCCTGTCAGAAACTGGGGGTGGTGACCGGCAAGTGAGGCAACGTTTAAAACCCAGGAAGCCAGGCATGCCCCTTAGAGTAGGGTTTCTCCCATGAGGGAAGGTAACTATACTGCACTAAGGGATATCCTAATAACTGAAACTTAAATTCATAAGAATTTTTAAAAAAGAAATAGATAAATGGGGAAGAGATAGGGTAGTTAACTATTAACTAACGAATATTCTAAAGTTAAAGCTAGACTAAAGATAAAGCTCACATGTGCTGCCAATTACACCATTCAAGCTGAGGGAAGCAGAGAAAGAACTGAGGGAGGGTTGGTCGCACGGCGCTATGTAACCACCTGAGATGGCACGGGATGGGGACAGTGCACGTGCAAACCAATGAGGCACTGCTACTAAAATTGTCTAATTAGAAGAGCAGGGGCGCAGATTCACCTAAAGTGGAGCACCCACAAGGAAACCTCTTTGTAGAAGAACCCTAAATGCATGACTCTGGACTTTGGGCTCCTGAATTTCATCCAGTTTCTGTCACTTCAATCTTCATGGCCGTCCAGATCTTTCTGTAGAACATTCCTATCTTCCTCTGTATCGATGATACTTCCCACCAAGGTATCATCAGCAATACTCCTACTTTTTGTGCCAAGGTCCTTAAAAATATATTGAACTACACTGGTCTCAAGACAGATCCTTCAACTTCACTAAGGGTACGTCTACACTAAGGGATTATTTCGATTTTACATAAACCGGTTTTGTAAAACAGATTGTATAAAGTCGAGTGCATGCGGCCACACTAAGCACATTAATTCGGTGGTGTGCATCCATGGTCCGAGGCTAGCGTCGATTTCCGGAGCATTGCACTGTGGGTAGCTATTCTGTAGCTATCCCATAGTTCCCACAGTCTCCCCCACCCCTTGGAATTCTGGGTTGAGATCCCAGTGCCTGATGGGGCAAAAATCATTGTCGCGGGTGGTTCTGGGTAAATGTCGTCAGTCATTCCTTCCTCCGGGAAAACAACGGCAGACAATCATTTCACACCCTTTTTCCCTGGATTGTCCTGGCAGACGCCATAGCACGGCAACCATGGAGCCCGTTCAGTCTTTTTTTTTACTGTCACCGTATGTCTACTGGATGCCGCTGACAGAGGTGACACTGCAGTGCTACACAGCAGCATTAATTTGCTTTTGCATGATAGCAGAGACAGTTATCTGTCGTTCTGTACCGTCTGCTGCCATTGTAAATTGGCAATGAGATGACGGCTATCTGTTGTTCTGTACCGTCTGCTGCTATCATGAGTGCCCCTGGCTGAGGTCGCCCGGGGGTATAAAGGCAAAAATGGGAATGACTCCCCGAGTCAATCCCTCCTTTATGGTATCTAAAAATAGAGTCAGTCCTGCTTAGAATATGGGGCAAGTGTACTAGAGAACCAGTGTATCAGAGAACCAGAAAGCACGGCTGCTCCGTGTCAGACCCCGCAGAAATGATGAGCTGCATGCCATTCACGGGGGTTGCCCCTGCAACAACCTCACCCGTTGCTTCCCTCCTCCCCAACCTTCCTGGGCTACCGTGGCAGTGTCCCCCCCATTTGTGTCATGAAGTTATAAAGAATGCAGGAATAAGAAACAGTAACTTGTTAGTGAGATAAAATGAGGGGGAGGCAGCCTCCAGCTGCTATGATAGTCCAGGCAGGACATTAATCAGTGTGGGGGAGAGGAGCCCAGGATCCCGCTGCTATGACAGTCCAGGCAGTACAGAATCTTTTCTTTACACATGAAAGGAAGGGGGCTGATTGAAGCTCAGCCCCTAGTTGCTATGATGAAGACGGTTACCAGCCGTTCTGTACCATCTACTGGGAATGACCAGGAATCATTAATATTTTTACCCAGGCACCCCCCCCCCCAGCCGGCCTCACCTGAGGCCCGCCAGGGGTGTTCAGCAGCTATCAAGCATATTGTACCGTGGTGCCACCGGGGAGGGAAGAGGAGCAGATACTCCTCTTTACTGCTGCAGCATCGCGTCTACCAGCAGCATTCAGTACACATAGAGTGACATTAAAAAAAGTCAAGAAACGATTTTTTCCCTTTTCTTTCACGTGGGCGTGGAAGGGGTACATTGACGACCTATACCCTGAACCACGTCGGACAATGTGTTTGAACCTACAGGCATTGGGAGCTCAGCCAAGAATGCAAATACTTTTCGGAGACTGCTGTGGACTGCGGGATAGCTGGAGTCCTCAGTTCCCCCTCCCTCCCTCCATGAGCGTCCATTTGATTCTTTGGCTTTCCGTTACGCTTGTCACGCAGCACTGTGTAGCCTGGAGATTTTTTTCAAACGTTTTGGCATTTCGTCTTCTGTAACGGAGCTCTGATAGAACAGATTTGTCTCCCTATACAGCGATCAGATCCAGTATCTCCCGTACAGTCCATGCTGGAGCTCTTTTTGGATTTGGGACTGCATCGCCACCCGTGCTGATCAGAGCTCCACGCTGGGCAAACAGGAAATGAAATTCAAAAGTTCGCGGGGCTTTTCCTGTTTACCTGGCCACTGCATCCGAGTTCAGATTGCTGTCTAGAGCGGTCACAGTGGTGCACTGTGGGATGCCGCCCGGAGGCCAATACCGCCGATTTGCGGCCACACTAACCCTAATCTGATAAGGTAATACCGATTTTAGCGCTACTCCTCTCGTTGGGGAGGAGTACAGAAACCGATTTAAAGAGCCCTTTATAGCGATATAAAGAGCCTCGTAGTGTGGACGGGTACAGCGTTAAATCGGTTTAACGCTGCTAAAATCGATTTAAACGCGTAGTGTAGACCAGGCCTAATAATCTCCCTCCAGTCCGACAATTCACCTTTCAGCACAACCCGTTGCCATTTTCCCTTTAGCCAACTCCTTATCCACCTTAAAGTTCTTCTACTGACCCCCATCTTCCCTAATTTAACTAATAACTTCCCATGAGCTACTGAGTCAGATGCTTAATTGAAGTCCAAGTATATGAGATCTACTGCACTCCCTTATCTAAAAACAAACAAACAAAAACCACAACACTGTGAGCTTTAGTTATCACTTGATTAGACACCTGCAAATGAAGTGGGATAACTAATGATTTAATTGCTTAATTACCATCTGAAAACTCAATTTTAAACTTCCTATTACGTGTCTGCCATTTTATAATTATCCAGTTTGTACTTGCCAAAGGCTATTAAACAAAACATATGCAACAGCAACAAAATAGATTGCACTTATGTAGTTGCTTCCATCAGAAGATCTCAGACTGCTTTATGAATGGCAAGTAAGTATATTTTATATAGGGGACGGAGATAAGAGGTGTCAATTTTCTAATTGTCACTAGCCTAAGGCATTGATCCTACAATTGACTACATGTGAACAAACTTCAGAGGGGCTCTGCACAGGCCAGCTGCACACAGTCAGCTGCGGGATCATGACCCATCTGAGCATTTACAAATGCTGTAAAAGTAAAGATAATAAAAGGTGTCAGTCTCATTTGTTTGCAGGGTCCCAGTTTAAGACACTTTGTCCAGTGCCATACTTCAGCTACAAAGATACATTAGCTTACGCTGCATTGCCTGAAAGATACTAATGAGAGAAGGTTAATGAAAAACTTTTTGTTGTTGAAAAATGGACTTTTCTCTAAACGGAAATAATTTGTCAAAAACATGACATTACAGGAGAAGCATAATGTTACGAACACCAGTCTTATGAATGAAAAAATAGTAAAAATTAAAATCACATAGCGAAAGTGAGGTCAGTGAACAACAAATTGACATCCCTTCATATTCCGATGCCTTCCATGCCTTGGAAATTGCTTTGCACTGGTCTGAAGGACAAGAAAAAAGCGACGCAGTGCACCATATGGCAACTTAAGCGCTGAATCTCCTGTAATTTTGCGATGATCATAACACTGAGAAATTCATAAACTTTAACTCCACAATAAGTTCTACTGTATGGAAGTCTGTCGAGTTTTTGTGATTTGGGGTGTTATTTTTCCAATAGAAATTTTTAATCAAAATTGTTCATTAACCAAGAAGCTGTTTTCCTGTAAAGGAAAAATGTGAACATTTGGAAAAAGTTCTGAAAACTGCTAGTCAGCTAGCAGCTCCGGTTGTGACACCTACAGCCAGATTTTCAAAAGAGCTTGGTATATTGCAGAGATTGGCAACCTTTCAGAAGCGATGTGCCGAGTCTTCATTTATTCACTCTGATTGAAGGTTTCGCATGCCAGTCATACATTTTAACATTTTTAGAAGGTCTCTTTCTATAAGTCTATAATATATAACTAAACTATTGTTGTATGCAAAGTAAATAAGGTATTTAAGATGTTTAAGAAGCTTCATTTAAAATTAAATTAAAATACAGAGCCTCTTGGACTGGTGGACAGGACTCAGGCAGTATGAGTGCCACTGAAAATCAGCTCACGTGCTGCCTTCGGCACACGTGCCATAGGTTGCCTACCCCTGGTACACTGGATGGGGAAATATGGCCACAAGTATTGCAGTGAGAGCTGCTGGGCACTGAGCACTTGCAGCAACTTCTGCTAAGTGTGGACATTTTCCATTTAACAAAAATGGTAAGTAAAAATGTTGATAAACATTGCTATTAAAACACACAAAAAGGCCATGAGAAATCAAAAATGTCAATAATGTCAACAACATAGAGGGGGAGGGAGAACTTTGTTTTTAATAAAAGGCCATTTTCCAAAAGAACGTAGCTACTTTTTTCCAGTGTCCCAATGGGAGCTGAGAGATTTTGGCAGGAACTGGATTGTCACAGGAAATGCTGCAATTTTGACATTTTTTTTCCATCTCAGGAAGGAACAAAACCAAAAGTTTCATTATTTCCCACATGACAAAATTCTGAAAAACTTACTTTGGTGTCAACCCAAACGTATTTTTTTTATATAAAACTAAAACATTTAGTTCTTTATTTTGACTTTTTAACAAAACTTGACTTTATATATAAAAACAATGAATTTTGTTTCAAAACAAAAAATCGAAAAGGTCCATTCTGAAAACACTGAAATTGGATGCTTTTCATATGATTGAAGTGTTTCATTTCAGTTTTTTAAAACAAAATGTTGTCTAACTGGTCACAATTTTGAAAGTTTCGATTTCACCAAAACCAGCATTTTTTGTTAAAAACCGTTTAAACTAAACATTTCGGAGCAGCTCTAAAGGTGTGCTCTTCAGCAACTCTGGCCCAATGTATCTGAAGTGTGTGGATACCGCAGTTACAACTAAGTGGGAAATATAATGTGCACCCTGTTTGCATAAATAATATGAGGAAACCTGACAAAGACATGGACAGCCAGCTGAATTAGAGGAAGTCGTTTCAGGGAGATTAATTGATACTTTAGTATAAAAACATGTTGATGGGTGCCCAGAGAATACTGGAGAAAATTTCTGATATTATTTGCCCCCCATGGAACGTCCACACTAATCAAGGAAGTAAGAGGAGTGACTGCAGGTCAAGAGAGCTTAAACCTAGCTAGTTCATGTACAGGTAGCAGTGAAGTCATGGCAGCATGAAGTTTAGCATGGGCTAAAGCTGCTTGGAACCCGGAGTAGCTACTTTGGCAGCTAACCCACGCTGAAACAGTCTGCTGCGACTTCACTGCTATTGGTACCCGAACTAGCTAGATCAAAGCTAGCTCAGGTACGTCTAGCCGAGCTGCAATCACCTATGACTGGAGTGTAGACATGCCCTCCAATCTTAACAGCAATATACTGAGCTTCATCACCTACACTGCAGTGTGGCTTAAGCATCACACGACTCCCACACATGACTAGTCATATCATTCTAAGGGCTGGTCTACACTATGGGGAAAAATTGATCTCAGATACACAACTTCAGCTACGTGAATAAAGTAGCTGAAGTCGAAGTATCTAAGATCGAATTACCGTCCTCACGGTGTGGGATCGATGTCTGCGGCTCCCCATGTCGACTCTGCAACTCCATTTGGGTTGGTGGAGTTCGATATAAGCGCGTTCGGGGATCGATATATCGCATCTAGATGAGACGTGATATATCAATCCCCTAGCAATCGATTGCTACCCGCCGATACGGCAGGTAGCGAAGACGTAGCCTAAGTGCTTATCCCAGCTCCCAGGGGGATAGGTTCATTACAGACACAACTGCCACCAGCTTGAAGATGCAAGAACTCAGCATTTAACTGATGGACACAAACGAGGGGCCAGATTCATTCTGGCTGGTAGAGGCAGGTGCCAGCTGCATCTCTTGGAGCCATCCAGGCTCCCTGTGCATAAAGCAGAATTCTCTCCCACCCATTAAGGGCTCCGCGGAATCCCCACCCCGGGAGGTGTAGCCAGGATATGATGAAACTGCACATAACTGTTACCCTGGCTATGCCCTCTTCCCATCCAGTGCCACCTAGCCCCATGTGTATGTGGAGGAGGGGAAGAGAGATTGTTCTGTGTTTGTCAGGCAGGACTCAACCCTGTTTGCACCAGGTCTGCAGGTAGGAAGCTCTGTAAGACCACAACAAATTAGCCTGTTAACACTACATTGGGCTCCTCATTAACCAGTCAGGTGCCAGCGCACACAGCACGTTACCTAACACAACTGCCTTCAGAGCTCTCTTCTGAAACCCTCAGATAATTTCCCTAGGTTTTGTTCCCATGTTTTGTTTTAATTAATTACACATGGGAGACAGCGGGTGCCTATAAGATCATTTCACTATTGCCAATGGCCATCCTCTTAGTCCCACGCATGGTCTTACCAGAAGAACGAGAATCACTGGGCCTTGATATATGTAGTCTATGTACTTCCCTGGTTCCTTTCCAAACCAGCATCTATAAGAGAAAAACTATGGTTTACAAATGTTAATGCATATCCCATATTCAGATTATGGACACCTAAGGGAGTTATGCACTTATACCCCTGATGTGCTTTTGTGTTTAATTACATAGCCAACATGCAGTCAAGCCACATTTCTCCTCTCAAAGCATTCACTGGACACAGATTCGAGCCCCAGTTTTTGCTGAGGGCAGCCAAGTCATGTTCCCGCTCAGTTTCTGGCTGCCAACCCTAGAAACATTTGCCTGGAAACATGAGAATGGTTTGAGATCAGCTATAAAGGAGGATGTGAGCATCCTTACTGCAGATGCAGAACTTCTGCTGCAAATTGTAACCCATTATGTCAGAAAGAGGGCTTCTCCTTTGAATGAAACTTCCTGCCCCCCTGAGCTTTCTAATTCAGTGCTCACAAATGGTTCAAGGAAAGTCTGTTTATGCAGAGGCCCCTAAATCCACAGGAAGACTTTTTCCAAACCCTGGCTGTGTGTAAACAGGGAATCCATCCCATGGGCCTTGAACAGGCAAAGTTTCCAATCCCAGAGTGCAACAAAGACATACTCATTTAAAGCTAGCTGGTCTGACAAGCATTCTCATCCAATATAATTCCAAGGAAATTCACTGAACTTCAGTTAAAAGGCAATGGGAGTAAACGGAAGGTCAATGAACCAGAGTCACGTACTGCAGAGTTGTTGCAGAGGGTTTACTTTGTCTTCATTTCTGTTATATGATTATGTGACATGATTGCCTTAGTTATCAAGGGACTGGTGTCAATGACTCAGGAGCTCATTTCCAATCCTATGTTAATGACGAACAACTAATTTCTTTCTTTGATACATGGCAAACTAAACCTGTGTTTTCATACTGCCATATACTGGCTTTTCTGTATATCTTTTTGGTGGATAGAATCCAAGTAGCCCAGTTCCTGTTTCCAGTGTCTAACATATAAGAGGGTATGATATTTTGAACCCTGACCTCAACATGCAACAAGCCCTTTAAGGTCTCCTACTTGGGTCATGGGAGTTTGTAATCCAACTCAAGTGATGTGTTCTTTTTGGAGTTCAGAGTTATGACTTCTATTCCCATTGGCTAGGGTGATTTCATAGACGGCCGCGTTGTCAGTTGGTTTATGGCCATGGTACATTGCAACATCTGATTATGTGTAAAGCACAGACAATGCTTAGAATGCCAAGACACAAAAGTAAAGACATTCCCAGCCCCCAAGAAGTTTACAATCTACATGACAGAGACAGATCCAGGTTGGGGCCCCAATCATATAGTAGAAAACAGTCATATAGTAAATAACAATCTCTACTCTGCATCTTGGCAGGGAGTTAGACTAGATGACCCTTATGGTCCCTTCTAACTCTATGGTTCTATGAGTCTAACCAGAGGAGCTCATAGTCTAGGAGAGAAGAAAGAAATAACAGGCAAATGAGACAAATGAGCTGGCTTGAAGGAAAGCATGATTCAAGCAGAATTACTGTAAGAACTGCAGTGGCAAAAAAAATCTTCTCTAATATGGGGGTGGCCTGCTAATGACTCCTAGGCTAAGAGAATATATTTGTCGATGGCACAGCATTCATGGCACACCTTGAGAAGAACATTTTCTTATTAGAGAAACATTACAAAATGTAACAGGTGCGATAGTTCTCAAACGCCAGAATTTAGGCTGTCCTACAATTACTTGCTTTTTCTCAGCTTGATATCCACAATAAAATCAGATTGAATGAGATCATTTTGAATCATTTGTACTAAGTTATCTGTTAAGTTATTAAAATGTTATTTCTGGTTGCACACAATATAGGTTTGTGCAAGCTGATAACTATTTGCAAAAACATTTCCAGAATTTGACACTATGGCCAGGTCCACACTACAGCGTTAAATCGATTTAAACAGCGTTAAATCGATTTAACGCTGTACCCGTCCACACTACAAGGCACTTAAAATCGATTTTAAGGGGTCTTAAAATCGATTTCTGTACTCCAGCTAAACGAAAGGAGTAACCCTAAAATCGATATTACTAAATCGATTTCGGGGTTAGTGTGGACGGAAATCGAAGTTATTGGTCCCATTCTTTTACTGAGCTACCCAGAGTGCACCGCTCTGGAAATCGATGGTAGCCTGGGACCATGGACGCACACCACCAAAGTAATGTGCCCTAGTGTGGACGCGTAAAATCGATTTTATAAAATCTGTTTTATAAAATCGATTTTATTAATTTCGATTTTACTCTGTAGTGTGGATGTGGCCTGAGAGAAGCAATTGGAAAGAGCTGTTTCTTGCTGCCCAAATTATTATCCAACTGGAAGTGAGACCCCCCCACTCCCCTCAAAAAATGACATGGAAAATAAAAGGAATGACTTGCTGGAGCAGTGTGGGGACAAAGAAGGATATTGTGAGATATATTAAGGAAAGGAAACAAAAGTTTCAGTGAAGCTGCCAGGACCTGGAGGATTTTGGGGAAGCTGCCAAGGAAAAAGAACTGAACTGTCTGAGACCTTCAGGAAAGGACCTTCTGGAAACGAGGCTGTGCTAGTCAAGGAATCCCAGTGGGACTAATAATGAGTTTGACTGAGGCATATAAAGGAACTCAAAGCCCAAGGAGCAGTCTGTGGAGAGCCAGCAGCTAATGCCCTGAGATTTTTGGGGAAGAAGTTATTGCCAATGCAACTGGTCCAGTTCTTTGGAACCAATATATCCATTCTAGTATAGAATTCATATTTCATAGACTAAAAGCATTATCTACACCGAGCTAGTATCTAGGAGTCCCAGTCACAGACCAGGACCCCTCTGTGATAGGTGCTGTGAAAATACAGAACAAAAAGACATCCCTGCCCCAAAGAATTTATAATTAAGTAGATATCTGGTGGCATATATCAATGCAACTGATATAATTCAGTGACCAAGACCTTCTCCCTTTACCTACATTAATTTTCACCTTTAAATCCAAACTAAGGCCCCAATCCTGAAATGAAAACCATATAGCCCTTTTTTTTTTACAACAACCAACCAATCCCCCTGTAACCGCCACTTCCTAATCCCAGAAAAGTTATTTTGTTTATTTGGGTTTTTTGATAGAGTGTGTATGACAATTATATCTGTAGTGGAGAGCCATGAAAAAAACTGCTATAACAACATATGCATTCCACCCGTTCCTTGCCTCCTTCCACCTTCCTCCAAGAACAAATAAAAGCTTTTTCAGTGTCAGCGAGGACAAGCCATTGAGTAGATCTTGTTATGATGAAAGAAACAGGAACACCTGTACACTGAATAATGCTAATTAATAGTCCCCCATGCTTCCCTGATAGGACTTTACATAACTCAAATATCACTGTCCTTTCATCATTGTTAATGAGACTTTTACTACTGCTCTTATCCTTACAGATTGTCCATCACTGAAATTGCTATAGAAGTAGCTCTTCATCACTTGGTGGTTGTTTTTACATGGTGCCTACAATACTTCTCTTCTGGAGGGTAGCCAGATTCCACAACAGAGCAAACCACTGGAGAAAATGTTCTCAATAATCTTAAATTAGATTATTCCCTATATTGATCAAAGGCTCTAATGCAGGTGAAATCAGAAGCTTTTCACTTGGTTTCATGGAATCATTCATTATTTAAGCATATCTATTCTTCCTTGTGGCTGCAATCTTATTGATTTAATCATCTTTAGAGCTACACAGTTTGAACCACAAAAATACTTCCAATCTGCCTTGATTATATTTCAAATTGCTTCCCCAAACTAACAGCAATATGGTCACAGTTTGTCCTTGACTTTGAACAGTCCATAGGAACTTTTGGAGATCTCTTCCCCCCGCCCCGCCACACTTATCTGAATATTTTTGGAGGCTGCTGTTTGTTCTGTATTTCACATCTGAATTTGGTTTGTTAGGTTAGATCACATGGGGGAAGTCACATGTTATTTCTCCTTGTCTGAATAGGCTGAGCATGTCCCATGTGAACATAAGAATCAGCCTGGCTTGGCAGAGCTGATTCCACTTAATTTCTCAAAAACAAGAATCAAGTTTTACTCTTAGCCTTACATTGGCACAGATTTATGTAGTTCACATTTCAGCCATTATTTCAGTATTTTTTCAGCACACGGAAAGACTTCTGCAACCGTCACGAACAGAATGTCGTCCGAACATCTGGGCTGACTCATCCAGAAGGAGTTAGAGTTAAGTAGACTTTTGATTAAAAAACGTTTTGATCTGTGCTTTAATTTTTCTATTTAGTAGGAGTTATTAGCTATACCACCTGATTAAACAAACATAATGTCCTAGAAAATGTGTGCATATTTATAGCCATCAGCAAAGCACTGGCAAAGAATTCATCTCTTGCTTTTGTTTTAGTTCATTAAGGTATGCTAAGTCTTACCCTTTGTATAACATTAATATAAATGTGAAGAACAGAACAGCTTTATTCCTTTATCAGCTATTCATTTATATGAGCTTTATTGTATCTGCTTGATTGTATGGGTAAGATCTCCTGGAGAACAGTAGCTGATATCTCAGTCTCTGATAGAGTGCAGAAGTACATGTTTTCCTCGGCCTCTCCGACGGGTGCCTGACACTACAGAATGTTTCATGCTCCAACTCATAAGCATTTCTGGATACTAGTTGGGTGGGCAGATGACTGGATACTTTGTAGACTTGCCCAATATAAAATCATTTGAAGTCATGGCATTGATCTCAAAAGTCTGTTCATGGGGCATTGCAGGTTGTGCAAGGTTATTGTACGCCAGTGCAAATGTGAATGGAAGCTAGCGATATCGGAGGGCAAGAAAGGCTAAGCACTAGGCATCATCCTCCATACCGAGTGATACTAATGCAACCCCCTTGTGTGGCCACTGCCTTATTTGCTAGCATACGAGCAAAAACGAATGGGGGAAGGACATGGAATGAGTGCATCTGTGAGAATATGGAGCTTAAGCATATTTGTTATGCAGCAGAATTATTCCTGCTACTAGGCAAGAAAAACTTGGCTCTGTACAATTGCTCTCAATGTAAAATCAGATTCCCTTGTGCTTCCCACCCTGTCCGTCACATTTTATCTTGTCCTTATATGTATCACACCAGCGCTGCATGGGATCAAAGCCAGTATGTGGGCCCTTTGTTTAATATGATTAAGCTGCAATACTACAAAGACTGTTCTTGGAACCTTTACAACCTAGTTCTGTGATCTCAAGAGGCCAAATCCTTAACTCAGTAGTTTTAACTCAGTCCCACTGAAGGAGTTTTACCTGAATAAAAGCTATTCAGGAAGGATTTGGGGATTTGGCCCAGGAATTTTAGATAAGCCTTTGAACTTAGGGGTCTTCACTCGAGCTGAGCTCAGAACTTTCTGAACTTGTCAATTCTGAGGATGAATGGGAATGAGACAGCCACATCTCTTAGTTTTCATCTCCACAGTCTATGTAACTTTTAGCACAATTTCTTCCAGCATTGGATATGTTTATGCTGTCTGGCAACTTGTTTATGTAAATAAAATCGTTAACATTACTTACTGTTCATTTTCATAATAGAGCTTGCCAATGGCCCAGGCAACAATGATTGGACAAGGAATACCTAAAAAAAAAAAAAAAAAAAAGATCAAGTCACAATCCATACACACACAGAACACAGTCAGTCAGTGTGTGTGTGTTGGGGGCAGGGAGTATAAGGAATAACGGTGACACCTGCCTTTGGCCATGGGCTATACACCTCATGCATCTGTTAACTAGTTTTATGTAAAAGAAATAGAAGTCCTAGCAAGACGCGAGCTTTTCACAGCTTTAGTGCCATTTGTTCTACAAGAGGCAGATTATTAGAACAATTACAGAAAAATTAAAAAGCTAGTTAAGAAATAGCAGGAGGTTCTGGACGAATCATAAAACGTTTTCCTCGTTCCGTGCAATATCTTAAAGGCAAGTTGAGCTTTCTTGGGGTTTTATGATCAGAGTTGTATTACCAGGCTGCAATCTCCTTATGGTTCTGCTGCACCATATGGATTGGGGGTGGGGAAGCTCTGAAATTAACCATCCCAAGGTAGAGGATAACGTGGAGGAATTCTCTCAAGGTTTAGCTCTTGCCTAGTTCAGATGTTATTCTGGCAGTTTCTGAAGAATGCAATTTCTCCCAGCTCCACTGGCGTGTTCCATGACCTCCAACACACCATGTGTCCTGTCGGTGGCTTTTTTAAAATAAATGATTCTGAAATCCCATGTGTTTGCTTTGCATGTCTTTCTCCCACTACCCTGGAATGCACTAAGGCAGATGCACCATTGCTCACTGGGAATTTAATCTCTTTGCATGTGGCTGGGTACATCTGTAAGCTTCCTGTCCTGCCAGGCTGCTGCCTCTGTTTTCACTCCTACTGCTTTATCTTGTATTTTGTGCCCAGATTCAGTGGGCTAGATCCTTGCCCTCATAATGTTTATTTTGTGCCAGTCCCTTGGCACAAAGCTGATGAGTAGCTGGCTGGTGGAGAATTCCCATCACAAAGAATGAATCCCAAGGGGACGTAGAGTCAGTGTAGTCAGCTCTGTACCGCTCCCCTCCCTAGGCAAGTTCCCAGGGAAAAGGGAACATAGCTGAAGCATCTTGTGCTCCAGTGACCCCTTGCTTCCAGGAAAGATTCTTGGAGGAGCTGGCACAGTTTACAGCAGCTCTGCGGCTCCTCTGACCTATGCAGGACAGGAAGGCGACAAAAATAGTTGCAGTATCAGAGGAGCAAGCAGCTGATTTGTGACCCTTCTCCTCAGCTGAACTTAGCGGGAGCAACTGAGAACCCAGCCCAATAACATGGCTGGAACACAGTAATGTCATGCTGACACCAACTCTCTTCTCACTCACACCCGCCTCATGTGTCTGTGCCCCCGGAGATTTCGGAGCGTGAACTCTGGAGTCACACCCTTGGAAGGGAGAGTAGAATCAGGAGAGTTTTCCAGCTTGATTTGTACATTGCTTTCAAATGGGCCTCTCTCAGTGCTATCAAACATCCCTGGTAAATCAGGCCAAAAGGCATCTCCAGGGCCACTCAGTGTGCTGGCTACTTGGTCAGCTTTGCGCTGCACTGCAGGTCAGACGTTCCAAGGCGAAGCATGGCCTTAATTCCAGTTGAAGTCAATGGGATTCAGGTACATAAGCTTTGCTGAACTGAGGTCTATAGCAGCACATTGATCTTCAAAATGCTGACATTTCAGTAGACTATGGCCAATGTAGAGAGACATCGTGGCGTAGCCTCTGTAGCAGAGGGCAGCAGGGATAGGATTAAGGTGCACATGTAAAGATCAAGTATGCTTTGGGCTGTGACTCTAGGGATCTGTTCTGGCCTCCTGAGAAGACACATTCTCCTTGTTCAGTGACTCAAGAAGACATCGGGCTTTCTGTTCTCACGGGGATGGGATGGGATGGAAGTGTCCATGCCCTTGTTGCTCCATAAGGACTTTTGGCAATTCCTGGCCAAAGCCTCGGTGGAGATCAGAGAACTGGACATGAGATTTGCCAGAGGCGAAGCAGAAAATAGGGCAGAGTGACGGGCACAGGAAAGGATCTAAAAGGGTGAGAGGAAGAGCTTGCTCAATCAGAGATCTAGATGTCTCAGGACTAGAGTCAAGGACCAGGCAAGCTACTTGGACCTGTGATGCAGCCACAAAGGGGTCAAGGCACTGCTTGCTCAGTGGTGGGGGTAGGGTAGGAGGATTGGCAGTGGCCAGGCCACCTCATGCTCCGGCCAGCAGAGCTGAGCTGGAGGTAGTAATTTAATTAGGACACCTGTAGATTACTAATTCCTGGGAACAAGCTAGGAGCCACATTTCCTCCCCCATGCCTCTCCTGGGGCTCCACAGCCCGTGCCTCTCCTGGGGCTCCACAGCCCGTGCCTCTCCTGGGGTTGCACAGGCAGATGCCACCCTTTATTAAAGGCTGTGTTTTAGGAAGACAATCTAGCCCTTAGTGACCTCAAATGCCGCTGTAACATTGTTCCTGCACAGAAAGCAGCCCAATTAACTCCATGCTGAAATGTTTTCCTTTGTGTCTGATTTGTATTGTCTGCTTTAAGGCTGTAAGGGCCTGTAAGGCCAGGGACAATGTCTCCCCTTTCCCACTATGCTGAGCGCACTGTGGTGTTAAACAAATACAGACATTTTAGGGACGGTTGATCAACCTGAAGCAACAACACAGTGAACTGCTGCCCCCTGAAACTGCTGAGTCATGCACACAGCACCTGATGCTCCTGCCTTCACCCCAGCCATGGTTGGGAATAAAATTACAATGATGCGAGTGAAAGACGCAGACCTCAGCCATAACCTTTCACTCATTGGCCTGCATTGAGCTGCGTCATTAAAGTATATTTAAATATCAACGTTTAACTCAGCCTGCTCTGATATTTGCCTTTGTTAAACGGGGTGAGATTTGAATGACAAAAATATCACTTCTCCGGATTTCTTCTTTTGTCAATCTTGGTTATATCGCTTCTTTAACACTGACTGTCCTATAGTACAGGAGTTTTAAAGCACACGGCACTTACACCATCCTATGAAGAGGAAGACCCATTTCCTCAGTTTATCTGTGGAGTAAGTCATCACTATGGCAGTGTGTAAATAGCAGCCTTCCACGAACATCCAGAAGAAGTTGGTCACCACAAAATAATTGTAGATCGTTGTAATACACCGACACCAGGGCTGGAACAAAAATATACAAGTGCATTTTAAACCCTGGGTGATTTGTTGTTGTTTCTAAATCACTCAGCATTGGACAAATTCTACTGTCTTGAAGCCAAAACTCAGATTCCAAAAGCAGAAGGGACCATTGTGATCACTGAGTCTGATCTTCTGTCTAACACAGCTCAGAGAACGGCCCCAAAATAATTCCTAGAGCAGATCTTTTAGAAAAACATCTAATCTTGATTTTAAAATTGTCTGTGATGGAGAATCCACCATGACCGTAAATTGTTCCAATGGTTAATTATTCTCAACGTAAAAAATTTACATCTTAGTTCCAACCTGAATTTGTCTCACTTTGACTTCCAGCCATTGGATTGTATGATACCTTTCTCTGCTAGATTGAAGCGCTTTTTATTAAATATTTGTTCCCGATGTTGGAGTTATGGACTGTAATCAACTCACCCTTTAACCCTCTTTGTTAAGTTAAATAGATTGAGCTGTTTGAGTTTATTACTATAAAGGCAGGTTTTCTAATCCTTTAATCATTTGTGTGTCTCTTCTTTGAACTGTCTCCAATTTATCAACATCCTTCTTGATTTGTGGATCCCAAAACTGCAGTAGGATTCCAGCAGTGGTCCCACCAGTGCCAAATACAGAGGTAAAATAACCTCTCTACTCCCACTCGATATCCTCCTCTTTATGAATCTGAGGACTGCATTTGCCCTTTTGGCCACAACATCACACTGGGAGCTCATGTTCAGCTGATTATCCACCACGACCCCCAGAACATTTTCATTGTCACTGCTTCCCAAGATAGAGTCCCTCATCCTGTAAATATGGCCTGCATTCTTTCTTCCGAGATGTGTGTATTCACCCACACTAAAACACATTGTTTGCTGGAGCCCAGCTTATCAAGTGATCCAGCTCAGTGACCAGTCCTCTTCATTATTTACCACTTCTCCCAATTTTTATGTCATCTGCAAACTTTATTTTATGTTTTCCTCCAAATCATTCACAAAATTTTTAAATGGCACAGAGCCAAGAACTGACCCCTGTGGAACCCCACTAGAGATATACCTGTTTGATGATGATTCCCCATTTACAATTATGTTTTCAGGACTATCATTTAGCTAGTTTTTAATTCATTTAATGTATGCCATGTTCATTTTATCTTTCTAGCTTTATAAATCAAACGGTCAGAAGTATCCAGTCAAATGCCTTACAACAGTCTAAGTATATTACACCAACACTGTTACCTTTATCAACTAAATGTTTAGTCTCATCAAAAATATGTGGACTGGCATCAATAATATTGCCCTCCTTTCTTTGTATATTAATAGAGTCTCATATCGGTTGCTCCATTATCTTGCCCGGGATCACCATCAGACTGACCAGCCTATAATTCCCTGGGTCATCCTGTTTACTCTTTTAAAATATTGGCACATTATCTTACTTCCAGGCTTCCGGAACTTTTCCAGTATTCCAAACCTTACTGTAACCTGGGGAGAATGATACTGACCTCCTTTATAAAGCACTTTGCGATGTATTGATGAAAATCTCCATAAAAGAACTATGGATTATTATTATTATTCAAAGGCCCAATACTCCTACTCTTGTTCACGTTGAATGACTCCTAATCGTCCTAGTGATTCCAATGGGTAAAGTCCTTCTCAAAGTCCGTCACAAGAGGTGAATCAGGCCCTGAATGACCAAGTTGATAAATGTCACATCACTTACTGACATGACAATTCCTGAATTTAATGCAATAAGGAGTCCGGTGGCACCTTAAAGACTAACAGATTTATTTGGGCATAAGCTTTTGTGGGAAAAAAATCTACTTCTTCAGATGCGGGGGCACCTGAAGAAGTGTGGTTTTTTTTACCCAGGAAAGCTTATGCCCAAATAAATCTGCTAGTCTTTAAGGTGCCACCAGACTCCTTGCTGTTTTTGTGAATACAGACTAACACGGCTACCCCTCGATACTTGAATTTAATGCAGATTTTTGCATGAGCCAGAGTATCAGATAAGTTGCTAAAAACACAGACATAAATACAAAACCACTTTACTCATTAGAGGCATCAATGCTTCTATATAATGGGATCAACAGATGGTCAGGTTATACCACTCTCCGTAATCTGTTTTCAATGCACTAGATTGTATTACATTCCCTTAGACCATAATGCACTATATGAAGTTACTGAATATGCAAGGTAACCAACAGTGAAAAGATATGAATATTTATCTAATCAACACATATTGTTTCTGCACTCAATCCTTTTAAAGTTATTTTAAGGGTGCAGAGAGCATGTGGATGCTACCCTTTGTAATATTTTTATGCATCTAAATAAATAATTCAGTGTGCCCATGAAAAATGGATACTGTAGCCACATTACATACCTCATTGCTTTCATGTATGTTATGATCAATCATCTGAAGCAGGAACCACATCACATTCCTTAGAATGAACGTGGTGATCAGATTCCAGTGGATAATGTTTCTCAGGCATCTGATGCTCCTAACGGTGGAAAGGGGGAAAGATATGAGTCATTATACAATGCCCACTGCAAATCTTCATTGTTTGCCTTTGGTAAGTTGTGTCATGTGTTAGTAGCACACCTGCATTAATCCTGCCTCAGCTAGCGGGTGGATTTCTTGAGATCCCTTCCAGTGCAAGATGTCTATGATTCTATATGAAAACAACAGAGGGAAGTACAAAATGCAAAGCCATTTGAATAGCTGGCCAATGGAAATAACTCAAGGAAATTCAAAAATCAGTTGAACAAACACAAGCTACTTGCCTTTACTTTCGAGGCCCTCCACAGCCTATCCCAAGCTACCTATCCCTTCTCATATGCTACTGAAACATTGATTCCTGCCTCTGATCAGTCAACAATGCCAGCCTTCAACATCCACATGTTAAACCTTCAAACAAACACTTTTGTGCTTTCTCCCATGCTGTGTCTCATGCTTGGGAGTAGCTCCCCAGAACCATCCACAAAGCCACCTCATTTCCGCCTTAAAACTCCTTTCCCAAGATGCCTACAACAAAAAACCAGCCAATGGTTAGACAGCTGGGGTGCTAAGACCACTGCCCATAATGCTCACCAGTGTCATCTCGTTTTCCTTCTGCTCTTCTGTCCGCCAGCCTGTATCCACCTGTTGACTGTCTCTGGGCTAGTCTAAACTGGAACGTACAGTGGCATAACTATGTGTTGCAGGGATATGAAAAAATCCACACCCCTGAGAGATGCAGCTATTTTGATCTAACCCCCAGTGTAGACAGTATGAGGTCAATGGAAGAATTCTTCCATTGACCTAGCTACCACCTCTTGGTCTGTTAGATTACCTCCACTGATGGGAGAACCCCTCCCAGTGGCATACGTAGTGTCCACACTAAAGTGCTACAGTTGCACTTGTTGCTGTAGGACTTTAAGTGTAGACATATCCTTATACTTAGATTGCAAGCTCTTCTGGTCAGGGAATATCTTTGTTCTGTTTGTACAGCACCTAGCACAGAGAGGTCCCGGCTCACAACTGGAGCCGTCAGGCACTACCACATAAACATAAAATAGTGAAACTTCATCTCTCTCTGTTTTCAAAACACACCCTGTTAAGAAAGGATGAGTACTGAATGACAGGTTGGAGCAGGGCTCTGTAGAGAGAGAAAGCATGAGTGGCCATGCCTGGAATTGTGGCATGGTGGGGAAGATGGAGAAAGAAAGCACACACATGAACACAAGATAAACAATGTGCCAAGACTTCCATTTTTTCTGGTAAACTCTTCACTGTTACCTCATCCTGCCAACCTGCCTGTCCACCTGCTGCCTCTCAGACCATAATGTCTCTGAGGCAAAGACTGTCCTTGCGCATAGTGTACTGAATCCCTGATCCTTTCTCTGGGCTTCCTGGGTGCTATATCAAGAGTGCATGAGCGGGATTAAGGCCCTGATCCTGCCTAACGTTAACCACGCTGAGTAGCTTCAATGACGTCAAAAGGGCCACTCACATGCTTTAAGTTGAACACGTGCACAAGAATTTGCAACAGCTGGGCCTTAACAAGACTGAGAATGCATTTCTGGGGATGAGGTGTTGGTAGCATATGTTGCGCACTCACATTCTGCTGGAGTACGTCACGGTTAGGATCTTTACGGAACCTGCTGTGTATTTAGAGTGAGAAACATTTTAAAAAGCAGTACAGACTTTTAAAATATATTTATGCAAGACACAGCCTAGGGCGCTGAATATTTTTATTCCTTGATTGCACGCATGATGTTTGTCCCCAGAGGTTCAGAAGCACTGGTGTTTTTAAAAATCCAAACACTGCTGCATTGAAAGTCACAGGAGCAGTAAGACAACGCAACATGCATAGCCAGGGGCAGAAAAAGATGAGAAACAGTGACAAATTAGCACTAGGTAGCAAGCATCAGGGGAATAAATAGACTGTATAGAGATGGCAGGGCAGAACAACAGAAAATTAATGAAGTAAAGTCAAACACAAAAATACAGAGGGAGTTCTGGTCCCAGACACATGCAACAGGTGCTCTCATTTACTGCAATTGCATCTGAAGGTGATTGTTATTTAGAGTACAGTAGCATTGAGGGCCCAACTAAGAGAAGGGCCCCAATATGCTAGATGCCATACACAGACACGAGAGAAACCCCCTGCCTCACTGAACTGACAAGACTGCCAAAGAGACTATTATCATCACCATTTAAAACAGTGGAACTAAGGCTCACAGAGATTATTTAAATAACCTGCCCCAAAACATCTGAGGCACAGCCAAGAATTGAACCCAGCTCTCCTGAGGCCTAGCCCCAAAGAACTAACAAGCTCAACCAGATTCCCAGCCAATCTAGTCCAACACCCTGTCCCTTCCAATAGCGGGCAATAGATGCTTTCATGCTTCAGAGGAAGGTGCAACAAAAGCCTTAACCACACGACCATCCTTCTTATGAGAAAGGGATGAGAAAAATCCTGCGGTCATGGAGTTCCACACTTCCTCTGGCCTTGCTCCTGTAGCAATGAGTTTCACACTTCCTCTGGCCCTGCTCCTGCCCAGCCATCTCCTCCCCAGTCAGGTATCCTCTTCTGTTGGGCCCAAAGGTAAAGGTGGCTGGGTCATGGAGATATTCCTCCTCACCACCCAGGGTTCCTGCACAGATCTGTACACGGAGGACAGCATCTGCAGCCTGGCACCAGGGTTTAAAGATAATAACATTAAATTTTAAAAAGGAAGAAGGAACTCCAAGGGGACAAAATGGGTTAAGCCAGCAACAGATGGTAGATCACAAAACCCTGTGCATGAATGACATGAAAACAAGTTGAAGTACCATGGCAAGCGAAGTCTCTTTCTGTGTCAACAGGAAGCATGACACATTGGGTAAACAATGGCCGTTGTGCAGGATTTAGCTCAGCTTGCAGATACGTGGGAAATCAGGATAGTGGCACACAGGAAATACCTTCTCAGGACGACAGTGGATGTGTCAGAGGGAGGACTAGGAAGAAATAGGAGATCTGGGGCTTGTTGCTGAAATGCCATCTCAGCTGCAGCGGCAGATTTGTTAGCACACTGCTATGATTTGCTGATTCATAATTAACCCCCACCTCCCCGGGCCTACCATGAGGATTAAGAAGAAAGCTGCCACCATTATGTCAGAGTGGAATCTCCTGTTCAAATTGCTAATGCAGTTGCTGCCCTCTCTACTCCGTTTACCACCCTTGATATGTATCCACAGGCCAGTGGCTGGAATAGGAACTGTACGACCTTGTCACCAGAAGGAACGAAGCACAAGTTTAAAATTACAGAAGCCTGGCATGCAAATATGTCTCTCCTTTCCCTTCAGCAGGGACAATCCAGTGATCTAGGGTACAAATTTCTTCTGCCTAATTCTATCTTTATATCCATGTCCTTTACTGATCCTTCTTAGTTAAGGATAATTAAGTCAAAGGTTTAGATGCACTCCCTTCCCTTCACATTTCCCTGCTGCACAGTCCTATGAATGGTAAGAATCAGAAAGGAGATGACCCACAGACTTCAGGAATTCAGTTAGCATCACAGCAGAGCTATTGAGACTACTGAGGAGCTGGGAAAAGCCTATTGTAATAACAGACAATGTTCAGGGATCAGACCAGATGATCTGAAGCCAGGTCATTCTTGCCTCAAATCATGAATTCAATCTCTCAGTTACAAGTGACATTGCAGAACCACTTCATAGCAGTCCACCAGGGTCAGCAGAATGATGGGGCGGGGGGGAAGGGTCACCCTAAGAAATTGTTCCTGTGGTACGTACTCTCAATCCTGTGGAGACACTCCCACTGCAGCTGCTGACCCCAACGCCCGCCTGCTGAGTCTGTATCACTCAGCCTCTGCTTTCCCTCCCAGCCTGCCCTGGGGCAGCATCACTCCCCATCCCTGAGAGGGTACATGGGCTGCAGAAAGTAGTGTGAGGCTGCATAGGCCCCAGGGGGAGAGCCCTGAAGCAGGAGCCAGTCCCACAGCAGCGGGGAGGAGCAACAAATGGCTGCCCCACTGCACAGTGCACCCACTGTAGTTTGGCCCCACGGCCCATCTGTTGTGATGGGGGAGGAGGGAGGCATGTACGGTCAGTGAGTAGTGTGTTACCTGGTGCACAGAAGCCATGGGGCTAATCCTGAGCAGTGCAGCTCTGAGACCCTCTTTAACCAGATCGCATCACCACTCACTCAACTTTGGCCCTGCTATTCCCCTTGGTCATGACAGAGGACCAGCCTGGCTAAACCTGAGCAGGAGCAGGGTGCCCAGCGTGGCCGTTCCTCATTGCTGCCAATGGTACGCACTGCACACTAAGAGTGTACAGCTGCAAGCGCCAGGAGGGCTGGGAACAGAACTCAGGACCAAAGGAACAAGCTTCTACAACCCATGTGAATACCCACTTCATCGGATGCATGTAGTGGAAATTTCCAGGGGCAAGCAAGAAGCAGGCTAGAGATAACGAGGTTAGTTCATTCAGGGAGGATGAGGCCCTCTTCTAGCAGTTGAAGTGTGAGAACACCAAGGGAAGAGAAACTGGTTTTGTAGTTGGCAAGCCATTCACAGTCTTTGTTTAATCCTGAGCTGACGGTGTCAAATTTGCAGACAGTTTCTCTTTGAAGACTGGTCCTGAAGGTTTTTTTGCTGTAGGCTGGCTACCTTTAGATCTGCTATTGTAGGAAATAACAGGAGATATACCAATCTCCTAGAACTGAAAGGGACCTTGGAAGGTCATTGAGTCCAGCCCCCTGCCTTCACTAGCAGGACCAAGTACTGATTTTGCCCCAGATCCCTAAGTGGCCCCCTCAGGAATTGAACTCATAACATGGGGTTTAACAGGCCAATGCTCAAACCACTGAGCTATCCCTCCCCAGAGCTAGTTAAAAGATAGGAAAGAAAGGGTAGGAATAAATAGTCAGTTTTCAGAATGGAGAGAAGTAAATAGTGGTGTCCCCCAGGAGTCTGTACTGGGCCTAGTTCTATTTAATATACTCATAAATGATCTGGAAAGATGGGTAAACAGTAAGGTGGCAAAAACTGAAGATGATACAAAATTACTCAAGATAGTTCAGTCCCAGGCAGACTGCAAAGAGCTACAAAAGGATTTCTGAAAACTGGGTGACTGGGCAACAAAATGGCAGATGAATTCAATGTTGATTAATGCAAAGTAATGCACATTGAAAAACATAATCCCAACTATACTTATAAAATTGATGGGGGTCTAAATTAGCTGTTACCACTCAAGAAAGATCTTGGAGTCGTTGTGGATAGTTCTCTGAAAACACCCACTCAATGTGCAGCATCAGTCAAAAAAGCAAACAGAATGTTGGGAATCATTAAGAAAAGGATAGATAATAAGACAAAAAATATCATATTGCCTCTATATAAATCCCTGGTATGTCCACATCTTGAATACTGTGTGCAGATGTGGTGGCCCCATCTCAAAAAAGATATATTGGAATTGGAAAAGGTTCAGAAAAGGGCAACAAAAATGATTAGGAGTATGGACCATCTGCCATATGAGGAGAGATAAGACTGGGACTTTTCAGCTTGGAAAAAAGACGACTAAGGGGGGATATGATAGAGGTCTATAAAATCATGACTGATGTGGAGAAAGAAAATAAGGAAGTGTTATTTACTCCTTCTCATAACACAAGAACTAGGGGTCACCAAATTAAATTAATAGGCAGCAGGTTTAAAACAAACAAAAGGAAGCATTTTTTCACAGAATGCACAGACAACCTGTGAGGAACTCTTTGCCAGAGGATGTTGTGAAGGCCAAGACTAACAGGGTTCAAAAAGAACTAGATAAATTCATGGAGCATAGGTCCATCAATAGCCAGGATGGGCAGGGATTGTGTCCCTAGCCTCTGTTTGCCAGAAGCTGGGAATGGGTGACAGATTCCCTGTTCTGTTCGTTCCCTCTGGGGCACCTGGCCTTGGCCATTGTCAGAAGACAGGATACTGGGCTGGATGGACCATTGGTCTGACCCAATATGGCAGTTCTTATGTTCTTATGCTATTGCTACTCACACTAGCTGGACTCAAGCTCGCTCAGGTAAACTAGCACATGCTCAGCTTTGGCTGCATACACATACCCATAAAGGCAAAGCGACTGAGGTGAAGGCAGACACATGTTTCATGCTAGCCCTTGACATAACCTTAGTCCCAGATTTGGACCTTAGCGTCCAAAATATGGGGGTTAGCATGAAAACCTCCAAGCTTAGTTACCAGCTTGGACCTGGTACCTGCTGCCACCACCCAAAAAATTAGAGTGTTTTGGGGCACTCTGGTCCCCCTGAAAAACCTTCCCTGGGACCCCAAGACCCAAATCCCTTGAGTCTCACCACAAAGGGAAATAATCCTTTTTCCCTTCCCCCCTCCAGGTGCTCCTGGAGAGATACACAGACACAAGCTCTGTGAAACTACATAGAGAGACTCCCCCTCTCTGTTCCCAATCCTGGAAACAAAAAGTACTTTCCTGTTCCCCCAGAGGGAATGCAAAATCAGGCTAGCAATCCAACACACAGATCTCCCCGATTTCTTCCTCCCACCAATTCCCTGGTGAGTACAGACTCAATTTCCCTGAGTAAAGAAAAACTCCAACAGGTCTTAAAAGAAAGCTTTATATAAAAAGAAAGAAAAATACATACAAATGTTCTCTCTGTATTTAGATGATACAACACAGGGTCAATTGCTTAAAAGAATATTGAATAAACAGCCTTATTCAAAAAGAATACAAATCAAAGCACTCCAGCACTTATATTCATGCAAATACCAAAGAAAAGAAACCATATAACTTACTATCTGATCTTTTTGTCCTTACACTTAGAAACAGAAGACTAGAAAGTAGAAACTACTTCTCCAAAGCTCAGAGAAAGCAGGCAGACAGAAAAAAAAGACTTAGACACTCAATTCCCTCCACCCAAAGTTGTAAAAATCCGGTTTCCTGATTGGTCCTCTGGTCAGGTGCTTCAGGTGAAAGAGACATTAACCCTTAGCTATCTGTTTATGACAGCCCTAGTAATATATTATTTCCCTTTTTGTTGAAATACTAATTACTTTTTTTATTTAATAAAAAGAAATCCTGCCTATTTTTTATGCTCCCACTCGGATTCCTTCTTTTCCATTCTTTTATATTTACAATGTCCTGCACTGTTCTGAGTGCCCTAACAAGGATTCCATTTTCAGTGCCCGGGGGAAAGAATGTCACTGACGCCAAACGCCGAAAATTAAAAGGTTTGTACACTAATGCAAGGAGCCTAGGTAACAAGATGGAGGAACTGGAGTTACTCGTGCAGGAAGTGAAGCCGGATATTATAGGGATTACCGAAACCTGGTGGAATAGTACTCATGACTGGAGCACGGGTATTGAAGGCTATGTGCTGTTCAGAAAAGACAGGAAGAAAGGCAAAGGTGGGGGAGTAGCCTTGTACATCAATGATGAAATTAAATGTAGCGAAATAAGATGCGATGGAATGGATAAGACAGAGTCCGTCTGGGCAAAAATCACGCTGGGTAAAAAAGCAACTAGAGCTTCCCCTGAGATAGTGCTTGGGGTGTGCTACAGACCGCCGGGATCGGATTGGGATATGGATAGAGACCTCTTTAATGTCTTTAATGAAGTAAACACAAAGGGGAAATGTGTGATTATGGGGGACTTCAACTTCCCGGATATAGACTGGAGGACGAGTACTTGCACGAATAATAGGGGTCAGATTTTTCTGGATGTGATAGCAGATGGATTTCTTCATCAAGTAGTTGAAGCACCTACAAGAGGGGATGCCATTTTAGACTTGGTGTTGGTGAGCAGTGAGGACCTCGTAGAAGAAATGGTGGTAGGGGACAACCTTGGTTCGAGTGTTCATGAGCTGATTCAGTTCAAACTAGATGGAAGGATAAACAAATGTAGATCTGCGATTAGGGTTTTTGACTTCTCAAGGGCTAATTTTAAAGAGTTAAGGAAATTAGTTAGGGAAGTGGACTGGACGGAGGAATTAGTGGATTTAAATGTGGAGGAGGCCTGGAATTACTTTAAGTCACAGCTGCGGAGACTGTCGGAAGCCTGCATCCCGAGAAAGGGGAAAAGAACCATGGGCAGGAGTTGTAGGCCAAACTGGATGAGCAAGCAACTCAGAGAGGGGATTAGACAAAAGCAGAAAGCTTACAGGGAGTGGAAGGAAGGCAGGATCAGTAAAGAAAGCTACCTTGCTGAGGTCAGAACATGTAGGGATAAAGTGAGGAAGGCTAAAAGCCACATTGAACTGGAACTTGCAAAGGGAATCAAAACCAATAGTAAAAGGTTCTACAGCCACATAAATAAGGAGAAAACAAAGAAAGAAGAAGTGGGGCCGCTATACACTGAGGATGGAATGGAGGTTAAGGATAACCTAGGCATGGCCCAACATCTAAACGAGTACTTTGCCTCGGTTTTTAATAAGACTAGTGAGGAACCTTGCGATGATGGAGGGATGATAAACGGGAATGTGGATATGGAAGTGGATATTACCGCAACTGAGGTAGAGGCCGTACTTGAACAGCTCGATGGGACGAAGTCGGAGGGCCCGGACAATCTCCACCCGAGGATATTAAAGGAACTGGCGCGTGAAATTGCGAGCCCGTTAGCGAGAATTTTTAAGCAATCGATAAACTCGGGGGTTGTGCCGTATGACTGGAGGATTGCAAATGTAGTTCCTATTTTTAAGAAAGGGAATAAGAGTGATCCGGGTAATTATAGGCCTGTTAGCTTGACGTCTGTAGTATGTAAGGTCTTGGAAAAAATTTTAAGGGAGAAAGTAGTTAAGGACATAGAGGTCAATGGCAATTGTGACGAATTGCAACACGGATTTACTAAAGGTAGATCGTGCCAAACCAATCTGATCTCCTTCTTTGAGAAGGTGACGGATTACTTAGATAAAGGAAATGCGGTAGATATAATTTACCTAGATTTCAGTAAGGCGTTCGACACGGTTCCGCACACGGAGCTGTTAGTTAAATTGGAAAAGCTGGGAGTGAATATGAAAGTTGTAAGGTGGATAAGGAACTGGTTAAAGGGGAGACTCCAGAGGGTCGTATTGAAAGGTGAACTGTCGGACTGGAAGGAGGTCACCAGTGGAGTCCCTCAAGGATCGGTTTTGGGACCGATCTTATTTAACCTTTTTATTACTGACCTTGGCACAAAGAGCGGGAATGTGCTAATAAAGTTTGCGGATGACACGAAGCTGGGGGGTATTGCTAACACGGAGAAGGACAGGGATACTATTCAGGAAGATCTGAACCACCTTGTAAACTGGAGTAATAGAAATAGGATGAAATACAATAGTGAAAAGTGCAAGGTCATGCATTTAGGAATTAATAATAAGAATTTTGGATATACGTTGGGGGCGCATCAGTTGGAAGCGACGGAGGAAGAGAAGGACCTTGGGGTACTGGTTGATAGCAGGATGACTATGAGTCGCCAATGTGATACGGCTGTTAAAAAAGCAAATGCGATTTTGGGATGCATCAGGCGAGGTATTTCCTGCAAGGATAAGGAGGTGTTAGTACCGTTGTATAAGGCGTTGGTGAGACCCCATCTGGAATACTGTGTGCAGTTCTGGTGTCCCATGTTCAAGAAGGATGAATTCAAACTGGAACAGGTTCAGAGACGGGCTACAAGGATGATCCAAGGAATGGAAAAACTGCCTTATGAAAGGAGACTCAAAGAGCTTGGCTTGTTTAGCCTGGCCAAAAGAAGGCTGAGGGGGGATATGCTCGCTCTATATAAATATATCAAGGGGGTTAACGTTAGGGAGGGAGAGGAATTATTTAAGTTTAGTACTAATGTAGCCACGAGGACGAATGGGTACAAACTGGATATTAAGAAGTTTAGACTTGAAATTAGACGAAGGTTTCTGACCATTAGGGGAGTGAAGTTCTGGAATAGCCTTCCGAGGGAAGTAGTAGGGGCAAAAGACTTTCCTGGCTTTAAGACAAAGCTTGCTAAGTATATGGAGGGGATGTTATGATAGGATCATTAATTTGGGCAATTGATCTTGAATTACCACCAGACAGGTCTGCTCAATGGTCTGCGGGGAGATGTTGCATGCGATGGGTACTGAGTTGCTGCGGAGAATTCCTTCTTGGGTGCTAGCTGGTGACTGTTGCCCACATGCTCAGGGTTTAGCTGATCGCCATATTTGGGGTCGGGAAGGAATTTTCCTCCAGGGCGGATTGGCAGGTGCCCTGGAGGTTTTTCGCCTTCCTCTGCAGCGTGGGGCACGGGTCGCTTGCTGGTGGTTTCTCTGCAGCTTGAGGTCTTCAAACCATTTTTGAGGATTTCAATAACTCGGTCCTGGGATAGGGGTTGTTATAAAATTGGATGGGTGGGGTTCTGTGGCCTGCCTTGTGCAGGAGGTCAGACTAGATGATCAGATTGGTCCCTTCTGACCTATGAGTCTATAAGTCTATGAGTCTATGAGTCTAAAACTGCTAACAAGCATAACACACTCAAAATTCTTCCAGCCCATCTTCAAGGCAGGTAGATGGCAGGGTATCAGACTGGCTGATGCAAAGCCACAATCAGGCATTTAAGACATCTAACTGACCTAAATTTTATGAGCAAAAAGTGAAGCCAGGGTTGGCAAACCCACCATTACTTGGCATACCCTATCGGGTGGGAGCAAAATTACTATACTATTTCTGTACAGGCTTATCCTGGAGCTGTTGAAATCAATGGTAAAGTTCCCATTAAGTTCAATGGCTCAGAATCAGACCCCTAAAAAGAATTTACATAACAATGTTCGTATCAAACGTATCCTTTTAATTCATTCCCGGTTCCCTCCATCATTGTATCCATACATTTGTGGTTTTAATATGGAGCCTGTGAAGCCCTTGTTTTCAAACGAGCCCGATTCAGTGAGGACACACATAATTAAAATTAGCAATCATACTAATGTGCCGATGATGTAGAAAGCTAGTTGAATTAATAGAATAATCTTCATGGAATTAATTGAAAACAATGACTTTACTGAAGGCGCCTGGTGGCCTCCTATTAATTCATGTACCGTTCCAATAATAATGATGTCCAATTAAAGAATCTGTTGAAAAGTCTGCCATGAAAAATTTGGCAGGAGAAACCAAACAGAGCTTTGCTGGACTTTCGCATTCACTGAATGTTACAAGCTGCTAGTGGAAGTCTTCAGCAATATTTAATAAACCACTTCACAGATGGAACTCTGGCCTCTTTTGCTTTTCCTAGGCTATGCAAAGCTAATGGGCACACCATACATGGCTCAGATTGGGAAGGCTGCCTTTAAATCCACCCCTTTCCCAGGCTCAAGACCTGTTTCGGTCCACTACTTTCTTTAGCCTGTGTCCAGGCATCCTCAAGTACACTGGGGCTTCCCCAGGGGACGTATGTTGTGATCTGGCTGTGTATTGGTACTCCTAACAGTTTACAGACAGCGAAGGCATCTGGGTGGTTTGAAAGGAAAATGGTCGTGTTGGTGACAGTTGCCTAGGAGAGCAGAAATATTCCCAAATGTAAGGTTAGGGGAGCCATGTGGGAAGTACTGCAGATGCTCATTCTGGATACTTTCTCTATTGCAGGAGAATAACGGGCCAGTTACTGAGGTTAGAGCTTAATGTGCTGAAGGAAGGGAGAGAGAGCCAGTTAAGTCAAGGGTTAATATGTAAATAGACTAATAATAAACAAGGCTTAGGTTTAGTTGCAACATATTTCATATCTACAGTATTTTAAACCACTCCCAGCGAACAGATTATGGCAGGCAGCTGAGCTCTGCTGCCTTTTCTGAAGCTCATTTCTTCTGCATTCTAGCTGATTCTCAATCTCCACATGCCGAATGTGGTCGCTGTTTTGCAGTTCACGTGTTAAGACACACACGCTATTACTCCAAGTTTCAAAATGTCCATGTAAACAATGAAGCACCAAGAACAACTGTAGCACTCAGTGACTGTAAATGTTCATTGTTAGCAATAGTGCGGAGCGTTGCAGGGCTGGGTGACACTGTACTTAGGAGTAGTACAGCCCTGAGCAGGAGATGACATGTGAAACTGGCCTGTGACAGGAGTAGCCTTGGGAGGTAGCTTCAGTTTCTTCCCTGCCTTCTCCTTGCCCTGGAGGTTAAGAGGGGGAAGTGTGTGTCTGTACGAGAATAGTAATATACCAGTATTCAACTATGCCATCCCTGCACCAGTTCAGCTATGGTGTCCTGCATATAGGGATGGGGAAAGCGGGCAACTGTTGACACATTCCCCCCTCCCGCCCAGCCACCTGCACCAGCATAGGGCTGTTGGGGAGCAGGAACACAGTGCCTCCAGAACCGAGGTGCAGGTGGCCTGCAAACTGGTATAGGGGTACTTACTTTCCCAGAGATGTGCAAGCCTAAATCACAAGCCAGCATATAGCAAATCAAGCCACAGTCCTTGCTTTAGTGATCTGACAATCCGAAGTGATCATGATAAGGACACTGGGGAAGAAAGGACAAGGAGGAGGAATACGCAGGAGACAGCTATAGGGTTGCCAGTAGGCTGGTGCAATGTTTGAATATCGGGGCGGCAGTGTGACCTAATAGCCTAAGGCCCCAAACTAAGCTTCAGGGGGCCTGGGTTCTATTCCTGGCTCTGCTGCTGGATGAGCTTGAGGAAGTCACTTCACCCCTACCCTGTGCCTCAGTTACCCCATTTGTAGAATGGGCTAATGATCCTGACCATGCTTTGAGGTCTACTCATAGACTTTAAGGTCAGAAGGGACCATTATGATCATGTAGTCTGACTTCCTGCACAATGCAGGCCACAGAATCTCACCCATCCACTTCTATAACAACCCCCTAACCTATGTCTGAGTTACTGAACTCCAAAGTGCTATCTAAGAGCCAGATATTATGCTCAAGGTTACGATTTAGTCATGGGTATTTTTAGTAAATTTATGGACAAGTCATGGGCAACAAATAAAAATTCACAGCCCGTGGCCTATCCATGACCTTTACTGTAAACACCAGAGATTAAATCTTAGCGGGGGGGGGGGGGGAGGCCAGGAAACCGCTGCTCAGGGGGCCAACCAGGGGCTGCTGCTCTGGGGGACCTCTAGGGCACCCCTGCTCCGGGGGGCCCCAGGGCCAGCGCCACCACTAGCTGCTGCTCAGGCCATCTGTGTCCACCATGTAGGGTGACCAGGGGTCTGGTTTTCAACGGGAACTTCCAGTCAAAATGGGACTCTTGCGGCTCCGGTCAGCACCGCCGACCAGGCCATTAAAAGTCCGGTCGGCAGCGCTGCAGCATTAAGGCAGGCTTCCTGTGGCACTCCAGAAGCAGCCAGCAGGTCCAGCTCCTAGGTGGCTTTGGTTTTGTGTGGTTATTTGATCATGAATTTAAGTCTTTCAAGGTTGTTATCTTTATTGAAGATTTTTCTCTCCTGGATATTTGTGAAAAAAAGAATGAGAATTTTGGATTTTGGCAAATGCAAGAAACAAAACAAGAAAATTATCTTACAAAATAGTGGGAATGTTCAGAAAAGCTACAGTATAAAATGCACACGAAGAAAGGAAGGGAAACAAAACGGGATTTTAGAAAGGGAAGAATCTAGGGATCTGATAAAAATACAGGCTCCAGTCCTCTATGCATGACAGAAAATGCTTTCACGTGCCCTTGTTCCATGGTATAGAGTTCTCACATAAAGCTGGTTTAGTTCGTGGTCTGATCCACTGCTCAGTTTCTGGTTTTCCTGATTCCCAATGTCTCAGATTGTGGCTGTGTAACTATCATGCTTATGCTTATCCAGGTGAACCCCCCTCGCTCTTGATTTGAATTTTCCGGGCCTGAAGGTTGGGAAGCAATCTCTGGCAGGAGGGGGAGGAGTGGGGGAAAGAAGGAACAGCAGCAGCTGGCTGGAGGAAAGAAGGCAGGAACCGGAATGGGTCGGGAGCTAAGAAGGCACACAAGGAGACCCAGAAGAGCTGCTGGCTCTCCGTGCCAGCCAATAGGAGAGCACAGGGCCATGGATGCATTAGGAAGAAGCTATGTGCCAACAGCCAGGAGGACAGTGAAGGATGGTGACTAATGAGGAATCCAGCAGGACAGACCGTTGGGGATGGCTACACATTGAGGGGTTTCTGCTTTCTGGAAACTAAAGGGTTAAATTGCCTTTAAATCTTCCCCATAGTTTAGGCATGTCATACATAGTCCAGAAGAGGAGTACGGCTCCAGCAGCAATTCCCAAACAGATGGATTTTTACGCTGGGAAATGCTAAGAAAAGACATTCACAGTCGCCACCCAAGCAATCAGCCTGGGAACACAGTCCCCAACTCAGCAAAGCACTTCAGTGTGCCTGTAAGCGGTTTGCTGAGTAAAGAAGGACTCAAGCAGCCGCTTATGTTCAGTGCTGAACCAGGGCCACGACCTATTCAAAGCAAACCAACACTCCTCAAATGGCCTAAGTAACTCTATTGAGCAGACTCTATGGAACTACAAAATCCTGACACCTTCTCCAAGGTCTCAATTTTTGTAATCATAAAGTGTATAAGGAGTTTTAACGTATCAGGGTCATATAGGCAGCACTGATGGATGTAGACCAAGAGACTTAACTAATACATTGCACTGTTGCCATACGCTGTAGTCACCAGTCCAGGGAGCATCCATTACCAAATATTTTTATGATTTATAAAGCTGGAATAGGCAAGCTGGAAATCCAGTAGGCTAACACCGAGGCCGATTTTGTCCCATGACTTAGTTAATGTGCTGCATCTGAGTGCATGACATGGCACTGCTTCATTATCCTCTCCTTCTTCTATGCAGAAATGGATCAGAGAAAGTTAATTTTATACTTAAGCAGTGATGGCACAGATTATGCTTTTTTGGTCTGACTACGTACATCACTAATTACATGATAACATCTCATGTTTTTATATATACCCCGTCCAGAAAATTCTTGCATGTGTCATCATCTGTCTTATGATTTCTACCGAAAATATAGCACAATTTTAAAGGACTACAGAAGAAATTTGTACAAGGTAATTCTTCACACTGATACCCCAGTGACTCAAACATCCCCTGAAAAATAAAATTGAAACACTAACACAAAGAAATCAGGCAAATAAAACAAGCAATTAATACCCTAAGTAGATTTTTCTTTAACCTATAAAGGGAGAAGTGCCAGAGATGCTATAGAGTCCAACAGGGATTTTGCAATTGCTCCTGATTTTATTTGGAAGGCATCCAGATACCATGGTGATGGGTGGCAGGACAAAACCCTAAAATTAGATTAGATAAAATAGAACACGGTGTGCGCACATACACTGAACATCTGCATTGACACTGAAGTCAATGAGAATTGCAAGTGCTCAACGTTTCTGGGGAAAAAATCAGGACTTTTCTACATAAGTGTCTAATTTTAGAGACCCAGGTTTGAAAATATTCATTCTGGTTGCTCTTTTCACAAATACCTTATGTCATTGGCTCTTAACCATTCCTACTGTACCCTTTTCAGGAGCCAGATTTGTCTTGTGTACCCCAAGTTTCACCTCACTTAAAAACTACTTGCTTAAACGAAAATACAAAAGTGTCACAGCGCAGTACTACTGAAAAATTGCTGACTTTTTCATTTGTACCATATAATTATAAAATCAATCTATTGGAATATAAATATTGTATTTACATTTCAATGCAGAAAATATAAAGCAGCATAAACAAGTCATTGTCTGTATGAAATTTTTGTTTGTACTGACTTCACTAGTATTTTTTATGTAGCCTGGTGTAAAACGAGGCAAATGTCTAGATGAGTTGATGGAAGACCTCTATCCCTGGTAAAGAACCACTGCCTTATGTTAGGATCTTTTGTAAAGTAAATGATGCTCACAGCTGCTGATTTACACTTACCACTATCATGGTTAGAAACTGAAATTTCGACTTTGTTTACGATAGGGAAATATTTCAAGAACTTTCCCAGCATTTCCAAGACTAGTTGACCTCCACGGGTATTAGCAACAGAGAGAGGACTAGGGTAGACGGGCCTCTGGCATGTTAGGAAATGTGTCATCTAATCTTGCATAAAGCAGATCTATTCAATATGGTGCTTAAAAGGCTGGCACCCCGTTTATACTAGGGCTCCCAATGCTGCTAATACCAGTAGTGCTGAACCAGCGTTAGCTATAACAGGGAACTCTTTAAAAAATCTCCTTGTTTTAGACTTGGCTTATGGGTGTGTAGTCCATTAACACAGCCCTGCATACATACACTGTTAATGGTTTGTATTACCATAGGACCTAGATGCCCCAAGTCTCATTGGAACCCCACTGTGTTAAGTGCTGTACATAATTCCTGCCCTGAGAAACACACAGTCTAAACCAGAGGTGGGCAAACTACCATCCTGCCCAGTCCTTGAGCTCCTGGCTCGGGAGGCTAGCCCCGGCCCCTCCCCTGCTGCCCCCCTCCCCCACGGCCTCAGCTCACTGTGCTGCCAGTGATCTGGGTGGGGGGCTGCGTGGCAGGCTCTGGCCAGGTGGCACGTTGCCAGACATGCTGCTCTGAAAGGCATGGTAAGGGGACGGGGAGCAGGGGGTGGGTTGGATAAGGGGCAGGGAGTCCTGGGGGCAGTCAGGGGATAGGGAGCATGGGGCAGTTGGATGGGGCGGAGGTTCTGGGGGGCGGTCAGAGGACGGGGAACAGCGGGTTGGATAGGCTTGGGGGCCTGTCAGGGGGCGGTGGTGTGGATAGGGGTTGGGGCTGTCAGGGGACAGGGAGAAGGGGGGGGGGTTGGATAGCGGGTGGGGTCCTGGGGTGAGCGGTCAGGGGCAGGGGGTCCCAGGAGGGGGCAGTCAGGGGACAAGGAACAGGGGAGTTTGAATGGGTGAGGGGTCTTAGGGGAGCAGTCAGGGGGCAGGAAGTGGGAGGGGGCAGATAGGGGGCAGGGGCCAGGCTGTTTGGGGAGGCACAGCCTTCCCTACCTGGCTCTCCATACAGTTTTGGAATCCCAATGTGGACCTCCAGCCAAAATGTTTGCCCACCCCTGATCTAGACAGACAAAGGATGGGAGGGGAAAGAGGAAGACAGTGAGATGCCCAAGGTCGCAGAGTAGGTATGTGGCAGAGCAAAGACTAGTATTCAGGTTTCTCAGACCAATGCCCTTGCCCCTAGTCCATACTGCATCTGATGTACTATAGGAGCTTCAGCCCTTTTGTTCCCTAACACAAAAGGTTGTAACAATGCCTCTCTAGTATCTAATTAGGCAGCGTTTCTTTGCAGAGATCTTTCCTTCAGTCTTGCAGCAGGAGGGAACCCTTCAACATAAACACATAATGGACGGTGCCGAATTCTGCATCCTTAAAGCTACAAACTGAGTGCTCAGCTTCAGTCTCGCCCTGAGCATCTTTTTAACACATCCTGGCACTGCCAGCTTTTGTAACAGAGTCTCAAATACGCCACTTGTTTAAGTCACCATTTAAAGGCATTTTTCATTTTTCATGCCCTGCTGTGATAACTGGCAGACAGAAGTGGATTAAATGAGGTTAGCGAGAGAATGGCATAATGCACACACCTGCTACATTGCATTCATCAGAGGGAATTGCTCTTTTCCCTTGCAAGTGTGAGTGCTGCTGTACAGAAAAGTATATTCAGATGCGTAAATGTCTGAGCCTATATTGCTATGATCACATCAAATGTGGCGAACTTTTAAGTTTCAGTCAGTATTAATTCTGCAAGGTCTCTGCGCAATTTGATCAATTCCCTAGTGTTCAGTATTTGTTAATGCAATGTCCTAGCACTCCATGTTATTAAGCCATCTCTGCAGGGATGCGCTGCCTCTCCCTTGACTGGTTTCTGTATGCCACTCAATCATCTCTTTCATCCTTACCAGCGATACTGCATCAGCTGGCAGAGCTTTCTCAGCAGCCTATGGATCAAGACAGTCAAAGGGACTTCCATGACTTGGGGGAATGGAGACCAGGCCCTTCTGCTTCCAAATACACAGGCTCTTATCAGAGAAGCCAAAGGGGAATCTTGGTTAGTCCCCTCATGGGGTTTCAGAGCCCAGGCAGCAGCCCGAGCCCAAATGTCTACGCTGCAATTTTTATTTCTGCAGCCCGAGCCCACTAACTGGGCCAGCCGGAGCCATGCCGTGGGTCTTTTATTGTAGTGCAGAAGTACCCACCGACACTTAGAGCTGGCTGAAAAACGGCAAACATCTTTCATGAAAAACATTTGAAATATTTTGGAAAAAAAAAAGGCAAAAATGTGAAAGTTAGAAAAAATGAGACCAGTTCTACAAACACTTAGAGCATCTTATTCCAACCCCTGGAGAGCCTGGCTACGCTTACACCAGCCTTGTAAAATTCTGTTTGCCCCAAGTCAGCAACTTTGTCAGGCAAGCACCTCCTGCCAGTCACCACCACGGCATTAAGGGTGGTCTCAAGAAGATTTTTGTGCCTGGGCTGATAAATTCTCATGATAATGTTGCAAGGCTGCACGTATACAGCAATGAGCACGTTAAGACTTTCTTCATTTTCATGTAAAAACCTGTAGCCTGACTCATTCAAACATGAGCTCACATTTTCCCTTTTCCACCTAGAGTTCTTAAAATTCACAGAGTTTTACCATCCACTCTTGGCACAGCAAGGATGCAGGCTTTCCCCAGAGCAAAAGTTATAACAACATTCGTTCCTGGCTGCCGGGTCTCAGTGATCAATGTGGTTGGTCAGTGTTAATAACGGTCATTGACAGCTGTCTAGCTGCAAGCTTTCACAGCATCCTTGTCTTACAGGAAGGAAATTATTTTACAAGGGAGTTAATGATTGCCACGCACCGCCCCCCCAGGGTGCCAGTCACATGTCAGGTGTACTACCACTTGAAGGCAAGCACTGTAGGTACTAGCCCTGCTGGGTCCCAAAAACCACTTAGATACATGGCTACGGGAAAGGGTCCTTTACCAGTGTTGGTAGGAAAGGGAAGGGCAGTCTAGTGGAGATGGGACTTTTCAGGCCTAGTGCCTGAGATGCTCCCTCCAGTCCAGTCTCTAGACAAACAAATAGGAGCTTACGGGTTTCTAAGCCAGGCTCAGTTAGTCTCTCTCATTGGGGCCCCTCCGCATTGGCTCCTTGTGCAGCCACTGCTGCTCCCCCACACAGACTTGCACCCAGGCACAGCCTGGTCCAGACGCAGCTCTGCACATGGTTCCTGGGCATTC
This sequence comes from Gopherus flavomarginatus, assembly GCF_025201925.1. Lineage (NCBI taxonomy): Eukaryota > Metazoa > Chordata > Testudines > Testudinidae > Gopherus > Gopherus flavomarginatus. Next base: position 12,021,518 of record NC_066618.1, on the reverse strand, counting down.
TGCTTCGAATTCAGCTTCTCTCCAGCTCCCAGCTCGCCACATGGCTGCTGCTTCAGCTTCTCTGCAGCTCCTGGCTACCCGGGCAGCTGCTGCTCTCATAGGGTTGTCAACTTTCTAATTGCACAAAACTGAACACCCCTGCCCTGGCATTCTCCGAGGCTTTGCCACTTCTCTGAGGTCCCGTCCCCTGCTCGCTCCATCCCCCCTCCCTCCATCACTGGCTCGCCCCCACTCTCACTCACTTTCACCAGGCTGGGGCAGGGGTTGGGGTGTGGAGGGGGGTATGGGCTCTGGGCTGGAGCTGCAGGCTCTGGGTGAGGCCAGAAATGAGGGGTTCAGGGTGAAGGAGAGGAGTCCAGGCTGGGGCAGGGGGTTGGAATACAGGGTAGGTGGGATGTGGGTTCTGGGGTGGGGCTCTGGCTGGAATGTGGGTTCTGGGGTTGGGCCAGGGATGAGGGATTTGGGGTGAAAGAGGGGGCTCTGGGCTGGGGCTGAGGGGTTCAGAGTGTAGGAGGGGGTGTGGATGTGGGCTCTGGGGTGGGGCAGTGAGTTGGGGTTTGAGGGGGGTTGCGAGGTGTGGGTTCCGGGAGGATGTTTGGGTGCAGGAGGGCACTCTGGGCTGGGGCAGGGGATTGGGGTGCAGGAGGAGGTGCACTTGGTTATGTGTGGGTAGGATCTGTGTCTGCAGAGGGATGACTTAAGCCTTTAATGTCTGGTGCCTAGAATATGCAGCCCTTGAGTTAACATGGTAGCAAGGCACCATGCAATTGGCACTGAGTAAGACTCCAAAGCACACTGCAGAAGACAAGCACCATGGAACAAACACACCTGGCCCCTGCAGAGAGAGCCCACTGCTTCTTTTAAATGGTTATTATTCCTCGTGAACAGATGCTGGGCTGGCAGCACCAGGGAAGGAGGTCCGCTGCTCTGCCCCTAAAACAGCACAGGTTTACCTGGCACTGCCTCAGCCTGGACCTTGAGGGACCACCTTAAGGAATGAGATGGTAGTTTAATCTCTTTGTCTGTTAGAACATTGGCTTCTCTGATAAGGACATCTGGTTCACTGGCTACTCAACTGATAGTCCACAGCCCTATTTCACACAGGCCATTAAAGAGTCATCAGGTGGTAATGATTTGTAAGTCACTTCTAGCTTTGGGCCTGATGCTCTCTTCTACCTGCCCTGCCAGACTAAAAGAAAAGCTGACAGATTGGGGGTAGGTGGAGCAGCAGCTCCACAGTGTACTCCCCATCCACTGGAGCTTTCCTTCCATGGCAACTGTGGCTTGGGAGCAGGCACGTCACAGAGCTAAGGACATGGGGTTGGAGGGGGAAGGGGAGAGGAGGAAGATAGCTAGAAGTAAACAGGTCTGGTTCTGGCAGATGGTTCTACTACTGCTTGTAGCATTTAGTCCTGCTTATTTTATGAGAGAATATTCTGAATTCCCTTATTTTTTGCTACTTAATCAATGCCCTCACACATCCAGAATAAAAAAAAAATCAAAAAAAAAAAATAGAAAAAAGCCACCACTGTTTCGCTTGTAGAACAATTTTTTAAGGAAAATATGTGAAATATTTTTTGGGTAAAAAAAAAGAACTGCACAACAGGAATCTGGATCATGGACAATGGACCCGATCCTCAGCTGCTGTGAAGGCAGCTGCGCTGAGATCAATGGAGCTTATGCTGATTTACACCAGCCAAGGATCCAGTGCAATAATCATAAGGACTTTTGATACTAAAATGACCCAGATGTGTGCTGTATAGTACCACAGATGATCATTTAAAAACATGTTAGTATTAGATAATATATTAATTCATGGCATCAATAAAGGTAGCAGATACTACAGTGATGAACATGGGATATGAGTCTATCTAGAACAGAAACCACTAAAATACTGCAATCATTTTTAATACAAAACTCTGAAGTTGACTAGTGGGCTTAAGGCTGGACTTAAGGCTCAAGGTTTACAAGGCAAAAAACTAATTTACAAGAGAGCAACTAGGTTACTTCTAAATTAGAAGCTAGGCAAATTACACATTTATGAAGAATTATCTAATTGCAGCTTCCTTATTTACCTAGGCATTTATAAAAGATTTAGATTCAGAGAGGGAATGTAGTTAAAATGAATTATTTGCATCTTTTATTAGATAAAAATTAACCAAGGTGCCCAGACATTATGGTGATTAATGATATAGAAACAGTAAAGAGTCTGGAAGGTTAAAATGTCAGATGCCTTCTTGGAGAGCTCTCAGATATATTGGACGATAATGTTTTTTCTTCCACTATTCTAGTATAGATGTTCCATGAAAAAATTTGGTGTGGGGGGGAAAGAGGAGATGATGGGTCAGATGTTGATAAATTCGTTACTCTTTGTAGGGTGGCCCAAGAGCAGGACTTTGAGTAGGCGCCGGAGCATGATTGGCCAAATTCTGCAGCAATGTTAACTCATGCCATCTTCATGAAAAACACCCTTCACTGCCATCATGTAATCCCTACAAAAGCCACACACAACTATGGCTCCCAGTTGAAAACAGTCAATGATGTAAAATTAACCAGTGGTTCTGCCAGCAGTCCCATATCCTCTCCCCAGGCCTTGCTCTCCTGGTGGTAACTTCTGCTCCCAACATAGAGGAGAGCTCATATCTGGTTTCAGTGATTCACCTGTCCTGGGCCCTGGCTGCCCAGTGATGATGGTGGTATAAGAACCTACACAAAAGAGAAATCTGAAGGTCCTTATTCAGTTTATGCACAGTTCCTATTTAGGTGAACGCCTAAGGATTTCAATGGGAGAAGGATCATTTCTGAGCACTGTAAAAGGTGGAGGAAGTTGATAGTTGCCATGATGGGCTTGATCCACTGAAGTCAATGGTAAGACTCCACTGAGTTCTCATTGGCTCATGCCCAGTTCGTACATGCAGTTCCTGATTGCGTGCAGATGATTATGCGCATGCCCATTGAGAACGCTGGCTAGGCTGGTGAAGGGACTTAACAGAAATTAACACGGGTGGTGCCAACAAGGGTTTTCGTCAAAGGACAATACACGTGACCAAAACAGAGATTTAGTCCAGTCCCAGAACCCTGAGTGCAAGGCTCCCTTCCTTCTCACGGGCAGGCTCCTGCATCTCTCTCTCAAGCACCAATGTATAGTGCTTCCTCTGAGAGCCAGTGCAAGAGCCAGGGGAAGCTACAATTAGAATCAAGGTTTATTCTTTGCAGGCTGGTCACTGGGGGTGACAATCCCAAACACTTAGCGAGTTTTCATCCCAACTAATGGTGGCGATGGAACAGGTAAAACTGATCCAAAACCCACTGGAGTCAAAGGAAAGACTCCCAATGACCCGAGTGGGCTTTGGATCAGGCACTCACTCATCAGCTAGCATGTAACACGCCTCATTTCCATGCATTTGCATAGCAATTTGCAAGCTGACCCACTCAAATACCAGCTCACGTATCCTTCCCTTATCAAGCGCTCTTTGCATTCACAGGTTCTCTGCTGTAGCATTAAATCATTGAGTTTTACTTCTGAATACAAATAGGGCTCTTAGCACAGAGCAGTAGCACATCACTGATATATTATATGCACAGTAATCAGTGGAAATGCCATACACAGTGAGAAGAATTAGATCTATATAGTTTTCCAACACCATACACAATCTGGAGGATGTTATCACAGGGACTGAGTAACATGAAATCGTCACACACCCAAGAAAATTAACCGAATATGAATAGATTACTCACCTCAAGCACAAGAAAAGCATAAAGGCAAGAATCAGCGCTCCTATAGATATACAGTGCCCCAGGTAGTTTATGATGAGAGCAATCTTGTAATGGAGTGCATACTTCCTCTGGAGACAAAGAGATAACATGATTAAATCAGCAGAGTCTCGGGGCACCGACATTAAGGAACAGTTAATCAGTTTAGGAAACGATAATTACTTTTCTTGATTGTAAGATGATGTTATTATAATGACCCAAGGGCTACAGTTTATGGATTAGCCAAGCATATTGTCCAGACATAAACAAGCAGTTCTAACTACAACGTATGTTTCATTTGGATTTTTTTCCATACAGATCTGGCCAAACAGAACTTTTCTCTGGAATTTCAAAAGGTTTCAGTATTACCTGGCTTAAATCTTCACACCTTAAAGCCAGCTATGGTGTCAAAGGCACAGGACACTCTGGAAAGACAAACTTCTCACGATTCCGACAGGAAATGAGATGGCAAAATTAATTTCTTTGTTAGATGTTCAGATATTTATTCAGTAGCCAGTGTTAAAGTTAGGCTGGTTTCCCATATATTAACTCTAATGGTTAAACTTTGCTCATGAAAATAAATAATAAATAATATTCTGTGTCACTGAAGCACTTTGCAAACTAAGGGTCTGAGCCTTCAAAATCATATTTGAATTCATAAAGATTTGAAAGAGCTGGAATCTGGTGATCTGAGCACAGGACCGGGAGACCCCAAATTCTAAACCCAGTTTTGACAGTGATTGCTCTGTGGCAAACTTTCATGTACATTTCTCTCTGTCACAAGGTATTGTAAAAATAAATCAGATAGGCCCTGATCCTGCAGACACAGGTCTAATTTTAAGCACATGAATACGCCCATTGAAATCAATGGGATTTGTTTTGTGTTTAACTGATTAATTTTTACAACAAATACATAAAAGATTGCCTGTAGTCAGAAGGAAGCAGCCCATATTTCATGCTAGTGGGTGGTAAGAATGCAGTATTAAAATGAACACTAGCACTGGTAGAAAGCCAGCAAAGATTTTCCATTGAAAATTTTAAAGTAAAAAGAGAAACATTTTCCTTTTATTCCAATTTTTCATTGAATATATAAGTTTTTTGAGTAAATGGAAAATTTTCCGTTTCTCCCCCCTTTCTATCATTTTCCCCTCCTCACACTTGGTCCCACTGGAAGGCAAAATTAAAAAAAAAGAGAGAAAGGGAGAGGAAGCTTCAGAAAATGAAAAGCAATTTTTTTTTTGGTTGTCAAAACCCAACAATTTCAGTTTCCCATCAAAACTCCCTTAGGCCAAAATGAAAATTTCCATCAAAAATTCTCATTTCAGTTGAAAAATCCTTTGTGGTCACATAAGGTTTTGAGGAATGATTTTCTAACAGCTGAAGTAAATAGCTTTCTCAGTGGTGAAAAATGAACCCCCCCGCCCAACAGGTCCCTAGAAAGACTGCCCTGCAGGCAACATTTTCATGATCAAATCTACCTAAGTCTTCAGCAGACAGCATAATATGCTGTCCTTTGAGAGAACTAAGTTATATGTGGAGGGGGAGTTAAGTGCATTCTGAAATCCCCTAAACTCTCATCCTCATCTGCCCATTTCTGAATAGCCCTGAGAAAGAACAGAAACAAGAATCAAACAACCTGACCTTTATTATACCAATGTCATCGGATAACCAAAGGGGTAAGGAATGGCTTATAATTTGAACTGTACCTAACTCATCAAATGGCAGTTTGCATACATCATTCATGTAAAATATATTGATCCGATGCATTATAGTCTTTATTTTTTGCTTAAATGCCATTTGAGTGCTAAGCACTTTCTGGAATAATATAATATTTCCTCCTGCCTAGAAGAGCTTACATTGTAAATTAGATATTACTCATCTCATTTGTGTCATAACTATTATTTTAACTTTGCACATACTGTACAGTGTTACAGTTTTGAAGACAAACTTTGAAATATGAACTTCCTTTTCAAACACTGGCACCAGGGAGGAAAAAGGACCACCTTTGCTGTTGATAATGCTAAAAACAGACTCAGGTTTTCCCCAAGGCAAACTCAGAACCCGTAGAGAGAAACATGGTATTAATGCCTGTAAAACACTGGGCTGATATGGTGGTAAAGCCACCCATGGCCCGTCTATGCTAGAGTTCACATCACATGTAGAAACTGGAGCAACAGCAGCAGTGCTGCAAAACGTTGACACATTTTTTCCTACAGCCAACCTACCCATCCCCCCAGTCAATGAAAGCTCTGCTAATGAATGGTATATTGCAGCCCCAACCCCGCCCTTCCCCATGTCTTGTTCACATAGAGGATAATAATCTACTGCTGCTGCCAGACAGATGACACCTTCAGTTCAAGTAGCTGATGTCAGTTTTGCACTGCTGAAGTTACCAGGGTAAAATCCTGCTGCTAGCTCACGAGGCAGCTCCTAACACTAACAAGTGGATGAAGAGTCATCTAGTATACAGAATAACATGGCCTTGTCATATCAGCCATGTCTACCAGCTGTGTCGTATCAGCCATGTCTACCAGCCGTGTCATATCAGCCATGTCATGCTATACACACTAGAATGAGACCGATTGGCTGATATGACATAGTGACAATCATTACTGATAACGTGGTCGTGCTGCACATATAGCAACATTGTTTCGAGTCAGTCTCTATCGGTTAAACTGGGACCAGGTGCAGGAAAACCAATTCAGTGTCTTGGATTCACAGGGCTGGTCCAAATTGTCTCTTTACAGCCAGAGTTCAAACAAACGCAAGATGCCTTTCTTCCTTCAAGAGACTTTCCCTGTCCCAGCTGGGGTGTGATTCCCTAATCTCTCCAAACCATCATGGCCAACGACTCAACATCTGACTGTAATCATAGCTCCACTTAACCGAGCACATCTCCTCAGCCTGAGCTGGATCTCATTTTCTGCTGGTCGAGTCCCCAGACAGTTCCTGCAGAAAGGGCAAGTATCTCTAACCCTGCTGAAGCATTTTGCAGGCTCTGCAGAGTGTCTGGTCAGTCTAGATTTCATCCCATAGCTGCACTGAATTATCATGTCTAGAAGCCCTGACTGTTAGTGCTGGCACTGTCCACTACCTGGGTCTTACTGCACACAACACACACATTTTCTAGAGTCTCTTGAAGGGCTGGTTTGAATTGACCTGTGAGACAAAGGAAAACTAGGAGCCCAGTTGTCTACGCTAACTCAAGGCTTCTGTATTGTCTCCCAAAATATTCCTTTAGGCTCCTGGGGGCTTTGACATCCCATGTACCATTTTGCGACACAGCCATATTTGTTGGCTCCTGCTCTATCTCCTAACGCAGCTACTTCTCGCCCCTTCTCTCTTAGCAATGTCAGAACATGGTCGCCCACCAAGCTTACGCAGAACAAAACCAGATGTGCCCCGTGCGCAGGTGCAGCTACAGAAAGTCCCCCTTTTACAGCGTCTTGTGCACTCTCGAATGGCCTGCGAATGAGAACGGTACTTCAGGCCAGTTATGGAGAAGGTTTGCATGAGGGCTAGCTCAGTGGTTTGAGAATTGCCTTGCTAAACCCAGGGTTGTGAGTTCACTCCTTGAGAGGACTGCTAAGGGATCTAGGGCACAATCAGTACTTGGCCCTGCTAGTAAAGGCAGGGGACTGGACTCAATGATCTTTCAAGGTCCCTTCCAGCTCTATGAGATAGGTGTATATCTCCATATATTATAAGCAGAGGGGCTGAGCTGAAACCATACATCAGTTTCCCTGAATGCTACTGAACAGTTGTCAGATCATAAGCACTCCTGGTCACCCAAAAGTGCAGGGGGTGGGGCACTGCCCATCACTCAGGGGGAATTTAGAAGTTAAGTGACCAGAATATGATGCACTAGCCATCCCCATTTACATAAGGGGCCCCTCTTCAATGGGACTATTCCTGAGAGTAAAGTTAAGCATGTGTGTTTGTGGAACTCCCTCGTGAGTGTGTGCTAAAGGCCGCCACCCCCCCCATGTGTCTGTTATTCCCCCAGCTAGTGCTTTTGGCTCTGCAGCTTTCCAGTTCCGTTCCTGGTGCACCAGTCACATTTGAAGAATCAGAGCCCAGCTTCCTCTGAAGATAAGGATTTAGGCTCCTGAGCATAAGCATCCAGGCCTGAAAATGGCACCTTTTTCTATTAAAAACAGACAGAAGAATGTGGTCACTTGGCACCAACTTGCTGATCTGTGGCATCTGTTAGGGTTATTCAGTAACAACAGCGCATGCATGTGGGTGCATCTCACTTTTAATCAAAAAGGAAATTACAAGGAATCTGTGGGGAACACATTTGTTCACAAATCAACCCAGGTTTAATTCTGACATCTGAGCGCCAGTTAGGTGTTTCAAGAATATTCATAACCTTTAATACTTGTGAAGTTTGCCATAACCCTTTAAGGATCTGCTAAATGAGTTTTTAAGCTTTAGCAAACACAGAAGGCTTTTGGGCACAGGGAATCACAGCTTTTATATACTTAAGAAATAAGTGGCTTAAAAAGTTTTATCATATTATCCTAGCTGCAGGATTTTAAAGCAAAGAGCAAAGGAGAAAATCCCCTAATGCAGCGGCAACATCTATCCAATCTCTGCAAACAAAGCTCATCTGTATTTGCCTTTACTAGGATGTTAACTGTTCAAAGTCATGCAAGAAAAAGAAGATGTGGGTTTAGAATGGGTTTCCCTGGACAGGAACAGCAAAAGATACTATTTGGGCTTGAGTGCACCACACCTGCCTGATCTAAGTTAAAGGAAACATATTTCTTGCTCTAAAATCACCTTCTCCCGTCCAGGGCACCAGTCAGTTTCAGTATAGATCTACAAAAGTCATGTGTTGTGACTTCACTACTAGTGCAATCACCCTCATGACGGCACGATAGACATACTCTCACACACCAACTCCAATTTCTGCCTTAAATCTCACCTCTTTCCACTAGCTTACCACCAACCAACCACCTCTCATGCTGCATTACTAGGTCTCACAATATGCAATGCTATTCTTCAGGCTCCAACTCCTGGAGTCATGGGATGTAAGAGAATCTCAGGGTTCATTTTTAAAATAAATGTAAGTGTCTAGCCCGCCTGGTTGCAGTGAAGAGCTTGAAAACATGACCTGAGTGCACTCGAAAGACTTGGAAACCAACCAAAAGGGAAATGAAAAGCAGCCCATTATTTATATTTTTAAACAAATCATGATTTCGAAGGCACTCTCAAGATTTTGGGGGCTCTGTCTGACTCATGAATGTTGAATACTTGGGGTTGGCAATATGGTGAGTCCTGTGCTGTCTATTCTTGCTTTCATGCCTGCCCTTAATCCACCTTAACATATAAGTCACATTAAATGAAAGCAAAACGTTGGAATGAACGATTGAATTCTGAACACGAGCCAGCTATTTTTGGTGCTTCCCTCCCTGTCCCCTCTCCTTTGCTAGAAGGAGGGCTAATTTAGATTATAAACTTCTCAGTCAGGTGGGACTTCATCTTCACATATGTTTGTAAAGGGCCTTGCACCTCTCCAGGAAAGGAGAGAAAAAAACAAAGAAGTATCTGTAAATCCCTGTGCTTCTAGCGTGAAATTCATCCCTGGGCAGAGAGCTAGCACAAAGCCTAGGTACCACTTACAAACAGGAGAATAAAAAGGATTAAACTGGCACAGGGATGTTGATCCTGTGCTCTGTGCAAGGGTGAACTTCCCTTTCATCTACAAGGCGAGGCTGCCAATCTGATAACACAGAATTGCACACAAAGCTTCCAGCCTTCTTGAAAGGGTCTGTAGAATTTAACAAAGAGGAATAACTTTTCCGTAAGCTCTTGTGTATTACAGGGTGTGCTGGCTCTGCTAAAGTTAGGTGCAGTCCAACCCTTCTGTTACAGGGCTACATTATTGTCAGTTCTCCCTGTTTCTGCTGATGATAAAATGAGGTTGAGGATTGGGAATGCTTGGGACTGAAAGATGCCATGTGCCTTGCGGGACCAGGTAGTAAAAACATACCAGGCAGCAGTGAATATATTAGTACAGTACTAGTAGTAACAATGGTATTACAGTAGCAGCTATTGACCCCAAACTACATTCAGTCCCCATTGTGCTAGGTGCTGCACAAACACAGAGTAAGAGGCAGTCCCTGCCCCAAAGAGCTCACAGTCTAAGTAGCCCAGACAGACTGAGGTGATGTCTATGCTGCATGTATAGACATTCCTTGAGCAACAATGGCAGGGGAGCTGTGGCAGCACAGGCTGCACAAACCCACCCAGAGGGTGTGCAGAGAGGGGGGCAAGCAGGGGCACGGTTTCCCCCCCAAAATCTCCATGTGTCCCTGCAGCCCGGAGAGGGAGAAAGCTGAGCTCCTCACCCCCTGCTGGAGTCCCACATTCTCTCTGCCTTCACACACTCCCACTCACCTCAGTGGGGGTCTGCAAAGCAGGCAGCAGCACTGGGACTGCAGCAGCAGGGAAGGAAAAGCAGTAGGCTGCAGCTGTGAGGATGTGGGGAGGAGGATCTAAGCCAGCAGGCCAGCCGCTCTGCTGTTTCCTCCCTCCCTGGACTGCACAGACAGGAAGAGTGCTGCTACCAGGGGGAGCTGTTCCTGGGTGTCCCCTTTAGAGATGTCCCGAGAAATCTGGGGGTGGGGGATGTCATGTGAACCTTTCTTTTCTGTGTTTAATGTGCCCCTCCAAAAACGTTCAAATTTAAATTCCTGTGCACTTCCCTGAACCCACTCAGGACTCAGGATATGCACTTGACCGACTATTTGGTGCTGCTGTGGCTTCAGTGCTGTTATTTGAGCGAGCATGATCAAAGCTGGCTTGAGGATGTCTGCACGTGCTGAAGTCACACCACTGGTTGGAGTGCAGACATAACCAAAGAATGGGAGTGTTACTGTACCTCTCCCCCTTTTTAATAGAGATACACAGTAAATGACTTGCCGAAGGTCCCACTGGGACCTGTGGTAGAGCCAGAAATAGAATCTTAATTTCCTGAGTCCCAGACTAGCACCTTAACCACAAGACCCTCCTTCTTTTCCAGCACGCTGAGAAAAATGACATTTGGAAAAATAGAGAGAAAGCGAGATACAGACCTTGTCGTCCAGAATAGGTTCGCACTGAGAGTAGTTGATCTTGGAAGCCCATGTCCCGTTTCCCAGGCATTCTCTGTAGGCGTTTCCTAATAGGGACCAAAATAAATAAATAAATGCACAAGTTAACCACACAACCCCCCCCCCCCCCGCCCGACACACACGGTGATAGCTTTACAGGTATAGATGTTAAATGAGAGTCTTTTCTCTGGGTAAATAATGAATTCTGCCTCTGTAGGCTTTGCAGAATAGATAACCTGCCACACTCAGGAAGACAGGAAAGGACTGTGAAAAACACAGAAAAAAGCAGCTTAAAAATAAGGTACATTTTTGCATGTGCCTGTATCTCCCCTCTGCAGTCCCTCGAGGGCACCCACTCTAGGCTCCTGGTTCTGTAGCTGCCACCTCTTTGGGGCAGAGATTTTTGTCTCTCTCCTTCCTGACTGGGACTTTTCCAGTCTGCACAGTTCCCTGCTTTCATGGTGATATTCCCAGTAAACCAGACAGCACACACAGGCCAGCATCTGTGCTTTGCTTTCTCTCCAATGGCTATGAACAGCTGTAATTGCCAGCAGTTACAAGTTACCACACATTTATTCTTAAGCAAGCACATTTATTCTTAAGGAGAAAACATTAAGGAGAAAACATTAAAAAAACAAAACAAAACCCCACATGCACGCTAACTAGCTCAACAGAGACACCCACCAACTCCAACAAGGGCTCTGGTAGGAGTCACTCCTTCAAACCCCACCACAGGGTTTATCTGTGGTTAAAAGTTTTTAACAGCCTTAGCTCCGAACTATCACCACCATGCATAGCTTAGTTTTTCTTTTATACAGTTGGACCTTTGATATTGAGACTCTGGAATCAGATGATCAGCAGATAGTGGTCCCATCCTCAGACTGTAGCTTCAGAAGGTTGGTTTTGGCATAGCCAGGAGGTGAGGGATTTGCATTCACCTCTCCCTAGAGACTCCTGAAGCAAACAGCTTGATACTGTTTGTCCCAAGAGTCCATTCATGTCTGGTACACTGTTCAAAACAGTCCTTTGAAGTTCAGAACACTTCCCAAGATTCACAGCACATCTCCCCCCACAGAGTTTACATACAATCCCACTCATTAGAATACACAAACCATTCAATACAACGGACCCAGGGCACACTTAAATTTAATTCAATAAGGTTTCTCAAGGATATTGCAGGAAATTGCCATCTCTCTCACAGACTTATGAAAAGGAGGTTAAATAAATTGTGCAAAAATGTTAGTGAACATTTGGGTGCCTAATGCCACAACTTGGAGTGTGTCATGTAGTTTACAAAGTTGTTACTATACATACTAGGGCCTTGTTTCCCTCTCCCTTACACTGGTATAAACTGGGAGTAAGGCCAGGTCTACATTGCAAAGTTTTGATGGCATAGCTGTCGGCCAGGAGTGTTAAGAAATCACACCCCTAACTGACATAGCTATGACGACAAAACTCCCAGAGTGTTTCTGTCAGCATAGCTACCGTCATTAGACACATAGACTTTAAGGTCAGAAGGGACCATTATGATCATCTAGTCTGACCTCCTGCACAATGCAGGCCACAGAATCTCACCCATCCACTCCTGTAACAAACCCCTAACCTATGTCTGAGTTATTGAAGTCCTCAAATTGTGGTTTGAAGACCTCAAGCTGCAAAGAATCCTCCAGCAAGTGACCCATGCCCCATGCTGCAGAGGAAGGCGAAAAACCTCCAGGGCCTCTGCCAATCTGCCCTGGAGGAAAATTCCTTCCCGAGCCCAAATATGGCGATCAGTAAAACCCTGAGCATGTGGGGAAGACTCACTAGCCAGCACCCAGGAAAGAATTCTCTGAAGTAACTCGGATCCCACTCCATCTAACATCCCATCACACAGACCACTAGGCATACCTACCTGCTGATAATCAAAGATCAATTGCCAAATTAATTGCCAAAATTAGGCTATCCCATTCAGGGAGGTAGTGTCTTACACTGGCAGGAATGCCTCCTTGTGTCGGCCTATGCCTTGTCTACACTATGGAACTCTGCTGACATAGCTACACCAGCAAAACATATAGTGTAAACAAGGCCTAACTCCCTTGGAGCCACTTACTCTTCATACGTGCTGCCTTCCTATACAGTAGCATATAAAGCAAACTACTCAACGATTCAGGATGTGGATCAAGCTTTGTGGCCTTTCTAACAAACCAGTCAAACTAGTCACGCAGGCTGAATTCGAGCCAGCTGGCTTTCCCATTGGCTGTTAAGATTCTCACAGTCAGGCGCATGAGATGCCACACAAGTGGGGACAAAACAACATTTCAATGAGGCTGGGAAAGCAACACATGAACTTTGTCTGAATTGATTTCCGTTTTAATTGAGCGTTGTTCAGGCCCAGCCAGCCGTCCTTTAAAAAACAAACCGCCCACAGAAAGTCTGAATCTCCATTGGGGACCCGGGTGCGAAGGAGGAGTAACTGCCTGGCAGTCAGTGGCATTACGCTGGCGCAAAACTGGCCGAGCGGGATCAGAATGAAGCCCAAACTGCATCTGCCTTTTTGCCCAAACATTCTGGATGTCTCAAAGGCCGCCATTTGGTTAATGAGAGTTAACACAATACAGACTCCAGTCACTCTGGTTTTTAATTCCCCCCTCTGATATAATTGCTTTCTCCTCACTGCCTTCTCTGAAAGCAGATAATAATATCATCTAGCCCCTGTCAGAGCTCCACTGAATTACTTGCCAATTCGTCCTGCTTCCTTATTTTAAAAGTATTGTGTCACCTACAGAACTCCTGCTCAGCACATCAATGGACTGGAGACCATTCTGTGCTGTGAAAGTTAACTCTCTCTCACACACACCTCCTCCCCACCCCCGAAGGGGTACCAGTAAACTAAACGTTTGAAGTCCTTGCCGAGAAATGAGTTCTTAAATTCAATTTCATGTTCATTTGAAATATAGCCTTAAGAGACCCATGGGCTGTGCAAAACAGCAGGCGTCTATTCTAGCTCTGGGGAATATGCCAGATAATTCTGTGGTATCTTGAGAGGAAACTATGACTTTGAAGTCCAAACTATTTTATTATATATAAACTCTATCACCTTCCCACCCCCCACAAACACTTTGTGTAACTACAACATTTCTCCCTTTGTCTATTGCAGGCTATAGCCTATGAGAGAGACACTGACAATTTAGAGAAACATAAAATAAAGACTAGCCACTTAATTAAAATGCACACAGGACAAAGCTATGCAACTGCATCCTCGTCTCCTCATCTCACCTTCCTCCTCCCTTTACCCTCATCCTTCCTTTTGTCCATTTGTCTTCATCATATGGCGCTGGGTCAGCCCAGCTGTTACACAGCCGTGCAGCATGGCTCGTCGGAATAAGGAGCAAACCAAGAGCGCAAATGCTTACATGCTGCTTAAAATGCCTTTAAAAAAATCACTGAAGCAGTTGCTAGGATAGGGTAGGCTGGGTCTTTTTTAGTATTTTTAAATAATGGAAGTTTACGCCATGAGTCTCTTTAAACCTACCAGTACCTAAGTTAATGGTAGGATAGTTCACAGAGGGCAATACACATGGCTTAGAATCCACATAGCTTAGTGGTTTGAACATTGGCCTGCTGAACCCAGGGCTGTGAGCTCAATCCTTGAGGGGGGTCATTTAGGGAACTGGGGTAAAAAATCTGTCTGGGGATTGGTCCTGCTTTAAGCAGGGGGTTGGACTAGATGACCTGCTGAGATCCCTTCCAACCCTATGATTCTATGTATTTGTTACAAGACATTTATGATCATTTGAGAGGTGATGCAGAGGTGGGGGGAATCTCACGGATGGCTACTGACCTCTCGTGCTGATGGCTAGTTAGCATTACTGACAATTTTCAGGGTATTCAACAGAGCTGGAAGAAATGATACCTAGACACAAAACTACCACAAATCTGGGTGTGAAGTGACACACAATGGATCACCTCGTTGCTTATGGCATGTGCTACTTCTGTAGAAGACCATTCAGTTTCACACAGTGTTGTACGCAGCTGAAACTTGGCTACCCACTTGTGTGGATTCACTGCTTTCTCCCATAGCAACAGGGTTGGATACAATGGGTATGAACCATTGCCAGTGCATTAAGCAATTGAGGCGAGACGATTTTATAGCTCTGATTTCAGCTCTCAATATAAATGTTCATGATATTCTCCATTCCAGCACACATATATTGTATGAAGTGGCTTTACTATACAAGTCAATGGAAGTTAATTTTATCCTTCTGTTAGCTGCATCTGACATCAGCTGGGAACACCTGAGAGAATGAGGTATCACTATAGCAGGCACTGGTTGAGAAGATACCTAACAGGATTCCATTACCCTCTGTTTTCACACACATAAGTACTGAAAACATTCATTTTTGAGGATGAAATTTCCATGGTTATTTTCAGATGAAAGGAATTAGGGGTGTATTGAAAATTGTGTTAAAAATGACAAACTTATCACTTTAAGTGAAGGGGTTTCCAGGTCCTGCTTGCAGACTAGGGGGCACTGTAGGGAAGCATGCAAACTGAGGCTCCAGTCAGTCAGTCTTCAAAGAGCCAGCCTACAGAAAAGGTGGGTCCCTCTGCCTTAGGGAGCAGTCTGTTTTGTTTGGTTTTGGTTTCTTTATTTCTAAGAAATAAAGTAGTGTTACATTTCTAAGAAATAAAGTAGTGTTACATTCCAACCTCCAGAAAGAGTATTTTGTGTTTCTTATTTACATTTGTGTATATGCTGTAATCATAAAGGTGATTAGGGTTTATTTGTTTTATTTTCTGAAAGTTGAACAAAAACTTTGGCAATTTTTGAGTTATAGGACAGTAAAAACATGTACATTTTCCTTTGTAAATAATTCTAACCACACCTCTTGAGTAGTGCTATAATAAAAGATTAATGGAGCTTGGAATCTGAAATTTGACATGACCATATCCTCACTGAGGACTTCCATTTTGCACAGCGTGAAAAAAAAACTGGCTTTGGATTTAATAATTATGTGATGCTTGGACAATTGTGTCCTGAACATATTGCAGTAGACAATATTCTTTAAGTCTTTAGGGAAGCACTTAAATGGTTTGAATTTCCATTCCCAGGCTCTGCTTGTGAATACACAAAATTGCACATGCACTTTGTAGGTGCAAGTGCTTAATGGTTCTCATACCTGTGCATATACGACAGATTTTTCAGCTGCAAAACCCACTTCACCCAATGGGCTTGATGAGTGCAAATTCTCACACTTGCTCGTGTTCAGATGCTGGAATATATAAAATGCAATTGGCAGGTACCCATATCTGCAGAGATCAGGTGCATGCACATTCTGGGTATGAACAATAAGTCCAGGCAGCAGCTCAGTTGAAAGTCTGGCCTCAAGTGCCATGTCCATCCTGCATTGCTAGGAGGAGACAGTCAGAGAGGAGCATTTGCCCACAGGGACAGTGAACTCCCAGGCAAGGCAGCTTTAAGTTTTCCATGGGGTCTATAAGAATTCTGCCAGTAGAGGCTGCACCAGGGATGTGCTGGGTAATGGCATCTCCCAGCTGCCATCGTCTTCTTGCCCCTCCCCCAGCCGGCCCCACTCACTTTTTGGTTGCCTATGTTAAAATTGACTCCAGGAGCAATGTTAACGCAGCCTTATGGTACAAATGTACCATTAAACATACAGCTGAAAATGTTCATTTGTATCTTATCGGATGGGCAGTGCAGCAGAGTTCGCTTTCCTTATGGAAGCTGTACTTCCCACCTATCAGCCCGCGCAGACAAAGCCTGAAGTCTCCAGCAGGATTCGCTGCCACAGTGACCCTATAAACCCCCTGCTGTACCGTGCTGCTGGGAAACCCTTCAGTATTGCACATGCCTGCCACTGGCTTCAAGGGTTGCCAGGCACGTGTCCAGGGGGCAACATGTTAAAGTTATAGCAGATTATCTCGGCGTTCCCTTAAGAAGAGAGAGGGAACGAGAATGTTGCCCCTGAGCTCTCACCCCTTCATCCTTCTATTTATTACCCCATTACCACAGTATTTCCACAGTAGACAATACATCTATTGGGGAAAAAGCAATAATTTGTAGAAATACAGAGACACCAGGGGTGAAATCCCGGCCCCACTGACATCAGTAGGAGTTTTGCTGGTGATTTCAGTGGAACTAGGATTTTATCCTAGAACTTTAGTAATGGTTGGAAACTAATATCAGCATGTAGGATCAACTTTAACCCTTAAGAGGATGGATAGCCTGGTGGTTAGGGTATTAGTCCAGGATGTGAAGAAACCCCAGTTCAATTCCCTGATCTACCAGAATGACCTTGGGCAAGTCACTTAGCTTTTATGTGCCTCAGTTTCCCACTTGTAGATATGAGGACAATAGCATTGCCCTGCCTCACATGGGTGTGTGAGGATAAATGCATTAAAAATTGTAAAGAGCAGTAGGGGCCATATAAGTACCCAAAAGAGAAGTGCACTTGACTGGTATAGAGTTACATACTCATTCAAAGGCCTGATTGAAGTGTCACTAATCACAAATCCTCCTGTGTCACATACAAACTTCCAGCTAATGAGCACAAAAATACTTCAGATATTTGACCCTCGGTTTGAATGCACTTGTCTTGATCAGCCACAAAACCATTTCACAGGATCTCTAGACTGTTGGAGGATGGCTCAAGAGGACACTGGCATGGGGGTAAAGTATTTTTCAAAGATTCAAACCTGTGCCTAGGAGATGTTATTTCATTTGTCACGTGCAGCTCTCAGAGAGAGAGAGAAATGTATTTTATTAATGTCAGTGGGTTAAAGTTCAACTAACAAAGCTGAAAATCAACTTTGGCTCAGCAAGTAACGCCCCTCGTAAACAAGGCCCCTAATGAAGGAAATGATCCTTGAATAAACGTGATTTTTTTTTCAATCTTCTTCCCTGAGTGTTTCCTGTGTCAAGTATAAATAAAACTCTTCTAGGAAGCGGAAGTGATCCCATTTGGAAATGGGGTATGAAGTACTAAGTGAAGGCACTCTAAAAGCCATAGTAATGAAACAGAGGCTTAGTTGTACAGAACTTTCCATTCTGAAGGACCTCAAAACTACAGCTGGTCAGAACATTTTTACTGAACTGTTGCAGGGAGACATAATGGTTTCCAGATCTGGGGTGACAGTTTGTGGCAGAGTTAGGCACCTGCAATCAATGGGGGTCCCTAAGGAACCGAGGGGGGTCCCCTGAAAGCCAGATTCAGTCCACAAGGACCTTCTGTTTTGCCTGCCAGGCATTAGCTGCTCCATCCTGGTTCCCATTGAGGGCTCCGTAGTAGCGATGGCCCTGACACCTGGCTCCAAGCAACTGTGCTTCCCTGCCCGGCCCTGGCTGCAGCATTTCCATGCTGACCTGCCAGCTCCAATGACACTCTGCAGCCAGGAAGGAAAGGGCCAGAACTACCAGGAGCCTGAGGCCAACCGGAGCCAGGTATGGGGGCTGCCTTTACAGCAGAGCCCTAGTGGGGACCAGGAAGGAACAGTGGACACCTGGCAGGCCAAACGGAAGGCCCTCGCCTGTGGGTCCAGCTCCTGTGTTCCCATGCCAGGTGCCCTCTTTCACTCCTCTGCAGATGCTGGGCCGGGAGTGTGGGTGCTCAGACGCAGGTCAGCACAGGGACCCTGCAAGCCAGGAAAAGGCCGGAGAGTGTAAGGACAGAGCAGCTGAAAGCCCAGGGTGGATCCAGACTGAGTAGCAGGGCTACCCAGATATCAGAGCCCCAGGTGGGGGCAGGAGCCAGGCATGGGGCAACAACAGTTTGGGCCCCACAATCGAGCTCTTCAGGGGCCCCCCCAAGGGCAACACTCTCACTGGTGACAGTGATTCTATAAGTTAATGATTAGGGCACTGGGCTGGGATGTGAGTGTTGTGGGTTCAACTCCCTGCACTCTCTTGATTTAGAGCAGAGTGTTTCATTCCAAATCAGGCAGAACAGAGACTTGAACCTGGGGCTCCCAGGTCCTAGGCCAGTGCTCGAGCCACTTGGTGGCTGGCTCTCTCTCTCTTTCTGTGCCACAAAACGGGATTGTCATTTCCTGGTCAACTCTATTCAAAACACTTCACAAGACTGTGACCCAAATTCTCCTGTCTGCCTGAGGCGGGCGAAATGAGAGGAAGGAGGGGGAGACAGAGGCCTTCTGATTTTAGGTTTTAACTGATGAACATCCCTGATTTAAAAAAGAAAAGGGGGTAGGGGAAGTTATCCAACAAACACAGCAGACGTGGTTACTCAATTCATGCTGATTTCCCTCCTTTCCCATTGCAGGGTGTATATAGAGGATGTCCCTGTCTCACATTAAGGACTTGTCTACATGGAGCAATAATGCAGGCAACAGGGATGTGATTTCTAAAGCGCACTAACATGTTGTGCATTAATTGGTCTGTGTAGACAGGTCCTTAAATGCAAGACAGGGACATCCTCCATAGACACACTGTAATGTTAATCTGCCTTAGGGAATAAAATGCCCTAAACCAGGGGTTCAGTAACAAGAATACAAAGTTTAAACTAACTTCCCTGTGCCTCTATTCCATGTGGAACGTAAGGTCTTCACCACTACATTCCATCTTTGATGGTTTCTTGCTGCAGCCTTCGCTTCTTCCCAGGTAATTCTGATAGCTTTCAATTCTCCTTCTTGTTTGCATGTAATATACCAGCCACTAGGGGAGAGCGGGCAGATAGTTACATCAGGAGATGTGTGGGTATCTAGTTTTAGGTGTTTGTTGTTGGCAGCAGTGCCAGTGTAATGCCAACAAACCCTGATCCTCAGCAGCTGGATTGAACCTGGGACCTCTGTAGCTCAGTGCATGAGCCAAAAGCCAACTGCCTGTTAGTGAAGGCTGTCGAGCAGAGTCATTTTACCTTTCTCTCTAAGTGGTCTTGGTGCCACTAGATGGGACAGAACACCTCACCCAGGAGGTGTGTAGGCTACACTTGCAGAGCCACTGCAGACATGTGTTTGTGTCTGGCCTGAATGAAGACTCTTAATACCTAATGAGGCTGACGTGTGTATGGTTTTACAATACAACATACATTGATGAGACAAAGTTGAATTTACAAGAGTGAAAATTAAAAAAAGAGAAAGATTTGGGAAGACATCTGTAGGCAGGGACAGCTCTACTGTTTTTGCTGCTCAAGCAGCACGCCGAATTGCCGCCACGAACGGCGGGGGAAGTCCGTGTGCCGTTAGGGCAGCATGCGCGTTTCCGTGGCGGTGGCAATTCAGTGGCAGCTGAACACAGAAGTTGCAGCCGAATTGCCGCCGCTGTGGAACTGCAAACGCCACACGGACTGCCCCTGTCGTCCACGGCAACAATTCTGCGCGCTGCTTGGGGGCAAAAACACAGGGACTGCCACACCTTGTAGATTGCCGCCCCAAGCACCTGCTTGGGATGCTGGTGCCTAGAGCCGGACCTGTCTGTAAGTAAGGCCTACAGTCCCTTACAAACATGGGGAAATGACTACAACCTTTGGGACTATTTCACCATGATTTAATCCACCACACCAAACTTGGAAAGAATACTGCGAAAGAGCTTGTTTTTTCACTGCTAACGGTATTTCAGATGACGCTAAAGAGAAAGCTACCACAGTCGTCAGTGTAGGGGCCAAGACTTGCAGTTTAAGGAGAAACCTGTCGATCCCTGAAGAGCCTGTAGACAAAAGCTTGATGAGCTAGGAAATCTGTTAAAAAATGTTTCAACTCAACACCTAGTGAAACAGTAGAATGATTGAAGTTTAACTCTTGGTCAAGGACAGCAGGAAGACAGTAATGGAATTTGTGGCAGAATTGAGGAAGCTCTCTCAAGATTGTAGTTATGGTTTGTCCCTGACACAAGTGCTAAGAGACAGATAACTTTGTGGCTTTAATGATGACAAAGAGGCAAAGGCAATTGCGGTCTGGACAACAGTAACATTTGAAACAGCTCTGAAATTGGCCCAGGGTATGGAATCAACAAATACAATTTTGCAGTATTTACAAACACAAAACACAGGGCAGTTGGAAACAGCACACAAGAAATAGAAGGTAGGTGGAAAAAAATTTGCAAGGCAACCCGGGAAACAGATCCAATCAGCTAGCAGAGACTGTTATAGTCATGGAGGCAAACACAACCCAATGGACTGTGGATTGAAAAAAAGAGAAACGTCACATCTGCAGGTTGACAGGGCACATCTGAAGTGTGTCAAAACAATACCAGGAAAGCAGAGACACAAAACCAGGAAAAAAAGCAGCCTCATAGCCTTGGTACTTTCCATGTACTTTAGGTGAAAAGTAGTGAAAAGGAAGATGAAATAGCAGCTTTTACTATCTATATTATGACAAACAAGTATTCCTGAAATAGGTCCCATTCATATTGGGCTGTCTGAAAAGGGAAACAAAACATATGATTTGAGCTGTACATGGGAGATAATAGAAGTACTTGTGGCACCTTAGAGATAATGTAACTATTATAAGCCAAGAAGCATAAGGGACCTTGTGGAAAGATAGTGCGCCACCTTCACTGCAGAAATGTAGGACAAAATTACCACCACACTGGAGAAGGCATAAAGACACTGCAAGCCACCAACGTGAATGTTTAGTAGCAGAGACAAGTAAGGCATCTACTATTTTTAGGAGTCAGAGGCACCGACCCTACGTGGCTCAGAAGAGGGGGGCTGGCTGATCTTTCACTGGATTCACCAATTTCACTTGAAATCAGAACATGATCTAGTTCTGGAAACTTTTAGATACCCATATTTAAAGTATTTAAAGATGAACTGGATACTTGAAAAGGCACTACTGCTAAAGTCTACGTAAACCCAAATGACATGCCTTGCTATTTCAAACCGAGATCTGTACTCTGTGTCATGAAACAAAACGTTGAAAGTGAGTTAAAAAGACTACAGGCAACTGGCGTGATTGAACCTGTAAAGTTTTCTAGATAGACTGCCCCAAGAGTCCCAGTGAAGAAGCCGGATGGCTCCATATGCCTATGTGGTGACTGTAAATATGGTCTCAATTAAAACAGTGCCCAATTCCAAAACTGAACTGCTCTTTGCAGTTTTAGCAGGAGGGCAATTGTTCACAAAGTTACATCTGAGCCATGACTACCAATGGATCATCCTGAAAGAAGACTGCAAGCAGTATGTCACTGTAAATTCTCAAAGACTGTTTAAATATGATCAGTTACTGTCATAACTGTCCTACTCAGATCTGAACCTTAGAGTTCAGAACATGAGAAGCTAGCATGAAACCTCCAAACTTAATTACCAGCTTGGATCTGATATCGCTGCCACCAGCCAGAATTCCAGTGTTTGGCTCACTCTGGTCTCCCCAAAACCTTCCCTGGGGAACCCCCAAGACTCAGATGCCCTGAGTCTTACCACAGAGGGAAATAACCCACTTCCCTTCTCCCTCCTCCCCTCCAGGTGTTCCCTCCCTGGGTTCCTGGAGAGATATACAGATTCAAGCTCCGTGAATCTAAACAAAGGGATTCCACTCTCTTTACCTCCTCCCAGATTTCCCCGCCCTGGGTACTCTGGGAGATTCCCTGCTTCAAGTCCTTGAAACACAAGTACCGAGAGATCTAATCTCTCTCCCCCCTCACCCAGAGAGTATGCAAAGTCAGGCTTAGTAAATCTAACACAAAGAGATTCTCTCTTTCCCCCTGTCTTCTTCCTCCCACCAATTCCCTGGTGAGCTGCAGACTCAATCCCCTTGAGCCCCCACTAAAAAAAAATCCACAAGTCTTAAAAAGAAAGCTTTATATAAAAAGAAAGAAAAAGACATAAAATGGTTTCTGTATCAAGGTGACAATATACAGGGTCAATTGCTTAAAAGAAAAAATGAATAAACAGCCTTATCCAAAAAGAATACAATTTAACACATTCCAGCAACTACACACATGTAAATACAAAAAAACAATATAAACCTATTGTCTTACTATCCTTGTACTTACAACTTGGAAACAGAAGATTAGAAAGCCTGGAGATAGAAAGATCACTCTCAGAGCCGAGAGGGTCACCGAACTAAGACAAAGAACAAAGAACTCACACCCAAACTTCCCTCCACCCAGTTTTGAAAGTATTTTGTCTCCTGATTGGTCCTCTGATCAGGTGTTTCAGGTCACTGTTTGTTAACCCTTTTATAGGTGAAAGAGACATTAACCCTTAGCTATCTGTTTATGACAGTTACTTTTTGGTGTGTCCTCAGACCCTGCTATTTTCCAAAGAACCGTGGGGGGATTGATTCAGGGAATTCCACGTGTGGCAGTATATCTGGATGATATATTAATCACAGGTCCCACAGAACCAGAACATTTACAAAATTTGGCAGAAGAGCAAAACAGGCTAAAGGAAGCAGGTCTGCACCGAAAACAGAACAAGTGTTCCTTCCTGGCATACAAAGTGATATCCTTGGGCTGTAAAGTGGATGCCCAGGGACTCCAGCAAGTGAGAGATAAAGTGAAAGCAATTAGGGATGCTCTGACACCTAGGAATATTTCGGAGCTGACGACTTACTGAGGCTTGCAGAATATCCCTAGTAAGTTTTTGCCAAACTTAATACTTCTAATGCTTCTATATATGCTACTTAAAAAGGGGGTTAAACAGTATTGGAAATCAGCTCACGAACAAGAGTTTCAGGAGTCTAAACTATTGCTGCAGTCCCCATAAGTCCTGGACCATTATGAGGCTGACAAACAACTGATATTGATTTGTGATGCATCTTCAGAATTGGAGCAGTTTTAGCTCATCGGATGGAGAATGGATAAGAAAAGCTAACTGAATTTGTATCCCAGACTGTCTTCTGCTGGTCATAATTATTAATAGCTAGATTGAGAGGGATTAGCTGTTATCTTCATGTGCAGAAGATATTTCTATTATATATAGGCACCGATTTGTAATTTGCACCGATGAAACTTCTACTCACCCTTGTTTAATGAGATGAAAATTATGCCACAGACGGCATCACTCAGGATCCAGAGATGGCCAGTGACATTAAGAGTCTATGAATATACCATTGTATACAAAACTGGTGAGAAGTTGGGAAATACAGATGCTTTAAGCCAGTTGCTTTTACTAGAGACATGAAAAAGATTTGAAAAAATGGAAGAGAGTGTTACTAATGGACTGTCTTCATACACCTCCAATGACACAATTACAGGTAAAAGTACTGGATCTGCACCAGTCCATGATTCACAAAAGTTTCAGAATTTGTGCTATGGCGATGGCCCCAGACCAAAGCTGATCAGAAGCTCACACTGTATTATAAGCGACATCGTGAACTCAGTGTGCAAGATGGGTGTGTATTATGGGGGGCACAGTCCTCATTCCAAAGCAAGGATGTGAAGTAATAATGGATGAACTCCAACACACCCCATGCGTGCACCCATGACCCCGAGAGCTATGCTGGCAGAAGCATAATTCCTGGTTGGTCACCCATGACAGACAGACCGAACGCAGTCTGCCAGCCCTCCTGGTAAGGGGTTGGGATTGGGCTAGCAACCTGTTCCCATTAAAAAAAGTAATTACAGAAACCTATGCTTCTGCTCAGCTCACCAAACCAAGTCATTGTTAGACATATAATACAAATACAAGTAGATCTCATTTAGATGAAAACTTTGGGAAGTACCTGAAAAAAATATCCTCTCATTATGGTGTGAAGAAGAAAGCCCCGAAAAAAAACCCATTTTTTGGACATTACATAGAACTCAAAAATTGCAAAAATTAAACCCTGAAAAACAGAAGCCCCCTACCCAGTTCCTTAATCCTGGTGCAACATACAACAGTCTCAGGGGTGCCCTAAATTTCATCCAGCTGCCTATGGCCAACATACTCCGCTTTAGCATCTGGGGATTGCTGCTCAAGAAGTGAGAGCAGTTAGTGATAACAGGCAAGAGATGTGAGAAAAAGCAAGGGAGAGCAGGAGGTGGGAAGCGAGGCAGAGGGATTCAGGATGAAGGGATTAAAGCAGGACTGAGAGTCAGGGAAGGCCAAAATTAGGGAGAAGAAGGAGAGGAAATTGGTCACCAAAGTGCACTTAAAAAAAATTATTTGATTTGAACTAGAATGTATGGATTGTCAGAGGTCAACCCAGTTAACTGGCTAATCCACGTGCAATTCATCTCTTCCTTCACTGCTTTCAGGCTCAACTCCCTTTGGAGCTGCTTCTTTTTATAGCAGCAACTTCCTTTTCCTTTCAAAAAACTACAGCACCATCAGTGTGGCTTGAAAATCCCACTAGCCTTCAAATGCACTCAGCTTGCACAAGAGAGGCCTACTTTTAATTAGCATCAAAATTAGCAAAACACTGTGTATTTGCATAATTTGCAGTACGTCGTTAGGTTTCTAAAAGCTTCCCTTCCAAGGTGAGGTCCCCAGTCATCTCACTGTCCTCTGTTATTTCTTGTCTTACACTTACATGGAAAGTTCTTTGGGGCATTGGTTATGTTTTTACAGTGCCCAGCACAACAGAGCCTTGGCCACTAGGTGCTACCTCAATACAAATATATTGTATAAACAATAAAGTCCCATTAAAGGTCATGTAATTTTACACCCATCTTACTGTCATGATCATTTGCCAACTTGTAGGGCCAATTTGTGATCTCTTGATGAGTATTTCCAGGGAAAATGGAGGAACTGCTCACCAATGGGAGTCAGGGATTCACAGTCTGTACCATAAAGCACTTTGATTCCCGTGTATTTTATTATGCTGTCTCAACAGACAGAATAAGAGAAAAAAATAAGGATCAATATAAAAGGGTAAAGGCAATTAAACTAACATTCAAATACACGAATCTTACACTTAAGGTTAGAAACAATAAAACAGGCCTTTTGCTTTATACGCAGAGAAAGAAAATGCATGAGCAGGAGCACCCAAATCTATGCAGTTCTTCTTTGGGTACTGAGGGGTGCCTTTGAGATCCCCAGCGCTCGCGATCTCTTCAATGATGAATAAACTGAAGGATCAGAACATTGGCTTTGCCAGACTAGATCAGACTCATCAGTGCAAGAAAACCTGCAACAGGCAGATGTGGGATAATCTGCTCTCCCTGCTGGTCTCAGTCCAATCCCTAATAGGTAGAGGTTAGTTCACACCATCCACAATGTCTTTTGTTACCCACTTCATCATCATCTATTGCTAATGCAAAAAGTGTCAGTGACACCACACATGCTTTTCCAACTCCAGTCACAATATCAAACCACTCACCCAGCCTTGTTTCCAATCTTACTATGCATCTAACTTTCATCATATAAACTCCTCATTATGTTGATCAGTTTGTCTTGCATCTCTAAGCTGCTAGCAATATCTACAGGGTCTCTCTGGGGACACTATTGAACACCTTCGTTAAGTCAACAAAGTTGATTAAGATGGATTATTTGCAGGCAGTGGCTTTTTTGATGATCTATCTGGATGGAACTCAGCCTCTTCGTCTAGTAATATTTCATCCAGCATCTTGTTCATTCTGTTCGGCATAACAGTAGCCAATACTTTACATGGGATTGATAGCAGTACAATACCTTTCCAGTTCAGGCACTGAATAAAGTCATCCTTTTCCGGCAATTCTGGCAAGTTATTTGTTCTTCCACCCATATTTCATTAGAGTTTTGTTAGCTGCTCCATCAGAATTTTGCCTCCTGCCCTTGCTACCTCTATTTGAATTCTATTAGTTCACTGGGTCCCAGCTCTCCCCATCTCCAGCATCCCTCGCCAGCTATCACTTCAATGTGGTGGCAGTCCACCTTTTGGTAGATAGTGATCAGGTCACCAATTAAGTTTGCCCCCTTCCAGGGTAACAGAGTCTAACAAAATACACAGTCCAACATTCCCGCCCCCTGCAAAAAAAGGGCTTTCAGCCCATCTCCAGATCCCTGTGGGTGGCACGCCCTTGAATTCAGACTGACGATGTCTTTATTCTCTCCTCCTGTCCAATGAGGAGTGAGAAGGGGTTAATGCCCTTTCCACAAAAAGGGTGATTGGGAGGGGAGTCCAGACCTCCCTCTCTACCAGGCTCAGAGCCAAGGCCCTATGAGAGGCAGTGATATCCAGTACTCTGGAGTGCTTCGAGGCTGGTTCCTTCGGCGACTTCCTACCACTTGCTTCTTCACAAAGCCTCAAAGTCCTTCACTTAAAGTCCAACAGAAAAATAGCAAAAAACAACTGAATCTTCAGTCAGATGGTAGTCCTCTTTTCAGATTATTCCCAGCTTCCAGCTGGCCCAACTTCCTGGATTTCACTCCCAACACCCAAGTGGTCACACTCCCCCTCAACCCAGAGTTTCAGGCAGGCTGTGGTCCCTGGTTGGGTCCCGTCTCCAGTCAGGCTTCCAGCTCAGGCTCCCAGGTATCTCTCATCCCTCAGCCTAAGGGAGAAAGCTCTCATGTACCTCTCACTTGGTTCTCTTCCCTTGACCCTCCCTTTAGGACCTGCGGTAGCTGCTACTTGCAGGCCCTTCCTTGCAGGAAGGACTCCTGCTGTACCCTTATTCAGGATCTCCCAAGATAGGTCTCTCCTCCAGACAGTTTAATACAGAATGAAAACGTTCTATTAGTGTTCCTGAAAGCCCCTGTTCTTTATCTCTTCCTGAAAGCCCCTGAGATGCATTACCTGTGACAGTCTCTTCCAGAGAAGCCTTTCACTATTCTATAGAGCTGCTTAAAAAGTTTCCCCTCTGTGCTAATACTTCTGCCTCTGCAGCTTTCATGTGGCCACAGGTAGTTCTACCTTGCTTGCATCTCTCCTTTATTTCTCTATTCCTCTGCATCTTCCTTTAAGAGCTCTGCTTGTGTCTTGCACGATTCTTTTTTTCCCCTTCAGAGCTTTCCACTCAATCACTGTCCAGAGTCCAGATGTATTTTATACCTCTTTCTTCCACCCTCTTCAATGGCCCATTACTTCCTCTGCTCTCTCAACTCCTGTCTTCTCCCAGTTTGACCATTTGTCTTCTAGATTGTCATCAGCCTGGTTCGGTAAAACACTAGAACAATTACTAAGTGCAATCTTGAATCTGATCTCCGTTCCTTGGTCCTTGAACATCTCTATTGCTGCAACAGTCGTTTTGTCAGTCTTTGTGATCTTTTTTAGTTTAAGCTGTAACACGGCCACTAAAAGATAATGATCTGAGACAACATCTGCTCCTCTGCTGACTCTGACATCCCTCAAAGATACCCATCTCTTCATCTATCTGTGACAGTCACAGTGGTGATCTCCATATCAGCTTGTGAATCCTGAAGAAACTGTCTCCTTTGAACTGAGGATTTGGTTAAACTCTTTGATGGACTAGGAACGCACGGACTTTCTGTGAGGAACTGCAAAGAAATGCCCATATGGAAATCACCCCAGCAGTTGGGTGGGGATTATGAAAAGGAAATTATCTTGGAAGGGCTGGAACTTTAAGACTGTGGAACCCTTAATAAGCCAAAGGAGAGTGGCCTAGTACAGGGCAGGAATCAGGAGATATGAGTTCTATTCCCAGCTCTGCAACCATGGGCAAGTTGCACTCCCTTGAATGGTGAGTTGCAATCCTCCTGAGATAGTCTAGGTGGTGGGAAAAACTTCCTAAATTCACATCCCCATTAAGAGTAACTTTGCAGTGCAGGGAAGGCAGAATCTGGCCCTTTGCACTGAAGCATCAGGTGCCAGAAAAGACCAAAATAAATTTGCATATTCCTGAAAGATACTCATAAAAAATAGCCAGGAAAAAAAAAAGAGGTGCAAGGGAGAACTCTGGTATGAAAGACACGGTGTTTGGAAAGTTCAGAGTAGGTGAACGTGTCCTCTAAGGTGATGATAGTTACCAGTAGCTATTAATGTGATTTCACTTCAGTGAAACAGACTATTAGTAGTTTTCATGTACTTACAGTGCTGAACTACAAGACATGTTCAAGCTGGGAGGGTTGCAAGTGCTTTGGAGGACAGGATTATAATTCAAAATGATCTGTGCAAACTGGAGAAATGGTCTGAAGTAAATAGGATGAAATTCAATAAGGACAGATACAAAGTACTCCGTTTAGGAAGGAACAATCAGTTGCACACATACAAAATGGAAAATGACTGCCTAGGAAGGAGCATTGCGGAAAGGGATCTGGGGGTCATAGTGGATCACAAGCTATATATGAGTCAACAGTGTAACACTGTTGCAAAAAAAAAAAAAGCAAATATCATTCTGGGGTGTATTAGCAGGAGTTTTGTAAGTAAAACACAAGAAGTAATTCTTCTGCTCTACTCCATGCTGATTAGGCATCAACTGGAGTATTGTTTCCAGTTTTGGGTGCCACATTTCAGGGACAAATTGGAAAAAGTCTAAAGAGAAGAAACAAAAATGATTAAAGGTCTAGAAAACCTATGAGAGAAATTTGAAAAAAAATGGGTTAGTTTAGTCTGGAGAAGAGAAGGCTGAGAGGGGATATGATAACAGTTTTCAAGTACATAAAAGGTTGTTACAAGAAGGAGGGGAAAAATGTTCTTCTTAACCGCTGAGGATAGAACAAGAAGCAATGGGCTTAAATTGCAGCAAGGGAGGTTTAGGTTGGAGATTAGGAAAAACTTCTTTAACTGTCAAGGTGGTTAACGGCTGGAATAAATTGTCTAGGGAGATTGGAGATCATTGGAGATTTTTAAGAGCAGGTTAGACAAACACCTGTAAGGGATGGCCTAGGTAATACTTAGTCCTGCCATGAGTGCCAGGGATTGGACTAGATGACCTCTCGAGGTCCCTTCCAGTCCTATGATTCTATATTACTTCCGTAATATATTTTCCTTCCTGTATGCCTCTCTTTTGTGGCTTACTTTATCCTAAGGGATTCAGATGTATTTGAAGAGATCAGTGGTATACATTTAATTATGCATGCACCTAGACTTGTGCACATACAGTTATTGCAGCTCATCAAGCAATTCTGGCCCTTGTGATTTGAGGATTTCAGTAACTCAGCCAGAGGGTAGGGATCTATTACAGGACTGGGTGGGTAAGGTTCTGTGGCCTGCAACGTGCAGAAAGTTCGACTAGATGATCGTGATGGTCCTTGCCGACCTTAAAGTCTGTGAGTAAATGGATATTTGGATGTCTAAGCTGTTGGACAGACAACTGCTCAACTCTGCATGCAACTGCACACAAATGTAAACAAGCAAACGCATGCATACTTCCTTCCATGGACCTCTGGATTTTAATTTCTTAAGTCTGGACCTAAATATCACATTGTCAATTAATGCGGTTTGCAGCATTTGATTACTTCTGCCTCACCATCACTTAGATAGAGGGTAGGGAAGTGCAAGTGACACCCTGACTATTAATATTAAGGAATTGTGCATACAAGTCCATTTTCACTAATGTCCAAACTCCAATTAAGGTTGCTGATTAGCTCTCTGGAGAAGAGCTTTTATCCTCTCCAGGCTGGCTACTAGAGCATGGGTATCACCACATTCACTCTAAGGACAATCACTCATGCTGAGCAGTACCTTATTCCATTAGTAGTCTCACCGGCTGCAATGGGGCTAAACTCAAGATAAGGTAGTCAGCATGAGTAAACGTGGCAGAAATGGGCCCTAAACCAATACATTACAGTACCCCATTCCCAATTCTACTTACATCTGGACTATTCATAGGAGTTCCATTTCTGACAGCTGGGCACAAATCTGTGATGCTATATATATATTTACATACATACCGGGCAAAGTTTCAAATCCAGGTATCTAAAATTAGGTTTCTGAATGTATATTTAGGCACCTATATAGAGGTAGCAAGAAGAGCTGAGCATTTCAAGCCCCCACTGACCCCAATGGGATCTGTGGGTATTCAGCAGTTTTCTAACAAAAAGATTAGACTACCTATACTTAGATACCCAGACTTGAACACGTTTGTGAGGAGTCTTTAGCAGGGACAGAACCCAGACCCTCATGCACCTCACCCCAGACAACTGATACATGAACCAATGGAGAATCTCCAGCCTGGGCAGCAGTATTAGGAGTGATCCATGCCAGACCAGCCCTTAGAGGATGACATGATCATACATACCAGAGCTGTACATTATCCTGTCACTCCGGAGGCATCTCAAGTAGCTCCTACCTTAAGGGCCGATTTATTTCCCTTAAGTTTCCTATCATGTGAAGCGTGGGTCCATTCAGTGGATGAGGAGGAATTAACCTGAGTCTGATCAAACACTTCAGGAGTGTTATGTGGAACTTGCTAGTATTAAATTTCCAGAGATGAATAATGAGACAAACATAATGCAGGAAATAATAAAGCTCCACCCCATTTGCAGTTTTAATATTTATGAGAATGCTGTGGCCAACGCAGGAGAGTGTTTTATGGCTCTTTGGTGAATTAAGTTAGAGAAACAACCAGGTAATAACAGAAATTGCCTCATAAAAATTATACAACTATATAAAACCTTCAAGTTGGTTCAATGGAACATAATCATTTAAGGGCCAGATAGATATTTCAAAACTTAGATTAAAGGCATCTTGAATGGCAAAAATCTTTTTCTTTAATTATGCTTGTTATACACAGTATGGTCATACTATCCTCAGTCGTATTTAGGACAACAGAAAAATTAAGAATTTTCAATTGAATTTTTTAAAAAAAAGACAAAGGCTATTAGTTCTTGAAATACAGGGAAGTTGGTTAACCCAGAAATAAGAAAGCTACCCAAATAGCATCCCATTATGCAACGTAGACAGCCTGCCATGCAATTCTGATCTCATTTAGAAGGATATCTGAAAAGTGTGCAGGCTTGAAGCCTTCTTTTTCCAATATCAGAGCGGTAGCCATGTTAGTCTGGATCTGTAAAAGCAGCAAAGAATCCTGTGGCACCTTATAGACTAACAGACGTTTTGGAGCATGAGCTTTCGTGGGTGAATACCCACTTCATCAGATGCATCAGATGTATTCACCCACGAAAGCTCATGCTCCAAAACGTCTGTTAGTCTATAAGGTGCCGCAGGATTCTTTGCTGCTTCTTTTTCCAGCCACTCTGCACAGCCTCAATTCAATTCAATTCAATTCAGCCTCAATTCAGTTCTGCCACAGACTCACTGAATGACCTTAGTGTAAAGTTCCTATTATGATGAGGGCCATATAAAAGTACTGGAACAAGTAGTGGAGATTCTATCTATAAGGTCTCTCACAGTAGCTACCCATTTCCATGCAAGGAGAACGTGATGAAAAATGATTCACTTCCTGACAACACAGTCCCTAAACTATCAAGAACCCTATGCCTCTTCCAATGGGTAAATGGAAAAACAAATAAACTGTATTTGTAGCTCTTCTAGCCTCTCCTGGTCTAGGGTGCTATAGGCTAAGTCTTACTGTAACACTGATAGACCCTGGTTGTCAGTGGACAAGACTGAACCCAGGACCTCAGTGCATGAGCCTTTATTGCATGAGCTAAAAGCCGTACGGCGCTTAGCTAAGGCTGCAGAGTAATCTCTGGTTTCGGAATAGCAGCCATGATAGTCTGTATCTGCAAAAAGAACAGGCATACTTGTGGCACCTTAGAGACTAACAAATGTATTTGAGCATAAACTTTTGTGGGCTACAGCCCACTTCTTCAGATGCATAGAAAGGAACACACAGAAAGAAGATATTTATGAATACAGAGAACATGAAAAGGTGGGAGTAGCCATACCAACTGTAAGAGGCCAATCAATTGAGATGAGCTATCATCAGCAGGAGATCTCATCTCAATTGATTGGCCTCTTACAGTTGGTATGGCTATTCCCACCTTTTCACGTTCTCTGTATGTATAAATATATCCTGTGTGTTCCATTCTATGCATCCAATGAAGTGGGTTTTAGCCCACGAAAGCTTATGCTCAAATAAATTTGTTAGTTTCTAAGATGCCACAAGTACTCCTGTTCTTTTTTAGACTAATCTATCTATCTATCTCTCTCTTTCTCTCTCTCTCTCTCCCTCTTCTCCACCCCACCCCCAATGGGACGGAATAACCACACCCAGAAGGTGTGTGGGTTACATTATGGTCAGTCCCAAGCTGAAAGTGGATCCTCGTTACAGCTGATGATTTATGCAAAGACTGTCCATTGTATGTAATAGTGGATTGACAAGATGCACCAGTACAATTACGTTGTGTTTTCCAGCAGTTGTTAGGTAGAAAACATTTGCATCCACCCAACGCTAGCTCAGCAGTCATGGGAAATGATTTTTAGGTCTGGCAAAATTTACATCAACTTTATAGTCAGAGACTTTAATCTTAATTTTGTTGGTTACAGTTGGAAAATACAAGGAATAATATTTGAGGAGCATCTTGACATTTGGCTGTACCTTGAAAGAGCAATACACCTTTTAGCTAGGAATAGCCCAAAAGGTATTCATTGCGGTTTTTTTGCTTATATTTATTCAGTGAAACCCCATCAAAGACCTAAAAGAAACACAAAGCTGGCTCAAGGCTGTTATTTGTACTTATGTAATTCTTGGCGTTCATTTAAGCACATCCTTCCAATCATTAGCAGGAGACAGACAAGTCCAGACAATGTATACTAGCATTACCACCATGGATCTTGCATTGTTGACAACAGGGACTAAGCTAATTTTGAACTGAGTTTAGTCATCTTGTTGTGTTTTACACAGATGATTTTCTGACAGGGTTTCTATTTCAGGTCATCATAGTTAAAATGAAAAGCGCTTTTCCCCAGCTATTCACCTCCTTTATCGTGGATTCCATACGCACGGAGAGCAATGCCCTGCAAATACTGGGGCAGATTCATCCCCAGCGTAATCAGCAGAGTTACTCCAGGGATCAAATGCAGCCCATTAAATAAGAGCTTTACGCATATTAAAAGACAACCATATGGTTTGACAGCTGGCTGGCAATGGGCTCAGGAAAGCTGAAAATAAGGACTTGTGAAGAAAATCCAGCCACTGAAAATGGAAAGTTTTGGAAAGAGGAGTTAACTGTGGCTAAGGTGATCTCAGAGAGCCAGACGTTACAGATGGAAGACCTTGCAATGGGTTATTTAACCCACTCTCGCCACCAACCTGAATTATTCAGTCCAGATCCCCACGGCTTCCACAGTTTTACTTTCCAACTGTACCTTTGTGAGACCATTTCACAGTCTAATAGCATGCACAGTTAGGAAGATTTCTTGATAGCCCAAATGAGTTCTTCCTTTTAAAAAGGAATGTCAACCCATTTCTCCTAAGTATTCCCCTTCTAACCAGGCTAAATAATTCATCTTTCTTCTTGGCGGTTACACCCTGTATGTAGACAGTCATCAAGTCCCACTTCACCAAGTTAATCTCTTCTCACAAGTCAACCACTGATGGCAATGGGAGTCTGGACCCCAGGCACAACTCGCTGGAAGTGAGTGCAAGGATCTGAGGGGAGAATTTTGCCCTCACAAGAAGCAGCCCTAAGATACTGCACAGCTAAAACTAAAAAAAAGACCAACCTATATTGAAGTATCAAGTGTCCACACTACACATGAATCACCAACCCCGGGAAACCAGACTGAAAACAGCTTGCTTGTAGACCCATCATAAGGAAAATAAAAGCAGAACAGAAACGATTGCTTGGTTAATTCTCTCTCTTTCGGTGTGTTCAGTGTTGTGAATCTTTTCTCTCGAGCTGGGTCTGCATTTGCAGAGTCAGGGCATCAGTCCATCTCTGGCAGCATGAGTGCTATGAAGCAGTAAAGCAAAAGATCAGAACACAGCTGGGATAAGTTTTCCATTTGGAAACCTGACAGATTAGCTCCCTCCCTTTGGCTTTAAAGTTTCCGACTGAGAATAAAGGAATCATCTGGTGTTGAAATTTCTATCACATGAACCACCAACAGGTTTCATTTACAGTAAGGCTCCTTTAAGCCTCTCAGGTAGCATCATGGGACCTTAAAAATCAGGCATAAGTTCATTTTACTGCCCAAGTGGTGTAACGGGGCCTTAGCATAAATGACATTCAAGCCTCATATGTGTAGAACAGCCACATTCTGCATTTATACAGCACCTTTCACTCAAGCTTCACAAAATAATTTTGCAACAAAAAGACTTCAAAAACAGACTCCAACGAGAAACTGCTGAGCTGGAATTGATTTGCAATTCAGATACCATTAACTCTGGCTTGAATAGAGACTGGGATGGCTGAGTCATTACACTACTTGAATCTATTTCCTTATGATAACTATCCTTACACCTCTTGTCAACTGTCCATAATTGACCATCTTGATTATCACTACAAAAGTTTTTTTCCTGTTGATAACAAGTCATCTTAATTAATTAGCCTCTTAGAGCTGGTATGGCATCTTCTCTGTATGTTCTTATGTTCTATTCTTCTTATATGCTCCATTCTATGCATCTGATGAAGTGGGCTGTAGCCCACGAAAGCTTATGCTCAAATAAATATGTTAGTCTCCAAGGTGCCACAAGTACTCCTGTTCTTTTTATGGATACAGACTAACACGGCTGCTACTCTGAAACAAAATACTTTACAGCCATTAATTAATCCATTCTTTTAATACCATTATCCAACATTGTTAATGTTATTTTACATATGGGGAAGCTGAGACAAAGAGGTTAAAGTTTCTCTAGTCCTGGTTTTTGAAAGCACTGAGCAGGCTGAGATGAAGCTACTTTAAACACCACCTGTCCCATCACAACCCTCCAGGACAGCTGTTATCCACAGGCACACTTTCCCTGCACTGGCAAAGATAAGACTCTGAAGGTATGTCTACACTTTATTGTAAACTCGAGTCTATGAGATTCAGGCTTGTGGACCTGGTCTTTCCAAACCCGCATTTGAGCATCCACACTGCATTGTATGCCCAGGTTTACAATTCCTGGACACAGGTCTCACAGCTGTGCTAACACACCCACACTGCACTACTCAGACCTTCTGACCTGGGTCTGTGGCTTGAGCTGCGTCCACACTGCAAAGTGACAGGGGCTTGGACCTGACTCTCAGTGGGACCTGGACTCTGACCCACACCCCTAGAAGGGTCTGAGGACCTGGATCCTGGGTGCTTGCTGACCCAAGTCAGACTGATTTGTGTGTGGACGGAAGAGGGGCTTGGGCTCAAACCAGAGTCAGACCTTGGGCTTAGTGGGCAGTGTAGCCATATCCTCAGGTGCAAAGGGCAATGGCAGGATCCCAGCCGACCCCTTTCCAGACTCTCAGGAAGCCAGGCTGAGATTGAACCCAAGCAGAGGAACATAGGATGGGCAGGGATCTCCTGGGTCACTGAATCCAAAGCACTACTACTGCAGGCCACCCTGTCACATAATCCCATGCATAAAACTTATCAAGTTCATCAAGATCCATCTGTGTTTTACCACCATGTTCACGTCTAAATGCAAAGCCTCTCCCGCACCTTCTGTAAGGCCTCCAAACAGTAACGGCATCTCTCCAAGACCAACACGCAATTGGTTGCTGGAGTTCTCAAGCTGTCAGCCCTTTAACTTGCTACCATCTTTATTCAGCACACACTCTGTTGCCAGAGCATGACAGTTTCGGCTCAGCACACGCTGCAGTAATATACCAATCTATGACCCCTGCTTCACCCCTGTATTACTGAAATCAGTTGAGTTGCTGCACCATTGTCAAGCATTTGTAACTGAGTGGAAATCCAGTCCTGTGATATGCAACACTACGCGCTGCTCTTCTGCCTAGCAAGGGGCAATGAGACAAGCTGAGGACAGCAGAGATGATTCGTGTGGCTAGTCTCCTGTGAATGTATGTCATAGCTCTCGTTTGTAACAACAGGCCCAATCTTGCAAGATGCTCAGCAAATGCCAACTCCAAATGAAGTCAGTGGGGCTTGAGTTACGTGCACCTCACAAGGGAGGCTCATATTTTAGCAGGATCAGGCCCAAAGGGAGACTGAAATAGGAAACTGCATCACATAAAAGGATCTTGCACCCCCCACTGTATACTATTCTTGGCAGGTTTTCAGAAGCTTTGGAAAAAACTGCAACATCTGTAGGCTAAAAATAGGAACCAAATCATGTTCTTTCAGTTGTTTTCACAGGTGCCATTCCCCCCCTGCATGCTATATTCAGCTGAGTTCTTTTTATTTTTGGAACAAGTATGCATATCCAAATAGGATCTATGGCTCCAGTCTGTTACTGGAGATTCCAGGAGACAGAAGGTGAGGGCAGCAGCATCCTACCATAATTGTAACAGCCGGGAGAATTGTCTTGATTTGATTATTTCTTACAAAAGGTGAAGAGTTTGGACTTAAAGGGCTTTTTTTTTCTTTTAAGTTGTAGGAGGTGGGGAGAAAGTCCCAGCGGCTATGCAGAGTAGTCATATCAATAATGCACACTCCCTGCGTTTAAGACATTGCTACCCAGAACCCATGTTCTGCACAAAGGAATGGTTGTTATAAATATATTCTCATTTTGTTTTACAGTGAAGTTAAGAAGAAATAATCAGCTTGCAGAAAAGAAGAACTGCGTAGAAGGCAATTAAGGAACGTAAGCAACACATGATCCCCTGGAATAATATTTCCAACCACAACATAGCTTTACACTTGCACACACATGCAGATTTCCTAAAATTCTAAGAAAAAAATAAAATAAATACTTAATCCTTCTAGAGTGCTTTTCCTCCATGGAGCCTAAATTCGTTACCCAAAGTAGATCAGCAGCAGTATCCCCATTTTAGAGAGTAGGAAGAATTAAAAGGACTCACCCTAGGTTGGACAGCACATCAACAGTAGCGTTAAGAATAGAACCCAAGTCTTACAGTTCTCAGCCTTGGACTTATTCCATGAAGCAAATTACTCAGAGTCCTGATCCTGCAAACACTTATGCATATTCTCCTTTTACTCACTTGAGCAGTCCCACTGAGCTCAATGGGACTACTCTGACTAGTGAAGTTTAGCAGGTGCATAAGTGTTTTCAGGATCAGTGCCTAAAACCATGGAAGCCAAATTTCCAAATGCCTATAAAAATGGACCCACAGTATTCGCAGTCACACTAGGCTATGGACAGAAAGAGACACCTCCTCCCAAACAAGTGCTCAAATGCAAGAATGCTCATAGTAATGCCTATAAAAATTGGGGGTGTGTTTTAAGGGTCCTTCAAAAATATGGTCTTT
Source organism: Gopherus flavomarginatus (assembly GCF_025201925.1). Classification (NCBI taxonomy): domain Eukaryota; kingdom Metazoa; phylum Chordata; order Testudines; family Testudinidae; genus Gopherus; species Gopherus flavomarginatus. The sequence continues at coordinate 11,983,630 of NC_066618.1, read as the reverse complement.
AAATATAATGTCACAGAAATCAGAAGAGCTGGTCAAAATGTTTTAAAATTAATTGAAAATAATCTCAATTCATCAAAAACTACCCGGCCTCCAAACAAAAAAACCTAGAACATATTTAACAAAAATGATCCAAATAGTTTTGGGTTTTGATCACCTCTCAAAACCTATTGGCTCACTCGGTGTCAATGCAAGATTGTGCCAAAAAATATATTTTGCAGTTCATTTTAAAGGCCTCCAGATTTGGGGCTCCTACAGTCATGTGGCAAAGGTAAAGAATCACAGAAAGAGTCGCTTTCTCCCAGCACTGTACCAGTAAAGGTTGGTGAACTTTGGAGGAAGTGGGGCATTGTAGAAACCCCCAGGGCTCCCCCACTCCAGAACTCCCCACTTAGTCCCAGACCTCTGGGATCTCTTTCCCCTAATTCCCATGCTGCTTAGCCCTGGCAGTCTCTCTCCTCCCTTCTCCCAGACCCTGAGGCATACTCCCTGACTCTTCCCCCCTGCCCCCACAGGCTTCACCGCCTCCCAAACCTTCTAGACTTCCCTCTGCCCTCCTCTGGGCCAGGAGTGACAGATTTAGCAGCTCAGCGGAGTAGCTTGTCTGGTCTTTCTTCTTGCTTCCCCAGGGCATCCCCAGGCTCCTTGTCAATTTATCCTCCAGCTTCTCCTCCCGCACAGGCTGTGCAGGCAAGGACTCATGGAAGGCAAACCGCAGGGATGTGGAGTCTGGGGCACTGGATTCACCACCCAAGCCACTGTACAGCACGCTGCAGTGTTACACTCCAACTGCTCTGGGTAGACATAATACCTATTCTGTGTTCACAGCCCAGTCTCCCCTCTCCCCAAACCCCAACACCCTTGTGTGCTTTTGTGTACTTTGGTGGGAGGTGGAGCCCCAACACCTCTGTACGAGAGCTGCCACTGCACGGGACAAGGGACATTTGAACAGGGAAAACAGATTTATCACTAAAGTGATTCTGTCTCTCTCCTCACTATACAGCCCCTGGCTAGAAACTTCTCCAGCTCCGTTCTGACTCACTTCCTGTTACGGATTTAAAGAAACCATATTCCTATCCTTACACATTACCAGGTGCCTTGAGAAACTATTCCACAGCCCAATAGAAGATGGCTCTAATGCTTAAAGTTTTAGAGCCAGCATTTCAATGGACTAAGGCCCTCTGGGAGACACCCAGATAGGCACAATTACAGTAATTCCACCAAAAGAATCAGGGACATGCACTAAGTAGTAGTTAGGCGCGCTGTTAAAACCTGTGTGCGTAAGTATTTGATCACAGCAGCCATGCAAATACACCCATTTTTGGTGTGCGTGAACATCCATAAAGAGTGTGAGCGAAGATGTCTGAAGCAGGAAGGAGATTTTTAAAACAGCATTTAACGTAAATGGCACCTTCTTGATCCTGGCAGAAAACTGCCATCGCTTAAGATGTTGGAGTGCTCTCCTGACAGAGTCAACAATGCCTTGCAAGACTCATCTGTCGCTAATGAATGAAAACAATCTGTCTCGTTATTATGCTAAAGATACAGATATACACAGCAACCATGCCTCTTTAGCGATTATCACACCTCACCGTAATTCACAGTTCCCCACTGCATTATCGCCTCTCCAGCACACACAGGTGCATCCTATTATTAAACTAAAACCAGGGAAAAGGAAAGTAGTCAGCAACTTATTGTAGCTGGTGTATTTGTCATGCCATTACCTCTTCCCATTGCCTCATTGTAAACAGTTGAAAGCCAAAGAACCATTCTCTGCTTTAACTGACAATCTCTCAGAATCTATTTAACCCCCCAACAGAGCTCTAGCCTGACAGTAGTTTTGATAGTCCAGATCCCCACACATGCCTGCTCAAATCAAGTCCACTTTCTTTGTCAATACTTGTCAGGCACAAAGAGAGTCAACTAACCAACCACTGCCACGAGGAATTGGTAACATTTCCCTAATTCTTTTGGTTTTGTTTTATTCCAGGATTATTAGGCTAGGCGACAATTTCAAAAGTAGAAAGGTCTGGTATGGGAACGTGCTGAATTAGCCCACTCCCTAGTCACGGGGGTTTTGCTGCTTTCCCAGTCAGCACTGGCCCCTTTCGGGCGGTGCTAGTTCTCACTTGGCTTTCCACTGCGAACATCTCCATCCCTCCCGCCTCCTACCATGGACTTTTGCCACTAGGGATCCTCTACTAAGCAGGGCTGGCTTTAGGAAAGTGCGGGGCCCAATTCGAACAGTTTCGATGGGGCCCCGGCAGAGATGACTAAAACAAAAAAACACTTAAAAAAACCCCTTTCATTTCTTCTATGTATTATTTACTTTCCATAACTATATAAATAATAACAAAATTATATATTACATACATTGCATCATATATTCATTAGCTGATTTGCACTTTCATATTAGGAAAATAATTTGTTTTGATAGTTGTACAACTGATTTTCTTCACTAATGTTTATTTTATTCAAATTTATAAAATATTTCCTTATTAATATAAAATTGCCCCCTCCTTCCCACCCCAGTGCCGCCCAGCCCCGTGGAAACAAACCCTCCTTCCCCAGCTCTGCAGCGTCAAAACAAGGTTGGGGGGAGGATGAGAAGAAACGGCACACATGGGTTGACCAGATCACAGCAGTAAAATAGGACCTGCCCCCTCCCTGCTCAGCCCCACCATCACACCGCTCTTCACCCTCTAGCCCCCTGCTGGCTTGCTGCATCCCTCCTAGTCAGTCCCCCACCCACCACTTGCCTCCTTTCACCTTCTCCCTCCCCTGCCAGAATCCTCATGCCGGCCCCTAGAACTCCTGCTGGCTCACTGCTTGCCTCTTTGCGCACCCGCCACTTGCCCTTTCACCCTCCGCCCCAAGTACAAAGCCTCATTCAAAGACCCTGGGGTCACTATATTACTGCACACAGCAGTCAATCAATGCAGTTGTACATAAATCTCTGCATTATTCATTCTTGTATAACTTTTATATGACTTTGTATTGAACCTTGGTAATATGTTATAGCAGGCCTCAAATATAGTGTAATTAAGGTAAAAGAAAAATGTCTTTTTGCTAGGAGTAGAATAAGGTCTTCCCCCCACTTTGTAATCAATTGCCCTGTTGAATGAATGAGGTGTGAATTAGGAAGGTGTGGAAGGCAGCACCTCCAGACAGATGCAACCCTTGGAGAGGGACTGGGAGCCAGACCAAGGAGAACTTTGCCCAGGCTGAGTGGGACAAAGTTTGGGTGCTGGGTGCAGGCTCCAGGCTGGGGCACGGGGTGGGGTGCAGGAAGGGTGGAGGGATGCAGGCTCTGGGAGGGAGTGCGGAGGGGTGGGTGCAGGCTCTGGGACAGAGTTTGGGGGCCGGAGAGGGGGTGGTGGGTGCTTGTGGGGGGAGGGGAGGGGAGGGGAGGGGACTGCCATCACATGTGGCTTCCTTCCTCCTCTGCTGCCCCTCACCATAGCCTCGGTGGGGCATGGGGCTGCCCCTTGCCCAGTGTTTGCAGGAGTGGTGGCTGGGGGGAAACCCAGTCAAATTCTGGTTTTACTCTTTCGTTGATGGGTCACTTTAACCCCTTACACACCCTTTCCCGCCTCTCTTACCCCCCTTTTCTCCTGGGCTTGTTTGATCTTTTCGGTGGAGCCAGATGAAAACCACAAAACCCAGTGAGAGCAATGGGCTGGAAGACTAGACTGAACCCACCGCCCAGCCTAGTCCATCCCAGAGCCCAGGACTGAGGGCAAATTTCCCCTCACCCCCAGGCCACCTGTTTCCACTCCTGGTCTCTCCCAGCACTGCCAGAGATTCTGTATGGCTGCATCAGGCGGGATTTCAACCGGACCACCCCCCCGCTGCTAAATTCACCCCTGTTTTGCAACCACTCTGCACCAAGAGCACCTTCCTTCCCTGCCCTAGAGCTGCTGGATGGCTAGAAAGCTGACCTGGACATTTGATTGATCTGAAATATTATCATCCCCCCCTCAAAAAAACCTTAATATCCACACAGCTCTGGGGGGGAATAGCCCCCCCCCAAGCCGGTCTAATTTATTGTTGTAGGGCAAACGAAGGAGCCATAGCATAATGGAAATATTCAGCCCCTACAGCGGTCTTGCAGCAGGAAAAGCAGAGTTGATGGGAAGGGAACTGCTTTGGCTAGGAGCCCCAGTCCCCTTCCTTTGCAAAATAATTTGGAGAGGGGAATCAGATCACTCCGTGCCTCAGTTTCCCCTCTTGCAGAGGTAGGAGGGGAGATAAAAGTCTCAGCCTGCCGTGTTGCAGACCTTTCCCATTCTCCCCTCTTGATGTATTTGATTTCCTCCTCCAAACCTCTCTATCCCTCTCACCTGGAGTTCACAGCACTAAGTACTGGCTCGGGGCTTTTTTCCTGGGGTACTTTACATGATCCCGAGTTTTGTTTTGAAACAGACACAGGCAGGCACAAACTCACCCTCAAACAGCAGCACCACCGAAAACCACAACACCAACCTAATATTATAAACCTACGGGGAATCACAAGGTCAAACACCGTTGGAAGCCCCAGCAGCTGCTCAGGTGTGTGAGGTCCACTGCAGAGATTCCTGTCTCCTCCAGGTGAGTGCTGGGGGGAGGGGAGGGGAGGGAAAGGAAGGCTGCAAAGCACATGTGCCTTCTCCCCCTCTCCCTCCTGACCTGCAACACCCACGCGGCTGCCTCTGCCTCAGCCCTCTGCCGGCCAGCGTCTCTCATTGCCTAGCAGCAACAGCTGCTGCTTCCTGGAGACGCAGAGCTTTGCTTCTGCGAGAGACGCTGCCGGCGTGGGGCCCTCTCAGGCGCGGGGCCCAATTCGGGGGAATCAGGCAAATCGGCCTAAAGCCGGCCCTGCTACTGAGGCCAGGTCCACACTACAGCGTTAAATCAATTTAACGCTGTACCCGTCCACACTACAAGGCACTTAAAATCGATTTTAAGGGGTCTTAAAATCGATTTCTGTACTCCAGCTAAACGAAAGGAGTAACCCTAAAATCGATATTACTAAATCGATTTAGGGTTAGTGTGGACGGAAATCGAAGTTATTGGTCCCATTCTTTTACTGAGCTACCCAGAGTGCACTGCTCCAGAAATCGATGGTAGCCTGGGACCATGGACGCACACCACCGAAGTAATGTGCCCTAGTGTGGATGCATAAAATCGATTTTATAAAATCTGTTTTATAAAATCGATTTTATTAATTTCGATTTTACTCTGTAGTGTGGACGTGGCCTGAGATAAGATCCTTTGCTCCTCCTGCACTGCTACTCCATCGTCATCACATCTATGAAGGTCCACATGGCTGTTCCCAAGATTCATTCCGAAGAAAGTTCATGTTACTTATTTCTATTTGAACAACAACGAAAACTTTATTGGCCCTAATGTAAAGAACAGTTCCTTCCCACACCAGTCAAATTCCTGGATCCCTAAGAAAGATTCAGAAAGACAAATTTTTAGAACAATATTGTTACTGAAATATTGGGTTTGCCTAGCTGAGAGCCAATTAACAGCCTGACAGGGATAAGGAAAAATGCTTTATTTTGCAGAAAAAGGAGAGCCTGTACTTGGTACAAAAGACTTTGTTTTATACAAATTTTATAAACCTTTTATATATATTTAGACAAAGATTTTTGCATGTTAATATTTGATTGGTAAGTGTAAAGTTTTATGTTTTTTTTATTTAAGTAAAAGTAACTGGTTAGGAGCAGGATTTTTTTGCTTTGAGGCAGAGGAAAAGAGATAGTGAAAAAATGCAAGCTATTGTGTTTATGAGCAGTATTTATTCCCCCCCACCCACCTACTGGCCATTTGTAATTTATTAAGGGGGGTTAGCTAGCTTTTACAATTTTTTTTTTGGGCCTGGCAAGCCCAGATTGCCAGGCCCGTAGCATAATTTACGATTAAGCTGAAGAGACAGGTATTGAGTTGTTTTACGGATAGCAGAACCTTTGATTACAGCATTATATAGACATTTTGTGTATTGTATTATTATTTAAATAATATATAGGAAAAATAAACAGAAAAGAATTTATTTAATAATTGTATGGAAAAGGCTAGTAAATTATGACCCAAGGTTTGGGAGAAGGTTTTTAAAATTAAAGGTACGATTAAGAGATATAGCATGAAAAACAACAGCCGCATTTTTAATAGCCCGTAAATTTTGTTTAATTAAGCTAGAGTGATTAATATAAAAACAGCATTTTTTTTGATGCAAGCATAAGTTTTTTTTATTTTAGCATTTATAGTATTTAGCACGTTTATTTTGCAAAGCCAGTTTTGCTACTTTATGAATTTTTTTTGCAATTTTTGAAAAGCATCTATTAATGCATTAGCCGCTTTTTTTTTTTAAGCTCTGCAAAAATATTTACAACTGCTTTTTTTAGTTTAGCTAAACCCAACCCAGGAATGAACGCACGGACAAAAAATGGAATTTTGTTTGTTTGATAATTAAGGGATTGGGGCATTGATTATAAATTAGTTAGCTATATTAGGTGGTTAAATTTTTTAGATGTTTTGGTGAATAATTTAGTTTTATATGCATTTTTTTTATGGATTTGTTAGGATTTGGTATGTGGAAGCGCACCCCCCCCCAACTGGTTTAAATGCTTGGAAGAAGCACTGTGAATGTTTACACTTTCACTTAGAAAGTGTTTAAATATGTGTTTATGATTACAGATTAGATGGTACTTTTGATGTGTTTTAAGGGCAGTGGGCCAAGTTTGGTGCTTAAGATTATTTTGAATGGTTATTAGCTTTTACTTTAATTAACTGTTAATTAACTGCAATTAAATGGGCAGTTAATTATTGTTTAAATATACAAATACCCTTGTTGATTTTAGGCAAAACAGAGGAATTACTTTATATTTTTTTGTATTTGTTTTATAGGCAGCCCAGGTTTTTAATTATATAATATTATATATATTTTTTAGCTAATTTAACTAAATTGTATATAGCTAAACTAAATGATTGCAATTTAATAATTTTTTTGCCTGAATTTATTTACAAACATTTTACAGACACCAAAAACCTTTTTTTTTTAGTATTTTTACAAAGTTTAACTGCTGTTTTTTTTAGCAACTACAGAGTTAACTTTTTATTTTTTTTTTAAATTACTTGCTTGTCTTCCAACAGCCACTTTTATTAACTTAAATTACCATTTTAAGATATTGTTTTGGGTATTTGAAATTTTTATGCTTACATTTACTTACTTTTTTTTATTACATTTTTAGAATTTTTAATTTGTTTTTTAATTTTTTTGTTTGTTGCCTGCCCGCCTGGGCTTGATTTTGCTTTTTTTGCTGACCTGCCCCTTTTATGGGCACCAACTTGTTTTATTACCAGTTTAGCTAGGAGGATGGGCTTTTTAACTAGCTCCCACCCTTTTTGGTTTTTTTTTTTTAAACATTTTTTCTTACAAGACTACCCGAGTCCTCCTTCATGAGGCTTGCCACCTGGACAAAAGCACATGGCCCATTGGGCAAAGGCCATTTACGTAACATACAATCCAAACCCCCTTAGAGGATTTTACCTAGAGACCCATTTATTTGTCTGCTGACACTTAAACAGAAAAGAGAATTACAGAGAGAGCAGAAGGAATTACAGTTTAATTCAGGTTTTTTTACTTTTATTACACTGACCGCTAGAGGGGATGGGACAGAAGGATTTTAATACAACCTCAGAGCTTTTTTGCACGCATGGCTTTCACTCCAAGGAATTACGAACGAGAAGTTTAGTTCCGCCCACACTCCTAACGCCCAAATGTATACAGAGCAGAAAAAAAACAGTAACTGGTTAAACAGAACAGAACCAGAACCAGATAGTGCACCAGAACCAGATAACCAGATAAAAGGCCAGCCTCTAACCAGAACCAGATAGTATTTCCTTATTCTATTAGGGCTCACCTTATCGGAGCACGAACCTCAGGAGCCGCGGAGAAGTGAGAGAGAGGGGTTAAGCACCCCAGTGGCACCGCTCCTACTTCGCCGCAGCCGTCTGGAGTCCAATGTCCGAGCTAGGAGAGTCCCATCTGGGTCGCCAGAAACTGTTACCGAAATATCGGGTCTGCCTAACTGAGAGCCAATTAACAGCCTGACAGGGATAAGGAAAAATGCTTTATTCTGCAGAAAAAGGAGAGCCTGTACCTTGGTACAAAAGACTCTGTCTTACACAAATTTTACAAACCTTTTATACACATTTAGACAAAGACCCTTGCATGTTAATACTTGATTGGTAAGTGTAAAGTCTCATGTTTCCCTTATCTAAGTAAAACTAACTGGTTAGGAGCAGGATCTTCTTGCCTTGATGCAGAGGAAAAGAGATAGTGAAAAAATGCAAGCTACTGTGTCCATGAGCAGTACTTACTCCCCCCCCGCACCTACTGGCCGCTTGTAATCTATTAACGGGGGTCAGCCAGCTTTCACAATATTGAGCCTTGATTTAACCATGCCATCACTTGAAGATGGGATGTCTTTCTGAAAAGATATGCCTTAGCTCAAACAGATGTTATGGGTTTAATGCAGAAATTACTAGTCATGGAATCTCCTTCACTGGAGGTTGTGAAAAGGAGGCTGGAGCCATCTGTCTTGGGTTGCTGAGACACAACAAATCCTGCATCTTGGCAGGGGGTTAGACTAGAGAGGACCCCTGCGGTCCCTTTTAAACCTATGGCTCTATGATTCCATGGCCTGTGTTGTGCGGCCAGACTAGATTAGTGGTTCTCAACCTATTTACCATTGTGGGCCACATATGTGTTATACGGGCTTCATCCAATACTACCTCTATGGCCCTGAGGATGTCACATGGGCTACATCTCTGTGCTGATTGCGCCGGAGATTGACAACCACTGGCCTAGATAATTACAATGACCCCTTCTGGCCTAAACTATCAACAAGTGTCTGTCTCACAACTTTTCAAATCTTAACACCGGGAAAACTGTGGACCCCCTGCTGGCCCCACAAAGGTCCTGCTGCCCTGATCAGTTAAGCACACTGGGTGTTTCTTCCAGGTTAATGCATTGGATTTCCCCCTGTCATAGCAATATGGTTATAGGCTAGAGGTTGAGGTCCTGGTGGTCACCATGCAGGGCTGGTGCAACCATTTAGGCAAACTAGGCGGCCACCTAGGGCACCTAGTGGTTGGGGGCGCCTAAAAGTCCCCTCAGGCGAGGAAGTGGAGTGGAGATGAGCTGGGTGGGGGGGTGGGCAGGGAGGGCTGCCCGCAGTAACGGGGGGGGGGGAGGCGCACAGGGGAACAGCTCCCCGCCTCAGCTTACCTCCACTCTGCCTCCTCTGCTGAGCACACAGCCCCCGCTCTAAGTCTCCTCCAATTGGCACCGCACACCTGGGCGGGGAGGACAATTAGAGCGGTGCCAGAGTGCTCAGTGGAGGAGGCGAGGTGAGCTGGATGGGGGAAAACCCAGGCAGGATTGGCTGCTGTGGCGGGGGCGGGGGAGGTCAGGTCCCCCCAGTCAGGGTTAGCTGCCACGTGGGGATGGGGGAGAGTCTCTCCGGGCGGGGTTAGCTGCCGTGGGGAGACAGGGGGAGTCTCCCCGGGTGGGGTTAGTTGCCGTGGGGGGACGGGATGGAGAGGGGTTAGCTGTCATGGGGGGGGTAGCTGCTGCAGGGGGGGAGCTCCGCGGGTGGGGGGCTGAGTTAGCTGCCGTGGGAGGCGGGGTTAGCTGGGGGCGGGGTGCAAGGTGGAAGTTTCGCCTAGGGCGTGAAAATTCCTTTCATCGGCCCTGTCACCATGACTGTAAGTTGCAGACAGGTCTCCTTTCATGAACAAGATATATATCAAAATGAAAATTGGAAAGATTAAAAACAAAGTAAACAGTTATCCCACTGGCCCAGTATCTCATTAACCTTCAAAATTTTCAATTAATGGTGTTGGGCAATTACACGGCATTAAAGCTGAGAGAGAAAAATTCATTATCAGGTTTCGACTGCAATTCAGAATCACAGTTCTTGCTCAGAAAGCATACAAGAACCCTGGAGATGTCTAATGTAGTGACTAACCCCTTCCCTAATGTCTTCAAGCCCCTGCCTGATAATGATGCTGGATCTTTATAGTAATTGCCTCTTCCCTGAAATTCAGAATTCAATTAGTCATTTACTGCAATTGCTGAACACAGAGAGCTGAGTGGCAACAATGGCAGGCGTAGCTGTTCTTTATCACCTGCCGATAAAGCAGAATAGAACTCAGGCAATACACACTGATTCACACAGCAGCAGGGAGAGGGCGTGTGTGTTGGAATTCTGTTAGTGGACCCTAACCCAGAAAAACATTCGTACTACCAAGGGAATGGGTCAGAGGCTGATGCCTCTACCAGAAAAACTTCTGCTGAGGTCAATGGGAATGTGACCATGTCAGGACTTCAGCAAAGCACTGGTGCTCAATGGAAATAAACCCTTCGGTCTCAGCTAAAGCTCTGCAAAAGTCAATAACTTAGGCCTTGGCTACACTGGCGCTTTACAGCGCTGCAACTTTCTCGCTCAGGAGTGTGAAAAAACACACCTCTGAGCACAGCAAGTTACAGCGCTGCAAAGCGCCAGTGTAAATAGTGCCCCAGCGCTGGGAGCGCGGCTCCCAGCACTGCAAGCTAATCCCCATGAGGAGGTGGAGTACGTGCAGCACTGGGAGAGCTCTCTCCCAGCACTGGTGCCGTGACCATACTCGTACTTCAAAGCGCTGCCGCGGGAGCGCTATCACTTTGGAGTTTCGAGGGTAGCCGAGCCTTTAGGCCAGTATCTGGGCTGACTTTTCCCTCTGGTGTCGCTCAGTAGGTAGCACACATAAGGAGTGAGCCAGGGCTGAGGATTAGACGGTGAAGCAAAAGAAAGGAGCAAAGGACCCACCTGAAGCCAAGATCCTCAAAGCTATTTAGGCACCTATCTCTGGGAGTTAAGCACTAAATACCTATGATGAGCTGGGCCTGAGTGACTTAGGAGCATAAAAACACATTTACCAAGTCAAATAGCAGCCAGGGGGCTAAATCCAGTGAAAGCCAAGAGAAGCTGAGTGCCATTGGTGCAGCATTTGAGCCTTTGAACATCTTCCACCCAAGTCCCATTGACTTTCATCGGTTTGTGTGTTCCTAACTCATTTAGCTGCTGTTTGAAATTCCCATTCCAAAAGCAGGAGAGTGTGAAGGACTGAAAAGAGAGTATGTGGATGTAAACCCATTGTCTGAAATTAATCACTATTTAATATATATGGAGACATACATCTCATAGAGGTGGAAGGGACCTTGAAGCCAGTCCCCTGCCTTCACTAGCAGGACCAAGTACTGCCCCTGACAGTTTCCCCCCATCCCCAACCTAAATGGCCCTCTTACGGATTGAGCTCATAACCCTGGGTTTAGCAGGCCAGTGCTCAAACCACTGAGCTATCCCTTGCCTACCCATGCAAGAGCAGAATTGGGCACCAGGCATTGAGAGCAGGGAGGAAAAAAAAAAAGACTAAAGTCAGATTCTGATCTCAGCTACACCGGTGTGATTTCAAAGCAACGTGACTGAGACCAATGCAGTTACCCCGGATTAGAGCCCTGCGACAGGGCTGGGATTCCTGCAGGACCTGCTGCCATAACAGTGGGAGAACATAGAATGTAATTTGTTGCAGGTGGGATTGGGTGGGCAAAAAAAAAAAAAGACTGGTAATTTGCAGGAAAACACAAAATCTTTTTTTTTAAATAAAAGTTTTAATATGTAAATTTAAGTGAGGGTTAGAAAGAGATTTGATGTCTAGTATAACGGGAGTTCAAGTATTTTTTACATGGTTTAAGCAAGATTTGTTTTATTCTTTTAGTGGTAAAAATGGTGTCTGAATTCTGCTTATGTAGATAATATATTAGCTGGCTTTATTTTTTTTTTAGTACTATGGGGGAATCTCTCTCTCTTGCGGGATTTGCAGGATCTAAGGATTTTGCAGGTGAGAGTGAGATAAACCTGCAAGAAGCAATGCAGCAGCGGGTGGGAGCGGGTATTGCAAGGCAGGACTGGAGCAAGACTAAAAAACAAAAGTCCTGCAGAGGGCTCGAATCTGGATTTACCTCTGTTGTGTTGAGAGCAAAACCTTGCCTGTGACATTAAATCCAGCAGCCCCTGAAAGCTGCTACCTTTTAGAAATTTAAATCCTTCCTGGACGTCACTCACATCACAAACAGCTCCTGCAGCCTATGCTGTCACATCACATTTTCAAACACTGGGATGTCAGTGTATGGACAAAACTTTGCAGACATTTCCGTCAACTCGCTGCTGAGTTTGGTAGACGCACGTAATTGTGGGTAGAGTTTTCCCTCCATACGTGTGACTACTCTAATTGTGAATGCAGCCAGGTAGCTTGCTGGCTAAGCTGCAGACACAAAACATGAAGTCACTTGTCAAAATCATGCCTCCAGAATGAAGAGTTAAATATTCAAGACTCTTCTTAGCCTACAATTGCTTTAAACCAGTCTGATATCCTGAGCCACAGTTTTTGTTTTCAAAATTTAAACCTTAAGAAGGTTTTAGGTAAGGAAAAACCCTACAGATGCAGGGAAATGCAGTAATGCAATTCTAAATATTAAATTCTATTTATCATAATACAATACATGCCGGCCACTGAGGCCAACTAGACTTTTAAAGGCCCAATCAGCTGTGCTGACCGGAGCTGCCAGTGTCTCTTTTCCACAGGACATTCCGGTCGAAAACTGGACGCCTGGCAACCCAATCCTTCCCTTTGCACACCCCACACAGAAGGCTGAAATAAAAGTAAACCCCACTTGGCTCCAACCATGCCTTAGCAACCCACCTCAAAAGGGGCAAGAAGGGGTGAGGTCACTAGCCCACAGAGTTAATCAGGCACCCTCAAGGAAATGGGCTGCAGCATGCAAAGAGACAAGTGTCTGCACACTGCACTCCCTCCCTCCCTCCCCTGCAACATAATTTGCAGCTGCCTCCTAGCATAATCCCACTCCAAGGAAGTGCTGGACACCACCGCTGCCTTGCAGAGAGGTGAATCTCTCCTCTAGTGCAATGGGCTTGGGTGGTGCTGACAGCCGCCTACACTACTCCTCCCTCTGCCAGGGTTAAATTTGATCCAACGCTGGCTGAGCTTGCACACCAATTAGAGAGACATGAGGGCAAGTTTCCTAATTTCTGTTTAGACTGTAAGATCTCTGGGGGCAAGGACTATCGACTACTCTGTGGTTGTACAGCCTCTAACACAGTGGGGCCTCGTTCGCAGTTGGCTCTTCGGCACTATGGAAACAAACATGATTAATAAGTAGTGATCCAAATTTCCTAAAGCAATCATCCAAATAGAAGGAGTAAGATGTTGCAAGGATAGCCAAAATCCAAAGAGACCCTCGCTCCGGGAGAAGACTATTAGTCCTGTTTTAACAATGATACTCCTAAAGCAAAACAAGAGGATTAGCAAACTGGAATAGCAAATGCTCCCTGTAATTTAGCCCACTTAGGACAGCTTCCACTGTACAGGCAAGTCTCATCTTACACGCATTTAACATGCACAAATTCAGCTTTGCATGGTCGGCAAAAACAAAAAACAAAAAAAGAGAAAAATAATTTTAATATTGTGCCTGTAGTGCGGGCGATTCCGCCCACCGTTATACTCAATGTAATTTTGACTTTACGCGATTTTCGCTTTATGCACTGACAGCGGAATATAATCCCCGCGTGAGATGAGAGTCGCCTGTACAAGCCCTCCAGGGTTCCTCAACCCTGACCAGGAAGGAGCACGTGCCGGGATGGGATCGCAATTCGTTCTCCAGGCCCAAATCTTTCTACTGCCAAGGGTTGCAACAAGGTCCAGTGAGTACAGTGCTTTTTGTCACATGGCTTATCGTCCATTGGCAACTAGATTGTAACCACTAACTTATTTTGCCCTGGAGACAGGGCTTTTGCTTTACCCACAATTTTATTTCTCAGTGTCCTTTTGTAAGTGACTGTATCCAGATCTATACATACAGGGCTTGGCTTTGATCTCAGATAAATGATGAACAGATTCTAAGACCAGAAGAGACCACTGTGATCATCTCATAGTCTGACTTCCTACATAACACAGGCCATAGAACATCCCCGAAATAATTCCTCTGAACTGCAGCATAACTCCACTCAAACCACACTAGTGACATAAGAGGAGAATCAGCTCCGTAACAGCCTATCGGCTTCTTGAAATATTCTGGGACCCTTTCAATCACTTCATTTCTGTCCAGGTTTCTCACTGTTCACACTTCATTTCAAAGCACATCTTTCCCCTCCTCCACCTCTTTTGAATTAGATGCTTTTGTAAGGCTCTGCCTCCAAGTCATTTTATCGCCGTTTGTACTTCTGTATTTGGCTCGGCTTTAACTTTTCCTTTTAATCTTACTTCTGGTTACAGAAATTCACAGCAGTTTTCCCGTGCCAGCAAACTAGCAAAATAGGGAGGTTACTTCAGACCCTTGCAAGTTGAGTGATCATTGTTAGCTATATCTTCATGTCCCAAATAGCTAATGCAGATCAGGGCTGCCCAGAGGATTCAGGGGGCCTGGGGCAAAGCAATTTTGGGGGCCCCTTTCATAAAAAAAGTTGCAATACTATAAAATACTATATTCTCGTGGGGGCCCCTCTGGGGCCCAGGGCCTGTGGCAAATTGCCCCACTGGCCCCTCTCCTCGGCAGCCCTGATGCAGACTTTTCCCTTAATTTTTTGAGAGAAATATTTTTAGTCAGAGGAGAAACATCCATTTTTAGAAATATTTCTGCCCTACACAACATAGATATTTGGCATTTTTCCTTCCTTCAGGAAGTTTGAGTGAAAAATACCAATTCAGAACAAAACTGGTTATTTAATTTTTTTATATGATTCCAAAAATGTTCCACGCATTTCAAAAATCAGTCAGATGACAGCGTGACAAGCTTACAGTCTAAACAGAGAAATGTCTACAGACGGAAGACAGAAGATAGTTAGTTGTTTTGGTTGTTGCGTCCTAAGGTCAGGTCTACAGTACAAATTTAGATCGGTATAACAGTTGCTCGGGGATGTTACAAAATATCTACATCCCAGAGCGACACAGTTAAACTGACCAAACTCCCGATGTAGACAGTGCTAAATTGATGGGAGGGCATCTCCTGTCAACACACCTACCGCCTGTTGTGGAGGTGGATTAGCAACACTGAGGAGAAGCTCTGCAATTGGTGTAGGAGTGTTTTCACTGAAATGCTACAGCGGCACAGCTGAACCTGTGCCGCTGCACCACTGTACATATGGACAATCCCCAGGGCCAGCTCTACCATTTTTGCCACCCCGACCAAAAGAAAAAAAAGCCGCCCAGACTGTGCCGCCCCAAGAATGGACGGAATGCCGCCCCTTAGCATGTGCCGCCCCAGGCACGTGCTTCCTCTGCTGGTGCCTGGAGCTGGCCCTGACAACCCCTAACCCTCTAACATGTATCTAGTTAAGTAACTGCAGACTTTCTGCCACATTGCTCTGTAACACAGCCAAAGATAAGCACAAAGAGAGCACCTGTTCATCCCAAGAGATGGCTTTACAGAAGGGAGAAGAAATAGAAAAAAACCCCACGCTTATGCAGATTTACCTTTTCCTTTGACAGAAAGAGACAGAGGATTTCTATGCATAAGATCAGTCAAGTAATTTAGGTAGTCAGTTCTGAATGTGATGTTTGCTGATTTGGGAACAGCATTAAAATCTTGGCATTCGCTCCCATTCAGTCTAGAGCCTACCCTTCAGATACTCGCCACTCTGATTGATAGCAGGTGGTCTCTTAGAAATAGTCAGTGATTCTTTTCTTACAAGTCTTGTGTGTTATATTGGGCCAGATACAGCAATGGCGTCACTCCAAATCCGTCCCTTAAATAACTCCAATGAAGCTATTTGAGTTACACTAAGGATGAACAGGGCATGCAGTACTGAACTGATGAACGCACAAATTAAGACCATTCAATATGCATGCAGTTTGACACAGAACAAAATTTTCAAGACAAGTGCCCATAACTACCGTGCAGTAACAAAGAAAATCAAGATGTGTGCACTGCCAGGTTAACTGCATTGAACAGAAACGTATCCAAAATAAAAATGGATCATTGGTTGGTGACATATTTCCGGGAACACAGCCATGATTTAATTTGCTATACAAGACCAAGCAGCGAGACATGCTGAAATGAGCGTGTCAGCCATATTTTCTTTGACATGTGCACAGAAGTGATGTTCTTGGGTGTTGGGCCAATGTGCATCCTTACTACTAGCGTGACCCCCTCCTGCCTGGATACAACACTGCAGGGGACTTTGCCTCTCATACCCCTCTGGTAGCCACTTTCTGAGCTGTGACAACCAGTCGCTCTTCTCTGGACTCTCTCGCTGACTCTTCTGTGGCTCAGCCCTCTGACCAAGGTACTCAACAATTCAGTTCCCTTATAGGGCTCAGCTCTAAACCAAAAGGTTCTTTGCCCCTCCTGGGTTCATCTTTGATTCATCCCCCCGCCCCCAAGCTCTGGCCTGCTGAGAGTCCAAATACCATTAGCCTTCTGCCCTTCACGAGCTTTTGTCTCATTCCCTGGTCCTCAATGACCTTCACTCAGGGCTGCACCACAGGAGTTAACGTGCTTCTGCAGCTCTGCTTTCTGGCCACAGCCCATTCCAACTACTGGCCTTTCCTCCAGGACTTCCCAGGGAGAGGGAATTCTCCCTCACTCCTCCTTCCTGGGTCTCCTCACCCTCAGCTGAGCTCCCTCAGCTCTTTCTACAGCCTAGTTCCACCTTCTCTGGCCAGGAGGCAATTAATCTCCTCCCTCAAGCAGAGCATAACTCACTAGATTCCTTCCATTGCCTCACTGAGGTTAAGCTCCATCACATACTGTGTTTTGAGGGGGGTGCCCTGAGAGTCCTTTCCTGCCCTCAGTCACTCACCACAACAACCTTACCACCCTCAAGCTTTAGTCTATACTTGCAGCAGGCCACAGCCTGCAGTGTTCTCTACAGTCCCTAGCCAGCTCTCCCCATTTATCTCTGGGGAAAGGAAGGGCAGGAAACAGTACTAGCAGCAGCAAGCCCTGCCTATCTGTTTTCCTTCTGGTTCCCTAATGCTTCCTTCCTGTCTCCTTATACGGTCCCAGCTGCTAGGGTTGCTTCCCCCTTAATTAGCCTCTCAGCTATAGCTCTGCTTAGGGAATTGGACTCCTCTAACAGCAGCCTGTCTTTTAATCATCGCCCAATTGTTATATGCTGGTGGGGAGTTGAGTTAGGCCCTGAGTCTACACACTCTGGTGCAGGGAGGTGGTTCTGATGGCCTTTATCAAGCCACTTTGTATGGCAACCCAACCCTGCTGCATGTGTTATGATCAAGGCCATATGAAAATTACACATTTATGGGGGACAAATCAAGTTATTAACAACATGGTGGCTGCTGCCACAATCACACAGCATTCTATTCTTCTCCAGTTGATTTCCATGGGAGAAGAGGGTTCTTCACTGCAACTTCAACCTCTGGCCCACAGATACTCAGATTTACAAAGCAGATAAACCATAGAATATCAGGGTTGGAAGGGACCTCAGGAGGTCATCTAGTCCAACCTGCTGCTCAAAACTGCAGGACTAATCCTCAGACAGATTTTTGCCCCAGATCCCTAAATGGCCCCCTCAAGTATTAAACTCACAACCTTGGATTTAAGCAGGCCAATGCTCAAACCACTGAGCTATCCCTTCTCCAGAAATGACAGCCCTTTCCAAACAAATGATCACATCTTGAAGCCTTCACTCACTCCACCAGCAGGCCATACTTCTGTGTAAGGATTGCATAAGCAGTGCAGGACTTGACCTCTTCTTCAAGGGAAGCCATCAGTACTACTCCATGTTTAGATCTATTTTCATCAGAAATGTGCATACCAGTCCTGATCCTCAGCTGAGGTGAATTGATGTAGCTCCATTCAGGGCAGGTGGTTCAGACCTCATCACTGAAATGTTTCATGTTCTCAAGTTTCAAACTTGCCCTTATTGAAAAATCCTGCATAATTTGATAGAAAATAGCAACGTTTTCAATTGAAAGACAGATTGGCCAGTGGGTAAGCACTGAATTGGCTTGCAGCAGCTCTGAGTTTTATTCCTAGCTCTACCACTGAGCTGCTGTATGACCTTGGGCAAGTCACCTCCCCTCTCCATGACTTTGTCTCATCCCGCTCCTTGTAAGTTGGACTGTAAACACGTCAGGCAGAGTCTGTCTCTTCGATACTCCATAAAAGCACAGTAACACAATGGGATCCTGATCTCAATCTCAACACATCACTTCAATAAAAATAATAAATCATAATACTACAGACAGAAAAAAACACCTCCGTTTAAATAATGTTAAGATTGCAAAGTCAAGCTCTGAAAAGTTAGAATATGCCAGTGTTAAGGTTGCCTGGGCAACCTTAATTCAGCCCTCTTGTGCAAATGCATTATGATCAAGGCTAATTAAAATCACATTATTTTTTCCTTAGGACATCGGCCTCATTTAGTGAAGTACCTGAGCTGCCTGTAACAGAACATTTGTATCATGTTATAAAATTTAAGCTTTATATCCTTGCTATCGAATTCTAGAGATAATGAAAGAAAAAGTAGAAAAAGGGCAATTAACTCCCTATTAAATTCTATAGGCTTTTAGAACATCATCTTTACAGTCTCTTAAAATTCTATAGGACTTTTCCAGAAGGTGATAGTGAAATCCAGCTCACTTTAACATGGCTTTGGCTTTCAGTGCAAATATTGTGCACATCAGTCAATAAAACCCACTGATGGTAGCTCTCTTCTATTCTATCCTACATGGGTTTCTATACTGCGTTCATTGCCATGATATCTGAGTGCCTTCCAGTAGTGCATTAAGCAACGAAACTATGCATCTGTCACAAGATGACAGATCTGCTCTTAGCTAAAAAGATCTATTCTGAAGGCGCCAGTTAACGTGAAATAAAAAAGAAACCACTCACAGAAAGGGTAAAGGAAACATAGTTGTGTTTTGTCCTAGCTCCTGTTGCTAGTTATCAGCCCTACGTAAGTATGTAGGTAGACAATGAGAAAGGCCATTAATGGGAATTCAAGGCACCATGTTTCAGGATAATGATGTCCTGCTCTGTTGATGCCTGACAACCTTGTTTCACTCAGTGGCACTTAGTGGTGGCTGGTGTTCTGTTGCTTGCAGCTCTCATTGTTTAGTTTTATGTAGAAGATGGGGACAGTTATCTTGCTGACCCAGAAACAGCCTTTCCTTTCACGCTCCTGGTGGAAATGGTGGGTGCAGTTTCCATTACTGCTCCTCTTCTCGCTGTCTGCATTAGACCTTCGCGGTCTGCTTTAGACCTGCTGCAGGCAGCAGGCAGGCTCTTGCCTTTAAGATGATTATTTGGCATGTTCTCGTTAGTCTCACCAAAGCGGAGTGTGCTTTGGAGAAAACGAACAGCACTAAGTACTGCTGGCCAATGTGATATGCTGGCTAGAGGAGAAGATTTTATGCAGATAAATGGAGTAAATGCTCCATAGGAGGGAGTCAATGGTTCGGTACAGGTATCGTTACAAGCAAAGTTAAGAGTGTGCAAAACAAAAGGTCCAAATCCCACAAAGTGTCGAGCACCTTCTATGTGGTACTTCATCCCGAGGAACATACAGAAGCCAATGGAGCTAGCCTGTGAGCACGACTCAGCCAGACTAAGGCGGCAGAATAGGGCCCTTGGTTCCCAAACGTTTGCAAAACTTCTTCAAGATCCTTTGCTGAATGGTGCTAAACAGGTGCAAGCTGTTATTAAAGGGCACGTGACTCCAATAACTTTTTCAGTGGAGTTATTTACTCGAGTAAATGACATTCAAAGTAAGGATTGCAGAATCAGGTCCTAATTAAGCCTCACATTACCCCGTGCTCTGTCGCATACATTAGCCATTTGAGGGATGTTGACGCCCCCTGCCTGTGTGAGATGTACGCCAGTTCATTACTGGCCCTCTGGGGAAGAAACATCCACTTCTTCACTAACTGCCTTATAGTGTTGTCCATCTTACTGAGAGGTACCGTTGCCATGGCAGATCCCATCAGGACAAATGAAATACAGGGGATCAGGAAGGTGTTCAAGCCATTGATCTTCCGTAGGGTGACCAGATGTCCCGTTTTTATAGGGACGGTCCTGATTTTGGGGTATTTTTCTTATATAAGCTCCTATTACCCCCACCCCCGTCCTAATTTTTCACACTTGCTGTCTGGTCACCCTAATCTTCTGCCATGGTGCCAGTAGGGAAGAGTCGATCTTGGTCATGTCCCTTAGGATCTCCGCAATGGTATCCTCAGGTGTCTGCTGGACATGAAAACCTGTGGGTGTGCCAAGGTGTGATCTGTAACCCAACACCATCCAAAAAGGATCATCTTGGCAAAGCAGCTCCAGCTCTTGTTCACCTAGGCAGAGTAGGTGTGTTTATGCAAATGAAGTCTGCTCCTGTAGTTTTTTACCCCAGTTTATCACTGGATGTCAGGGGAGAGCTCATTTAGATGCTGCTTACATTAACAGAGCACTGAGAACCTTTTAGTAAATGGGAAATGGTTGTGACTGAAATGCAAAGAGCCAGCATACAACACAGTAACATTTGAGGTGTGCTGATACAGTTTCATACATTGGATGCAACATTAAGCCAAGAACGAGTCATTATGCAAAATTACAGAGCTTAATTGTGAGAGATTGAACACAAGTGACCTGGGGTGGAAACTTCCTGGACAAATATTATGGATTGTATGGTAGTTCTGGAGAAAGCTGATGGGGCTACAAACACTAAGCAACGGCAACAAAGGCAGATGATATTGTCAGCAGGATTAATGACAGCTTGGGAGGAACTGAAGGACAGATCTTAGCAAAACCCCAGAAATGCCTTGCACTGAGGTCACTACTGCTATAATAAAGAGAAAGCTATCAGCGGTATAGATATTTCCCTCTCCCCCAATAGATTATGTCACTTCAGACTTGATACCTAGAGGATATTTTTGTGTAACTAATACTCCTAACATTAGCTAGCAATCTTCTTGTCTCAACAGACCATCCAACTTAACATTATGCTTAGACTGCAAGTTGCCACTTTTCTTAAGAGGCTACAAACCACAGAAAGGAAGCAGCTTGCATATACTATCAGGGGGCTCTGCCTGGCAGCAGTATTGCATTGGGGGCTCTGGTAAATTAAGGGCATGTACTAGGTGTTGCTCAGTTGGGGTCTCGTCTGAGCCTCCAAGATCCAGAGAATCTCCTGCAGGATGCTATCTGGGGGATTTCTTGGTATCCAAGAGCTGGAAGTAAACTCCATTGAAGTCAGGGAAGTTTTCCACTGACTCGGATGGCCTTTTGCTAAGCCCTTACATACAGAACTGGTCAGCTTCAGAGAGCTAACCCCATCTCTGCCATGCTCAAAGAAATGGACCTTGTGAGAAATTCAACTTGGGCACTCATGACATACAACCAACTTTACTTCCAGGATAAAAAGGCGAGAAAGAGCACTTACCAAACTAGTCGTTGGTCCCCTTGCTGACTTAAACAAGAATTGTGGGGGCTGAAGAGCTCACAAGAAATAATCAGCATCTTTCAGGATCAGGTCTTTCCTGCAAAGGATTATTTGGAGGTGGGGTGGCATTGACTATATTTATTACAACTATTAATAGTTTATTTGTATGGTAGTAGCTCCTCAAGGCCCCAGGCAGAGATTCTGGCCCCGTCATGCTAGGTACTGTACAAACATGTAATTTCAAAGACATAAGTTTACAATTTAAGTCAGTGATGAGAGACAACAGGTAGAAACAATGGAGTGAGTTATACACTAGCTAACAGTAAGAGGACTGTGAGCAGTGTAATAAGCAGGAACCACTGGACGTTGCTAGTAAAGATCACTGACATTCCAGGAGAGATGTCACTAACTTATTTCTTATTAATTGCTATCAAACTCGGAACATCTTCAATGTGCTCTTAAAAATGTTAACTTAAAGAAGAAGTTGACAGGTTTCAAAGTCGCAGCCGTGTTAGTCTGTATCCACAAAAAGAACAGGAGTATTGTGGCACCTGAGAGACTAACAAATTTATTTGAGCATAAGCTCTTGAGGGCTACAGCCCACTTCAGCAGATGCATAGAATAGAACATATAGGAAGGAGATATAGATATACATACAGAGAACATGAAAAGGTGGGAGTTCCCCTACCAACTCTAAGAGGCTAATTAATTAAGATGAGCTATTGTCAGCAGGAGAAAAAAAACTTAGTAGTGATCATCAAGATGGCCCATTTCAGACAGTTTGACAAAAAGGTGTGAGGATCCTTAACATGGGGAAATAGATTCAATGTGTGTAAAGGCTCAGCCATTTCCAGTGTCTATTTAAGCCTGAATTGATAGTATCTAGTTTGCATATCAATTCAAGTTCAGCAGTTTCTAGTTGGAGTCTGTTTCTGAAGCTTTTCTGTTGCAAAATTGCCACCTTTAAATCTGTTACTGTGTGGCCAGAGAGGTTGCAGTGTTCTCCTACTGATTTTTGAATGTTATGATTCCTGATGTCAGATTAATGTCCATTTATTCTTTTGTGTAGAGACTGTCCAGTTTGGCCAACGTACATGGCAGAGGGGCATTGCTGGCACGTGATATATCACATAGGTAGATGTGCAGGTGAATAAGCCTCTGATGGTGTGGCTGATGTGATTACGTCCTATGATGGTGTCACTTGAATAGATATGTGGACAGAATTGGCATCGGGCTTTGTTTCAAGGATAGGTTACTGGGTTAGTGTTTTTGTTCTTGTCCCTGCCTGCAGGTATATGGGATCTTGGGGAGCAATTACCACACAGGTGGGGTGCAAAATAAACTTTATTAAGAAAATGCAAAAACAGGGAAAATTTAATAGTGAGGGGTATGGGGTTTGTTAAGGTAGGCAATTGGGGAGGGAGTTCTTTTAGTATAGTATAGGGGGTTTCAATAGTGGGGTACAATACAGTGGGGTACAATACAGTTGGTAACCAACTAACACTGAAGTAGAAATGTAACAGGTAGCTAACAATTTCTAGGTAAAGGGTGTGTCACAGCAGCATATAACCAACTAACAGTTATGGGTAAAATGTGTTAAATAACCAACAACTCTAGGTAAAAATGTGTCACAGTGGTGTAAATATAAAATGTGAGGTGTGTGAGAGAGAAAAAGGGTAACCAATGGGGTTTTATGCTAGACTTCAGTAATACAATTGAGGTTTGGCAGCAGTAGGAGCGGGGTGAACACGTGGGGGAAGGGATTAAAAGAGAGAGAGAGAGAGAGAAAGGCAGTGGTAGAGGAATGAGGTTAGGGGATGGGGGAAGAGGAGCACGTGGTGGAGCAGAAACCAAAGATAGAGGCGCTACAGAGGGAGATTTAAACTCAGGGAGGCACAGAGAGCAGACAGGCTGCAAGTTTAAACAGCAGAGAGACTGCAATGAGTGACTGGGGAGCTCGGGGGGCGGGGGGGGGGATTGGGGCAGTGGGAAGACAAATTCAAATAGTAAAAACCTTATCTATCCCCTAACTTAATCAAACTTATATAAAATGACAAGCAGCTACAGAATACAACCAGGCAATGATTTTCTAAACTTATCTTAACCAACAATTAGGCAACACAACAAATATCACAGAAACTTACAAGCTTTACAATCTTAACAAACTATGACTTATTAAATTAAAAAAAAAACAAGACCTATGGTGCACCTTATGCTATGGGGAGGTTACAGAGGGCAGAGTGGTATGTATCCAGGACCCAGCTCCCAAGGAAGCCAAGGGATGGTGGCTACAGCGGTGGATACAGCTGAAAGCAGAGAGCCCCAAGGCAAAGCCCACAGGAGCAGAGCTTAGCAGTGGCAAAGAGCCCTGTAGTTTAAGAGAGGTTTTAAGACACAGACCAAGGTTTAGCTTGAGTCTGTGTGCTGGGGAAACAGAGCCAGCAGCTAAAATAATAAAATAAAAGTATAGAAAGTTTTACAGAGGGATTCTTACCAGTCCCCAAGGCAGCAGCAAAGGCAGAAGCAGCAGCAACATCAGAAGAGGCAAGGAGGGTTCGGTACAGTCTCAATAATCAGGAGATCTCTCAGGTAGCAATTCGTTCTTCGTGAGGGGGGTTTCAAAAACGGGGGTACGCTCAAAAATAAAACGAGAGCGGAGAAAGGACCCCCCAGAACCCCTGGCTGATCAGACCAGGCAGCAATGCAGGAACCTTTCTGAGGTGTGTTTCAAAAATGTCTGGTTTTGAAGGGAAACTTGGGCAGTTTCCCACCAGTAATCCTGATAGGCTCCCTCTGTCACAGGGGAGGGGACACAGGGGAAAAACTGAAGGTAAGCCCAGAGACATGCCTGGACATAGTCCTGTGCAATAGATGACTCAAGAGCACATGAGACTATGACTCATGCCCAGGATCTTAAAACCACAATAGGCCTTGCAGCTCTGGACATTGCCTACCCTACACCAAGCCCAGGTTCAACGAGGTGATAACAGGACTAACCCTTTGAAAAGGGCAGTGGTCCCACTTAGCATGCAGCACAAGTGGCCATCCCTTTGAGAAGGGCAATGGCTCTTGTTAAACAACTTAAGGGGCCCTCCCTTTGAGAAGGGCAGTGGCCCTGGTAAACAACTTAACAGCCAGGGAAGGGCGGCCACAGGAGAACAGAAAACAAAATGGAGTCTGGGGAAACAAAATGGAATAGGGGAATAGCTGTAACGGACAGTTCTGTGGTGTGTGGCTGCTGGTGAGTATTTGCTTCAGGTTGGGGAGCTGTCTGTAAGCGAGGACAGGTCTGTCTCCCAAGATCTGAGAGAGTGAGGGATCATCTTTCAGGATAGGTTGTACATCTTTGATGATGAGCTGGAGAGGTTTTAGTTGGGGGCTGAAGGTGACAGCTAGTGGTGTTCTGTTATTTTCTTTGCTGGACCTGTCTTGTAGTAGGTGAATTCGGGGTACTCTTCTGGCTCTGTCAATCTGTTTTTTCTCTTCAGCAGATGGGTACTGCAGTTTTAAGAATGCTTGATAGAGATCTTGTAGGTGTTTGTCTCTGTCTGAGGGATTGGAGCAAATGCGGTTGTATCTTAGCGCTTGGCTATAGACAATGGATAGTGTGGTATGTCCTGGATGGAAGCTGGAGGCATGTAGGTAAGTATTGTAGTCAGTAGGTTTCCGGTATATGGTGGTGTTTATGTGACCATCGTTTATTAGCACAGTACTGTCAAGGAAATTGACTGCTTGTGTGGATTGGTCTAAGCTGAGGTTGATGGTGCGATGGAAATGGTTGAAATCATGGTGGAATTCCACAAGGGCTTCTTTTCCCAGGGTCCAGATGATGAAGATGTCATCAATGTAGCGCAAGTAGAGTAGGGGCATTAGGGGATGAGAGCTAACGAAGCATTGTTCTAAGACAGCCATAAAAATGTTGGCATACTGTGGGGCCATGCGGGTGCCCATAGCAGTGCCGCTGACTTGAAGGTATATATTGTCCCCAAATGTGAAATAGTTGTGGGTGAGGACAAAGTCACAAAGTTCAGCCACTAGGTTTGCCATGACATTATCTGGGATACTGTTCCTGATGGTTTGTAGTCCATCTTTGTGTGGAATGTTGTGTAGAGGGCATCTACATCCATAGTAGCCAGGATGGTCACTGGAAGATCACCGATGGATTGTAGTTTCCTCAGGAAGTCAGTGGTGTCTCAAAGATAGCTGGGAGTGCTGGTAGCATAGGGCCTGAGGAGAGTCCACATAGCCAGACAATCCTGCTGTTAGGGTGTCAATGCCTGAGATGATGGGGTGTCCAGGATTTCCAGGTTTATGGATCTTGGGTAGCAAATAGAATATTCATGGTCGGGGTTCTAGGCATGTGTCTGTATAGATCTGTTCCTGTGCTTTTTCAGGGAGTTACTTAGGAACACTGCCCAACTTTGCTATAGTGTTGCACACAGCAACGACAAAAATATTCGTGGGGTCAGGACTGCAACCATAAGTCCCTGTTTTCATGGGGCTTTAACTTTAGTATACAAATTCTCCCCATGCTGATGGGCAATAGTGCAGAAGGTCTTTACTCATAAGAATTTTTTCTTCCATGTGGACAAAATTGATTGTTGGGATTGTGTATTACATACAGTAATGGTAGTTGGGTGCCTAACTCCCTTAGGCAATCCCATCCAATGCCTTGAATGTATATAGTCTCTTCACCTCAGCTTCCCTCATGCCTCCCCTTTTACTCTCCTCTCCCCTGCCCTGTCCTCCTCACCCTCTTGCTTTCCCTTCACAGCTCCCCATTTTAGCTGTTGCTCGCCTAACTTAACTCTCTCCCCGCGCTACTCCGCAAAACTGTGGCATTAACATGCCCTTTGCTGTCACCACATTGTTCACTGTGCGTCTGTGTTCTACCCTTTCCCCTACTCCGGGTCTGCCTGGTCTATTTAGAGATTGTTAAGCTCTTTGGGACAAGCACTGTCTTTTTGTTCTGTGTTTGTACAGTATCTAGCACAATGGTATCCTGGTTCATGACTAGGGTGCTTAGGTGCTACGACAATACAAACAATAAATACTACTAATAATAACCGCTTAACCCAAAGGATTTAAAAAAAAAAAACAGACTATGGGCTTCATTCTCCTCTATTCAGGAACAGATCATAATGGACATAGGAAATTCTGAAACATTTAAACTCCGGTATGATCTGACACATTGGCTCATTATGTCTATGTGTAATATCACATCCAGGCAGAATATTGTTTGGAGATGGCTCAATTTTCAATCAACTGAATACTGAAAGTCACTTATGAAAATGACTGACCTATTATTATTGTTTGCAGAGGATCTAGAACACACACTATGGGAAGTGCTAAGGTGCTAGTTTACAAATTTCTCAGTTAAAAACGAAAAAAAAAGTCCCAGTTGCTCAGTTTTACAATTTATACCTAAAGCAAAAATATTCTAAAACATACTTTTAATTTAGATATTGTCTCCATGTATTCTGCATAATTTCTCCCTTCCCCCTTAAAATATTATTGTATCTATATGATAGATCCAAAGGTCCCGCAATAGGAGTGCACTGGAAATTAGATTATTATGCATCCAAAAAATTAAGTGTAATAGACTAGGGTAAGGATATATTATTATTATTATTATTTTTATTATTATTATTATTATTATTAATATTTTGTGAGCCACATAATAGCACCAGTATGTGTAGCTGCTTACTGTATCATTATTCAATATAATATATTATTATTCTGCATGTAACTTGTGCTTACGCAATATGGCTCTGGCCCCCTCTAGTGGTGGGTTCATGAGTCTGAACTAACAAGGGAGGGTCTTTTAGCTCAAGCAGTAAAGGCCCAAGCTTATAGGTCCCCACGTCTCAGGTTCAGTCCCCAGTTCTGTCAACATATCTAGGGCTACAATGTTACAATTATGTAGCACAACAGTTGCACAAGGTGAATTAAAACCTAATTAAAAAAAGCTAAACAGGATCCCTACCTCAAGAAGTGTACAATTGTAGGGCCAGATCATATTGGGATTAGCCAAAGTCTCCAACCATTTCACTATAAGAGAGAAATCTCCACATGGACCAACCCACAATTTACTCCGATCTTAAAATTTTTCATTCTACGGATGATCAGGAAGGGGCTGCATGACCTCAGTTGGAGAACCATTGCTCAAACACATCCAGTGTAGCTCCATTGACTTCAGTTCGTGCCAACTCAGGATCAGGGCCACAATTGGGGTGGAGAGTCCTTATACGAGAAGGTGAAGCATGCACTGCAGTCTTAAGCCATGCAAATAACACTTATACTTGCATTTATTGCCTCATTTCTAGATTCATTGACTACTTATTCAGCCCATAACCAGATGAAACATCTAGATCAAATGTGGATAGATAAGTGATCCGTGCATTTCTATGTCAGTGTTACTTCCTTCCGTGAAATTCAGAATGCCTTCAGAAGAGTCACAGCTGATTAAAACAAATATCTGCACGAGTTTAACCACCAGTCCTTTACAATACCCTATGAAAACAAAATGCTAAGGACAATTTGTCTGGAGATAAAGGCAACAGAAGCAGATTCCGAATATAAATGCTGCAGAAAGCTGAAGTTCATCAAGAGCAGTGAATGAAGCAGAAGTACTGAATCAAAGGCTAAATTTATCTCACTGCAGTTTGTTTACAATGCCTTAATAACCAGTCGATGGCACCAGTCACTATAAAAACAGAGTATTTTATTTTTGGAATAGGGATCAGACAGAACAGTGAAGCATGTAAAGATAGCACAGCCTCTGGGAATTTTAGGGATCAAGTTACGTTTTTTTAAGAACGTCACTAAAGTTTGAAAGCCCACAGTATAAAACAATGGTGTGGCTTGCAAAGTAGTCTGGTGCAGAAGCATGAGTGAGAAAGAGACAGCAGGTTCATTGCCGACTGGTGTTTAATATGAGATGTGTCCACACCCTAAGAATTACACAAAGAAACAGATTTTGAAATGAAAGTATTAGGATGGAAGTCAACGTCCGTGATGTGGCTCACAAAATCCAGGAAGCACAACTTTGCTGCTTCAGACACATGCAGATGATGAACGAAGGGGACCTGGTGAAGATAGCATGGCAGGAGAAGATGGTAGAAAAGAGACCCCAAGGAAAGCCAAAGAGGTGATGGATGGATTGCATCAGAGAAGATGGTAAACAGGTGGACCTTAGTGCCACCTTGGACAAATGAAGATGGCAGATGCTTGTACAACAACCCGGCCCCAGTGGATGGGATAAGGGGAAGAAGGAGTAGTTTGAAAGTACCGTTAGGCAATGGTGATCAGTAGGGTTAGGTGGGCTGGTTACCAAGAAATAAGAATTGACTCAAACCTTCGTATTTCAAGGACAGAAATGGAACTCTGCATCGATACATAAAAAGCAAGTGAATTTAGTTTAGTTTAGTTTCTCCATTTTGAAAAGGAACACAAGTGCTATAGGCAAGTAACACGTCCACCTGTGTCCTCATCAACATGCCAATTGATGTAAGTGCCATCCAGTCCCCATGCTCTTTTGAGCCTTGGTCTCTTTGCTGAGTCTGGCAATAAAGGTGACATTCCTATAGTACTTTGTCCTCACCCACAACTATTTCACATTTGGGGACAATGTACACCTTCAAGTCAGCAGCACTGCTATGGGTACCCACATGACCCCACATATGCCAACATTTTTATGGCTGACTTAGCACAATGCTTCCTCAGCTCTCGTCCCCTAACACCCCTACTCTACTTGCACTACACTGATGACATCTTCATCATCTAGAGCCATGGAAAAGAAGCCCTTGAGGAATTCCACCAGGATTCCAACAATTTTCATCCCACCATCAGCCTCAGCCTGGACCACTCCACACAAGAGAGCCACTTTCTGGACACTACTGTACTAATAAGCGATGGTCACATAAACACCACCCTATACCAAAAACCTACTGACCACTACACTTACCTACATGTCTCCAGCTTTCATCCAGACCCCATCACACGATTCATTGTCTACAGCCAAGCTCTAAGATACAACTGCATTTGCTCCAATCCCTCAGACAGAGACAAACACTTACAAGATCTCTATCAAGAATTCTTAGTACTACAATATCCACTTGCTGAAGTGAAGAAACAGATTGACAGAGCCAGAAGAGTACCCAGGAGTCACCTACTCCAGGACAGGCCCAACAAAGAAAGTAACAGAACGTCACTAGCTGTCAGGGCCAGTTTGTGATGCCGACCTGTCCAGTGAAAAATGAAAGGAGACAACAACTGATTTTACGCTAGCCACCAAAGATTCATGCCATGGTAATGACTTTTGGTCATGTCCCACCTGCCTTGTATTTCAGCCTTTAGCCTAGGAGTGGAAGACTGCATTCTGCAACCAGTACACGGGATCACACAGTCCCCTTGAATTTATTTTTAAGATTTGAAAAAAAAAAGTTAAAATAACTTTTGTTTTGATTTTTTTTTCATTTTCTTCCTCTCCCCCCACTTTCCTACATGCTACATTCTACTTTTCACATTTTCAGGGGTTGACCAGCAGTGAAAAGAGAAGCAATTAACAGCAAGGCAATTCTAGCATGTTTTTATGGCTGGGGCTGTCTTTTTGTTGTTTTTGTGCAGGACTTAGCACACTCGAGCCTGGTCCATGATGGGGGCACCTAGGTACTACTGCAATGCAAATAAATTCATTAAATCAGAATAAATATCAACAAGAATTTCCAACATGGACAAAACTGCAAACTCTTCCCTGACGATATGCGATTTGCAGTCTTATCTCCAATCCAAGGACGATCACACATATTTCAAATTTGGATACATTTTAAGAGACTCACCCAAACTTTTGGACACTGCTGGCATCAGAGCTGAACACTGGGGAGTTTGCCCAACCATTTGTAATTATTTAACATTTCTGTGCACATATTATCACCTACGTCCTTCAAAAGTGCCTGGAAATGTCTGTGAATCCTTTCCTTCATCATCAACTTGAGTTATATTTTTCTTCATATAAAATTACTCATGGAAAACTTCCTGCCATATACTTCCTTTTACAATTGCCAAAAGAGTGTGTGTAATGTTATTTCCAATACAGATGTCTGGGTCCAGCTCTCCTCTCTGTCTTGTACCTTGTGTAATATATATCCCTCCTCTCACATACATAGATTGATGAGAGTGTGTGCAAAGAGATCTGGTCACCATCTGTTTTTGCAAAGAGGGAGATGCCTGTTAATATGAGGCCTAATTCTGCAATCCGTAGCCTTGCAAACACTTCTCATTCATGCACGTAGTGGTTCCACTGAACATCAACTAGTGAAGTGCCTTCAAACCTCATGGCAGAATTGTGCCTGTAAAGACTATGCCCACAACTACAAATAACCTGGGACATAGTATTTTCTTCTTGTTTGTGGCATTAAAGCAAAAAAAAACATTCTTTGGGCAAGGAGCAGAGCAGCCCTGATTCTCGGCTGCCTTGCAACTTGTGCAGTCATCTATACTGATGCAAAAGTAGGTGGAGGACATGACCTTTCTGATTAGGTAGCATTTTACACCCTCTCTGCACAGGTGAACAAGATTAAGCAGAGTGGTGTAGAAGACAGTGCCCTGGACTGGGATGCTAGAGACTCCCATTCTAGTCCCGACTCTGCCATAAGCCTGCATGACCTTGGGTAAGTCATTTCACCTCTTTGTGCTTCAGTTTGCTCTGCCCCATCTGTAAAATGGGGATAATGTCCCTGATCTACTTTGCTAAGCACTTTGAAATCTACTGATGAGAAGTGCTCTAAAAAAGCTGGGTGTTGTTATTACTACCACACAAGGATAATCAGACATGGAGTCTTTTAAAGATAGGATTCTGATTTAATCTATCATTGAACATGGCTCATCACTGTTTTTCAAATCTTCACAAATACGCTGGATGCGCCACTATTTCCAGATGTGCTGCCATGATCAACGTAATTGAAAAATTAGCGCCTGGAAAAATTGAATCCAGACCTAAATAAATCCAAATGGTCAGACACCTGAACTCTGCATCTCAAGCAAGACTTTCATGGTAATAACTACTCCACTCTTTAGAATTACTGGGAACCCTTTTACATTGATATAGCAAACCACTAACATGGCATCTCCAGGTGTGATTCAAAAAATGTCTGATCCATGTTAGCTGATCACCGTGGTCTGTGGCAACAGGATTAGTTCAGAAGGTTGAAGAGAAGGGAAAGTCTGCCTAAGGTGCACAGTAAAAACTCGATGCCCCAATTCTTTCTCATATTCCCATCTCTCACAACCCACCTTCGTCCTGAACACACCACAAACCAAAAACTATTCTTCCACTAATTGCATGAGCCCAGATGGGTCCTTTATTTTATCTATATTCACCCCGATCCATTTCTATTCCCTTTGATTCTTCTGCCTTTCAGCATCCCCTGTCTTTGATGTATTACATCACTCATCTTCACTGCTCAGAGACGCTGCAGCTACATTAAACACACCACATACTTCAAGCAGGCAGAAATCCAGAGGAGACTCAACATACTGGAAGTTGGTTTTGGATTGGCATTAGAGTGCCACTGTAGAGGAAAAGGAAAATAGCCTTCATAAATTCCTAACATCATAATCCTTAAAAGTGCATCTGGGTCCCAGAACTAACATGCTACAGTGCTTCTATATCTGAAAAGTCATTTTCATATTGAAATTTTACTATACTAGTATTTACAAAATGAAACTTTGTTCACCAAAAATATTCCTTCATTTCCAGCCAGGGCCATTCAAAGGCTCCTCTCAATTGCACCATGGAAAGGGGCAGAAGCCCCACTTTGTGGGATATTTGAAACCAGACTATGCATAGCACTAGAAAATGTAACATGGGGACCAGTCCCGCACTGCAGTGAAATAGACTGGATAACCTAGGAAACCAGATTTTTTAAGACTGTGCATGCACTTTTGCACATACAAAAATGTGCATGCAATTGCCTCATTAATTTGCATGCAAAGAGGTGATGAGGCATGCAAATTCATGGTTATGTAGCCAAGGGATCATTTGTATGTGCAACCATGGTAGTTTCATGTGCAGATTAGACCTGCAAGTGTGTGAATATTTTTGTATATGCAGCTATAAAGATCTGTCTCATATCAATAGCTATTTTCCAAATCCATCTCTAACTTTAATGACTGTTTCTAGGCCATACCAGGAATGCTTATTTCAATTCACCTTGCACTGACATTCAGGGAGTAAAAGCACCTTTTACTATTGAAAGAATTTAATCCTGGCTTTTTACACTCCCAATGATGGCAACAGATTAAAAACAAATTCTACATATTATAGCATTTTGCTTTCCTCTAGCAATCTTCTAAAAGGATTTTAAATGGCATTATAAACATTAAGAGCCAAATTCTGTCCTTTGAGGTATCCTGTCTAGCCCTCAATGAAATTAAAGTGGCCCAGGGAATAAGTTAGAGTAAAATTTCACCCTAAGTAATGAGGCATCTACCACAACGCCCTTGTGAAGTAAGTGATTACCTAATACAGATGAGCCTTAGCTACAAAGTTTGAGGGATTTGCCCAAAGTTCTCACTGAGGCTCATCTCTAATTATTGTTATGCCCATTTACAGATGGTTAGGTTGAAGGACAGAAGACTTAAGTGGCTTGCCCAAGGTCACTTAGCAGGGCAGTATCAGAGTTGGAACTAGATGTAGTTGGTCCTAGCAGTCGGTCGTCTGATCCAGGCACCAGGACGTGCGCTCACAAGATCAACAGAGCTCTTTGAAAGCAAGACAAATGCAGGCTAGTGAAGATCAAAGAGGAAGCATCATACATCGTCTGCTTGTCTTCACTTTCTGTCAATCCCCACCTTATGTATCAGCTCATTTGCTCATCGAGCTACTGATGTTTGCCTTTGCCTAGCCTATGACTCCGGCCTCCACTGCCTACTTACTGACATTTCAAATAAACATCTTGTGCTGTCTCCTGTGCTGCCCCTCACACTTGGGAGGCCCTCACATTAAATGCCCACCAAGCCACTTATTACCCACCTTCAGATCCCTCCTCAAAACTCTCCTTTGCCATAACGCCTACAAAACTCTTGCCAGCAGTTCGGCTGCTGGTGGGCTGCTACCGCTGCCCATCCCATGGACCAAGATTGTCTCACTGTGGTCTCCCTTCGTCTCTATCCATCTGTCTCTGGAGGTATACTTAGACTGTAAAGCTCTTGGATCGGGAATTGTGTTTTTGTTCTGTGTTTGTACAGCACCCAGCACGGCGGGGTCCTGGTCCCTGGCTGGGGCTCCTTGGTGCTAAGCTAATACAAATAATAAATAATAATGATGTGAGTTGGAATAACTCCTGCCCTACCTATTAGCACAGAAGGAGAAAGCATTCTGTTTGAGTCCTAGGTGGGGGTCCATTTCACTCAAACGAGTGCCAAGTGGTCCAACTAAATCACATGCCTCCCTTTGCTTCTCACATTGACATGTTCGCTTCCACATGGGATTCTGTATTCATCGTTTGGAGATGTCGGCTGCACTGCGGTTGCTAATTGTGGCTATTCTCCCTGCCTGTGCAACCCCAACTGCAGTAAAGCATTTATTGCATTCGTTCTTTGCATCCTGAGCTTAACTAACAATTCCCCCTTCCCAGCTGCTGTTCTTTTGAAATTGCAATTCAGATGATTATGCCTTCATTGTCTCACTCACCGCTGACAGCTTGCTTGTCTGACCTGTTGTACTTTCCCCATGTTTGCCGTCAGTTCTCTCCTTCAGCTCCCACACACTGTTCCTCTACGCCTCTAGCTCCTTACTCTTTCCATCTCCCACTCCCACAGGCTTTCCTTCAGCCTACGCCTTCCCTTAATGACCACCCCTTCACCTGGCTCTTCCTACAGCTCGTTAAGCACTCCTTCAGTTCTCCCTTCTCCTCCAGCCTTTCCATGACCCTGAGCAACCCACTGAGCAATCCAAGCCATTTATGTCAACCATGCCCTGCGCCCATGATACTGTCTCCAGATCCTCCCCTAGGATGGCCATTTTCAACTACTAAAATATTCTACAGCAGACCCACCTTCCCTCACCACTCATGTATGAGCCCTTCCAAGTCTAGCCTATATTTTCCTCTACATTGCTTTCCTCTATGTTTCTCACATTCTCCCCAGGTTCTAGCAGTTGGTCTCCTCTGGGTCTCCGCATGCCCATTCTCGCAACCGCTGTGCTCCCTCATCCCTTGCCTTTCTTCTGCAT
Organism: Gopherus flavomarginatus; assembly: GCF_025201925.1. NCBI lineage: Eukaryota > Metazoa > Chordata > Testudines > Testudinidae > Gopherus > Gopherus flavomarginatus. The sequence continues at coordinate 11,948,902 of NC_066618.1, read as the reverse complement.
CCATCACCACTCTGCCTCTCATTGCCAATCCCTGCCTTGGAGACCAGACAAAACTGGTCAATCCCACGTAGCTGAAAATGTCTGGTCTCTACATTTAGCTCCGAGTAACTGAAAAGAAATGACAAAATCAGACATTATGATTCCCAGATGCCCTTCATCTTCTAGTTAAATTACTATTATTATTTTCACACCACTCAAAAGCATGCAAGGTGCTTTCCAATAGTGATAGAAAGATGAGGTCTCTGCCCTGGAGTACTGGCAAAGTAATAGTTAAAACAACGAGTGAAACTTTTCTTAAGAATCTATATGTCATTGAAAGAATGATTATAAAAACCAAGAGAATGGGCTGCCGTGGTCTGATGTGATATGTCACCCTGCAACATAGTTGTTCTTAGACATCAAAGCCAGGACTTCCAAATGGGACTATTGATGCCAGGGGCTCAACTGAAGACATTTTAAAAGGGCTGAATGTTCGAAGAGTAGTAAGCAACATTTTCAAAATGACATAGGAGTCTAAGTCTCAGTGAAAGAAAATGGTGGGGGAGAAGGGGAATCACTTTTGAAAAAAAGCAGACATTTAAAAAATATGTACAACCAACCTCTTAAAAATCACACTCCACTAAGGCATCTCAAGTTGAGCACTCAAAATGGAGGTACCAAAATAACTATTCTCTTTTCAAAATCTTGACTGAAAACTTTTTTCACATCCACAATACAATGCCACCAGAAAGTTACCCGTATAAAGGCAAGATAGCATTTGTCCATTCTCTATGCTTTCGAGACATTCACACACACACACACACACACACACACACACACACAGAGAAAACCATCTAACTAGATCTATTGCTTACCTAACAGTGTATTAGTAGAAGGATTTTTAAAAAAAGCCCTGAAGACCTTTGCAAGTATACAAGCATGGAAATATTTTTCTCATTGTTATTACTGCTAAACTGAGTTTTACAAGATACAATAAATGTGTCTGGAATATTAACAGGAAATGGTGAAGCTTAGAATTGGTCAGGATGAACACCTAAGGGTTGTGCTGAGCCTATGATTTATTGTTTTTTAATTAAATGAACTCTTAACATCTACAAGCATGAATGTATTTGACCCTCAGGCCCTGCCAGAGAAGGCCCGTTTTAATGACTCCTGTTTTAAACTTTCAACACGTGGCCTCCACCAGTAAATTCAGCAAAAGGGTTTCCAGAAAAGGACAGCGTTGGGAAATGCTGTCACTTATGCAAGGCATCGTATTTGGATCAGCTGCTGCCGTCCCTGGGGCTGAGTGTCGGGAGGCACGCTACAGAACCAAGCAGTTTATACACTCTCTTGTTTTGTTCAGTGCTTAAAATGAGGCCCCTCCAGTCTTACTGAGCCAACTGTAATCCCAGGGTAACTCCACTGGCTGCTGTGAAATTGTATCCACTTACACAGGAACCAAATACAACATATGACTTAGTCACACACAAGTTGCTGGACTCAGTACAGGGATAACTGGATGCAATTGAATGGCTTGTGATATGCAGGAGGCCAGGCTAGATGATCTGTTGGTCCCTTCTGGCCTTTAATTCTACAAATATATGAATCTGACCCAACGTGCCTAGGCCCAGCTTTCATGAAAACTTGGACATAACATAGATGAGGAAACTTGATAGGCGCTAACAGACCAAGAAGGTTTGCCAGGCTGGTTCTACGGCTTAGCCAAATTAACACTATACTCAGAGTCATCCCTAAGCATGTGTCAAGTGACCCGCTGCACAGAGCCCTGTGGCATGGGGGCCGTGCGCTGTCAGCACCCCAGCTAGCTCATACCCAAGGTCTGGCCTTCTGCAGCCTCTTCACATTGAAACAAGACCTTTGGGGCCCAGCCCTGCAGTGACATAGGCTCCCATAGCCAATCTTTTGTCATGAGGTGCTGGTATCAACTCCAATAACCAGGGTGCGGAAACCCCACTCAGGTGACAAAATGCTCCTGGCATGGCCTGTGGACGGGCACCTCCCAACAGCTGCCACCTGCAAAACCCAGTGCCAGCCCCAAGCATCTAAAAATTAAGAGAAAAACAATCCATTTTACTCAGTCAGACTGCCAGCAAAACTGACTCAAGAAAATTTACCTCTGAGAAGCCTAACAATGAATTCACTCTATTCCCTTCACGCTCTGCATGTTCCCCATGTCACCTCAGCCTCCCTGCCCATCTCACTCTCCTCAGGAAGTATTTGTAGAGGCTGTTCTGTGGAGCATGCAGCCGTATCTTCTAGCCATCTCATCTCTCTCTCTGCATGGAGTCCCTTATGGGTTGTGTACCAGGACGCTCCTATAGTCTCAGAGCCATCCACCACCTATGACACTGACAGGGGAAGAGCAACCACAGCTGAATGGGAAGCAGGCAGCAGCCGGTCACAGAGGCTCATCACTAAAAATGAAGGGACGTAGTCTAGTAGTTACAGCACGGGCCTGAGAATTTTTAGGGGTGAGAGTAATTAACCCATTGGAACTTGAATAGGGACTGAATAGGGATTGAATGGGGACTGGGAGTGCCTGGCTCACTATTGGTATCGACACTTCCTCATCAATCACATCCACCCTGACTAAACTGGCCTTCAACGTTGGTTCTCCACTTGTAAGGTAATTCCCTTCTCTTCATGTGCCAATATATATTTATGCCTCTATCTGAAGAAGTGGGTTTTTTACCCACGAAAGCTTATGCCCAAATAAATTTGTTAGTCTTTAAGATGCCGCCGGACTCCTTGTTGTTTTTATGGATACAGACTAACATGGCTACCCTCTGATACTTGGAACCATTGGAACAATGTACCAAGGGTCGTGGTGGATTCTCCATCACTGGCAATTTTATATCAAGATTGGGTGTTTATCTAAAAAAGATCTGTGCTGGGAATTATTCTGGGGGGAGTTATATGGCCTGTGTTACACAGGAGGTCAGACTAGATGATCACAATGGTTCCTTCTAGCCTTGGGATCTATGAACCGGCACTCTGGGTAAGTTTCCTAGGTCAACACTGAGAAGCATCTACTAATTCTGGGCACCTCAATTATTCAGGTGTCCCAGCTTGACATATCCATGGCCCAATTTTCTGCAGTTCTGAGCACCCATCACTCCCATTGATTTCAGACAGGAACTGCAGGTGCTCAGCACCTCTGAACAACCTGTTTCTAGGTGTCCTCGAGTTAGGCACCCAAAAACCAAGGCCCTCAAAAATCAGCAGACGTGTTGGAAAATGTGAGTCCTAAGCTCTGTGTACATCAGTTACTCCACTCATAAAATGCTGGGCATGCTTACGGAGCTTGCAGAGACGTGAGAATTAATGAATGTTCCCTGTGCTCTTTCAGACCTGCAAACACATGGGCTACAAGAGTGTTACAGACTATTATTATGCCCATGTCACAATTCTGCAGTTAGAAACTGATTAGTAGTAAACTCCTAGTTGTTGTTTTTTTTTACATCTGAGATTGGATAGAAAAATCAATTATTAATCTCTCACTAGCACAACTGCCTGCGTGATATCCAGACTCTGTAGTAGGGCCTCAGATTCCCAAGCCTCTCTTCGCTCCCTGTCTGCCACAGAGGAACACTTTCCGGGCAGCGAGCAGCAGCGAGCGACCTGGCCCCAGCCCACCCCGCTACACTCCACCAGCTCCCAGTGTTGCTTGGGAGAGCAGTCGGAAGCCAGACAGAGGCAGGGCAGGGGTGGGGACTTGGGGGAAGGGATGGAATGGGGGCGGGGAAGGGAAGGGCAGAGCAGAGGAGGGCTGTCTGCCTGCATCCACATGTTGTCTTTTGCCTTATGCTCAGATTATAAGATATTTGGGGCAGTGAACATCTTTTTCTGCATTTGTACAGTGCCTAGCACAATGGGGACCTAGTCAATGACGGGGGCTACCAGGATCTACCGCAATACAATACAAAATATTATTATTAATAATTCTCCATGCCTGGCTGTAAATAATATATGTAAAGTAAAGGAGAAAGTGCCAGTCAGCATTTTCAGTGAATTTTCTGAATTATTTCTCTTTCCAACCTTACATAACAACATAAGAATAGCCATAGTGGGTCAGATCATCTAGCCCAGTATCCTGTCTTCTGACAGTGGCCAATGCAAGGTGCCCCAGAGGGAATGAACAGAACAGGGAATCATCAAGTGATCCATCCCCTGTCACCCAGTCCCAGCTTCTGGCAAACAGAGGGTAGGGACACTCAGAGCATTCTGTGGCATCCCTTCCCATCCTGGCCAATAGCCATCGATGGACCTATCTTCCATGAACGTATCTAGTTCTTTTTAAAACCCTGAACCTTAAGGATAATTAGGTATATTTTGTGTCGGTGAAATCTATTGTCACATCACCAAGGACCAAAAATGAATCCACATCCTAATTCCTACATTTGTATGTTTCCCTCCATTGTTTCTCTCTGTCTCTCTCTCTCTCTCAGTCCCTGGACTTGCAAGAGCAATCCAGTGCCTTTTAGAAGGAGCAGGTCCTCTTTCTAAGCCACTTTAACATCTTCTCACAGAGTACTTACTCTCCTATCAGAGAAATTATCCTGCCTCTGCTCCCTTTTATCCTTGATGCTGTGTGCAATTGCAAAAAATTGATCTAGCTCAGTGTCTAAAAGTCATTTTCCAGTCCAGCATGATAGTGCAGCAGCATTACATAGCATTGACTCAGGAGCAGAAAGAAACTCAGACCCTGGCCTCCTAGGGCCAGATTCAGAGCTCATTGTACTGGTCTAAATCCAGAGTAACTCTACTGTTGTCAGTGGAGTTCTTCCTCATTTATATCAGTGTAAACTGAACTCAGGATAGGACCAGCTCTTTAATTTTCATTGCTGCACAAAAGGGAGTATAAATCTTTCCAAATTTTAGTGGATATTGGGAATTTTTCCCAAGAGACAAGGATTAAAGAATATATGTTTTATAGTTTATAGGAATTAAAATGGAGTTGTACAGCAAAAATATTGTGTATTAGAAATAAACTCCTCTGCAGTTTCAACTGGACTCTGTTTTTTTCACTGCCTACCCCAAACTAGCATGAATAGCTGAATTGCTCCAGAAATAGCTGCATTTCAGTGGTGAGTTCAGTGAAATGGATCTCAACTGGGCAGCAAGGCTGATGCTCCTGAATGGGCTGGCAGATCTGTATAAGGCTCATTAGGAGGATTCATAGGGGTGAATTCCAATGAGTAACACGGAGTTCCTATTAACAAATAAATAAAATAAATAAATAAATAAATAAAAATAACTCTGCCTCCCAAAGAAGAGCGAGAACTTTAAGACTCCAGGGATTATTTTAAAAGTTTCAACGAAACAAAATTTGGATAAAAAACTGGGGGCTCATTGAGTCGCACAGAACAGGTTTCTTTTCATTCCTATCTCCAGAAGTCCTGCTGCAGGACAGACTAAGGGTAAGTCTACACTACCTGCCAGATTGGCGGACAGTGATCGATCCAGAGGGGGTCGATTTATCGCGTCTAGTCTAGATATGATAAATGGACCCCCGAGCACTCTCCTGTCAACTCCTCTACTCCAGCACCGCAAGAGGTGCAGGCAGAGTCAACAGGGGAGCGGCAGCAGTCAACTCACCGCAGTCAAGACACCATGGTGAGTAGGTCTAAGTACGCTGACTTCAGCTACATTATTCACATAGCTGAAGTTGCGTAACTTAGATCGACCCCCCTACCAGTGTAGACCAAGCCTAAGGGCGGGACATTTAGGCCTCAATTCCACACGGACTAGCACCCTGATATGTTTTAATCCCAGTCTGCACTAGGCCACGGAGAACCAGGCCATTGGAGTTACATTATTGAAGTCAACAGGAGTAGCCCCTGCAGCTTGTCAGAGGATTCCATGATTAGCTGACATTCCCACATGGACAAAACTGAAAGGAAGAGCAAAACGAAACATGCTTGAAGAGGACCATAAAGGGAACAAGAATCCCTTAATATTTAGATCACAGTTCCAACCTTCATGCAGTAAACAAGCACCCCAACTTCCATAATAAGCCCAAAATCAAACTAAACCCATTTCAAAACAAGGCCCAAACAAGCCAGTCCCTAAGAACCCCAAAAGTATGTAGCTAGATCCCCCAGTGTGCAGTCTGGGACTGTGGTGGGCCCGCTGTGAACCCCTTACTCTCTCCCCCCTTGCTCCTGTTTGCCGGGAGCCAATCAAAAAAAAAAAAGAAGCAAAAAGCTACAACAAGAAACAAACTACAAGCCAAAAACTAGCAAACAAGCAACTCACAAGCCAATTAAGCCAAAAATAAGCCCAATTTCTGCTTTTTTTCCACGGGTTTGGCATGTCTGATTTAGATCTGTCATTTAGACATATGACAAGAAGGGGGAAGTGCTCCGTGGGATCTTGGCACCTTTGACAAGTTAAAAAGTACAACAGAGAGACCCCAGCAGCCTCCTAAAACCTAGAGGTGACCACCGATATCAGATCAAGCTATGTTCAACATGGCCCCATCACTGTCACCCACAAATGCTGGCCCTTATTATGGGTGTTTCCACTTCTTCAATAACCTGTTTAAAAAGGGATCTTGTAGCATCCCTGGAAGGTCAGCAGATTCAGGTTCATTATATTTATTTAGGCATCTCCCATGACCGGGATGTTGCTAAATGGACTCAAAGTAGTTTTCCCATAATGCCACTGATCGTTTAGCAGGCTTCCTGCTTCTGATGTACTTAAAAAACATTTTGTTATTACCTTTTGAGTTTTTGGCTAGCCATTCTTTAAACTCCTTTTTGGCTTTTCTTATTACATTTTTACACTTAATTTGGCAGTGTTTATGCGCCTTTCTATGTACCTCGCTAGGATTTGACTTCCGCTTTTTATAAGATGCCTTTTTATCTCTCACTGCTTCTTTTACATCGCTGTTAAGCCACGGTGGCTCTTTTTTAGTTCTTTTACTGTGTTTTTTAAATTTGGGGTATACATTTAAGTTGGGCCTCTATTATAGTGTCTTTGAAAAGTGTCCAGGCAACTTGCAGGGATTTCACTCTAGTCACTGTAGCTTTTAATTTCTGTTTAACTAACCTCCTCATTTTTGCATAGTTCCCCTTTCTGAAATTAAATGCCACAGTGTCGGGCTATTGAGATATTCTTCCCACCACAGAAATGTTAAATCTTATTATATTATGGTCACTATTTCCAAGCGGTCCTGTTATAGTTACCTCTTGGACCGGATCCTGCGCTTCACTCAGGACTATATCGAGAATTGCTTCTCCCCTTGTGGGTTCCTGTACTTGGTGCCCAAGGAGAAATTCCTCCTCATCCATCCTGTATGTCTAAGCTTTCCTGCGATCTTAACTGCAGTTTTTCAATAGCTTACAGAGGAACAGCTCTTCCCAGGACTCAGGGTGGGTCTGCAATGCAATTGGAGGGTACAACTGTAGCGTGTGCAGGTATATCCAAGTTAACGTCTCCTAGCTATCTCCCATACTGATAGCAGTAAAGCCACAGCAGCACATGTTCCAGCATCGGCTAGCCACATGAGTAATTACCCCGGGTCCCAGGCAGGTTTGCACGGCCTGCACTGCCACAGCTTCACCGCCATTGGGTCTCATGCTAGCTACATTAATGCTAGCTGAGATGCATTGGCAAGACCTGCAGTTACCCCCCCATGACTGTAGTGCACTTCCTCAGGGTGCTCTGGGGGAGCTCTCCCTGCTCCTGCCACATGGAGCAGCTCCTCGGAGGTCAGCAAGCATAAGACTGGAGTTCCTTCCATATCTTTTTCCAGGTGCTCCCTTTCCCCATTGTAGCCCTTGATTTGGATTCACCATCTACCTCAGCATCCCTTTTGCCCATCTTTAGTGACAAAGGCAGCATGGCCTATTAATTAGAGCAGAGGAAAAAATCAGGACTACTACTCAACACCAGTGTTCTGACCCACTTTTACACCACATGGCATTTACACCACAGTGTAAATCACCAATACATTTGGCCTTAGGAGATTGATTTTACCTGCACTCTAAGTGACACCTAGGGGCCAAGCGGAGAAATTGCAGGTGTATATTCACCCTGAATATACTTGTCTTTATGGGGCTCCCTTTTCTGTTACGTTAGAGGTGGTGGCTGGAATACATGCACTGTAAACCACTGCCGTCAGCTGATCTCCCAGGGCAGGCCAGCTCCCCTCTTCATCTCAATTTCAAAGCTTCCCTCAGGCAAGCGCTGGAATACATGAAATAGCAGGGGAGGCTAAGGAAGGAAATAAATGTCACGCTGGACCTTATCGACAGCTCATTAAACCCAATGGGAGATTTGGGATCAGGAGCATAACATAGTGGGTGCAGGTATTTGGTAATATCCACTCATTCTGTTCTATGGAGGTTGTTATACTGCCCTCATCACCGTAGTATGAACAACTTTCACTAGTACATTAGGGGTGTGTCTACACTGTGATAAAAACCCTGCATCACCAAGCGTCAGAGCTCAGGTCAGCTGACTCAGGTTTGCAGGGCTTGGGCTGCGGGGCTAAAAATAGCCATGTAGAAGTTTGGGATCAGGCTGGAGTCTGGGCTCTGGGACCCTCCCACCTTGCAGGGTCTCAGAGCCTGGGCTCCAGCCCAAAGCCGAACACTCACAATTTTATAGTCCTGCAGCTCAAGCCAGTTGACCTGGACCAGTTGCAGCCATGCCATGGGTCTTTTATTGCAGCATAGACAGGAGCGGCACCAGGGTTATTGGCGCCCTAGGAGGGGGTTCTTCCGTGCTCCCAATCGTTGACGGCAATTCTGCGGCGGGGGAGCATGGACACCTTCCACGGCTCCCAGTCTTTGGGGCACTTCGGCGGCGGGTCCCAGAGCGAGTGAAGGACCCGCTGCAGAATTGCTGCCGAAGATCCGGAGTGCGGAAGGACCCCCTACCGCCAAATTGCCGCCGAGGGTGGCAAAATGCCACCCCCACAAATCCTAGTGCCCTAGGCGACCGCCTACGTCACCTAAATGGAAGCGGCAGCATAGACGTACTCTAAGCAAGGGGATGAGTATTGTCACATGTGGTTCATTCTCTCCCTCATTGTCTCCCCAGGCAGAATTGTGCGTGTAGTGTTAGGTTTTGGTTTGGATCCTTCCCCTTCTCCCATGCTCCTTTTGTATTTGTGCTGCTCATTTTCTACCCCTCTGGTAGAAAATTATCCAGATTATCCAGCAGCACAGAATTGTCCACTTCCCCAGTTTCTTGGCTGCTTTGCAGTTTGATTCTAGGTGTTTGCTGCTCATCCAGGATCAATCAAAAAGTGAAGCACCATTCTCTTTGCACCAAAGAAACACCTGACAAAGGAAGATATGGAGTAGCCATGCAGAGTGCAGGGACATTTTCCTACACCCACTGAGATGGTCCCAAAAGCCTCTGAAAACCAGAAGAGTGCCCTGGACTGTCTTAGCCTATGGCTAATGACAAACACTGCTTCTTGACGACTGACAGATATTCCACCAATGTGACACAGACACCTTCCCTGGGACCAGTGGGAAGTGATCCCTGAGCAACTAGTTGAGAATCACTTCTCTAAATATTTGGATGTCTGAGTCAGAGTGGCCAAGGACAAGTCTCCCAGTGAAGTCAGGGAACCAGTTTCCTACCTGTGAAAGAAGCAAAGAGTCCTGTGGCACCTTATAGACTAACAGACATATTGGAGCATGAGCTTTTGTGGGTGCATACCCACTTCATTGGATTCCCAGCTGGTATCCATCAGTGTTACACCACGGAAGTTGATCCTGAATTCCATTAGTCTCATAGCTCAAGCCCAATGGGAGTTGTGCCTGAATCTGAACTACAAGATCAGGCCCTGATTTTGGAAGATTTGCCGAATCTGCACAACATCAACATAAACCTAATTACGCATGATCTGATTAGCGCACAGAAAACCATCCTAATAACCCGACAAAAAACCACAATTAACACTTGATTAGCTGAAGAAAATTCTGAAAAAAATGATTGAAACCCATTATTAATAATCTCCTTAGTGTACCACATGCTATTAACTGCAGTTTTATATTCAGTGGGGAGATTACACATTTCAAAGGGTGATGATTAAACAAGGGTGAAAAATTGGTTGTTTTCATTCACTTTTTAAACGTTGCTTCCAACATGCGCTTTCCAAATTGCAGTACCCATCGGGACAATCTTAGCAAAAATTATGTGAAAGAAAGAACGAAAGAAAGAACGAAAGCCAGCCTTGAGGAAAAAATGACACCCAACATTTATGCATGAATTCAAACACATAGCCTCAGACCATCACAGCCAGGGTACAACCTGATCTAAAACTATCAAGCAACCAAAGGGAATATCCACATGATAGGCCAAATCCTCAGCTGTGCATAGCTCCACTGAAGTCAAGCCAACTGACACCAGCTGAGGGTCTCTTCTCAGATCTTAACCCATAAATCTCATCTGCCTAAGAATCTACTTCCCCTTTCCATATCTTTGGTTACTGACCTCTTCTGTGCCTCATTCTCTTCTCTATTTCTCACCCATCTCCTGTATCACCCACCCCTCCATTATCTCACTTAACTTTAAGGTATTCAAATGTACTTCCTGAATTGCAGTGACGATCAGGGCACTGGAACAGTTTGTACAGTGGAGGAGCCGAGAGCCATTGAACCAAACTGTAAACCTTTTATATGATGGAAACCACTTCAAGCCAGGGGTGCGGCAGCAACCCCAGCACCCCTAGTTCCAGCACCTTCTGTAATGATTTTGTTGGGCTGAATCCTGGTTGCTGTAGTGCTGATGCGCTGCCCATAGCCCTTCCTCCATCCCTAATGCAACCTCTGGAGAAGGCAGCCATTATTTGGATTGGATGCCTGGTGGTAAGCAGGCTGGGCAGCAATGCCAATGGAGTGACCTGCCCCGAAGGTGTATTATCTGAGAAGAGCCCCTCGCAATGGTCCTGCTGTTCCCATCCCCACACACCAGCCAGCGACTGGAGAGCTCTTCTGAGTGCAGCATAGTTTGTACCTGCAGAACAGGTGTCACATAGGTAGCAATCCAGCAATGTCCTTGGAAATGAGCTATTATGGCCTGATTCTCCTCTCATACCAGTTTTACATGGATTCCACTTCACTGGACTTTCTCCTGATTTATAGCGCTGTAAATGAAAGAAGAGCCAAACTCTATAGCTGCACCTGCTTTCTCTAAAGGTGTCTCCCTTACATAAGCTGCTCCCAATGCCGCTCACCCTGAGAGCACCGATAGGGCAAGGTCCCTTTGGCTAAGCACAGGGCAATCTTATCCTTCCAGTACAAGGAGTGCATTCTGTAGGGTTGTTGGAAGTCAACTTTTCTTATTGCACCTCTGCTCATTTTCCTTCTTTAAAATCCAATGAAAAACACTAATGGGATGGCCAGAAAGCATGACAAGAATGACAGAGGGACAGGTGGACAGTGTTGGGTCTCTGCAGAAATGTTTTATGTCCAGTGGATGCGTTGACTTTGCAGGGTAAAAAGAGGGACATGAGCATTTTGCAGCAAAACCAAAGGTTATCTCCAGCTCTCTCTTGGCAAGGCCCTACTCTTCAAAATCTACTTCAAACAAATCAAAAGGCTCTGGTATATTGTCATTCTGATTTAATTTTGGGTTGGCTTTCAGGAACTGATGGAAGCTCTTGCCTTCCCCCTCTCCCGCCAATCCACACATCTTCTGTATCTCTGCATTGCACCCAACTGTATTTAAAAGGCACCCGAATAACCCTAATCGGTCAAGCTGCATTGATGGGTATTTCATTTCTCTCCCTGACGCAGAGTGAGGCTACCAGAACATAAGGTGAAAATCTCTTACCATGGTGCTCAAGTTACAAAGAAAACTCTCCATTAACCAGTGGAAGAACCTCTTACAAAAGGAGATCAGGCAAAATTGAACTATGAATAGAAGGGCTCATAGGAGCAACTTCTGGGCTAAAGGGAGATGATGGGAGCATAAGTAGAAATACCAGTACAGCATTCAGGGCAGACACTTATAAAATGAACAGCTCTATAATTACCTGAACAGGTACTGTGCTATAAAGCATGAATATGGCTCTAATACCGATGATTTCCTAGAATGACTCCTGTTTTTATGCACTTAATTACAACCTACATTACAGAAACATTTTCAACAATTCCTTATTCAAAAGAAAAGCAGCAACAATTTGTTCCCATTCAAGGTGCAGTAGCTTAACTGATGACAATTTTCCCGGTGAGTCTCTTTGGCCCAGTTAAACAATACATTTCCTGCATTTTCCTTTAGAAAGGTGAAAAAAAAAAGCGTCCTTAATGCCCCCCTTCCCCTATAAACATACACAAAAGATTATTTATCTATGGTCAAGGTAAAGGTGACAAAACAAAGTACCATGGGAAATTCTCGATGGAGCATGAAAAAGGTGATGCTTTTAATAGTTGAACTAATTTCTGATAAGAAACCAACAGCCATCTGCAAATACCTTGTGTTGTGGGTGCACATGGCAGACAAGTTTTGGGGGGGGAGAGAGCGCTCAGTGGTTTGAGCATTGGCCTTAAACCCAGGGTTGTGAGTTCAATCCTTGAGGGGGGGCCATTTAGGGAACTGGGGTAAAAATCTGTCTGGGGATTGGTCCTGCTTTGAGCAAGGGGTTGGACTAGATGATCTCCTGAGGTCCCTTCCAACCCTGATATTCTAAGTTCCCTTGAAGGGCTGGTTTGAATTGAGCTGTGAGATAAAGGAAAACAATTGTACTTACTAAGACCCCAATTATTTATGCTAACTCATTTTCTCCCAAAATACTCCTCTAGCCTTCTGGGGGCTTTGACATCCCATGTACCATTTTGACACACAACCACATCTGTTGGCTCCTGCTCTATCTCCTAACGCAGTCACTTCTCGTCCCTTCTCTCTTAGGAACATCAACACAGAGATGCCCACTAAGCTTACGAAGAGCAAAACCAGACGTGCCCCATGCGCAGGTGCAGCTACAGAAAGTCCCCCTTTTACAGAGCCTTGTGCACTCTTGCATGGCCTGCGAATGAGAACGGTACTTCGGGCCAGTCATGGAGAAGGTTTCCAGGAGGTGGAAACCTGCTGAAGTGAAAACAGGAATCAGCTTCCCAGTATGTTGCCAGTCATCAGATCATAATGACTCTAGGGCTGGTCTAGCCTTGTGGCGGTGAGTAGAGTAGAAGCACTACATGTGTAGCTACACACTGCAGTGAAAGGCTCTGGCAGGGGAGAGGCAGCAGGACACTACAGTTAAGAATAGCAGTGTAGCTGTGGGAGGTACTGCTTGGGTGTGTAGAGAGCCTAGGTAGGGTGCAGACCTGGGGGTTCTGTAAGGCATTCTGCTTTACTCATCTAAGCCGTGCCCCACTGTCTATAATGCTATTTATTTATACCCATGCTAGCTAGCCATGCAGTGCCTGTACTCTACAAGCCACTGCTAGTGGAGATGTATCCTTAGAAAGATGGACCTTTAAACAGATGTCTTGATGCAACCCAGAGCTCTGCCAGTGCACCCCAACCCTCTGCACCTCGTGCTTTGTCAGTGCACTCCAGTCCCCTGCACCCCCTACTTTGTCAATGCACCCCAACCCCCTGCACCTCATGCTTTGTCAGTGCACCCCAATCCCCTGCACCCCCTGCTTTGTCAATGCACCTCAGTCCCCTACTTTTCACCCTCTACTTTGCCAATGCACTTCAATCCCCTGGACCTCGTGCTTTGTCAGTGCACCCCAATCCCCTGCACCCCTTACTTTGTCAGGGCACCCCAATCCCCTGCACCCCTTACTTTGTCAGGGCACCCCAATCCCCTGCACCCCTTACTTTGTCAGGGCACCCCAATCCTCTGCACCTTATGCTTTGTCAGTGAACCCCAACCCCCTGCACCATGTGCTGTGTCAGTGCACCCAATCACCCTGCACCCCACTTTGCCAGTGTACCCCAATCCCCTGTACCCCCTGCTTTGCCAGTGCACCTCAATGCCCCTGCACCCTCAACCCCCCTGCATCTCTCAATATCGTTGAGGAAAAAATAAGACATGTGAATGGTTCCTGGGAAAGGAGGAGTAATTAGAGGGTAAGGAATGGGGGAATAGGATGAAGAGAGGTTCGGGCTGAAGCGAGAGGAGGGGGGCTATAGGGAGGCAGATAAATGAGGGAAGAGTAGTAGAGAAGAAGAGAGAGGCCTTGGGGGTTAGAAGGAGTGGAGGGGTGGGACAGTGGCAGGGGGACTAGGGGAGGATAGAGGCAGGGATACCTGTCAGCCTCACATGCTCCCTTCCTGTGTGTACACCCGGATCTGGGGGCCTTTTGCTCCTCTAGGGAGTTCTGGACCCCCCTCCCTGCCCCTCTCATGTGATTGTGATTTTACTACGAATTTCAGCATAGTCCCACATGACATTCCCATAAGCAAACTAGGGAAATGTGATCTAGATGAAATTACTAGAAGGCGGGTGCACAACTGGTTGGAAGACCGTACTCAAAGAGTAGTTTTCAATGGCTCACTCTCAAAATGGCAGGTTGTGTCTAGTGGGGTCCCACAGGGGTCAGTACTGGGTCTGGCAGCATTCAATATTCCCACTAATGAGTGGAAAATATACTTATAAAATTTGTGGATGACACCAAACTGGGGGGCAGGGGGTTGCTAGCACTTTGGAGGACAGGATTAGAATTCAAAATGACTGACAAACCGGAGAATTGGTCTGAAATCAGCAAAATGAAATTCAGTAAAGACAAGTGCAAAGTACTTCCCTTAGGAAGGAAAAATCAAATGGACAGCTACACAGTGGGGAATAACTGGCCAGGTGTTGGCACTGCTGAAAAGAATCTGGGGATTAAAGTGGATCACAAATCAAATACGAGTCAACAGTGTGATGCAGCTGTGAAAAAGGCTAATATCTTTCTGGTGTGCATTAACAGGAGTATCATATGTAAAACACAGGAGGCAATTATCCCACTCTTCTCAACACCAGTGAGGCCTCAGCTGGAGAACTGTGTCCAGTTCTGGGCACCACACTTAGGAAATATGAGGGCAAATTGGAAAAAGTCCAGAGGAGTGCAACAAAAATGATCAAAGGTTTAGAAAATCTGACCTAGGAGGAAAGATTTAAAAATGGGCATGTTTAGTTGAGAAAAGAAAACTAGGGAGAAGATGAGGGAGGGAAACTTGAAAACAGTATTGAGATATGTTAAGGGCTCTTATAAAGAGGAAGGTGATCAGCTGTTCTCCATAAAAAGAACAGGAGTATTTGTGGCACTTTAGAGACTAACAAATTTATTTGAACATAAGTTTTCGTGGGCTAAAATCCACTTCATCAGATGCATAGAATGGAACATGTAGTAAGAAGATATATATACATACAGAGAACATGAAAAGGTGAAAGTTGCCATACCAACTCTAACAAATTGAATCTATTTCCCCATGTTAAGGATCCTCACACCTTCTTGTCAAACTGTTTGGAATGGGACATCTTGATTATCACTACAAAAGTTTTTTTTTCTCCTGCTGATAAGTGCTCATCTTAATTAATTAGCCTCTTAGAGTCGGTATGACAACTTCCACCTTTTCATGTTCTCTGTATGTATATATATGTCCTTATTATATGTTCCAGTCTATGCATCTGATGAAGTTGGCTGTAGCTCACGAGAGCTTATGCTCAAATAAATTTGTTAGTCTCTAAGGTGCCACAAGTACTCCTGTTCTTTTTGCAGATACAGACTAACACGGCTGCTACTCTGAAAGTTGTTCTCCATGTCCACTAAAGGTAGGACTAGAAGCAATGGGCTTTACCTGCAGCAAAGGAAATTTAGGTTCAATTTTAGGAAAAACTTTCGAACTATAAGGGTAGTCCAGCTCTGGAATAGGCTTCCAAGGGAGATTGTGGAATCCCTGTCATGGGAGGTTTTGAAGAACAGGTTGGACAAACACCTGTCAGGTATGGTCTAGGTTTACTTGGTCCTGCCTCAGTGCTGGGGAATGGACTAGAGATGATCTCTTGAGGTCCCTTCCAACTCTACATTTCTATCATCTGGGATAAGGGAGGCTTTGCGCATCTGGGGATATCTGAGCCCATTTCACTACCCCCATGCGAATGCCAAGATCTGGGGCTCCAGGTCCATCTACAGGGGTTGGAACCCCACTCCCACCTCCTTGTTCCTCTCATTTGAGCCAGGTGCGGGGGAGATTGCCCTTTTGGGAGGGTCTAAGGTTTCCTCCCTGCACATCCACCCCCCATGTCAGTCAGAATCTGGGGACGTTCTGTCCTTCTAAATAGGGAGCTGAGGATGGGTATACTTTTTGCATGTCGTAGGCTTTAAAGCACTCAGGACAAGGATAGGATCCTCCATTGAGACGGAGAGAGCTGTTATTTCAGGTTGCATACATCTACATTCAGCTGAGAATATCCACTGAGATGAATGGGCCACTGCTTTCCTTTCAGAGCTTCCTATGCTGTGAAGGGATGTGCAGAAGAGCACGGGAGGGTTTCTATGCACTCTATGGTTACCTAGGCAGTTTGAGGGAATATGTGGATGCCTTGACCCCGCTGCTGCTATTTCTAGTCTGAACCTTTGTATACCTGTGCAATGTTCCTTGCTACACACTGTCTGTTTTAATAGCTGGTGGGTTTTTTTGGTACGGGCAGGTTTACACTGAACACAGCAGAACACTCAGCAGCCAACCTAACCAGAACTTTTATTATATTGGATGAGGATGCGCCTAAGGCAGAGAACTTGCTGGGTGGGCAGCATGGGGAGAGCGGTTGTGATGGGGTTAGGCAATGAGAATGGGTGGTAGACAAGTCTTGGGCCGGTTGTTTGAGGAAAATCTGTATTTTCCTGGCTCTGGAGAGGGAGGGGAGTGTGTAGCAAGTGGCTACGGATTAATGTAGTGTTCCCAAAGACACACAGTGCAGAGGTTTGGACTTCAAGCAAAGGCACCTTGACTGCTGCGGGGAAAAGAAATACGTGCAATGCCAGGCTGGCTGTGGATTCTGGGCTATTCCTGGATCACACGGTTGCAGAAGTTAGCGGGAGAGCACCGAGCACCCCTGGCATAGGGATGGCTCACTACAGGCTGCTTTGCCATGGTGTGCATATTGCAGGACATGATACCTACAACTGCTTAAACAACTCTTGCCAACACCACATCTTTTCCTATTAAAAAACAAACAAACTAGGAAATTTAATGACACCCACCACACACACACCTCTGTTAGTTCAGAGTCAAGGTTGCTTGATGGAATGTTGGCCCCTTGCAGTACACTGAGCTGAGTAAAACTCAATGTCTGAAGACTAGGAGATGTACAGGCAAGGTCAACCATGCAAGCTGAACTCTGTCCTTGTACAGCAATGCACCTATATGTCCCCTTCACACACATACCCACAGTTTGCCCCCTTTTACAGCCCATTCACTCTCCCTTACAGGATTCCATCCAACACCGTTCAAGGACAAAAAGGTGTATGCTCACCATTAGCCACGTCCTTAGAAATAATACAGTAGATGGACAATTTAAGAACCACTTCACAACCTCTTAAAGCCCCTTACGCTTCTTCACAGGATACCATCTCAGACCTACACTGTCACTTCCCCATCGTTAAAGCATTCAAATCCTGTCATGTTCCACCTCACTGCTGATAGCATCCATTCAAATAAAAGTCTTCTGTCCCACTACTGACAGAACCTGCTCAATTATCCATAGAAATGAGGCATGCTGCATTCTGAAAACAAACAGCATCGCTTCCCTTCCCCCCACACACACACTGTGGAGGGTGGAAAATATACATCTTATATCACAATCACAGCTCTGTCACACACTTCACACTAATCCACACAACTCCCAGACACCCTCTACTGACCAGAGCTAACTACTCCCTCCACCATTCAATATAGCTACACCGAACACAGTCACTTAACCTGGCATTTATGATGATAATAAAGCCAACTCATATCCCAGCTTGCTACTGACAGTACTCCTCTAGTATTCTGCAAAGGGAGATATATACCAATCTCCTATAACTGGAAGGGACCTTGAAAGGTCATTGAGTCCAGCCCCCTGCCTTCACTAGCAGGTCCAAGTACTGATTTTTGCCCCACATCCCTAAATGGCCCCCTCAAGGATTGAACTCACAACTCTGGGTTTAGCAGGCCAATGCTCAAACCTCACCATGGCATCAAGGGATGACATGCCATCAAGCTAGCTTAAGTCCACGTTAATGTGGGTTTTTTGGCCATTGAATATATATATATTGAGCTGCCATCGAATGTACAAAGAAATAAACTGGTAGGGCTTTTATTTTAATTGGGTGTCTTATTTCTTTGTAAATTTGATGGCAGCTCAGTATATGAAAAGCAATTTGGCAATGGAATTTCCAGAACCCTGACTGCAAAATTCGCTCTTGTTGGTACTTATTGGTGAGTGGAACTGTGTTTGTTAACAACTCTTGGCTTCATGAAATACATAGGGAAAAAAGAATTTGCCGCCATAATGGAGCACAAAGGATAAAGAGAGCAAACCTGGCCCTGCTGTTTTACTAACCCATCTGAAAGTTAGCAATGCCACTTGATAGCTCTCAGGGAAAAAAAAATCACAGGGTATCTTTTAGATTTTAGTTACAAACACAAGCTGCTCTCTCTGTCTTGTAGCTGAATGGAAATGTCTGTGTACTGACTCTGGGTAGTTTTCATCTTCTTGTCTGTAGTGCCTTTTGGATCAATTCTGCTGGAACGTTTGAGGGTTTCCATTGTTACTGCATCTGCCTGCCTGAGTGCACGGGTTTTTGTAATAGGCTGGAGTTGAGGCATTAGGATTCAGGAATATGGATTATATATTGGAGTTGCCAATGTTTCCTGCACCATCTGTCTTTTGGTGGCAATTAGGGGGTTAAATTCACCTCTGGGGTAACTCCATTAAAACCAGTTTGGCTCAGAGGATTAGTGGTACTTCACTGATTTGAGCCAGCTGAGGATCTCACTCACTGTGTTTAGAAGACCAAGATCCACTACTTCATCATTTGATTCCCAAGACTTTACAGAGATTAAATATGCAACACAAAAATATGCAATGGTTCCTAAGGGGTAATTGCCCTCAAACCAATAACAAAGTATCTTCCTTCTTCATGTCAACAGGATAATAGCTAAGGCAAACATTTGACGTAGTGAATTTTGCAGTATGAGCATTTTTGTCTACAGTCCAAAGAACCAGATAAGAGTGCAGCACCAGCACTTACTGGGGAATAACATCGAACTATTTCTTATCTGTACCTCTTGGTTCGATTTAAAATGGATCATGATGTTGTGCCACAAGCAGAAAAGAACTGAACTAAGCGTTTTAGGGTAGAAATCTCTTGTGTCAATGCAAATTATCTCCAAAGAAATCCTGCACTCTACGGTCCTTATTCGTGAGATTAAGTTACTGTTACATTCAGTTGACTGTGTTTATATCACTATTTGCATAACGTACACAATCTACTCCCAGATGAGGTTCTGCTGCAAACGGTGTCCTAATACAATTAATCAACTATCTAAGTGAAACATCAAGCGGAAGTAGCCAAAACGTGGAAAGCAGATGAGCCTCCAGGAATATCAGACATGCCCTGACTGTATTCCTGGACATCTCTTTCAAATTCCAGAAGTAATTGCATCTTAATTGTAGCAGACCGGTTAACAATTAACAGTTTCCTGTTGAAATATATTTAGGAAAATCTGCAAGCTGGTTATTAAGCAGTTGATTTTACATGCTGTCTTGAACCCAGGCCTCATCCTGCAAACTGTCTTTGCTCACGTCAGCAAGGCACTGAAGGATCAGGTCCATAGCGAAATACATGGAAGAGTAGAATTTCTCTAGACATTTGCTACAAACTGTCACTGATGCAGAACCCAAACGTCCCTAGGCATTATTGAAAAGTGGTGCAAAGATACTTCAACTTTACTATGCACACATATAAATGTTTCCAATTTAGACACAAGTGATGATGACAAATAGATTTTCCCATGCAGTATCTGAATATTTATTTGTGAGCATGTCATCCTGGAATCATCATGTAACTAATGCTGAGCAGTAAAATAACTGTGCCATAAATCTTAAAACCAGGTATTTAGAGAAAGTTTACTGTGAATGCAAGGTAAATAATCAGCACCCTGAGACATTATGCAGAAAAGACTGAGCTTCCAATTAAATTAAGAAATGTTGAAAAGACCAGTTATGAAGAGTATCTGCATGAAAAAAAAAGGATTTTTAGGTCTTTTTGTTCAGAGCACAGGAACTCCATGTAACATCTCTCCCGTTTGTCTTTAAGGCTGCAACTAGTTAATAACCATACCATGCTGTTTCCATCAAGCCCTTTGAGAAGTATAAAAAATCTGAAAAAAATCAATGAAACCAACTCCCCATACACACAGGGAAAACGGAAGATTAATAGTCCCGGTTCTTCTTTTACTTACACTTACATGGAAGGCACATCAGCAACTTTTAGGGCCAGATTCCCAATACCCCCACTCTTGCTGAATTGTTCCCGGCTCCTTGACTAGTCCCATTGATGTCAATGGTACTTGCTTGTGAAGTAGAGGAGTATTCATTCCAAGGAAGGATGGCAGCATTTGGCCCCGGAAGGGCATAGCACATTTCACCACAAGGAGCATGGCTTGCAGAAGGTTAATCCTGCAGCTCTTACCCAGGTGAACCTATGGCTGACTTCACTGGGTGCTTTGCCCCAGGAAGGGTCGCAGAAGGAGGATTCTATGCTGATTTTCAGGAGTGCTGGGCCTTCAGCAGCTCCCTTGGTTCTCAAATGGGAGATATTGGGTGCTGTGCACTTTCACAAATCTGGTTATTAACCCATAAAAGAAGAGGAGAGAAAATCCACTTCCAACAAGTTAAAATCAAGCTGTAAGAGAGATGCACGGTTCCCTGAGACCCTCCCTCTTCAGATTTACTGACAGAAAGCCAAGTGAATTTGGAGCCTAAGAAAATACTAAAGCCTTATTAGCATGAATTAATTCCCCACAAGGACAAGGGCACAATGAACATTCCAGGGATGCAGAAACAGACATTAAAAATGTTCTGAAAAAGACTGTTAACCAAAGTACTATGCATATGCAGAGCTAGCACTCAGGGCACTTAATCATCCAAAAGTTCCTAAACGGATTGACCAATATTGACCAGAATGAGGGGAAATGAATGCCTGAGTCCACAGCCTGAAAACAAACCCCTCTCAAACATGTGCCGATGACTCATTATTGTGTAGTTATTAAAATATTTATAGCCAGCTGCAAACAATTTGTACGATAAACATAAGACTGCATTTTATCGTGCTGGTAAATTTGATCTGTCTAATGACATCCTAGTACAGGCTCACCTGAGTTCCTGATGCAACCGGCTTAAGGCACTGCATCCATTCCTGATTAATAAGCAAACTGCCAGTGAAGTTAAGTAGATTCGGCACCTCAGCCTCTGTTGTTGGATCAGGACTTCAGGGCTTTCCAGTTCACTCTAATCCCTATTCAGACGCATATTTTTCCCTCCAGAGGCTTGGTTGTTCCCAAGCACATCACCAATTTATTAATTGACTGAGGATTGAACAAGCCAGAGAGATTACTTTAACTGAAACATGTGCACAAACTAGGATCACACTTATAAATACCTAAGAAATTCAGTGGGCACGTTTAAGTGTCCTTGTCTCCTTAAAAGACACAGAGTGTTTTCTTCTCCACATCTGCCTGAAGAAACATATGCAAGTGTTTAAAAGGCCAAATTTATGTTAAAACGGGTATCACTCAAAACAGGAATTTGTATGCCTCACTCAGAATGTGCAGGATGTGTCAATTCCTAACCAAACACTTAAGAAACTGCTTTTTATGAGGACGCATTAAGGGGCTTCATAAGAGCATTTTTTCTCAGCACAAGCTACAGACAGAGAAAAGAGGAGTTTGTACTTACGGGTGGTGTTGTACTTGATCCCGTTGAAAAACTCTGGGCAGGGTCTCTCCACCAGTTCCCCAGCAGTGGCCCGGGGCCAGCAGGTCCCTATCTGATCAGTGGTGGCATTGCAATATGGACCTTCACCTTAAAAAAAGAGAAATGAAAGAGAAGCGATTGAGAAAGCCCGTTCACATCACAAAGAAAAGTGTGACTAAGAATATTAACCCCAGGCTTTTCCAAGCCCTGTAATAGGCTAACGCATCCTACCATCAAAGCCAAGAAAGGGAACAGAGGAACTCTCAAAAAAAGTATCCTGCAAAGCATCTAGCAGGCTGCAGTTGGCATCAAATTCGTCGATGATGATCTGAAATATGGTCGCATCCATGATTCGCCCCCCGGGGCTGTGGGATCTGAGCACCTTTTCTGGGATCTTTCCCTCCCTTCTTTTCTCTTTCAGAAAGAAATCAAAATCTGAACACTCTGCAAGCTCCTGCGTGTGCCTCTCCCCCTCTCGGTGGCTGCCATCCGGTGGCTGGCTCTGCAGCTAATTCCTCCGAGCGCTTCTGCTTTAAACAGCAGCTCAGTAACCAATAGAATCCCAGCGTGTGCGGAGTAAAGGACAGGTCTCTCTCAGCTAGCCCCCCTCGCTTGGCAGCTTGCCAATTCCTGCTGGCATTGTCAGCCTAGCTATTCTGCTTCTCCCCCCCTTCTCTCCACGCACCCAGGTTTATCATCAGCTGTTACTGGCTTGATTATTACCCCTCAGTAAGAATGTTTAATGGACATGAAATCAGCAATGAAATCTCAACGGAAAGTGACACAGTGATATTAACCTCTCGCTCATCTGCAAGCGAAGCAATTCCTGCTTTTCCTGTGTGGACGGGTGAGGGACGGCTTAGACAGAAGCATGGGGGTAGGTGGGGAAGAGACAGATTAGGAAGCAGGAGTGATATCTACAAAGGGGCCAGACCTTGAGGAAAAGTGACAAAAATTGGGGGTGCGGGTAGAGGAGGGGGATGCTGGAGGAGAGCCAGGAGGAAGAGGGGTGCTGGAGAAAAGGTGATGCATAGATCAGTAGGCTAGAAGGGACCACTGTGGCCATTAGTCTGACCTCCTCCATAAGACAGGCTGTAGAACTGTCCAAAAATAACTCCTAGAGCAGATTTTAGAAAAACATCCCATCTTGATTTAAAAATGATCAGTCACGGGGAATCCACCACAACTCCTTATCCATTGTTCCAATGGTTAAATAGCCTCATTGTTAAAAATCTTCACCTTATTTCCCCCTCTGAATTTGCCTTGCGTGGATCCAGCCATTGAACTGTGTTAAACCTGTCTCTGCTAGACTGAAGAGCTCATCATTTAAATATCAGAGGGGTAGCTGTGTTAGTCTGGATCTGTAAAAGCAGCAAAGAATCCTGTGGCACTAAAATGTCTGTTAGTCTATAAGGTACCACAGGATCCTTTGCTGCTTTTACATCATTTAAATATTTGTTCTCCATGTAGGTAATTATAGACGGCAAGCAAGTCACCCCTTAACCTGCTCTCGGTTAAGCTAAAGAGATTGTGCTCTTTGAGTCAATCACTATAAGGCAGGTTTTCTAATCTTTTAATCAGTCTCGTGGCTCTTCTCTGAACCCTCTGCAATGTATCAACATCCTTCTTTAACACAGTATTCCTTCCTCACTCTACTGTGTTCTGCTTTCCCACCTCGGCTGCTCCTGCTCCATGCATGAGCGAAGCAGCCAAATGCAGGAGGAATATGACCATCATCAATGCCTTTGTATGCTTCAAAAGAGCTTTCAGGACAAAACCTTACTGGATACTCCTAAGCAGAACCAGGCAGGAGATGGCTTCCCCAGTCTACAAAACCTTTAAATTTCAAACTACTTCCCATTCCACATCAAGCAAAAGCCAAGCTCTTTGGAATTTTTTTGTGAAACCTGGGGGGTGGCTACTGACTCCAGAATAGCCAGTAGCTTGGTTGCTGGGGCACTCACGTGGGATGTAGGTGACATGGGTTCAAATCCCTGCTCCAAATCTGGCAGAGCAGTGAGCTGAAGCTGTGTATCCCACATCCCGGGGGAAAGCCCTAACCACCAGCTTGCTGGCTAATCTTCTGGGACGAATCTCTCTTTCACATCCAGGAACGGAGAAACATTTCCAACAAGAGTTTAACCAAAACTTCAAAAGGGTTTAGGTTGCTTCAAATTAGCATTGTCCAAAGAAAGAAAAAACACTTTTTTTCTGCATACTTCCAACCTACAGGCTGCTGGGTCCTCGAAGGTGATCCGAGGGCAGACTGAAGAATGTTGTAAGTGAGAGCACTTAACTGAGCTCTGCACTATTTAAAACTCAAGCTGGACATCACTGATCTGTAGTTAGTGTTTGTTAGGCCAGGCACCCTCAGAGGAGTGCGTGCGTTTGCTTTTAGTTTGTGAGAGGAAAGCTTCTATTTGTTTGAGGCAATGTAGTCTAGAAGATACAACATTGTACTGGGAATTCTGAGATGTGGATTCCTTTTGTGCTTCTGCCACAGACCTGTTGTGTGACCTTGGGCAATTCACCGTAATGGTGCCTCTGTTTCCATGCCCACCTGTCTTGTCTGTTTAGATTGCAAACTCCAGAACCTGGTTGGGATCTCTAGGCACTACTGCATTACAAATAAAATAAGAAGTAATAAAGAAGCAGGAAAAAAAACAGTGACTTAATTAACCACAAGTAAATATGGATGGAAAAGGGTAACACTGATGCTTCTGAAAGCACATTAGCATCATCATTCAAAAATCCGAAATAAGTTCTAAGTTGGTTTCTTATCTTAGAAACTGCTCTTGGATACCATCCCCATACAAGACAGGACATATGTTTGCCTCTGCTGGATCTAGTCTAATCTTGAGTGTTTCATTCTGACTCCCTCAGCAGCAAAATGTTTCTATAAAAGAATTTACAAAAAATAAAATTAAATGCTGGAATCAATGGAGTTATTTAAATATCAGCACCAATTTAGAGGAAGCAAGCGAAGCTGCTGGTACAGCACCATTCTGTGGTGCACCTGATGCCCTCAGAAGGGTTATTCAGATCTCAGTAGTTGCCAAGGGACAACATCCTTCCCTCAGAATTGCCGATCAGCCAGTGCAAGTTTGTACTGGTTATCAAACCACAGCCAGAAAAGACTTTGTACCCTTAAGGTTGATGCTCGGTGCATACATAACGATTTAGGAAAATGAAACACGAGAGTTGGAAGATAACAATTAAGAAATATCCAGATACACTCATCACAGTTCACAGCTTCTTAAATAGGTGATACACATGTAGAATATCACAGAGCATATCCTCCAAAGGAGGAGAATGTTTCCGGCGTGGAGGGGACCGTCAGCTCGACCACGGGTCTCACCGGGGAGCTCTCCTGGACCGGACTCGACGGCCCTCAGGACCAGAGTCGACGGTACCACAGTCGTCAGTGCCACGGCAGGGGTAGGTGCCGGGCGATCCGCACAAGTCTGCACCGAAGGTGTGGAGGAAGTTGAAGGCCTTCGGTCAGGTCCCTGTGCTGGAGAAGGCCAGTGCCGAGGTGTCTTGGTGGGGCTGGCGCGGTCCGGTGCCGGAGGAGGGCTGTCAGCGCTCGGTGCCGAGGACGGAGGGTTAAGGGCTGCCTCCATAAGGAGTCTTTAACCGAAAGTCCCCCTCCTTTTTAGTCCGTGGCTTAAAGGCCTTGCAAATGCGGCACTTGTCGGAGATGTGCGATTCCCTGAGGCACTTTAAGCAAGAGTTGTGGGGATCGCTTGTGGGCATCGGCTTTTTACAGGCCGAGCACGGTTTAAACCCTGGTGAACCGAGCATGGGCCCGGGCACCGGGTGCGGGGGAGGGCTAGAGCCCAAACCCCACTAAACTATGTACAACAACTAACTAACAACTATAAACTATAAAACTAATTATACTATGGACTAAGTCAACTATACCCAACAAGAGATCAGAGGAACGAAGAGAAGCTAGGGAAGTGGAGGACAGCTAAGCTAAGCTCCACTGTTCCAACGACCAACACGGGCGGTAAGAAGGAACTGAGGAGCGGACGGGTTGGCAGGGGTATATATCCAGCGCCATGGCGGCCACTCCAGGGGGCAACCTGCCAACCCACTGGAGTTGCTAGGGTAAAAATCTTCCGACAAGCGTGCACACCTAACTGGAATGGATATGAGCAATCACTCGAAGAAGAACTGCAGGATCCACCAAGGTAGGGGAGGAACTTTGTCATGATACAGTCAACAAACAACTCCATTGCAATTCCACTATTTAGCACTCTTTTCCTACTCTACCTCACTATTAAGCAAAGCCCAATTCACCCCATCTAACCTCCTATACAGACTGCACATACCATTGTACCTTCCCTACTCCATTTCCCACTGTAAGTCTGTCATAAACAGATAGCTAAGGGTTAATGTTCTTTTACCTGTAAAGGGTTAACACAGGGAACCAAACACCTGACCAGAGGACCAATCAGGAAACAAGACTTTTTCAAATCTGGGTGGAGGGAAGTTTTGGGTGTGAGTTCGTTGTTCTTTGTCTTGGGTCTGACCCTCTCGGCTCTGAGAGTGATTTTTCTATCTCCTGGCTTTCTAATCTTCTGTTTCCAAGTTGTAAGAACAAGGATAGTAAGACAATAGGTTTATATTGTTTTTTTTGTATTTACATGTGTGTAGTTGCTGGAGTGTATTCTTTTTGGATAAGGCTGTTCATTCATTTTTCTTTTAAGCAATTGACCCTGTATATTGTCACCTGAATACAGAGACTATGTTTAATGTCTTTTTCTTTCTTTTTTATATACAGCTTTCTTTTTAAGACCTGTTGGAGTTTTTCTTTAGTGGGGACTCCAGGGAATTGAGTCTGCAGCTCACCAGGGAATTGGTGGGAGGAAGAAGTCAGGAGGAAAATCTCTTTGTGTTAGATTTACTAAGCCTGACTTTGCATACCCTCTGGGGGAGGGGGAAGAGAAATTAGCTCTCTCTCTCCTAGGGTCGTCCAGGGAGGGGAGCCTGGGAGGAAGTAACCAGGAAACAAGGGGAGGGGTTTATTTCCCTTTGTTTTAGGACTCAAGGCATCTGAGTCTGGGGGTCCCCCAGGGAAGGTTTTGGGGAGACCACAGTGAGCTAGGCACTGTATAATTCCTGGCTGGTGGCAGCTTTACCAGGTCCAAGCTGGTAACTAAGCTTGGAGGTTTTCATGCTAACACCCATATTTTGGACCCTAAGGTCCAAATCTGGGAAAAAATGTTATGACAAAGTCAATGAATCAACCTTCCACATACACATATCAATCTTCCAATCCATTCTTCACATACAGCCTAGACTACAGACCAGCATGTACACCAATCATCAAAAAGACCAGCATGTTATCCTTCTTTGGTAAACTAAATATGTACTATATTTTCATCTGTTCTCAATGGATTTTCCACACCAGTATAATCATATCCCTGTTAGATAGCTGATGGGCAGCTGTTCAAGGTTGATTTTGGAAATGCAGTATGAGACCGAACTGCGGGTATATTTGAATCTTTTACCTATCTTTGTTTGATTTTTCTTTCATACATTTAAATATGATTTTTAAAGGCACCATCAGAACCTAGATCCATGCATCTGACGAAGTGGGTATTCACCCATGAAAGCTCATGCCCCAATACGTCTGTTAGTCTATAAGGTGCCACAGGACCCTTTGTTGCTTTTTACAGATCCAGACTAATATGGCTACCCCTCTGAAACGTCTCCTTTGTGGCTTTTAAAGTTTCCCTCAGCGGTCCATGTGAATGTGGTGGAATTTAGAGCTCACAATGCCTGATCCTGATGTCAGTGCTACTCCTCACCTGGGTAAGGATTGCAGGATCAGACCCTTAATAAAAGCTATTATTTTACTGACTCGCCTTTAGACCCAATAACTGTGGGGGTTGCATCTCAGTGAGGATTTCAGGATGGGTCCTAGTACTCTGAACTCAAATGCAACGGCAATCTGATGCTAGCTGGTGAGGAACTTGCCCCTAATATTTTTCTTCAGACAAGCCAACAATGATACAAAGCACTAGAAGACAAAACTCCTGGACTTGAAGGCAAATGGGGCATGCTCAGATGGCACCATGCAATACACTCAGATACCACAGTGATGGGCACCATATATGAACCTCAATAGGTCATTCACTCACACATCTAGAAGAGAAGCATCCCCAATGATGCTAACTCAGGGCCATATTTTGATACTCTTACACACACTGAATAGCACCAGTACGCCCTTGGAAATAAACAATTAAAGTGTTACTCATTTTATCGGAATCTGGTCCTTACATTCATTCACAGAAGCTACATAGGGTCCAGATTTGCGAGTTTTGTTCTAGACAGATAGATATTAAATGTAGATAAATACAGAGCTCTGTTTCAGCTGATAGGATCATTTTTAAGCAGAAGACAATTTCCTTATTAGTGGAAATGAAATATGACTCTAGCGAGCAAGAAACCAAAAAAACCAATATGCAGATTTACAGTGATGAATCTGCAACTTCATTGAAGTTGGAAATATTTACTGCAGGTGTAAAAAGATCCTAACAGCATAAATAATATATGGCTCTTAACTACATGCTGATATATTTCATCCAGAACATTAATACAGTTGTCATTCTCTACAGCTATAAAAGCTGTAAAAGTGAAATCAGGAGACATGAAGAAAATGAGGCATTGAAAGAGGATTAGAAGAACACACTTAAAAAAAAAAAAAGGCAGCCTAAGCACATTTGTAAACTGTCAAGGTTTTTTTTAAAAAAAACAAAGGTGATTTGAATCACCGAACACAGTAAGAGACAACAGGGATACTCATTTCAACAGAATTATTTATTCATACAGTGGCAACAACAAGTTGGGTGCTTCACAGACAAATATGAAAACAAGGGGTCAGATCATCAGCTCATGGAAGTACACTGATTTACTCCAGTTGTGGATCTAGCACAAAAGGTTGAAATGTAAACAATGTACAGACAAAAAGAAACAGAGGATGGGTGGTCCCAGAGCAAGTAAATGAGCCCCGACAATTGTCAAGCACTTTGTTAGCCCTGCTATTTTTTTTTGCGCGCACTGGAGTGTCATTGGATAAAAAGCGCGGGATCAGACGGTCTTGCTCCATGTACAGTTTAAGTGCAAATATTGCTTTGTAACCAGGTTGCACAACACTCATCATAACATGCACAGAGGAACTGTGTGCACGCTGCAGCTTGTTGCACAAGAAAACTGTGTGTCGACCGCGTTTCTGTTGTCTACACCTACCATACGACCTGTTTGTATCAATGCAATCTGGCCAGCTACCCCATGTGGCATTCTGTCCCCTGCTGGGGCACTGAGGACACAGACACACCCAGCAGGAGGTGAGTCAAGGGACTCTAGAACGCCTTAGCATTCAGAAACCTGGGAGGAAAAAAGGAGCTGACAAAATGGTAGGAACCTAGGAATTGCCAGACTGGATCAGTTCCATGGCCCATTTTAGTCCAGTATTTTGTCTCCAGCAGATGCTTCAGAGGAAGGCACAAGAATCCTGCAGTCCGCTGGTTACACAGGCAGTTAGGGCATCTGACTACACAGGTCACGACAGGCAGACAACCCTGTAGCAATGGGCAAGGCACTGTTAGCCGCTATGATTACTGAGAAATAACTATACTGCGTGTGGACAAAAACCAGGCCACTCCCTGGTTACAAACTCAGAAGTCCTAGGGTGCACAATGCTTCTCAAAACCTATTATCCCAACCAGCTCAATTCCTCATTCATAGATCTAGGGGCCAGAAAAGACCAGTCTGACCTCTGACTGCCTAAAGAGGTTCACAGACTGCATTACATGTGGGCATTCCAGAATAGGGCTGAGACACTGGCAGAGCATTTGGGGAACCTTGCCCTGCTACTGCCCAGGCTGTTCTTTGCCTAGAGGCTTTTGGTCTCATTGGACTAAAATCTGAACACTACACAAGCACTAAAATCCGCTTTAAGAAAAATCCCTATTTTTTAACATCAGAAGAATAGCTCAATAGGCAGAATATTTAGCGCAAACCATGCATTAGCCAACAGGCAGAATTAAAACAGATACTAGGTGGTGGCTAAGCAAAGAGACGAGTGGTAGCGTGTACGGACCAGCAGTTCTGTTCTTGGTTTTCCCAGAGACTTCCTGCATCACCTTGGGCCAGTTTGCTTGCACCCACAGTTCATGGCAGGTTTTATTCGGGGACCCTGAAACAGTGCCGTCCTTATTCAGCCTTTGTCTACCTGCAATAAAAATCAGGGTTCAAAAAAAGAACTAGGTAAGTTCATGGAGGATAGGTCCATCAATGGCTAATAGCCAGGATTGGCAGGGATGGTGTCCCTAGCCTCTGTTTGTCAGAGCTGGGAATGGGGGACAAGGGATGGATTACTTGATGATTACCTGTTCTGTTAATTCCTTCTGAAGCACCTGACATTGGCCACTGTTGGAAGATGGGATACTGGGCTAGATGGACCTTTGGTCCAGGGTCGGCTCCAGGTTTTTTGCCACCCCAAGCAGCGGGAAGGGAAAAAAAAAAGCCATGATCACGATTGGCAGCAGCTCCACTGCGCCGCTTCATTATTTCGTGGCAATTCGGCGGCAGGTCCTTCCCTCCGAGAGGGAGTGAGGGACCCCATTGCTGAAGAGCCGAACTTGCCACCCCTCTTCATTGGCCGCCCCAGGCACCTGCTTGCTGCGCTGGTGACTGAAGCCAGCCCTGCTTTGGCCTGAGCCAGTCAGCACTGGACAATTTCTGCAGCCATGGTCAGCACTGGACAATTTCTGTTGTGTAAACAAGCCCTGAATCTGGCTGTGCTACAGTTTCCTCATCTATAAAATGGAGCTCCTCATATTTAACAGCTTCACAGGGGGTTGATGAGGTTAGTTTAGTTGACATTTATAGACCTTAAAAATCGCAAATTATCATTATACCATACTTCAGCTGCACTGTAACATAGCATTTCCCTATTACAGTATCATGATTTGTATTATAGCAATGCCTAAAAGACCCAACCAACACCGAGGCCCTATTCCATAGGGCACTGTATAAACAGGTAGTGAGATATTGTAAACTCTTTGGGGCAGAGACTATCTAAATAGAGATAGGATAGGAGGGGAAAACAGATACAGAGACTTGCCCAACAATCACCCAGCAATTCAGTGGCAGAGCTAGGAAGGGATCTTAGGTGTCCCAAGTCCTATTCACTGACCCAAATCATCTTCCAGCTCTCTGTTCTGACACAGCCATCTTGCAGTGAGATCCACGTGAGCTGAAAACTAAAGACGTACCAACCTGGAGCCTGTCGTGTAATGTAGCTATTTAAACAAAACAGATTGACCATTAAGTTGAAAAGGCCCCATTGAGCTAGGAATGTTAAGATACTAGCAACATATCATTATGCGCTAAGTGATTTTGCTTCGTAAGTTTCATATAATTGAATATTAAAAAATCAACACATGAAAGGAGAATGCCAAATAACAGTCAGATCTATTTCTCTGTTGATAACCAGCTGCTTATTATAAGAACTCTGTGGCAGTTAGACAGCATAAGAAACTCCTGGAAATTAAACAGGAAGAAAATATCAGCAATCATGCCAACTTCTGGAAATGTGCTAGTAGTTCTCAAGTAGATCTCCATAATCAGGAAGGAAAACTAATAGGACCATGTACAATCATATCAGGCTTGGGGGAAGCTGGATTAAAAGTGTACTTTGCATAAATAAAAAGAACAGGCGTACTTGTGGCACCTTAGAGACTAACAAATTTATTTCAGCATAAGCTTTCGTAGGCTACAGCTCACTTCTTCGGATGCACAGAATGGAACACACAGACAGAAGATATTCATACATACAGAGAATATGAAAAGGTGGAAGTACGCATACCAACTGGAAGAGTCCAATCAACATTTTATGGTGTCTTCCTGCCAGAGGTCACTAACTCTGGGAATTTTTTAAAGGAATACCTAGGAGCTCAAGGAAGTACCAGTAGGTGATAAGTCAGTAGGTGCCACTTTCCTTCTGTCAGTACTAACCTATGCCCTTGCTGCTAAGCTGGAGCATTACACTGCCATCATCAGATCTGCTGGGGATGTGTCTTACAGGTACCATCCAGGATACAACTAGTCTTGACTTCTTGTAGTTATTAAAGATGTGATGACACTTTTTGTAAAACTAGAGGCATGAATGCCAGTGTCCTGGCCAAATTCCAATTTAGCTGATCCCATCCTCTATGTCTAAATTGGTTCCCCATGGCTCCAAGAGTTTTCAACTTGATAGAAAGCGCTGTATTCTCCATTTCCTGCCCCACTCTGTGATAGTGCTGCCGTTCACTGGACAATAAAGTGACTCTTGGTCATATCACTTGTATGTCAGTCTACAAAGGACTCGACGGTAAGAAGCTATATGTAGAAGTCTGATCATCACCCAGGGCTGCCACCTGCCAACATTTTACCTGCAGAAGTGAAGTTGGAGATTATGGCTGTGTGTACAGATTAGAAACTAACAAAGGACTCAACCCTGATGCGACTATTCACCGGCTGATGAAATGAGGCTGGCATAGCTCATTCTGGGTCCATACTGAACCAGTGCCTTGGCCAATCCCTTCCAGTGATGGAAGAATTTGGAGAATTTAGTTTTGCTGTTCACCTCAAGAGAATGTTCTCTCAGGCCTGGTCTATACTACGATTTTATGTCAAATTTAGCACTGTTACCTCAATTTAACCCTGGACTTGTCCACACGACGAAGCCCTTTTTTTCAACTTAAAGGGCTCTTAAAATCAATTTCTTTACTCCACTTCTGATGAGAGGATTAGCGCTGAAATCAGCCTTGCCGGGTCAAATTTGGGGTAGTGTGGATGCAATTAGATGGTATTGACCTCCAGGAGCTATCCCAGAGTGCTCCGTTGTGACTGCTCTGGACAGCACTCTCAACGCAGATGCTCTGGTCAGGTAGACTGGAAAAGGCCCACGAACTTTTGAATTTCATTTCTTGTTTGGCCAGCATTGCGAGCTGATCAGCACAGGTGACCATGCAGAGCTCATCAGCAGAAGTGACCATGGAGTCCCAGAATTGCAAAAAAGCTCCAGCATGGACCGAACAGGAGGTATGGGATCTGATCGCCGTATGGGGAGACAAATCCGTGATAGCTGAACTCCATTCCAGTAAATGAAAATGCCAAAACATTTGAAAAAATCTCCAAGGGCATGAAAGACAGAGGCTATAACAGGGACTTGCAGCAGTTTCGCATGAAAATTAAGGAGCTCAGGCAAGCGTACCCAAAAACCAGAGAGGCAGATGGCCTCTCCGGGTCACAGCCCCAAACATGCCGCTTCTATGATGAGCTGCATGACATTCTAGGGGGTGCAGCCACCAGTACCCCAACACTGTGCTTTGACTCCATCAATGGAATAGGACACAACACGGAAGCGGGTTTGGGGGATGAGGAAGATGAGAAGGAGGTTGAAGATAGCTCATAGCAAGGAAGCGGAGAAACCGGTTTCCCCAACAGCCAGAATCTGTTTCTCATCCTGGACCTGGGAGACAGTAACCCCCAAATCCACCCAAGGCGGGCTCCCCGAACCTGAAGGTGGAGAAGGGACCTCCGGTGAGTGTATCTTTGTAAATATTAGACACGGTTTAAAAGGAAGCATGTTTAATGATTAATTTGCCCTGGCATTTGCGGCTAGTACAGCTACTGGAAAAGTCTGTTAACGTGTCTGGGGATGGAGAAGAAATCCTCCAGGGACATCTCCATAAAACTCTCCTGGACGTACTCCCAAAGCCTTTGCAAAAGTTTTCTGGGAAGGGCAGCCTTATTCCGTCTTCCATGGTAGGACACTTTGCCACGCCAGGCCAGTAGCACGTAGTCTGGAATCATTGCGTAACACAGCGTATGGTCCCGGTGTTTGCTGGCATTCAGACAACATCCATTCCTTATCTCTCAGTGTTATCCTCAGGAGAGTGATATCATTCATGGTCACCTGGTTGAAATAAGATGATTTTATTAAGGGGACATTCAGAGGTGCCCATTCCTGCTGGACTGTTT
The DNA here is from genome assembly GCF_025201925.1 of Gopherus flavomarginatus. Classification (NCBI taxonomy): domain Eukaryota; kingdom Metazoa; phylum Chordata; order Testudines; family Testudinidae; genus Gopherus; species Gopherus flavomarginatus. The sequence continues at coordinate 11,914,935 of NC_066618.1, read as the reverse complement.
GCCTGTGGCTAAACAGAAATGTTCCCCACTGTTAGCCACGTGGTGGGGGGAGGGGTGAAGTGATCATCCCAGAGAATTGGGTGTGTGTGGAGGGGAGGGGGTTTACTTGGATTTGTGCTGCACACTAACCCACAAACCGCAGCCCTTCCTTTTAAATTGCCAACCCATTTTAAATGGCCAACCCAATGGCCGCTTGGTATGGGAAATGAGGGCACTGCTGTTTGAAACCATTCCCACATGTTATGAAGGTTAAAGAAGCCAAAAGACTGTGGCTTACCATGGCTGCCTGTAAGCTGAATTCTGTTGCCCGGCCCTGCAGGAGTGATCTCTCACACCAAACTGGCAGGTCCTCCCTCAATAAGAGGCAAAATGTGACCTTGTAACAAAAGCACATGTGCTATGTAATGTTAACAGCAAGGTTTACCGTGAAAGAGTGTACCCATTGTTCTATAAAATATCTTTTTAACTACCGCTCTCCCTTTTTTTTCCTCCACCGGCTGCATATGTTTCTCCTTCCCAGAGGCTAGCGAAGAAGAGAAAGTGAAAAAAATGCACTCGGGATGAAATGTTCTCTGAGCTCATGCTGTCCTCCCACACTGACAGAGCCCAGCAGAATGCGTGGAGGCAGACAATGCCAGAGTCCAGGAAAGCACAATATGAACGCGAGAAAAGGTGGCGGGCTGAAGATGATAGGTGGCATCAGCTTGCTGACAGAAGGCAGGAGTCAATGCTCAGGCTGCTGGAAGATCAAACTCATATGCTCCAGCACATGGTTGAGCTGCAGGAAAGGCAGCAGAAGAACAGACTGCCACTAAGCCCCTGTGTAACCAACAGCCCTCCTCCCCAACTACTAGAGCCTCCTCACCCAGACGCCCAAGAATGCGGTGGAGGGGTCCTCCGGCCACCCAACCACTCCACCCCAGAGGATTGCCCATGCAACAGAAGGCTGGCATTCAATACATTTTAAAGTGTTTAAGTTTTAAAGTGCAGTGTGACCCTGTCCTTCCCTCCTCTCCCACCCCACCCGGTGCTTCTCTCTGCCCCCACCCCTCCCGGGATACCTTGGCAGTTATCCCCCTATTTGTGTGATTAAGTAATAAAGAATGCATGAATGTGAAGCAACAATGACTTTATTGCCCCTGCAAGTGGTGATTGAAGTGGGGAGGGGAGGGTGGCTAGCTTACAGGGAAGTAGAGTGAACCAAGGGCGGGGGTATTTCATCAAGGAGAAACAAACAGAACTTTCACATCGTAGCCTGGCCAGTCATGAAACTGGTTTTCAAAGCTTCTCTGATGTGCACCGCGCCCTCCTGGACTCTTCTAACCCCTCTGGTGTCTGTCTGTGCGTAATCAGCAGCCTGGAGATTTGCCTCAACCTCCCACCCCACCATAAATGTCTCCCCCTTACTCTCATGGATATTGTGGACCGCACAGCAAGCAGCAATAACAATGGGAATACTGGTTTCGCTGAGGTCCATCCGAGTCAGTAAATTGCACCAGTGCACTTTCAAAGGTCCAAATGCACATTCTATCACCATTCTGCACTTGCTCAGCCTATAATTGAACAGCTCCTGACTACTGTCCAGACTGCCTGTGTATGGCTTCATGAGCCATGGTATTAAGGGGTAGCCTAGGTCCCAAGGAAAACTATAGGCATTTCAACATCCCTAACGGTTATTTTCTGGTCTGGGAAGAAAGTCCCTTCCTGCAGCTTTTGAAACAGACCAGAGTTCCTGAAGATGCGAGCATCATGTACCTTTCCTGGCCACCCCATGTTGATGTTGGTGAAACATCCCTTGTGATCCACCAGTGTTTGCAGCACCATTGAAAAGTACCCCTTTGGTTTATGTACTCGCTAGCTTGGTGCTCCAGTGCCAAGATAGGGATATGGGTTCTGTCTATCACCCCATCAGAGTTAGGGAATCCCATTGCAGCAAAGCCATCCACTATGACCTGCACATTTCTCAGAGTCACTACCCTTGATAGCAGCAGCTCTTTGATTGCCTTGGCTATATGTATCACAGCAGCCTCCACAGTATATTTGTCCAATCCAAATTGATGCTTGACTGACCGGTTGCTGTCTGGCGTTGCAAGCTTCCACAGAGCTATTGCCACTCGCTTCTCAACTGTGAGGGCTGCTCTCATCTTGGTATTCTGGCGCTTCAGGGCAGGGGAAAGCAAGTCAAAGTTCCATGAAAGTGCCCTTACGCATGCGAAAGTTTCGCAGCCACTGGGAATCATCCCAGACCTGCAACGCCATGAGGTCCCACCAGTCTGTGCTTGTTTCCCGGGCCCAGAATTGGCATTCCACGGCATGAACCTGCCCCATTAACACTATAATGTGCACATTGCCAGGGCCCCTACTTTGTGAGAAGTCTATGTCCATGTCTATGTCCTCATCACTCTCATCACCGCGCTGCTGTCGCCTCCACACCTGGTTTTGCTCTGGCAGGTTCTGGTTCTGCATATACTGCAGGATAATGCGTGTAGTTTTTATAGTGATCATAATTGCTACAGTGATCTGAGCGGGATCCATGATCCCAGTGCTATGGCATCTGAGCTGAAAAAAGGTGCAAGACGATTGTCTGCCATTGCTCTGATGGAGGGAGGGGGCGACTGACAACTTGGCTTACAGGGAATTAAAATCAACAAAGGGGGTGGCTTTGCATCAAACACAAACAACTGTCACACAGAATGGCCCCCTCAGGGATTGAACTCAAAACCCTGGGTTTAGCAGGCCGTTGATTTCACGGAGGGAGCGGGGAGCAAATGAATACAAAACAAGTCAAGACTATTTCTTGTTTTGATCCACTCCCATCTATCTTTTACATCTTTAGGGTGGCAGCAGATGGTGCAGTATGACTGCTAGCCAGCATCATCTCCTGGGTGCTCAAGAGAAGATGCTGCATTATGATTGCTAGCCATTGTCATCTCCTGGGTGCTCGGCAGAAGATGGGAATGACCCAGCTGAGTCACGCCCATGTCTGCCCAGGTGTCCCTGACCGACATCACCGAGGTCGGCTAAAAGAGCACCCAGGAATACGACGACGACGATGGCTACCAGTCATAATGCACCATCTGCTGCCAAAAGGCAATGAGCTGCTGCTGTGTAGCAACGCAGCGCCACATCTGCCAGCACCCAGAAGACGTACAATGATGGTGAGCTGAGCGGGCTCCATGCTTGCCATGGTATGGCGTCTGCTCAGGTAACCCAGGAAAAAAGGCACAAAACAATTGTCTGCTGTTGCTTTCATGGAGGGAGGGAGGGAAGGAGGGGTGGCCTGACGACATGTACCCAGAACCACCCGCAACACTGTTTTTGACCCATCAGGCATTGGGATCTCAACCTGGAATTCCAATGGGTGGGGCGGAGACTGCGGGAATTGTGGGATAGCTACCCACAGCTCAAAGCTCCGGAAGTCAATGCTAGCCTCGGTACTGTGAATGCAGTCTGCTGAGTTAATGCACCTAGTGCATTTTGTGTGGGGAGACACACAATCGACTGTATATAAAAGATTTCTAAGAAAACGACTTCTATGAATTCGACCTAATTTCATAGTGTAGACATACCCTTAGAGAGGGGAGAACCTGAACCTGAGCAGTTGGCAGAAGGGTGATAAAGCCTTTATAGGGAACGGCAAGATTTCAAAACTCCAGGCCATTTGTGGTACTGCTAATTCCAAGCATTCAAAAATCATATCAGGCCACAAAAAATATTTTTTAAATAAAAAGATGCTAGATTTTCTTTGCTTTTTGTGCATTTAGGGCACACTTGGGTCCTGTTTTCAAGTTTCTCAGTAACCATGAGGGCTAGAGGTTTACTTTTTTCAAAAATGAAAGCAGTCAGTTTCATGAGATCTCTTGACTCCATCAGCTGGTGATTTAAGAAAAAAACATTAAATATTGCAAGAGTCACGATAAAAACAACAAGAGTTTGCACCAAATCAAGCACTGATGCCATCTAGTGTCTTCCAAAGCAGCAGCCACAACAAATAACAGGTCACTCTAACATATCTTTATGCGACAAAGTTAAAATGTATGTTTCATTGAGATGGCTTAACGGTATCCAGAGTGGGGATGAATTGTATTGAAATACCAACAGATCCTGCCTATCTCTTTGAATGCTGTCTACTATTAATTGTTATGATGATGTTTCCTCAGATATGCACACACATTGCTCACTCAAGCATACACAGATATACAGAGGAGCGCAGCAGATTCTGAATGAACTAGCTGGTGTATTCTCATTTGCTTTCCTTAGGCCACATAGCAGAGACAAAACACTATAAATCTTTAATTACTTAAAGGGCACAGCTTCAAAATCTTATGTTGTAAACAAACATTGCTTTCCTTATGTTTCTAGTAACACCTTAAATTATTAAAAGTGAAAATAATAAAGAAACTCACGAGATATTATTAATGACTTAAGTGCCAGCTTTCAGTCTAGTGCTTAGACAGGAAGGGCCAGAACCACAGGTGCTGTCAATCAGTGTAGATCAATTGGTTTCAACAGAACTAAGGTGATTTAAGCAAGCTGAGAATCAGTCCCGAGGATTCAAAGGCAGGACAGCTGGGAGAAAAATGATGTAACATCCTACATTAAACAGATGGATTGTCAAAAGGCAGGTATACCCTGTCACCCTTTGGGAGGGAAAAGGGGGCGTTATAGCCCTGGGGCAGAGTCCAAATAACCACCCTTAGTCTCAGGGCAGTATGGCCTAATGGCCAGAATCAATAAGACAACCCTCCCCCCCATGGAAGGTTGCATGACCCAGTGGCCAGAATCAATATAGCTGCCCTCCTATGCACAGCTGTGCAGCCTAGTGGACAGTGGGGAAGTGGGCCACCACCCAGGGGTGGGTGGCAGCCAGAGTAGAGGGACCCAGGCCCTCTCAACTCCACCAGGTCCCAGCCCAGGGGCCTATCAGTGATGACTGTATTCACCACTATGTAAGCAGGGATCCATCCAAACCATGCTGACTTTGCCCCAGTTCTACAAGTGGATCAATATCTAGTTCCTGGGGGCTACTTCCTACCCTGTTTTCCAAAGCTGCCATTCACAGGTCTTCTGGGCCTCTGGGGTTATCGGCCAGCAAAGCTCCCAATGACTCTGTCCCCTCTTGGGCTTCTACGGGCAGCTGGGTATCCTCCCTGGGTCTCAGTGCGCATGTCCTCTGTGGTCTGGGGCTCCAGCAGCCCCCAGGACGGAGCCTGCAATACACATCCTCTCTCCTCAGCCCAGATTGAGTGCTCCCCTTTTATACTGAGGCTCCAGTTGGAGCATGTCCAGCAGTGGCGAGGGCATGTGGATTCCTTAGCCCACAACATGGGGTTAACCCCTTCTTGTCCAGTGTGGGGCAGGTATACCCCATCACATGGATATTAGAAAAAATTAAATTAAAATATAAAATTAAAAATAGGCAATGGTGTGCTGGAATTTTTAACAGGTGCTGAGAACAGTCATCTACTCCCCGAGACCGACAATTTCAATACATTTGACTGATTATTTCATGCTGGCTTTTATGATGATGAATGGGGTATATTTGCATTTGATAAGCTGTTTGTCTCGCTCCAATGAATATTTAAAAAAAAAAAATCAGTTTTACTTAAATGTGTGGCAGTGTAATTCGAATGTTTCGCCATTCTGTTCTCACGCTGAATTACAAACATAAGACTTGCAATTTTATTGCTAGAACACTGCTGCTGTTATTAGAGATTCTGCAGACTGACGGCATCTTTATTAATATTTTCAGAATGTTTTGCAAATGTACCTGCAACCAGGGAAGCCTACGTGACTCCGCTAACTTGAAATTACCATGAGCAGATGACTCAATAGGTGGATTGATGCCCTGAAAACTCCATTTTTCAGCATTTCTTCCCTTCCGATGGCTAATAAAGTTATCCAGCTCATCATTTACAGCAGTGTTTATATGCAGCAGCCGTTTGCCATAAAGCATCTGGTAGTCACAACTTTACTCTTTTGCACAATCTATTTTAAGAAGAAACAACTACTGTTTCTGAGCTGATTTGTCTGAAGCTATTATAGTCTGTAAACTCAGAATTACTGAACAAGTAGCAAGCTCGCATCACTTATATTCCATGTACAAAAGTCTTAACTATAACCCACTCTAGTTTAGTGCACCAAGTATTTTTCCACTCCTTCATATAAATAATCCATCCCTAGAAAGGATGAAAAAAATACATATAACAACACTCATCCAGTGATATAGATACAGTTTGACTTCTCCTGGATTAAAGGCAAAGTCATTCTTACCAGCATTTGCCTTTGAAACATTAAGGACATACTTTTCCCACTAGACTACACAGTCATTTGGCTCGCCCCTGTGGAAACTTATATTTCCGATGTTGGCCATTGCAGGGCTCCCATAATTCTTCATTAATGCTAGGAAAACATATTGGAAATGACTGGAAAAACATGTTCCCTGCAAAATAAAGACTACAACATCCAAAGTAGGCGTTTCCTAGCTCCTTCTTAGATCTAGAGCTGTGCAATGGAGATGTTACTGCACTTTCTGCTTCCACAGCCAAAACAGTGCAACAAGAAGAGGAAGAATTTTCATTGAACAGCAAGTTTCTCCTTAAGCAAAAGATTGTTACTTGCCAGATGCAGCTGGGCTATGGAGTCAGGAATGGGGAATACCCCCCGTTGCCCACAAAATGCACCAGCCACAAACAACTGTATCATTCTAGTCATGATGTTTTTTTAGCTTCCAGACCCTTGCTTTCTATTTTCCACTGTATCCCCCCACCCAAGGTCCCACCTCCATCTGATCCTTTCGTTTCTGGTTAAGCGGTAATGGGTTGGGTTCCATCTTCCTTTTATTAACACTACTCCTGCATAATAGGAGGAGATAGCATCAGAAAGTTTCCTTCAGGGGCTCAGAAAATCCACAGTGCTCCTAGCCCTTACAAACTCAGGAAGTTCAAGAAGGACCCAACCATTGCTCTGTGTACAGCACCATTTGCTGTGAATCTGTAACTGGAGAGGGGCCCTGCAACTGCCCCAGTCCAAGGTATAAGGGATTAAGAGCAGCTGAGGGAGGCTGGTGAGGTAATTGGCCCCAGGGGTGGCTGGCTTAATCAGGCCACAGCTGGCCTGGATAAAAGGGTTGTGGGGCCAGGAGACAAGGAGTCTCACTCTAGCCCTGGAGTGGGAAGGGCCTGGCTGCCTGAGAGCAAGGTATCTGAAGTAGAGCAGTACTGGGGAAGGACAATAGGAGCTGGGGAGCTCCAGCCTGGTAAACCCCCAGGCTGAGGCCTTGGTGAAGGCCTACAGAGGTACTAGGGCTGCAGAGGTGTAACCTGGGGATAGGCAGAGGCAGCTGGTCATAACCCCTTGCCAATGATGAATGGTCATTACAGGCTGCAGTTTGCCCCAGTGAGCGGGGGCTAGATGATGACTGGCAGTAGCCATTGAGGCAAGGTGGGGACAGAGGGGTGGGGGTTCCCCTGGGATAGGAGACCCAGAGTGTGGGGGTACTGCTGGGGCAGAACCCTGATGTAAAGGGCACTGGGGTCTAGGAGGGACACAGGGGCCTGAGGCAGGCGAGCAACAGGCCAACAGAGGGCGCTTCGAGCGCTGGAAAAGAGCTATTCCCAGATGACCAGCAGGAGGCACTGTACCGGAAAGCCCGTGATCTGTTACAGGCCCCAGTTTGGCTGTTACAGCGGTGTAATGCCACTGAGTTCAGCTGCATCACTTCCCATTGACTCCATTTAGAGTGCTATTTAGGTGCCCCGGGGTCAGGTTTAGCTGATGATGTTTTCTTTCCACTGAACATGAAAGGATAGCTCTGAAGAGACTGTCCTGACCAGGTTTTTAAAATGTTTCATTTAAAAATTAATCAAAATTAAATTAAAATGCTAGAGCCCCCCCCCCCCCCCGGACTCGTGGTCAGGACCCAGGCAGTGTGAGTGCCCTGGAAAATCAGCTCGTTTGCTGCCTTTGGCACGCATGCCATAGGTTGCCTACCTGTGTTCAAGACCTTGATGGAGAATTTACATAAATTATCTTAGATTTATTATATAAGTGTGATATAGTACATCAATGCAATGAGATGCTGCTAGCTTTAAATTTCAGCTGCTGAGCTCCTTAAGCTATTGACATTAAATTGAAGTCAGTGACAAGAGTTAATATTTTTTGTTTGTATTGCGATGGTGCTCCAAGTCCACGATCAGAACCCCATTGTGCCAGGTTCTGTAAACAGTCCCTGCCCCAGAGACCTCACAACCTACTCCTTGTCCATTCTGCAGACCAGCAGGTATGTTCTTCCTCAATGTACCTGAAATGCTTTAGCTGCACTCCTGACTCTTCACAGATTAAAATCTTGGCCCCGTTGAAATCCCTGGCAAAACTCCCACTGGAGCTAGGATTTCATCCTACATGTCATCTTCTTTTATGGTGTGAGAAGATTTGACCCCTTTTGCAGTCCAACCTTTTCCCCCATGCAAACATTAACCTCCTTATAGGAGACACTCAAGGATAAGAGGAGATTTGTACTTTTGGGAAACCAGCTGCTTTCCAATGGCAAAAGATATTGCTTTTTTAGAAATGTTTTCATTGCCTCTAAACTGTGCTGGTTTCTGTGGATCCTAATCTCTGCAAATCTTTGCCATCGACAAAAAAATAGGAGAAAATATAAGCAGCCTTACTCACTAGGAAGTGGACAGATTCATGTCCTGTAATGCTCAGGCCAAATTCACTTACACACAGGTAGAGATGACCAAAAAAACAGACAAACAGTATATGCATATAAGATTTTTTGATCTAAAAATAGCCTCTTTTCTAAAAGAGCTTTCCACGGACCGCTATCAACGATTACATTTTTTGATCTTTGTGAAATTTCCCATTCCAATTTTTACTGACATTTTTATCATAATCTTTTTTACAGTCAGTGTTTTATTTACCAGCCGATCATTCATCTAGGACTGAAGTCAGGTCTACACGGTGCTTTTCCTAGTACTCTCTATGGGCACAGACACAAAGCCAAACGTGCTCTGGCTGTCAGCGCAGACCAGAAAAACCAGCAACGTGTCAGCAAACAACAAATAAACACCGAGGTGAGGAATCCAGCTCAGCGCTGAATCGTGTTGACAGGGCAATGGGTGGAAAGTGCATGATGTCACTGCCCCGGATGTCCCTCTCATAGAGGAATGGATGGTCTGCGGGGTGGGGGAAGGGGTAAGAGAGAACCTTTCACCAGCGTTAACACCTGCTTAAAAAAATTAAGCAGGATATATTTAATTTCATGCATGTTTTGAGCTCTTAATATGTTAAAATGGAGTCTGCAAAATCATTTAAAAATATGAAATTCTCATAAAGGTAGCATTTCTTTCCTTCTCTGTTAGCAAATCTGTTACTAATGTTACTAATCGAAGAAAATGTTAAGTTTTGGTTTTTTTTTTTAACTTATAGGAGGTTTTACATTAACTGGTTCTGACAATTTCCAGTTTGCTTAGATGCATCTCAGCAGACAGGAATAGCAAGTAAATTGACTGCAGATGCACACTGTTGTTGAGATATATTGGACACAATATGGGAAAGAGGCGGTTTGAGACAAAAGGACATCTTCTAAAAAATTAAAAGTCAAATCTTACCGAGAAAAATAGAAAGGAGCATGAATTCTGGCAAGTCAAGTGTAAAAGTATAATTAGGCGAGCCAAAAAAGAAGTTGAAGAGCAACTAGCACAAGAGAAAAAACAAACAGCATATTTTCTTAGTGCATCAGAAGCAGGAAGCCTGCCAAGCAATCCATGGGTTCACTGGATGATTGAGGTGCTAAAGGAGTGCTCGCAGAAGACAAGGCCATTGCAGAAAAGCTGAATGAATTCTTTGCATTGTTCTTCATTGCAGAGGATATGAGGGAGATTCCCATATCTGAGCTTTTATTTTTAGGTGACAAATCTAAGGAACTGTCCCAGACTGAGGTACCAATTGAGGAGGTCTTCAAAGATATTGATAAATTAAACCGTACTAAGTCACCAGGACCAGATGGTATTCTCCCAAGAGTCCTGAAGGAACTCAAACACAAACTGTAGAATTACTAACTGTGGTATATGAGCTATTGCTTACATCAGCCTCTGCACCAGGTGATTTCAAGATAGCTACTGTAATGTCAATTTTTAAAAAGGCTCCAGCAGTGATTCTGGCAATCACAGGCCAGTAAACTTCACTTCAGGACCAGGCAAATTGGCTGAATTTGTAGTAAAGAACAGAATTATCAAACACATAGATGAACAACAAGGCTTTTGTAAAGGGAAATCTATTAGAATTCTTTGAGGGGTCAACAAACATGTGGACAAGGGCAATCCAGGGGATATAGTGTACTTGGATTTTCAGAAAGTCTTTGCTTAAAAGCCTTTGGTAATCAACTTCATCAAAGTAAGGAGTCATGAGAGAAGAGGGCAGCTCCTCTCAAGGATCTATAACTGGTTAAAAGATAAGAAACAAGGAGTAGAAAAACTCAGTTTACACAGTGGAGAGAGGTAAATAGTGGAGTCCTCCAAGGATCTGTACGGGGACCAGTGCTATTCAACATAATGCTAAATGATCTGGGAAAGAGGATGAACAGTGAGGTGGCAAAGTTTGCAGATGGTACAAAAGTACTCAAGACAGTTAAGTCCAAAGCAGACTGTGAAGAGTTACAAAGGGACCTCACAAAACTGGGTGTCTGGGCAACAAAATGGCAGATGAAATTCAGTGTTGATAAATGCAAAGTAATGCACATTAGAAAACATAGTCCCAACCACTTAAGAAAAAGATCTTGGAGTCACTGTGGATAGTTCTCTGAAAACATCTGCTCAATGTGCAGTGGCAGTCAAAAAAAGCAAAAGACTGTTGGGAATCATTAGGAAAGGGATAGTTAAGAAGAGAGTAAATGCCACTATATAAATCCATGGTACAGCCACACCTTGAATACTGCGTGCAGATTGTAGGATAGAGAGGAGAGAACAGGCCTAACCGGAAGGAAGCCCTCCCTTATTCAGAGGGTGGATCTTGGTGTGTATTAAAGGTGCCAGGACTGACCAACTTCTGCCAGGCACATACTGTGGTGAGGCACCTAGATTTTTTTTTTAAAACGCTTACTAAGGTTTTACAGCACAATTCTGCAACAAGGGCTGGGACTGCAGAATTGTGAGGAACACAGTGCCCTGACTCTGGACACGTTCTACAGGACAGGGTTCAAAGAAGAGCCACAAGAATGACTAAAGGATTAGAAAACCTGCCTTATAGTGATTGAGCTCCTTGAGTCTCTCTCTAGCTTAACAAAGAGAAGGTTAAGGGGTGACTTGATCACAGTCTGTAAGTACCTACATGGGGTACTGTGGCAGGCCTGGCACTGCAGCCCCCCTTTGAGACAAGGGTAGAATGGGGTGTTGGTGCCTCACCACTCTCTAGTCCTTGCATCCAACCCTCTATGGGCGGTCGGTTATGGCCTTTTGGCCTTCTTCCCCACTATCACTGCTGTCTGGCGGGGTACCGCAGCCTAGCTGCCAGAGTCCATACAAGCCCCCTTCATGAGTGGGGTACCACGGCCTAGTGGCCAGAGTCCATAGAAGCCTCCTTCAAAAGCAGGGTAGCACAGCCTAGCGGCCAGAGTCTTTAGGATGCCTCACAGTTCGGGGATGAGAGGGTAGGGGGACTCAGGCCCACCCTCTCCATTGAGCCCTGACCTAGGGCCCTGGTAGTGGCAAGCTCTCCTTGCCATTTGCTCAGCGGGGATCCGCCCACAACACACTGAGCGACAATACAGCTTTAACACTGTTTGTCTCTAAAATTCCCCTGGGTCACTTCCTACCATGAAAGCCAGGTCATCTGCTGCAGGGGTTCCTCCAGGCTCTTCCCCTCCTGGGACGTCTGCTGTTATGGTCTCAGGGAGTGTCTCGGCTTGGCTGACTCCCAGATCCCGGCGCGCAGGCTCTCCCTCCTCAGGAGCTAGCAGCATGCATCCATCTCCTTCAGTGGTCAGTCCCAACTGAGCTGATCTGCAGGCTTTTATACTGTTCTCCAGTTGAAGCATGCCCAGCAGAGCTTCAAGGGCGTGGCTTCCTCTGCTAGGAAGGAAGGGTTAACTCTTGTGGTACCGGTGCGGGGCCGCTCTGCCCTGTCACAGGTACAAATATTTAATAATGGGCTCTTCAGTCAAGCGGAGAAAGGTCTAATTTGATTCAATAGCTGGAAGTTGAAGCTAGACAACTTTGGACTGGAAAGAAGACATAAATTTTTAGTAGTGAGCGTATTTAACCATTGGGACAACTTACCAAGGGTCATGCTGGAGTCTCCATCACTGACCAGTTTTAAATCCATATTGGATGTTTTTCTAAAAGATCTGCCCTAGGAATTATTTGGGGGAAGTTCTATGGCTTGTTTATACAGGAGGTCAGACTAGATAATCACAATGATCCCTTCTGGTCCTGGAATCTATGAACCTACTGTACTGCTGTTTCTCAATGCAAAAAATTATAACACTAGGAATTATCCAACTGATCAAAGCAAGACTTCCTTGACTTTAAGTCCAACCTAATTAATGCAGCCAGAGGCCTCAAACAGAAGCACCTGTGACCCTCAACATGCTATAGGAAGCACCCCAACCATGGACACATTCTTTCCATCACCTAGTAGGGGGAGAGGAAGCCCATTATCAAGGTCAATGAGAATTTTTAACAGTGTAATGTAAGGAAAGATGGTCTCAAAAAGACATCTCTGTAATGAAGGGACCATTTTTTCTACTAATGACACATTAGTAGCTAAGGACTGATTTACAAAGCACTTTTTTATTTATCTCCCAGGCTAGTGCACAAACCAAGCATCAGCTCTAACAATCCATGTGACAGCAAATCAAAAAATAAAACTAGAGAACAAGACAACATTTTTTGTGTGACCTTGAAAATAATAAAGGAGGCACAGAAAAAAAAATCAACATGTGGAAAGAAATTCCACCAGCCTGGAGTCAGAGGCCATAAAGTTCTGGGCTGGATTCTGCTGTTGGAAACTATGGCACAAATGCAGAGTAGCGCTGCCAAATGCAGCGTGCTCGACTCCAGATTTCATGCTTATGTAACAGAACAGAATTCGGCCGCCTATGTTTGGAAAATGCACATGGCACAATAACAGGCAAGCTACCAGAACCAGAGTGTAGGAGGTTCATGAAAATATGAATCAAATTGCATCATTAAGAGGGGAGATAATGAGGGAAATTAAGAACGAACCACTTAAAATACAAATCTGTAGGAAGAATAAGTGCCCTATTTATCGAGGGGTTGCATCACAATTGCAGGTCTAGCTTATTCATAGATTACAAGCAGGGCCGCCCAGAGGATTCAGGGGGCCTGAGGTCTTTGGTGGCGGGGGGCTCCTGCCGCCGAATTGCCACCGAAGACCCGGCACTTTGGCGGCGGGGCCCGGGGCAGAAGGAACCCTCGCTGCGGGTCTTTGAGGCACTTCGGTGGCGGGTCCCGAAGCGGAAAGACTCCCCGCCACCGAATTGCCACCGAAGACGCGGAGTGGAAGAAGCTCCGGGGGCCCAGGCCCAGCAAAAGTTTTCCAGGGCACCCAGAGCGAGTGAAAGACCCCTTCTCCAGGTGCCCTGAAAAACTCTCGTGGGGGCCTGGGGCAAATTGCCCCACTTTCCCCCCTCCCCCAGCGGCCCTGATTACAAGGCCAAAAGGGATCATTCTGATCATCTAGTCTGACCTCCCATATAACACAGGCCTGAGAACTTCCCCAAAATAATTCCCAGAGCAGAGCTTTTGGAAAAGCATCCAATCTTGATTTAAAAATTGTCAGTCATGGAAAATCCACCACAACCCTTGTAAATTGTTCCAACAGTTAAATACTCTCACTGTTAAAAATGTACATATTTCCAGTCTGAATTTGTCTAGCTGCAACTTCCAGCCATTGGATTGTGTTAGACAGGGGCAACTCCATGCACCAGCACGCCAAGCACGTGCCTGGGGCGGCAAGCCCCGGGGGGCACTCTGCCAGTTGCCACGAAGGTGGCAGGCATGTTGCCTTTGGTGGCATGCCTGTGGAGGGTCCGCTGGTCCCGCAGCTTCGACGGACCTCCTGCAGGCTACCGCCAAATCCGTGGGACCGGGGACCTCCCACAGGCAAGCCGCCGAACGCAGCCTGCCTGTCTTGCTTGAGGTAGCAAAATACCTAGAGCCGCCCCTCGTGTTAGACCTTTCGCCGCTAGACAGAAGAACCCATTTTCTTCGCACATAAGATGGGGCTAATACTCCCCGACTTACTTCCCAGGGGCATTGGAAGCATTAATTAGCTACATAGTGCAGAGAGCTATGTACGGCTGCCCAAATTATCTCAGTTACATCAGGGTAAAGAAGGCGCAGCTCAAAGTGAATGGCATTAGAATTATTGATATCAGAATCAGGGCCTATACATCTGGGGCTTATGAGAGAAGCCAGATGAAGGATAAAAGTTTGCTCTCAGCTCTGCAATGCAGATCTGAAATCCAATATTCTGTCTTACTTCCTGTGTGGACATAGAAAGAGCAGAATAGCGAAGGCTAGTTAAACTATACAACATACCAACTGCTTAGCATAACTTTGCCCTTTCTCAAATAAATGCATACGTTTCTTTTTTTCAACATTATTGATGTCAGTGAAATTCTAGTATTGACAACAGGAAGCTAGAAGCAAGGACTATTTCTGTTCTACACCGCTGACTTCCTGGGTGATCTTTGCCTATGTAAAAAGAGCAATGATATAGTTGACTCAGAGAAACAGTAAGGTTTAATTGGCTGGATTGTGCTATAGCAGCAAAGAATTTTTTAAGAATTCCATCATTTTCTTGGTTACCATGTTATCAGACAGTTTTTTTTTTAAATGTCAGAACAGTGCGGAATTTCTACATTGACTCTCTCAGAGGCTCCAACTGCAACTAGCAAACTTTTACATCTTTTTTATAACAACCAGAAAATTTGCATATTTTTGTAAACAGCTGCCGCCAGAAATCTTATATTGAATAAAAGATTCGCTGATGGAGCCTCACAAGGGAATATGTGGAAAATCAACTAAACAGCCAGAGAACTAAGGTCTTAGCAAACAGTATAGGTTGCCTCATTATGCGGAAATGTACATTATGTTAGACGAGCACATTGAGAAGCTACTATACACTTGATATAATTTTCCCTTCTGGAAGTTGAGATATTTAAAAAACAACAAGAAAAAAAAAACTGTGGCAAGATTTCTGCATACTTTATTTTCGGGGTTTTATTTGGTTTTGTTGTTTGTTTTCAGAGTAATTCCTTAAAACTAGAGACTTCAATTTGAATTGTTAATACAGTCCAAAGGAGGAGATTTCATGTTTTTTGGAAGGAAAAAAAAAAAAGCATTTATTTTTCAAAATGCACTATTTAAAGCCCTCAAGACGATTCCGCTTCGGCACCAATGAAAGCTTTCATTGCCAATAAGGACATAAAAAAATCCCCAAACATGTCTCATCAATAATTGTATATGTAAAAGATAAAACAGTACACGACTCAGGTGTGAAGACAAACCATGTTTGAAGTGCAGCAAATGCAGGAATTGTGCCCATAGCTCATGAAATTTAAAGAGTCCGACCTTCAGTAGAAGAGTCTATGTATGTCAGGTGCTCATCTAGTAAGAGAACTATCTGGAGGTCTCATGTCTATATTCATGGTGATGGATTCACAATGGCTTGGAAAGATGGCGCTATCTAGTGTTGCCCATAACCCAACTCCTGTCCACACCCAAAAATGTTTCTAGCTCAGGTTCAGTGGTGCTTAAAACTCAAGCGAATTGGCCCAAGTGATGAGGGTGGGGACAGCTGAGGTCGAACGCTGCTGAAGCTGGAGCTAGTAATGCAGTGAGGATGCTGCAGCTTGAACAACTACAACTCACCAGCTGTTAATCCAATCACTCTGTGTAACTGGAGTGTTATTTTGCAGCGCAGCTGCTGTCACTCAAGCTAGGCTACCTAGAGCTAACTGCCACCAGGTACGTCGACCCTTGGAGCTGGGGGTGTGATTCGAGGAGACATACCCATGCTAGCTCAGGTAGCCGCAGTGACGCAGGTGGAGGGAAGGACTAGCTGCCTGAGTGCAATCCTGGCCAAGACTCAACACATGTCCTCGTGGCAGCTAGCCCCTCCTGCTGGTGTGGCTACACTTTGTTAGTGCACTAGCTCAACCAGAGCCAGTGCCAGCATGTCTCCTCAAGCTGGGAATCACACCCCCAGCTCGAAGGGTAGATGTATCCAGAGAGAAGACAGGCCCTAGGACAGCGTTTCTCAGACTGGGGTCCCCGGATCCCTAGGGGTCCCCAAGGGGACTCCGGGGGTCCATGGGCCCTGTTGATCAATTCTTCCCCATCCCTCCCAGTACCTCCTTCACACCAGAAACAGCTGGGAGGGAGGGGATGGAGTGGGGACCCTGGGTCTGCACCACTCCTGGAAGCGACTGGCACATCCCTCCAGTCCTGGGGGCAGAGAGAGGGGGCAGGGGGTTTCCAAGCACTGCCCCCAGCTCGAGCAGCAACGCCACAGCTCCCATTGGCCACAAACTGTGGCCAATGGGAACTGCAGGGGCAGTGCCTGTGGGCAGTAGCGTGCAGAGACCCCCTGCTCCCCTGCATAGAAGCCACTGCCAGAGGGATGTGCCAATCACTTTCAGGAACCGCTTGAGGTAAGTGCCACCCTCCTCGCCCCGTCCCACACTCCAACCCCCTTCCCCAGCACAGAGTCCCCACCTCCTCCCACACCCAGAGCCCGCACCTCTCATTCCCTGCCAAAGCCCACACCTCATTCCCTCCTGCACCCCAACCCCCTGCCACAGCACAGAGCCTACACCCCCTCCTGCACCCAAACTCCCTCCCAGAGACCGCACCCCTCATCCCCTCCTGCACCCCGACCCCCTGCCACAGCCTGGTGAAAGGGAGTGCGGGTGGGGGAGAGTGAGCGATGGCAGGAGGAGGGATGGAGTGAATGGGGTGGGGCCATGAAGGGGCAGGGCAGGGGCGGGGCCTCAGGGAAAGGGCAGGAAAGGGAGCAAGGGAGGGGCGGAGTGGAGGGACTTGGGGGTCCCTAAAAATTTTAAATCCAAATGGGGGTCCTCAGGTTGCTAAAGTTTGAGAATCGCTGGCCTAGGAGATAAACAAGTACCTCTATGCTCCCCGCATTGCCATAACATCTCAGTGCCTCAACTAAATATATCCACACCCTGCCCTTCCTAGCCTACAGGGTAGAGCCAGAGGCAGGTTTGCAGCCCCGTCTTGTTTGCAGTGGAGAAGGCTTTCAAAAGTCACAGAAGGTGGGTCAGAGCCCCAGTCCCATTCACTTCCAGGGCACTCAGAGGCCTAACTACGATTGTGCCATTTCCAATTCTCCCCGTATATCTTGTCTTGCTCTGATAGTGCCTTTTTACAGACCCAATTTGTTAGTCTCTAAGGTGCCATAAGGATTCCTCGTTGTTTTTGCCAAAACTGGTGGTGGTTCTTTGATAAGATATACCAAACCAGCGACAAAAGTAAACTCCTATTTCACCACACTAGCTAACAAGAAAACAGAAAGGCAGTTTCCTCAGGCATTCCAGTTCTTATTTCACCAACAAAAACACTGGATTCAGAGATGAGAGGTTCTTTACAACCAGTCTAATCAAATAAAAGATTCTTCTGATCCCAAAGGACCAGCCACACACCCAGGTCAATATCTAACTTAGATCTTACCCAAACATCACATTGGTGCCAATCCTTCAGTATCTAAAAATCTAAAGGTTTATTTATAAAAATAAAGACAGAAAGGTGAGAGTTGAAATTGGTTAAATGAATCAATTACATACAGGGGCGGCTCTAAGCACCAGCAAAGCAAGCACCTGCTTGGGGCAGCCCATTTGCAGGGGCGGCAGGGATCCAGCCAGGGAGCTGAGAACCAACAGGGGGCCCTGGGAGCTGTAGTTCCTTGGTTAGCTCCCTACCAATAAAGCCAGCCCTGGAGCAAGGAAAGAACTACATTTCCCAGCATTCCCTTGGCAGCTGTCAACAGGAAAGGGAGGGGGAGGGATGCTGAGGACCTCATGCTGCAGCCTGCTGTGAACCTAGAGCTGCACTGTGAAGGGTAGGGGTACCATATTTTAACACTCAAAAATGGGACACTCCACGGGGAGGGAGGGTAGCACCACCCAGCCACCAGCCACTCTCTCCAACTGCCTCCCACAGAAACCCCAACCCATCCAACCCCCCACTGCTCCCTGATCACCCCCTCCCGGGACCCCTGCCCCTAACTGCCCCCCAGAACTCCACCCCCTATCTAAGTGACACAGCTCCTTGTCCCCTGATTGCCCCCTCCTGGGATCCCTGCCCCTAACTGCCCCTTGGGACCCCACCCCCTATCTAAGCCTCCCTTCTCTTTGTCCCCAATTGCCTCCTCCTGGGATCCCCCCAACTTTCCCCCTAGAACCTCACCCCCTACCTGTCCTCTGACAAACCCCTGGGACTCCCACGCCTATCCAACTGCTGCCTGTCCCCTGACTGCCCCCCCAACCCCTGACCCATCTAACCCTCCCTTCTCTCTCCCCTTACTGCCCCCTGAATCTCCGCCCTATCCAACCCCCCCTGCTCTCTGTCCCTTGACTGCCCCCCGGGAACCCCCTACGCCTTCTCCAACCACCCAGCCCCCTTACCGTGCCACTCAAACCAGCGTGTCTGGCTCCATGCAGTGCCAGACATGCTGCTGCATATATGCTGCCATGCTCCTCCGTGGAGCCACAGCCCCCCCGCCCCAGCACACTGCCGGTGTGGTGTGCTGAGGCTGCAGGGGATGGGGGAAGCAGGGGAGGGGCCCTGGTTGATGGAGGCCCCTATGTGAGTGGCTCAATCTGGCCCGGCTATCAATTTGAGAATGCAGGCGAGGGGGGAGCAGGGAGGGGCTCTGGCTGCTGGAGGCCCCATGCAAGCAGCTCAATCTGGCCGAGCCGCCCTGTCAGCCATGCCGTGCTCTGCACTGGGAGAGAAATCCTGAACCTTTTGAGAGTTTTACAAATTCCTCCCGGATGGCTATTTAAAACCCCAAAAGCCGGACATGTCCGTGAAAATACGGACATATGATAACCCTAGTAGTATGCCCAAGGAGTAGGCTTTGGCCCAGATATCCCCTTCAGAAGATTTCCCCAGACTGGATTAGAGATACTGGTGTGACCTCACCTTGCAGCCCCCAAAGAAGGAATTGGGTGGATTAAATGGACAGTGCACCTCTCTATCTGAAGCCTAGCAAGGGAGGTACGTGGATCCCACCCGAAGTTAAAATGATAAGTACTACAGGACCTGGACAGCTGTAGATACAGTACCAGGCACATAGGAGGATTTCCCTTTCTGAGCCATGGAAGCAGAAATTGACTTTTTCTTTCCAGATTTAGCTAATATTCAGAAAGAGAATCTAGAACCTGCCTTCCAGATTTGAACACCTCAAAATTCAGGAGTGCTCAAGTTCAATTTGGGCAGCTGTTACTTCATTTCTCCCAAATCAAATATACAGATCCACTGTAACTTGCTGTAGGAAAAGTAGGATAAAATTGAGCAAGAAATGCTTCCCAGTGGTTACTAGGACTGGAATTGCTATTTTCAACAGCCATTGCCTGTTTGTTTGTTTGTTTGTTTGTTTCAAAGGAAGACAGTGATATTACATTGGCAAACTCCTCATAGAAAGAAAGAGTGGAACAAAATAATAATAAAGACACCTCCACTTTTCCTCATTTATGGAGGACAGTCTTGTAATATGCATCCAGATATCCTCCAATCACACAAGCTGAAAATTGTTCCACTTTACTGCAGTTCTGTAATCATATGGGAACCAATCCTGTCTGTGTTCTGTGCACATCCAAAATTCCTGCTGAATGACCTGCCCTAGGAGCGAGTTACCAGTGACCCAGGGCTGTGGCGGAAGGAGGGTGCAGGTGTGTGTGGGGAGAGCCCAGAGCTGGGGTGGCAGGAGGTGTGTGTGGGAGGCAATGGTGGGAGGGAAGGGGGGAGCCCAGAGCTGGGGTGGCAGGGGGTGTGGGTGAGGGGGAAGAGCCCAGGGCTGGGGCAGCAGGGGGGTGTGGCGAGGAGCCCAGGGCTAGCACAGGGGGCAGCCAACATTTTTTTTGCTTGGGGTGGCAAAAAAACCTAGAGCCGGCCCTGTTTATATACAGTGATTGCAAAGTTCTTGGTTCAGGCTTGTAGCAGTGATGGAATAAACTGCTGGCTCAAGTCAAGCCTCTGGAATATATCCACAGTTTGGATGGCTCATTCAGTTCTTTGTCCAGAGCTTCAGTTTGTAGCAAAGTTCCTCCAGAAGCAAGAAGCAGGATTGAAAACAAAATGGAGGTGTTTCCACTGTTATATATTTGCTGCAAATATATAACCATGGTTGCAACAATGATCTATATGGTCACATTTTAATCAGATACCGTCATAGGGAGAGAGGAAGTATTATCAATCCCATTTTACAGGTATGGAACAGAGTGCTCAGGTGATTTGCCAAAGGGTCACAAAAGGAGTCTGTGGCAGGGCCGCCCAGTGGGGGGGAAATGGGGCAATTTGCCCTGGGCCCCGCAGGGGCCACCACAAGAGTTTTTCAGGGCCCATGAAGCGGGGTCCTTCACTTACTCCGGGGGCCTCTGAACACTCTCACAGGGCCCGGGCTCCCGCAGCTGCTTCTGCTTCGGGTCTTTGGTGGCAATTCGGTGGCGGGGGGTCTTTCCGTTCCGGGACCCACCACCAAAGTGCCCCGAAGACCTGCGGCAGGGGGTCCTTCTGCCCTGGGACCTGCCACCGAAGTGCCCTGAAGACCTGCAGCGGGTGGTCCTTCTGCCCTGGGACCTGCTGCCCAAGTGCTGGGTCTTCGGCGGCAATTTGGCAGCAGGGGCCCCCTGCCACCAAAGACCCCAGGCCCCCTGAATCCTCTGGGCAGCCCTGGTCTATGGTAGTTCCAGTGCAGGGCACTAACTACCCAGCCATCCTTCCTGCCAGCTGGCTCACAGAGGAAAGTCACTGCTGCTGTTAGAGAGCACAGCTAACACCAAAATGGCTGAAGAGGGTTAATAATCAAAGACATTGTAGATTCTGTGTTGAGGAAGACAGAGTCTGGCACTTCTCCCCATGTAGCAGCATCTGCTATTGGGAGCATGCAGCCAAGTCCAGATTCCATCCGCACCCATAGGAGAGATACCTGACTCTCCGTGTAACAGAGCCTTCCCTGCCTCCGGGGGTGCTGTATTTGTTTTAGGCGCACAATAGAACAAAACAATCCAAAAAACATAAGGCCGAACCACAGAATTCCCCTGCTTCAGCTCCACTACCATCTCCCTCAGCAGCATCAGTTATAAAGAATGTAAAATAATAAATGTTAACAACACCGTGGAAGAGCTACCCCTTCTAGCTTGTTGGCCTACAGGCAACAACTGCATGTGTGTGGGCTGATCTGAGCTCTCAGGGAAGATCCGTAAATTCTCTGTTTCCTATTGGATTGAGAAGGGAATTTAGCCTCCTGCCAAGCAAACAGTCATTTGACCCCATACAACCCTTCAGCGGATACAAGGATAGTGGCGAGGGGGTGTTTGTTATGTTTCCTTTCCCACACAGGCCAGTCAAAGAGGGTTCTGTCTGCTCAAAAAAGTTCTTCCCCTAGACCCAAAAGGCCAAATACAGCAATCCCAGGGCTACCACATCCAACAGTGAGCAGCAAGCTTTTCCAAGTCTTCATGCGGTGAGAAAAAGGATCATGCACTATTAGTTGCCATTGTTCCAGCAGCATACACCAAAGGAGGCTTTATCATGTGCATGGAATTCATAAGCCAGTACTTTTCAGTGCAGGGGCCATGGGACATATGCCCCAAAGGACTTAGAGGTAAATCATCTATATTTGACTTAATCCATTCATGTAATAAGTTTCCCTGAAATATTTCCTGAAAGTCTAAACTAAAAGCCCTTTAGGCAGTCTCAGAGAGAATGAATGCATCAAAGGATGGGTTGGTGGGTTCTTGTAGAGCAGTAAGGAGGGTACTTCCTGGCTTGGGTAGATGAACAAGCGCTAATCCTGATCTACCAGATCCTGGCAACACGGACAACAGCTTGAGCTAGCTGCCTAAATACAAATGTGCTCAAGCCCCTGGGTAGATACATAGGCATCTAACATGAGCTGTTGGCCATGCTGCCGTGAGCACACTATTTTCAGTGCACGAACTAAGCCAGTGCTAGCACAGGTATGTCTACCTGAACTGGGAAACAATCTTCCAGCTGTTGTGTAAATGTACTTTATACGTATAGATTGAAAATCTTCCCCCTGAGAGCATTCCAAAAGGCTCAGATGGCAGACAGACAACCATTCCCTCTTGATTCTCACCTACCTGGCATTTCTGTCTGTAAAAATCTCCTTCTCAGTCTTTAAAGAACATATACCAGTGTTTATTTCTCATGTCAATTATAATTAATAAGTGTATTTGTCAACAGTATTTTACACTGGTAAGACATCTGATCATGCAAACTCTTACACTCCTGAGTAACTTTACTCAGTGGAGTAAATCATTGCAATCAGTGGCACTGCTCACTTCAGTAAAATTAAGCACAGAGTTACATATGTGCAGGATGGGGCCCATACTGCCTTGCAAAAGAGCCATATTACAAATTCCGTGAGTCTCTGCAGAGAGCTCAGATGTGCTCTATGCAGACTGCATGGTAAAGTAGTTGATGGGAAAGATACAAGCCTGGAGGAAAAAATCATAGCTCTTTTAATTTTTAATAGAACATAAGATCTCAGAGGCCTCTAGCAGGCATTTTGGGAATCAGCTGTGTTTTGTTAACTTCAGCGCTTTGATATTTTATCATGAACCTGACTTTAAAATATGGAATCTGCATTTTAGGTTTATAGGAGTCGGAAACATCAACCTCAAGCAAAAAGGCCTTGACTTAGATGAGGGTCAGAACCTGAGGTGAATGTGCTCTGTTAAAGAATTGAGCAGGTGCAGAATAACCACCAGTGACAATTCTAGTGACTTTGAGCTTCCCTCATTTACAGCAGCTAAGGAAGGCTTGAGGCAAAAGTAAGAGGGTCACCAATTCTGTATCAGCATTGTATCTCTATGGACAACACCATGCAGCATCAGCAGTCATGATTCTCAGTTGGTGGGTCACGAAAGGCAACTGGGGGGAGGCGAAGCTTTGAAAATGTCATTACAGTTAAATGCAAAGAAAATATTGCTCTCCCTCCTTTTATCCCGTAAGGTCAACTATTCTTTGTCAAACTCTCAAAACACGCATGCCTCCAAAGGCTTACCATTGATACATTTTTTACTCTTCCATTTACTATCAAAGTAAGGTGCTCATGAAAATTTTTGACTTCAAAGAAGGAGTCACCAACCTGAAAAGGTTCAGAAACACTGATCTTGGGGGAAGGACAGTGCATGTTTTGATCCAAGACCATGATTTCCTTTAAATGAAAGCCACATTACATCTGTTTAGCAGAACTCTCCAGAATCAAGAGTTTCGCAGAGTAAATTTTTATTCAGAGACAGTGCAACAGCAAAATCTAATTTATAAGACGGACTCAGGAAATGGCTTATAGTATGCCAGATACACTCCAATCTTTGAATTCATTTATTTACACGTTGTGCTTGGTGATGTGTGGCATCATAATATTTTTATTGCCAGGAGTTTGGGGAGATCACAATCACTCATAAGCAGCAGAGCCAGGATTATGGGATACAAGTCTTCCTAAAGAGGCAATAAAAATTCAATAGTGTTCCCCGAAGTAGAGCACATATTCTTTATGACACGTACCCACCTTTCTTTTCTTCTTCCAACCTTTTGCCATTTTCAGTCTCTTTCTGCTTATTATCTTTAAAGTCCCAGGGAGATTCAGGCAAGCAGAGTGAAATCACCCATGGGGGAAATGTTGCCTGTACACAGAGGTTAATGCTGCCATTGTACAAAAAAAGCTCCGGGAATCTTTAACAGGCACAAGCAGTCAGCAGTGCTGTTCTACATCTCTTCCAAAAGCCAGCATGCGCCATGTCTCAGTGCCTCCGGATATCATTGCACTGGCAGGGCTGTGTTACAGACTTGCTCTTGCAAACAGCTCCAAACTGGCAGAGTGCCGTGCCCACATGAAGCTCCACCGACAAGCTCTGAACATGCAGAGGTTTCTGAAGGATTGTTATCTTTCAAGGAGGCACAGATTGCGGGTGAAATATTGACCCCCATCCAATGGGAGTTTTGCCATTGACTTCCATGCAACCAGCAATTCAAAGTGAAATCCTATCATGATGTCCTATGGATGGAGGTCTCATCTGTCACAAGGCCATTTCATTTTATTATTTCTTGAGGTTTATAGAGCAAAACACCCACACATTGGCTGTAGGCACTTTTTACTTAAACACGCTTCAAAAACATAACCAAAAAAATGGAAACAGTCCTCAAACAGCCCTAACCACTGAACCCTCCTTCCTCTCTGGAATTAGCCACATACAGAATAAATAAAACAAATGCCCCATCCTCCCCATCTTAGGAATTCATTGTATTAAAAATGCAAATATATACGTACAATTGCGAGATTGTCTGCAACATCTCTGAGGAGGTGGCCTGACTAATGTAAACTCTGGCAAGTGTTACCAGCTGCAAAAGGACTGGGTCACAGTCATGCTGGAAGGGCATAATGAGTGGGGTCCGGCAGGGATTGGCTCTGGGTCCGGTTCTGTTCAGTATCTTCATCAGTGATTTAGCTAATGGCATAGAGAATATGCTCATAAAGTTTGTGGACAATACCATGCTGGGAGGGTTTGCAAGTGCTTTGGAGGACAGGATTAAAATTCAAAATGATCTGGACAAATTGGAGAAATGGTCTGAAGTAAATAGGACGAAATTCAATAAGGACAAATGCAAAGTAGTCCATTTAGGAAGGAACAATCAGTTGCACACACACAAAATGGGAAGTGACTGCCTAGGAAGGAGTACTGCAGAAAGGGATCTGGAGGTCATAGCGGATCACAAGCTAAATATAGGTTTCAGAATGGTAGCTGTGTTAGTCTGTATCAGCAAAAAGCACGAGGAGTCCTTGTGGCACCTTAGAGACTAACAAATTTATTTGGGCATAAGCTTTTGTGGGCTAAAACCCACTTCATTGGATGCATGCAGTGGAAAATACAGTAGGAAGATATATATACACAGAGAACATGAAAAAATGGGTGTTGCCATACCAACTGTAACAAGAGTAATCAATCAAGGTGGGCTATTATCAGCAGGAGAAAAAAAAACTTTTGTAGTGATAATCAGGATGGCCCATTTTCAACAGTTGACAAGAAAGTGTGAGTAACAGTAGGGAAAAAAAATTAGCATGAGGAAATAACTTTAACTTTGTGTAATGACCCATCCACTCCCAGTCTTTATTCAAGCCTAATTTAATCGTGTCCAGTTTGCAAATTAATACCAATTCAGCAGTCTCTCGTTGAAGTCTGTTTTTTAAATTTTTTTGTTGGAGTATTGAGACTTTGAAGTATGGGTAATTGCGTGACCAGGGAGGTTGAAGTGTTCTCCAACTGGTTTTTGAATGTTATAATTTTTGACATCTGATTTGTGTCCATTTATTCTTTTGCATAAAGATTGTCCAGTTTGGCCAAACTAAATATGAGTCAACAATGCAATGCTGTTGCAAAAAAAGCAAACATCATTCTGGGATGTATTAGCAGGAGTAACATAAGCAAGACATAAGAAGTAATTCTTCCACTCTACTCCGCACTGATTAGGCCTCAACTGGAGCATTGTGTCCAGTTCTGGGTGCCACATTTCAGGAAAGATGTGGAAAAAGTCCAGAGAAGAGCAACAAAAATGATTAAAGGTCTAGAAAACATGACCTATGAGGGAAGATTGAAAAAATTGGGTTTGTTTAGTCTGGAGAAGAGAAGGCTGAGAGGGGACATGACAACAGTTTTCAAGTACATAAAAGGTTGTTACAAGGGGGAGGGAAACAAATTGTTCTTTTTAACTTCTGAGAATAGGACAAGAAGCAATGGGATTAAATTACAGCAAGGGTGGTTTAAGTTGGACATTAGGAAAAACTTCCTGTCAGAGTGGTTAAGCACTGAAATAAATTGCAGAGGGAGATTGTGGAATCTCCATCACTGGGGATTTTTAAGAGCAGGTTGGACAAACACCTGTCAGGGATGGTCTAGATAATCAGGGCCGGCTTTAGGCTGATACGCCCAATTCCCCGGAATCGGGCCCCGCGTCTAAGAGGGCCCCGTGCTTTAGGTGCCTTTTTAATTTTTTTACTCACCCCGGAGGCCGTCCACTCCGGGTTCTTCGGCGGCCCTGCTCCCCTGGCCAGAGCGCCGGCCGGAGTATGGCAAGCCCCGTGGTCCCGCTGTCCTGGCTAGAGCACTGGCCGGAGCACGGCAGCCCCACGTCCCCATCACCGGAGCTTCGGCTGGAGCACGGCAGCCCCACGGTCCGTGACCCCAGCCAGAGCGTGGCAGCCCCGTGGCCCCACGACCGCGGCCGGAGCTCTGGCTGGAGTGAGGCAGCGCCGTGACCCCGGCCAGAGCATGGCAAGCCCTCTCCCGGCTGGAGCTCCGGACGGAGCACGGCAGCCCCACAGCCCCGCGACCGCAGCCGGAGCTCCAACTGGAGCGCGACAGTCCCATGGCCCCGCTCTCCCGGCGGCCGGAGCTCTGGCCAGAGCGCAGCAGCCCCACGGCCCTGCAACCATGGCCAGAGCGCGGCAAGCCCTGCGGCCCCGATCTCCCAGCTGAAGCCTGGCGACCCCACGACCCCGGCCGGAGCACAGCAAGCCCCTCGGCTCCCCTCCCCCGGCCGGCAATCAGAAGTGTTGCTGAAGACTGGGAGCACCGCCTAGTGAGTACAAGCCCCGTCCTCAGGAATTGGGCCCCGCACTTGCTAAAGCCGGCCCTGTAGATAATACTTGGTCCTGCCTTGAGTGCACGGGACTGGACTAGATGACCTCTCGAGGTCCATTCCAGTTCTATGATTCTATGAAACAATGAGCTTTTTACAGTTAAGTGTATTTCCCAGGAAGCTGCTCAGGGAAGATGTATGCAAATGTAAACTCCTCTAACATAAAAATCCTCTAGACCAGTGTTTCCCAAACTTGTAAACACTGCTTGTGTAGGGAAATCCCTTGGCGGGCCGGTTTGTTTACCTGCCATGTCCACAGGTCCGGCCGATCGCAGCTCCCACTAGCCGCGGTTCGCTGCTCCAGGCCAATGGGAGCTGCTGGAAGCGCCGGCCAGTATGTCCCTCAGCATGTAGGTTCTCTTATAGTTGTAATAGGTTTTTTCTGTGACGTTTTCACCTTAAGACTAAATGTGCTTGCTTAGGAAAAACTGGGTGGTAATGTATAACTGTGGGAAGTTTTGCTGTTTATAGCCTCTGAAGGGAAAGCAAAACAGGCCTACTTAGGCAATCTGACCTAAGTAGGCCTGACAGTGTAGGAAGGAAACTGGGTAGCCTGGAAAAATCCTGGTCTGGAGGGAGAGAGGCAGGTCTTTGCCCAAAAGAGGTAACAGCTGGGGATCTGGAAATCTGAGAGTGAATGCCATTGCTGGATCATAGATGGGGGTACAGGTGCAGTTGCCCTGAACTCTAACATCCCAACCACCCAAAAAACCTTCCAACCACCACCAAATGCCCAGACTGAAGGGGTGTTGCTGCATGACCCAATGATCAATAAATGGGCTAATTTGAACCAATTTGGTAAAAAGGTGGGGGCAGAGAAGCAAAGATTTCCCAGTTTGAGAATACTCCACAGAAAACAGCCTCCCAGCTTCACCCTCCCTTTTAAAAATCATGGGGAACTGCAGCTAGAGATCAGCTGGGGTGCCCAACTGAGGGGGACGCACATGAAGAGAAGGGGGGGGTGATATCTCAAGGAGGCTGATCCCAGCTTAACCCTGCAGTCAGTGGTTAAATCTATGAGGTTTCCACTCTTTGTTTCCAGTTATTTTTAAACCAGGGGAGGCCAAACACTGGCTTGTACGATACGATGACCCTAGAGGACAAAAAACATCAAGTCAAAAATTCATCAGCTTATTACTGTTACTATTAATCTAAATAAATTAAAACTTGGAGGACAGTGTGTGGTTTCTAGTAACAAAAAAGCAGATTTAAAATAACTTCATCTTTGCTTTTATGTCCAGAACCTTCAGAGACGGTGCCTAAAGATATTAGACATGTTTACTTCCCAGGAATACATCGCTTGCAAAATAAGCCGCAAATGGTTTAGAGAGAGATGCTACAAAATGTAAATCACTTGCTGTCAAACAACATTCTGGAGAGTAAAATGAACCCTGCCAGAACTGTCAATGTTGATTTTCAATCTATCACATAGTTTAAACAGCAGTGATCACTTTCTCCCGTATGTTTCCCTGAAAAATGTCGCTATATTTGAATTGCCCAAGGCTTAAGTGTGGGTTTTTCTCTTTTCTTGAAGTCATAAGAAACAAGATTAAAAAAAAAAGACATTGATATACTACACACATAGATACATAAATACACTTCAGAATCAACTTTATATTAGGAAGTGCAAACTACTGCTGCTTATTTGAGACAGACGGCCTGGTAGATAGTTTGAGGCAATGAGAAAGTAATCCACTGTTATTGCTTCACTTTTAACTAGAGCTATCATTGCATCGGAAACTGTGAAGTGCCATAGGCTGCTAGCTCTCACCCTAAGCCCTGATCTTGCAAATGCTTACACTCATGGTAACTTTATGCACATGAGCAGTACCTTAATTTTATGAATGCGAGAAAAATATATGCCTAAATGTTTGCTGGTTAGGAGCCTTAGGGTGGCAGTTTTGTGCACAATGAAACTGCCTTGACATATTGGTATCGTAGGAAAAGTGACTATCATATGACATTGTAGAGTCCCATATTTACTCTCTTTCCATAGCATCTAGATCAAATGGGCTCCATTTACAAGTCGGTTGATTTTTCTGCCTAGCAGGGCTGCAAGCTCACCAACCAAGCCTGGGTTCAGTCCCTTCCATCAGAACCAATAAAGATTGTTCAGCTGGAACTTAGCTGTTATTTTTGTTGATGATGAACAAGGCGCAGTAGAAGCCAGTTCATTCATCCAGAGGAACAGGAGGAGTTCTTTACTCATGTTTGTCAGTAAACTAAGCACATGTGCCTGACAATGGTTAGGATGCTGACCTGGGAGATGTGGGTTCAAGTCGCTGCTCCACCACAAACTTCCTGTGTGATCGCACGCAAGTCACTTCGCTGCCTGACCACCTTTTGAAAATCTGGCCTCAAAAACCTTTGAAAATTTAGCTCTAAGGGTGGAACGCGCAACAGGAGTTAAGGTCCTCACTTCCATTGATGTCAGCGTGACAAAGTGTGTGTGTGTGTGTGTGTGTGTGTGTGTGTGTGATGATCTCTTATTGGACCAATGTCTGTTGGTGAGAGAGAAGTCCTCAAGCTACACAGAGCTCTTTTTCAGGTCAGACCTTTCTCTCTCACCAACAAAAGTTGATCCAGTAAGAGATTTCCTCACCCACCTTGTGTCTCTCATATCCTTGTCTCATATCCTTGGTCCAAAATGGCCACCACAACACTGCACATTGAAACCACTGGAAGTTAGGAGCCTAACTCCTTCTGAGCATTCGAGTCCAACTGTGCCTGAGCTCCCCATCTGTAAAACAGGGACAATAGCACTCCCTTACCTCCCATTAGAGTTGTAAGGATAAACTACAATAAAGATTGTGAGGTGCTCAGATACTACAGTAGTGAGGGACATATAAATACCTTAGATGGATAGATATTGTCACTGTTCAGGACAATGGCACCTATGTTACCACTTCCATGGGCTCTTGAGGGCACCCATTCTAGGGTCCCAGTTCCTCAGCCATCATCTCATTTCACTTCCTCCTAGAAGTGTACCCTGCCTACACTGTGATAATCCCAGCAAACCAGACTGTCTAACCCAGCCAGTGTCTGTGCTTTCCTTTTCCCCAATGTTATGAACAGCTATAATTGCCAGCCATTACAAGTTACCATACAGCTCTTCCTAAGCAAGCACATTTATTCTTAAGGTAAAAGCATTACAGAGAAAACATTAAAACAATAAAAGAACCTACATGCATGCTAACTAGCTCAGCGGAGATGACCTCCAACTGCAGCAAGGGCTCTGGTAGGAGTCAGTCCTTCAAACCCCATCCAGGGTTCTTCTGTGTTATAAGTTTGCAACAGCCTTAGCTCAGAACTATCATCCACATAGGTTAGTCTTTCCTTTACATAGCTTGGGCCTTTGATATTGAGATTCCACGAACCAGTGATCAGTAGACAAGGGGCCCCAACTCAGGGTATAGCTTCAAAAGGCTGAGGTTCTGCATAACCAGGAGATGGGGAATTTACATTCAATTTGTGCTAGAAGTTCCCCTGGCAAGCCACTTGATACTGTTTGTCCCAAAAGTCCGTTCTTGTCTAGCACACTGTTCAATACAGTCCTCTGAAACTCATAACAGTCCCCAAGGTTCACATCACATCTTCCACCTAGAGAGGTTACATATAACTCCATATAACACATAATCTTTAGATTTAACACAACAGACTCCAAAGATACTTAAACTTAATTCAATACAGTTTTTCAAGGATACTGCAAGAAATTGTCGACTCTGTCAGACACAGGGCTGGATTTTTAAATGTATTTT
Organism: Gopherus flavomarginatus; assembly: GCF_025201925.1. Classification (NCBI taxonomy): domain Eukaryota; kingdom Metazoa; phylum Chordata; order Testudines; family Testudinidae; genus Gopherus; species Gopherus flavomarginatus. Next base: position 11,884,241 of record NC_066618.1, on the reverse strand, counting down.
TGAAGACACTTCTTTGAATTGGAGTGCAGGAGTCACACCTCTGAAAAAAATCAGGCCCACAAAAAGCATATGGGTTGACTAATGTGATATATGCCATCATGTGCCAGCTATGCCCCTCTGCCATGTACATTGGCCAAACCGGACAGACTCTACGTAAAAGAATAAATGGACACAAATCAGACATCAGGAACAGTAACATACAAAAGCCAGTAGGAGAACACTTCAATCTCCCTGGACAGTCAATAACAGATTTAAAAGTAGCCATCCTTCAACAAAAAGAGTCAACAACAGACTTCAAAGAGAAACTGCAGAGCTACAATTCATTTGCAAATTTAACACCATTAATTTGGGCTTGAATAGGGACTGGGAATGGCTGGCTCACTACAAAAGCAATTTTCCCTCTCTTGCTATTGACACCTCCTCATCAATCACTGGGAGTTGACCACATCCACCCTGACTGAATTGGCCTTGTTAACACTGGTTCTCCACTTGTAAGGTAACTCCCTTCTCTTTATGTGCCAGTATAATAATACTCGCATCTGTAATTTTCACTCCATGCATCCGAAGAAGTGGATTTTTACACCCAGGAAAGCTTATGCCCAAATAAATCTGTTAGTCTTTAAGGTGCCACCGGACTCCTTGTTGTCTTTGTGGACACAGACTTACGTGGCTACCCTCAGATACTAAGAAAGTCTTGTATTTATGCAGGTAACTTTCCAATTCCAGGCACCCTAATTTCACTATTTTTAAAAGAAGAAATGAGACACAGTGAGGCTGAGAGAATGGCAACAGCATTCTTGAAAGAAACAATCTTACTAGGTAAACTCCTTTCCTGTCCTTTACCCTTGGGCCCCCTCTTCAATATACTGCACACAATAATAACAAGACAAATTGTTGGGATGTGTTAACTACTATTATGCAGTGCAGAGGTACAGGCACAGCATTATTATTAATCTAGGCAAGTGGTGCCCCCTCCCCCCAGTGCCATCTTGAGGGGCCTATGAGAAGCAGTTGTCGCTGGCACCAGCCTAAAAGCACCAGCCGAGGTAAATGACAATGTAAAATGTTTGCCTGGCAATGCTGACAATGAGTGGCTTCAGAGAGATGAAAGATCCTGCCCAGAAGCCGCCCCCGCAAATGTCTGCCTAACCTGGGTGTCCGACATAGACAGCTGGTGGGCATCAGATCAAAGAAGAGGAGAAAGTAACTGTCAGGAGCCTGAGAGTGATGTGCTAGGGTAAGTAATTGCACTCTCAGGATAAGCCACCACATGACCAGGGCTGCCCAAATACTTCCACTAAGCCAGGACAAGCCCAGTAGTCAGAGGGTGGGAATTGGCAGCAATGGCTGTTACATGCCTAAATAACTGGTAGGATCTGGGCCTCAGCTTCCAGCAGGAGGAGACAAGCAGGTGAGTTCAGCTAGCAGGCAGAAATCAAGAGACGTCTCTGCCCTCAGTATGTGGCCACATGTCATTCCAAATGGCCACATTGTCAGAAATGCTCACCCCGTGCGAAATGCAGCAGCTCCTGATCAGTCAGATGGGGCCATTGCTATCATCAGTGCAGTGCCACTGGAGAGAATGGCGCTTTGTAGACATGTAAGAAAGCCAAGTTCCCTGCCCCAAAATAGCTGATACCATGCAATGTACCAGAATAGAGTTCCCTTGACAGTCTTTCCTCTGTGGTTATAAATATATAGCAAGTTACAGAGACCTGGGAATCATGATCCACTGAAAGACTGGAGCAGTCTGACACTAATAGTGTAGCAGATAACAGAGAGCCACCATCTCTTTTAGGGCGAGTAAAACCTTTACACTGCATCCTGCATTCACAGCACTAGTGAAGCCAAAAGAATTACACCGAGATGCTCTTTTCTGGCCAATGCACTGGTCTCCAGAATCTCTTGCCATAGCAGAATATTTCCAGTTCCATAAATGGAACCAGCTGCCAGAATGCCCATTTAACCCGCTGGTGGGCGTGTGCCACAGGTCCGCCCTCTGTACCTGATCTACAGAGGATAAGAGGCTAGTACAGCCCCAGGTAGGGCGCCCTAGCTCAAGCAACAGCTACTCTTGCTTTTAGCTTGAGTAGCTGTTCCTTGAGCTAGGGCGCCCTACCAAATCTGCACAATGTCATGCTGGTCTGGGACGCAATGCTACACTGAACTATTTGCTTATACAGGTTTATCTTATATATTTCCAAGCTGTTGATATTTGATGTCAGTGGAGGCTGCAATCAAATGCATGGAATGAATGACTCAGGGTGAGGGTGATGTACACCAATCAAATTAGTGGTATATTGGCCACATGTTGGTCCGAGCGATATAATTTTAAATATATTTGATGTGCATAAACAGACCATAAGCTGGATAATTGTTATTTCGAAGGGGCTGTTGTATCACGTGGACTCTAAGAAAGGACACAAAAGTAAAAGTATACACAAGTTTAAAAAAATCCTGATGAAAGAATAAAGTCCTTTGTGCTGTGGGTGAAAGATTCCCAGCTGGTGAAGGTGACTCCACAAATTAAACTAGCCTGGACGGATATGCAGTAAAGAAAGTCTAGCTATTATTTGGATAGAACTGCGAGTGGCTGGGAATCTCTTAACAATGGAACTGGACACAGGGTCTGCGGTGTCAGTTATCTCCTGGAGGGATTATGAAAGGCTATTTAGAGCCTCCACAGTTGTGCACGGCTACAGTCTGCCTCGGGACATATTCAGAACAAGACACACAGCTAGTGCAAGTCCTCTACATTAAGGCTGAATACAAAGGTCTGAAATGCTGGTTACACCTATTTGTTGTAGAGTCACAGGGACATCTGGCTCTACCTTCTTATATTAGACTGGAACTACATCGAAGCAGGGTCGTAAACACACAATGATAGTAATATCCAACTCTTACGTAGTATTTTTCATCAGCAGATCTCAAAGTGCTCTACAAAGGTCAATATTGTTATGTACATTTTACAAATAGGGAAACTGAGGCACAGAGGGGCAAGTGACTTGTCCCAACTCACCCAGCAAGTAAGCCAGGAATAGGACCGAGGTCTTCTAACTCCAATGTTCTACCCACTACTCCACATTGCCTCCCCTCAACCCTGGAAGTGATGATCTTTTAGTGTAGACTCATGAAGCAACTGTGAAGGGACAGAGGGGAGATCACATATGCCTTCCCTCTCCATTCTATAGTCCACGGAAGGACGTGGCCATTCGCAATGGCTACCAGCTTGTGTTGAAAGACCTGTGCTCCAGGCCATCTAGAACGAAGGAGCTGTTTTTAATAGCAAAACACTGATAAACAAATTGACAAGTTGCCAAAAGGACAGACAGTGTGTCAGCAGCCGCAAAATGCACCAATCTACCCTTGGGAATAGGGAGTGGCCGAAGATTTTGCAGGACCTGTCCAGGCCCAAATGCACTTCATTTTGATCAATGCCCATGCAGAATAACCAGTGGTATTTTGCATGTCACCTGCAACATGAGCATGTTGAAATATGATACACTTAGGATGGCCAGGTGTCCAGTTTTTGACCAGGAAGTCTGGTTGAAAACGGGACCTGATTGTGTCCGGTCAGATCTACTGACCGGACACCAAAAGTCCGCGTACTGTGGGCAGGAGAGGCGCATAGTCATCACCCTCGCCAGCCCCTACTCAGCCAGGGCCATCCCCTACCTGCATCGGGCGGCTGCAGCTCCCAACTCCAGCTCCACAGGTGAGTCCCTCCTGACCCATGCAGGGAGGGCGAGAGAGGGGAAAAAGAGAAGCGAACTGGGGGTGGGATCTTATGGGGAAGAGGCAGAGCAAGAGTGGGGCTTTGGGGGGAGAGGTGAGGCAGGGGTGAAGCCTGGGGGGCAACGGTGGGGCAGGTCCTCTGGGGAAGGGGCAGGGAAGGGGCAGTTCTGGAACTCCTGCTGGGGTGTCCGGTTTTTAAATATTACAAAGTTGGCAACCCTAGATCCACTTTGAGTAAACTTCTGTGCTGCACCTCTGACAGGTGCAGCCTACGCCTTGCAGCCCAGAGGAAAGAGGGGGGAATGTGTCTTTAAGTTACCTTTCCAATCTGGGCTGTTCTGAGGTGGAGACACTCCTGAGGTAACTCAGAACAACATGGGTAGGCCCCAGGGGCTGTGCTCACCTCCCAGGGCTACCACAACAGATGCAGCACTGTCCAGAATCTCTGCAGCATTGCATGCTTCCCTGACACATCCCCTCCCACACAGACCTAGACCTGTCATACTGCTCACATGCTGGATTGTGAAGGGCCAAAATCCATGTGCCGTTTATGTAAAAACCTGATACAGACCATGTCAGCTCTTTTTACAAGCCCAAAGTCCAGCATTTGGTCAAGAGGCCAGAGGCCCAGTAAACAGTGAACAATATTAGCTAAGAGAAGCAGAGCAAAAAGACAATTTTGCTTTTTACTAAGATAAGCTTGGTCAGCACAATCCCAGATGGGGAGCAATAACTGGCACTTTTATCTGAAGCTGCAAACAGGCCAAAGGAATGGAAGGAACCCATTAGGTTTGTGTCCACTCCTCTGGCAGAGGAGGTGGCCATACTCTCCCCACACATCAACCTTGAGTTTATGGAAGAGGTTCACGCATGTCAGTATGAGAGATGACATCCTCCCTCCTGCTTCCCACAGGTACCAGTGCCTGCCTTTAGAAGCACAAATGAGCAACATGGAAAACAGTTTCTATTGCCATGTACTTTTCAAATGTCTTTTTGTTTTAACCCCCAGGTATGTACCTGTTGGACAATCAGAAGGGCTACCTCATTCCTATGGACCTCAAATCAGAATTCAATATATATATATATATTTTATACTAATATACTTTATACATTGTTTAAAGAAAAACACCTTTGTACTAATTGTATGTTACTTGTCAACCTGAAACCAGGGGTGGAGACACTATGTAACCTTTGACTACTGGCTACTGTGCTTATCTTGTCTTGCTGCTAGACCTATCCAGGGGCTTGGGACCACCCAACTCGTCACTTTCCTCTGCCTATGAAAAATCCATATAATCCTTTGTAATCAATTGTTTTGCAGTGTCTGAGCCTAATAAGCAAAGTGACACTCCACCAGCACTGTGTGTAATAAACCCACAAGCTTGATTCTACACTGTGTCCATTTTGTTCCTTCAGATTGCAAGAGGGGCCTCAGGAGACGGCCTTACAGCTGTCTTCTGTAGCAGCTGCAGAAAGGGAATCCTCTCCCTGCCAGAACTGGGGATGGAAGAGCCTCTTACTGCTGCTCCAGATCTTTGTCCTAACCTAAGAGGAGGGAGCACGGGTGAGATCTGCAGGAAGTGATACATCAGAGCAATTCACTAGTGATAACAGTTTACTTCAGCAAAATGTCAGAAATTCATTAAGTTAAATGGAATGACACATCTAACCACAACCCCATACTATCTGTCCTCCAGTGGGTTGGAAGAGCAGTGTATTCAACCACTATACACAGAATAACAGCCAATGAAGTGAAAAAGGCCACTCAGGAAAAAGAAACTGACCACCTCATCTAGACAGAAACACTCCAGGCAGCAGCACTGGCCAGCCACCATCTGTTTTATTTTTTGGATAACTCTGATTTTCAGCTGAGTCTCCTCAAACCAGACCTTTGAGGATTCATTTACAGGTCTAAAGAAGCTGCCAGAAACATGCCATATTGCACAAATTGTACCTAGGCCAAAATGTGCGGGCAAGAGACTTCCATGGAGACCAAAAATGCATCGGAAGTGCTACTTGGCCATTGATGTACACAGTAAAGGCCAAAGATGACAAAATCGGGTGCAAAGACACGGGGTGCGATTTTCAGAGGTCGTTAAGGGAATTGGGTGCCCATATCCCATTGAATTTCAATAGGGTCCGGATGCCTTGCCTCCCATGGGTTCTTTTGAAAATCCTGGTGTGTGTGTGGCACATACATACTTGTAGCCAACGTATTACAGAGACTCCTTGATTACCAGTGCTGGCTACGTCAGCTGAGTTACAACAGAGAAATCAAGCTACTTTGGCAGTTTCCCCTTTGCATGCAGAAGCAGAGCAAGAACTACATATATCCCACTTTGAGCTGATACAGGCCTGGTCTACACTTAAAATTGATACCGGCCTAAACAGATGGCTGTAGGGACACAGATAAGTCAACCTCAGCACAGACACAGCTCTTCCTACAAAAGAATACTTCTGCCAGCATAGCTAGCATCGCTCAGGGAAGTAGGTGGTGTTACTACACCAGCAGAAAAATTCCTTCTGTGGGCAAATGCTGTATCCTCACAACGGGGCTATGCGAGCATAGGCTCTATAGTTCAGGCATGGCCACAGTGCAGCAGTGTCAATACATTTCCCCCAAGGAGACAAGGCCAGGTCCCTTAGGGATTTTTTCCAGGAAGCAATACCCACTGAGAGGAGTGTCATTTGCCCTCCCCTCCTCAAAAGGCTTTGGTCAGGTAAATACATTTTGACCCTACTTACAGCACCATTTATTCAGTGTAGCGCTGAACTTACACGCAGGTGACGTTACAAAAAGGCAGTTCACACCATTGCTTCATTGTACGTAGCAAGAAAGTTTTTTGAAAGTGAAGCATAGAGGTGTTGGCAGAGCACCCCCCCCTACTGTGGTGCCATGAGAGTGACCCACCTTAATTCCCCCCTTCTCCCCCTTCCCCCCCCCCCCCGCTAAGGCAACATTGGGTACAATTTACAGTCCAGGCCAAGGAGAAGCCAACATATGCTAATAAAATAGCACGTCCCCTTTTACCAGGGTTTCGGGACAGGAACAATCACAATACACAGTTTACAAGGTCCTTACCTCAGAACCCTGGTGGAGGATTCCCAAACTTTAAATTCACCAGAGTAGAGTAGCTGAGTTTAGAAGGACTAATCTCCTGCCACCCAGAAGAGGAAACCCCCACACGTTACACCATGCACAACTTCTACTCCCCTTCAGTTTCATTTTCCTGTTTATATCGCCCAGCCCCAGGACAGGGCCTCCTTGAGTACACTCAGGCTGTCATAGAATCATAGAAGATTAGGGTTGGAAGAGACTTCAGGAGGTCATCTAGTCCAACTCCCAAGCTGAAGAATTCAGCTTGTTCTTTAAAGGGGCAGTACACATTTTCATGTGAAGTTAGCAGTTCTCCGGGGAGGAAACTCAGATATTGGACTGTTACAGAGCTCTCGTGACTGAGTAACAGATAAGGTAGACCAAACAAGGACTTTCATATGGATTGTTCTCTGTGATTCTTAATAAAGTTTGTTGAAGATATTTGTGTGGGGTGTGTGTCTGAGTGTGAGTGTCTGAGTGTGAGTATGTGTGTGAGTGAGAGAGAAAGCGCACCCCAAGAAAGTTTAAAGAGTACACACTAGGGTCGAGGGTGGTGTGTTAGATAAGGGTACTAAGTTGGATGGCTTCATTACAGATTGAAAGTCTGGTTGGTTCTGAGGCTGGTGTTTTGCTGATACCTTATAATGAGGATCCATGGTCAACTAGTGTCATAACTATAAAGGGAAGGGAACAGCCCTCCTGTGTACAATATTATAAAATCCCTCATGGCCAGAGACACCAAAATCCTTTTACCTGTGAAGGGTTAAAGAGTTCAGGAAACCTGGCTGAACCCTGACCCAAAGGACCAATAAGGGGACAAGATACTTTCAAATCTTGGTGGGAGGAAGTCTGTTGTGTGCGCTCTTTGTTTTGGGGGTTGTTCGCTCTTGGGACTAAGAGAGACCAGACATCAATCCAGGCTCTCCAAATCTTTCTGAACCAGTCTCTCATATTTCAAACTTGTAAGTAACAGCCAGACAAGGCGTGTTAGGTTTATCTTTGTTTTCTCAACTTGTAAATGTTCCTTTTGCTGAGAGGATTTTACATCTGTTTGCTGTAACTTTGAACCTAAGGCTAGAGGGGGTTCCTCTGGGCTATATGAATCTGATTACCCTGTAAAGTTATTTTCCATCTTGATTTTACAAAGATGATTTTTACCTTTCTTTCTTTAATTAAAAGAGCAAGGGCTAAGCAGGATTTACCAGCCAACCCTAACAATCCTTCTCCAGGTACTGCTTCCCATCCCATAAATGCCCCACCTACAAGGCAGGTGATGATACTGAGGCCTTCTTAGAAAATTTTGAAAGGACCTGCCTTGGGTACAGCATCTCTACAGACCAGTACATGATAGAGCTGAGGCTACAGCTCAGTGGACCCTTAGCAGAGGTGGCGGCTGAAATGCCTAAGGAACACATGAACGATTATAAACTTTTTCCAAACCAAGACCAGAATCAGAATGGGGCTAACACCTGAGCATGCCTGTCGGCAGTTCAGAGCCCTAAGGTGGAAACCAGATGTGTCATTTACCCAACACGCCTATCACATTGGAAAGAATTGAGATGTCTGGATATCAGGAGCCAGTGCTAAGTCTCTGGAAGATCTGTCCTTCCTAATGCAAATGGAGCAGTTTTTAGAGGGTGTCCCTGAGGAAACAGAAAACTACATCCTAGAAGCCCAAAACTGTAACTGAGGCGGGGGAGATTGGAGTCAAATGGGTGGAGCGAATATCAGAGGGGGCAAACCAAAACCAAACCCTATCACCAGGGGCAACCCCAGACCCCACCTACAACCCAAGGAAAGCCCCAGACACCTTATTGTCCCACCTCACCAGTCTCCAGCAACCCACTTTGGCCCAGTGACCAGCCAGTTGGGCGATGTTTGAAATGTAATGAACTGGGACATATAAAGGCCAACTGCCACAAGAACCCCAAACGATTACAGTTCCTTACACCACAATCACACCAAAGATCCCCAGGCCCAGATGCCTCTCAAATACCCTCGGAGCGAAGGGAAACCTCGAGAGTGGGCGGAAAGAAGGTTATTGCATGGAGGGACACTGGGGCACAAGTGTCAGCTATCCACCAATCCTTAGTGGATTCCCAATTCATCAACCCAGAGGCCCAAGTGACAATTCACCCATTCATGTCAAAATCGTTAAACTTGCCTACAGCTGAGTTGCCTGTCCAGTACAAGGGCTGGTCAGGAATGTGGACTTTTGCAGTCTATGACAATTATCCCAGCCCCATGCTACTGGGGGAAGACTTGGCCAACCATGTGAAGCTGGCCAAGAGGGTGGGAATTGTCACACGCAGCCAGGCTAAGCAAGCTTTCACATACATCCCTGTTCCTGAACCTTTCTCCAGGACCCTGTCTGTGTTACCAGAGACCCAGACAGAAGTGGTGGAACCGGATCCCGTGCCAACAACTGCAACAGCCGTAGTGGCTCCAATCCCAGAGACTCAGCCAAAGCCCATTGCAGAACCAGAACTGGCAAAGCAACTAGCACCAGAATCGTTGCCAGCACTGAGTCCAGCGCTTGCCAAACCGTCTACAACTCCAATGTCAGAGGGCACCAGCGAGCCTGAACTGACAAAAGCAGCAGATAACCCTATCCAAGAGGCTCAGCCAGAGCCTGAAATACCACAGTGAACCAGCGGAGAGCGGTTCACAATCAATGGAAACAACCCCGTCACCTACATCGCTTCCAGAGGGACCAAGCCCAAGTTCACAACCCAAGGAGGAACTGATGTCTCCAGCCTCAAGGGAACAGTTCCAGGCTGAGCAGGAAGCAGATGACAGCCTTCAGAAAGCTTGAGTGGCAGCATGGAGCACCCCACCGCCTCTCAGCTCTTCTAACCAATCCCAGTTTGTTGTAGAACAAGGACTTTTATACAAGGAAATGCTTTCTGGTGGACACCAGGAAGACTGGCGTCCTCAAAGACAGTTAGTAGTTCCAACAAAGTACCGGGTAAAGCTCTTGATCTTAGCTCATGATCATCCCAGTGGCCATTCTGGGGTGAACAGAACCAAAGACAGGTTGGGGAAGTCCTTCCACTGGGAGGGAATGAGCAAGGACATTGCTAATTATGTCTGGTCTTGTGAGGTGTGCCAAAAAGTGGGAAAGCCCCAAGACTAGGTCAAAGCCCCTCTCCAGCCACTCCCCATAATTGAAGTCTCATTTCAGTGAGTAGCTGTAGATATTCTGGGTCCTTTCCCAAAGAAGACCCCCAGAGGAAAGCAGTACATACTCACTTTCATGGATTTTGCTACCCGATGCCTGGAAGCAGTAGCTCTAAGCAACACCAGGGCTATAAGTGTGTGCCAGGCCTTAGCAGACATTTTTGCCAGGGTAGGTTGGCCCTCCAATATCCTTACAGATTAGGGAACTAATTTCCTGGCAGGGACCATGAAAAACCTGTGGGAAGCTCATGGGGTGAATCACTTGGTTGCCACCCCGTACCACCATCAAAGCAATGGCCAGGTGGAGAGGTTTAATGGAACTTTGGGGGCATGATACATAAATTCATAAATGAACACTCCAATGATTGAGACCTAGTGTTGCAGCAATTGCTTTTTGCCTACAGGGCAGTACCACATCCCAGTTCAGGGTTTTCACCATTCGAACTTGTGTATGGCCGCGAGGTTAAGGGGCCATTACAGTTGGTGAAGCAACAGTAATGGGAGGGGTTTATGCCTTCTCCAGGAACTAGCAATCTAGACTTTGTAAACAACCTACAAAGCACCCTCAGACACTCTTTAGCTCTTGCTAAAGAAGACCTAAAGGATGCTCAGGAAGAGCAAAAGGCCTGGTATGATAAACATACCAGAGAGCGTTCCTTCAAAGCAGGGGACCAGGTTATGGTCTTAAAGGCACTCCAGGCCCATAAGATGGAAGCGTCATGGGAAGGGCCATTCACAGTCCAAGAGCGCCTGGGAGTTGTTAACTCTCTCATAGCATTCCTCACCTCAAGCCTAAAGCCTAAAGTGTACCATGTTAATTCTCTAAAGCCCTTTTATTCCAGAGAATTAAAGGTTTGTCAGTTTACAGCCCAGGGAGGAGATGACGCTGCGTGGCCTGAAGGTGTGTACTACGAAGGAAAAAGTGACAGTGGCGTGGAAGAGGTGAACCTCTCCATGACCCTGGGACACCTGCAGTGACAGCAGATCAAGGAGCTGTGCACTAGCTTCACGCCAATGTTCTCAGCCACCCCAGGGCGGACCGAACGGGCATACCACTCCATTGACACAGGTAATGCTCACCCAGTTAGAACCCCACCCTACCAGGTGTCTCCTCATGCCCAAGCTGCTATAGAATGGGAGATCCAGGATATGTTACAGATGGGTATAAACTGCCTCTTTAACAGTGCATGGGCATCTCCAGTGGTTCTAGTTCCCAAACTGGATGGGGAAATATGCTTTTGCGTGGACTACTGTAAGCTAAATGCTGTGACTCACCCAGACAACTATCCAATGCCATGCACAGATGAGTTATTGGAAAAATTGGGACATGCCCAGTTCATCTCTACAATAGACTTAACCAAGAGGTACTGGCAAGTACCGCTAGATGAACCCGCCAAGGAAAGGTCAGCCTTCACCACCCATTCAGGGGTGTATGAATTTAATGTGCTTCCTTTCGGGCTGCAAAATGCACCCGCCACCTTCCAAAGACTTGTAGATGGTCTCCTAGCAGGACTGGGAGAATCTGCAGTTGCCTACCTTGATGTGGCCATTTTTTCCGATTCATGGGCAGAACACCTGGAGCACCTGGAAACAGTCTTCGAGCGCATCAGGCAGGCAGGACTAACTGTTAAGGCTAAAAAGTGTCAAATAGGCCAAAACAGAGTGACTTATCTTGGACACCAGGTGGGTCAAGGTGGATGCTATCCAAAAGTGGTCTATCCCAAAGTCAAAGAAACGGGTCCAATCATTCTTAGGCTTGGCCAGATATTACAGGCGATTTGTACCACACTACAGCCAAATCGCTGCCCCACTGACAGACCTGACCAAAAAAACGCAGCCAAATGCAGTTCAGTGGACTGATGAGTGTCAAAAGGCCTTTAACCAGCTTAAGGCAACACTCACGTCTGACCCTGTGCTAAGGGCCCCAGACTTCGACAAACCGTTCCTAGTAACCACAGATGCATCCGAGTGTGGTGTGGGAGCAGTTTTAATGCAGAAAGGACCGGATCAAGAATTCCATCCTGTCGTGTTTCTCAGCAAGAAATTGTCTGAGAGGGAAAGCCACTGGTCAGTCAGCGAAAAGGAATGCTATGCCATTGTGTACGCTCTGGAAAAGCTACGCCCATATATTTGGGGATGGCATTTCCAACTAGAAACCGACCATGCTGCGCTAAAGTGGTTCATATCGCCAAGGGAAATAACAAGAAACTTCAGTGGAGTTTAGCTCTCCAAGATTTTGATTTTGAAATACAACACATTTCAGGAGCTTCTAACAAAGTGGCTGATGCCCTCTCCCGTGAAAGTTTCCCAGAATCAACTGGTTAAAAATTGTTCTTGGATGTGGGATATATTATTAGTTTTTATATTATCAGTAATATGTCTAAAGGTGCATGTGTTAACTCTGTTTTCTCCTAGAACTCCAGGAAGAAATTACAGCCAGTGTGGAACCGGCTGTCCAACACGATCTGTGATTTGGGGGGGCGTGTCATAACTATAAAAGGAAGAGAACAGCCCTCCTGTGTACAATATTATAAAATCCCTCATGGCTAGAGACACCAAAATCCTTTTACCTGTGAAGGGTTAAAGAGTTCAGGAAACCTGGCTGACCCCTGACCCAAAGGACCAATAAGGGGAGAAGATACTTTCAAATCTTGGTGGGAGGAAGTCTGTTGTGTGCGCTCTTTGTTTTGGGGGTTGTTCGCTCTTGGGACTAAGAGGGACCAGACATCAATCCAGGCTCTTCAAATCTTTCTGAACCAGTCTCTCATATTTCAAACTTGTAAGTAACAGCCAGGCAAGGCGTGTTAGGTTTATCTTTGTTTTCTCAACTTGTAAATGTTCCTTTTTGCTGAGAGGATTTTACCTCTGTTTGCTGTAACTTTAAACCTAAGGCTAGAGGGAATTCCTCCGGGTTCTATGAATCTGATTACTCTGTAAAGTTATTTTCCATCTTGATTTTACAGAGGTGATTTTTACCTTTCTTTAATTAAAAGCCTTCTTTTTTAAGAACCTGACTGATTTTTCCTTGTTTTAAGATCCAAGGGGATTGGATCTGGACACACCAGGAATTGGTGGGGGAAAGGAGAGGGGATGAATAAATTCTCCATGTGTTAAGATCCAAGGGGTTGAATCGGTGTTCACCAGGAACTTGGTGAAGTCTCTCAAGGCTACCCAGGGAGGGGAAGGTTTTAGGGAGAAAGAGGGTGTTCCAGACACTGAGAAATCTGGATGGTGGCAGCGAAACCAGATCTAAGCTGGTAGTTAAGCTTAGAGGTGTTTATGCAGGTCCCCACATCTGTACCCTAAAGTTCAGAGGGGAGGAGGAACCTTGACAACTAGGTTTCCTGTTTTGCCTTCTGGGTCTTCTATTGTTCCCTCTCTTTTTAAAATGCTGTTTCACTAGTGGAAATCTGCTTTATAAGTTTTGCTATATTCATGCCTTGCATAAAGAGCCCAGAACTTTATTTATGCCAGCAATTAAGAAGTGACTTGTTAGCCAACATCTCAGACCGGCCGGTGTGAAATTTAATTTGTGCAATTAAATCCATGGATAGGGAAGCATGAAATGCCCATTATGAATTATTGTAATACTTAAAATAATATTGAAGAGGCAAAGGACACCTGAATGAAGTATTCAAAATTATGAAAAATATCAAGAAAATGGATCGGTCTTTCCTTTGTATTTTGCCTCATACTATGGAAGAGTAAGGACATTTCATGAAATAAATGACTGATAAATTGAAATTAAAAAAGCAGTACACTGCATAAAGCATAGAAGGTAACAACAGGAAATGCAGAATTCAGTGTCACTGCTGGATGCAGGTCATTGCACCCATTTATATGCAAACTAAGGTACAGGTAAGGCAATAAGTCGATCCCCCGTTACTGTCAGGAGGATATTGTTGGGTGTGCAGGCACATACAGTGAGGCATGGCTGGCTATGTGTATCAGAGGAGATTTTACCTTCCTCTTGAGCATGAGGTGTTGGTCATTTCCTGAGGCATGAGACCTGATCAGGGGCTGGTCCACACTACCACTTCAGTCGCTGTAACTTATGTCACACAGGGATGTGAAGAAGCCACCCCCCTGAGCAACACGAGCTACATCGACCTAAGTGGCAGGAGACTCTCCCCCTCCGAAATAATTTACGCCTCTCATGGAGGTGGAGGAATTATGCCAACAGGCAAGCTGCACCGGTGTAGCGTGGTAGGGAAGACTAGCCCTAAACGGTAACGTATATGTTCCTCCACGTTTTAAAAAAATTCTCATATCATTTCAAATGTCTCCATTATACTCTGTTGGTCCTTTGTCACACACTGAAAAGCTACTGTTAGAATCTGAGGGCTGAGAACTGGCTCATTTAGGTTCTGAAGTTACAGAAAAGAGAGTCAGCTCCAAGTTCGCACCACAGTTTGGTGTCCAGGAGTAAGCGTGGGCATCGTTTACAGCACTTCAGTGTCTCACTGCTTGATTTGGTACAATCAGACTGATAGCTGTGTAAGGGCTATGAAGTCCTCCTGGAGTGACTGGTACCTTCCAAATCATGCCTGCAGTTGTTTCCAGGAATATAAAATCTGAGGGCCTGCTCAAAACCCAAACCCTTATAGACTGTTGCTGCTAAGAGGACCCAGATGACTCAGCTATGTTTATCTCTGTAGGGATATACAATAATGTATTGATGGCAGTGATAGGCAGCAGTGTAAAAACTAACTATTGATAGAAATGAACAGGGTCTATACCTGTGACATTGTAGAGAGCTGACAATGCTTCACAATATCTTTCCAGCAGAACAGACAAGGGCAGGCTCACAGAGGATTCACAGTGCAGAACTAACTGGATGAACAAAAGGAAAAGAAAAAAAAAAACACACACAATAAACATTTATACTTAACAAGCAGCAAGAGAAGGACAGGATTCTGTCTCCTGGGAGCGTGATAATAATACCTGGCACTTTTACAGCAGTTTTAACTTATAGAATCGTAGAATAATATTAGGGTTGGAAGAGACCTCAGGAGGTCGTCTAGTCCAATCTCCTGCTCAAAGCAGGACCAACCCCAATTAAATCATCCCAGCCAGAGCTTATCAATTGTGCAATTGTGGGTGAAGGCACTCCTGGGAGTTAGCAAATCAGTACAGGGATCGCTTCCACCCTCAGTAAAATGCAGCCACCTCTGAAGCGAAGTGTGGCAGCGGTTTAACAGAGCACAGCAACAACACTACACAACAGTGTAGGACAGGACATGAAGAATATTGTATTCCACTGAACCAACAGGGGGAACTTAATGACTGCAGAATGTAAGTATGACGGTTTTTATCATGGAGTCTTTAATGTCTACATGTCATCAGAACTTCCTCTGAATGAGCGTTCCCTGACATCATCAGCCAGCTGTCCTCCATACAGCTATCCTTCTCTAAGAAAAAAAGACTGCCTATTTCCCCCTTTAGAGTGATAAAACTCTCTCCCCGATACTTAAAATCTCCAAGGACAAAGTCAGGAGTCCTGCACGGCTCATTTCTACATCATAACTCAGGCACTGATACTGTCAGCAGTACTTTCAGGAAAAGTCACAGGTTTGTTATGGGGGTGTAGCGAGGCGGTGTGGCTCCCCTCCCCCTCAGGGAGGTTCGAGCCCTGTCAGTCATCCATGGGGGCGGGACCGCTGGGCAGAAGTCCCGCCCCTCAAAGGGTCAGGCGGCGACCCGGAAGAATAAAAGCCAGGACCCAGCCTTCAGTTGCGGCTTGGCCACCGGCAGGAGCAGATGTGCCCGCCGCCGCTCGTGACTGGGAGGCTGCCCAAGCCAGAGGTCGAGACCAGGAGCCGCCAGAGCTGCCTCGCCCCTATTACGACAAGGAGCTGCCAGAGCTGCCTCGCCCTTACTACGGCCCCGAGGAGCCCCCAGGCCAGGCGTGGCCCGAATTCCCCGAAACCCTACCGGACCTGCCGCCCAGCCCGGATTGGGAGGAACCGATGGTCCTGGATGTCTCCGGAACAGAGGCCCCGGACCAGGTAGGAATAGAGGGGGAATTAGGAAGTACCCCCGGGGGCAGCTGACTCCAGTCAGGCTGCAGAGCTACCGTTGCCCATGTCAGTGTGTTGCGGTCAGGACCCCACTGACCACTGGTAGAGGTGACAACCGCTACCAGGGCCCCGGGCTGGAACGCAGAGGAGTGGGTGGGCCTGCGTTCCCCCTGCCACCCGTAACCGGGTGGCAGATTCCCCCTCTTCCCAGTCAGAGAGGGCTGTTTAAACTGTGTTTGGTGCCCCGCCCGAACCAAGGGCTGGGCCCCCTTTGATTTTGTCACTGCTCTGACCTGCCGAAAGGCCAGAGCAGACTGTAATTGCAGGGAAGACATCAAGGCCGGTGTGACTCCCCTCCCCGTCAGGGAGGGTCGAGCCCCGGCGGAACCCATCTACAGGGGGGAAGAATAAGTCAGAGAATGGTACTGCAAGACCACCAGCCCTCATGGCCATTCATCTGTTTTCACTCGAACAAACAAAATCAGAATAAGTTTCAGTTAAGGAAGAGCTTGATGTACTACACAAGCAACCTACACAGCTGAGATCTGGTGTAGGGAGTAATTTCACTGTAAGTCTTCTTGCGGCAAGAGGCACAGGGTTGTAATCCATTCCTTCTCCATCTCACTATCCCCATGTAAACTAAAGCTGCACAGCTCTCTCTTCTCTAATAGTATCAGAAGGGTAGCCGTGTTAGTCTGGATCTGTAAAAGCAGCAAAGAGTCCTGTGGCACCTTACAGACTACCAGAAGTTTTGGAGCATGAGCTTCATAGGTGAATACCCACTTCAGATCAGCCACACTATCACCGGTTCATTCAACTGCACATCCACCAATGCAATATACACCATCATATGCCAGCAATGCCCCTCTGCTATGTACATCGGCCAAACTGGACAGTCTCTATGGAAAAGGATAAATGGACACAAATCAGATATTAGGAATGGCAATATACAGAAACCTGTAGGAGAACACTTCAACCTCCCTGGCCACACATTAGCAGATCTTAAGGTGGGCATCCTGCAGCAAAAAAACTTCAGGACCAGACTTCAAAGAGAAACTGCTGGGTTTCAGTTCATCTGCAAATTTGACACCATCAACTCAGGATTAAACAAAGACTGTGAATGGCTTGCCAACTACAAAAGCAGTTTCTCCTCCCTTGGTTTTCACACCTCAGCTGCTACATGAGGGCCTCATCCTCCCTGATTGAGCTAACCTCGTTATCTCTAGCCTGCTTCTTGCTTGCATATATATACTTGCCCAATGAAATTTCCACTACATGTGTCCGACGAAGGGGGTATTCACCCACGAAAGCTCATGCTCCAAAATGTCTGTTAGTCTATAAGGTGCCACAGGACTCTTTGCTGCTCTTCTCTAATAGGTCACCTATGACTTAAATAGCAACTAGAGGGTGTGAAAAGGTAGCAACAAATGGGTCTTTTGCACTAATGAATTTAGCAAGCTGCTTATGCTAGTTGGTAGATATTAACTGAAGTGATTTAACTTCAAATTGTTCAAAGCCATACAACATGGGTGAGAACTTTGCTTAGCCTCCTAACAAGACAGTATTTCTTTAGACATCCGACAAAAAAAACCCAGGATTTTAAGGAATACACTTAATACTGAGGCCAAAGAATCAAATCTCTTTCACTCTCAAAAGGAGAAATAAATTACTGCACATTGCAGGCTCAGCAGAGGTAGCTCCCAGAACAATACATGTAAATGATCAGTAGATGGCAGCCAGTTTTTAATACTTCAGGGAATAATAGCATTGCTTACGGAATGCCATAACAGAAAAGGAGAATGAAAATATTCAAAAGTGACAAATTACTGAGAGACACCGCTGGGCCGTGAAATCAAACCTTTCTGACTCTTTATGAGGGTATATAATACCTTGAGAATTCACAAAATCCCTTCCATCTCCTATTCAAGTCGAGCGAGAGACACTGCTCTGACTCGGGGAAAATAACATATCCACTGATGGTTTACATTACATTTAGGAGCTTCATAATGTGTTCAATGATTGTATAACACCATCTGTATTACTGACTTCCTTGTTGCGTAACAAGGAGAAATGGAATAAATGATGGTGAAAATATGAACTCCGCAGGAACATTAATACATTAAAAACTTTCATTCCTTTTAAAATAGCTTTGTTTTTTTCTTGGTATTTTTCAGAATGAAAATTCTTTAAACACACACAAACCAACCAACCCCTTCCAATATTTTTATTTCCATTGAGTGACAAAAGTATGGTCTGATTCTGACACTACTAAATAACAAAATTACTCTGCATCAACAATAAATAAAAAATACTTTATATAGTGCTTTCTACCAGTAGATCTCAAAGTGCTTTCCAAAAGAGACCAGTATCATTATTAGGGCCCTACCAAATTCCCCGTCAATTTCACAGTCATAGGATTTTAAAAATGGTAAATTTCAAGATCTCAGCTATTTAAATCTGAAATTTCACAGTATTGTCATTGTAGGGGGTCCGGACCCAGTAAGGAGTTTTGTGTGTGTGGAGAGGGGGTTGCAAGGTTATTATGGGGGAGTTGCGGTACTGCTACCCTTACTTCTGCACTGCTACTGGTGGTGGCGCTGCCTTCAGAGCAGGGCAGCTGGAGGGCAGTGGCTGCTGCCTGAGAGTCCAGCTCTGAGGCAGAGCCACTGACAGCAGCAGCACAGAAATAAGGATGGCCTGGTACGGTATTGCCACTCTTGCTTCTGCACTGCTGCCTGCAGGGTGGGGCCCTCAGTCAGCAGCCGCCACTCTCCAGCCACCCAGCTCTGAAGCCAGCAGTGCAGAAGTAAGGGTGGAAATATCGCAACCCCCCACCATAACCCTGCCCCTTCAACTCCCTTTTGGGTCAGGACCCCCAATTTGAGAAACGCTGGTCTCCCCCGTGAAATCTGTATAGTATATGGTAAAAGCACACAACAGACCAGATTTCACAGCGGGTGGAGGGAAGGGAAGGAGACCATATTTCATGGTCTATGATGCGTTTTTCATGGCCGTGAATTTGTAAGGCCCTAATTGTTATCTCCATTTTACAGATGGGGAAAGTGAGGCATAGAGCAGTGAAGTGAGTTACCTAATATCATAAGGAGGCCAGTCAGTTTATATTCATTTGTTCTTGTGTCCACATTAGTACTGAGCTTAAATAATTCCTCTCCCTCCCTGATATTTATCCATCTCTCTCTTCAGTCTTCTTTTGGTTAGGCTAAACAAGCCAAGCTCTTTCAGTTTCCTTTCACAAGACAGGTTTTCCATTCCTCAGATCATCCTAGGAGCCCTTCTCTGTACCTGTTCCAGTTTGAATTCATCCTTCTTAAACATAGGAGACCAGAACTGCATACAGTATTCCAGATGAGGTCTTGTATAACGCTTCTAACACCTCCTTACCTCTACTGGAAATACCTCGCCTGATGCATCCCAAGAACGCATTAGCTTTTTTCACGGCCATATCACATTGGCGGCTCATAGTCATCCTGTGATCAACCAATACTCTGAGGTCCATCTCCTCCTTTGTTACTTCCAACTGATGTGTCCCCATCTTATAACAAAAATTCTTGTTATTAATCCCTAAATGCATGACCTTGTACTTTTCACTATTAAATTTCATCCTATTACTATTACTCCACTTTACAAGATCATCCAGATCTTCCTGTATGATATCCCAGTCCTTCTCTGTATTGGCAATACCTCCCAGCTTTGTGTCATCCGCAAACTTTATTAGCACATTCCCGCTTTTTGTGCCAAGGTCAGTAATAAAAAGATTAAATAAGATTGGTCCCAAAACTGATCCCTGAGGAACTCCACTAGTAACCTTCCTCCAGCCTGACAGTTCACCTTTCAGTAAGACCCGTTGTAGTCTCCCCTTTAACCAGATCCTTATCCACCTTTCAATTTTCATATTGATCCTCATCTTTTCCAATTTAACTAACAATTCCCCAGGTGGAACCGTGTCAAATGCCTTACTGAAATCAAGGTAAATTAGATCCACTGCGTTTCCTTTGTCTAAATAATCTGTTACCTTCTCAAAGAAGGAGATCAGGTTGGTTTGGCACGATCTAACTTTTGTAAAACCATGTTGTACTTTGTCCCAATTACCATTGACCTCAATATCCTTAACTACTTTCTCCTTCAAAACTTTTTTTCCAAGACCTTGCATACGACAGATGTTAAACTAACAGGCCTGTAGTTACCCGGATCACATTTTTTCCCTTTCTTAAAAATAGGAACCATGTTAGCAATTCTCCAGTCATATGGTACAACACCTGAGTTTACTGATTCATTAAAAATTCTTGCTAATGAGCTTGAAATTTCATGTGCCAGTTCCTTTAACATTCTTGGATGAAGATTATCTGGGCCCACCGATTTAGTCCCATTAAGCTGTTTGAGTTTGGCTTCTACCTTGGATGTGGTAATACCTACCTCCATTTAGACTTGAAATTAGATGAAGGTTTCTTACCATCAGAGAAGTGACGTTCTGGAACAGTATTCCAAGGGGAGTAGTGGGGGTAAAAGACATATCTGGATTCAAGACTAAGTTTGATAAATTCATGCAGGGAATGGTAGGATGGGATAGCCTAATTTTGGCAATTAATTGATCTTTGACTATTAGCGGTAAATATGCTCGATGGGATGTTAGATGAGGTGGGATCTGAGTTACTACAGAGAATTCTTTCCTGGGTGAGTCTTCCCATATGCTCAGGGTTTAGCTGATCATCATATTTGGGGTCAGGAAGGAATATTCCTCCAGGGCAGATTGGCAGAGGCCCTGGGGTTTTCGCCTTCCTCTGCAGCATGGGGCACGGGTCACTTGCTGGAGGATTCTCTGTACCTTGAAGTCTTTAAACCATGATTTGAGGACTTCAATAACTCAGACATAGGTTAGGGGTTTGTTACAGGAGTGAGTGGGTGGGATTCTGTGGCCTGTGCTGTGTAGGAGGTCAGACTAGATGATCATAATGGTCCCTTCTGACCTTAAATTCTACGACTCTATGACTCTGAAGGATCCAGGATTAGAACACAGGTCTCCTGAGTCCCCATCAAATAGGCCACACTGCCTCCCTGTAGTGGTACTGGAATGACTGAAGCCGTGCGGCAGAGCTGGGTTTTACTTCAAGGACTTGGTTTAGATAGTATCAAGGGTAGCCATGTTAGTGGATCTCAACACTCAATGGAAGGGGACAAATAAGCAGGCTGGTAGCAGGGCCTGAGTAAGGGAAGATATCAGCGTCTTAAGGGCCTAACTGGCTCCTACTACTTCAGTTGACTGCCTGTTCTCCTCAAGGGGGTTCAGGGAAGCAGCAGGAAACAGGAAGCTCCCTGAGAAGCTGGTGTTAATCAGTCCAGGCTCCTGGGGGTGTTAGTGAGGTACATAAGAGGGTCCTCCTCCTCTCTCCCTGCAGCTCCTGTTGCTTTCTGTTATTCTCTCTCACCTTTTCTCCTGCCTGCCTGTTATGTCTCTTGTGCCCTCCTTCCTCCAGCACAGCACTCCACCATCTCTGTGCATCTGGAACAGAGAGAATACATATGCACCAGCCACAGACAGAATTTTCTACACTCCCCCCACAGTCTGGCATCTGAGGCGGCCACCTCAATTCGCCTCATGATAAGGCGAGCCCTGCCCAAACAAATCTATTAGTCTTTAAGGTGCCACCGGACTCCTCATTGGTTTTTTTGCTTTAGATAATGTACTATAAATACTGTGGCAGAGCTCTGACCTTGCTCCCGTGGGTCCTGCGCTTCTAGGTGGTTTATGCTAGCCTCATTGGCTCACTGTGACCCTCCACGTAGCCCTTCTCTCTCTAGGGCCAGGGTTACAGTCTACTGAGCCCTTTTCATCATAGGCCTGCCAGGAGGTTGGTGAGAGAACTCCCACAGTCTCTGTTCAGCCTCCAGTCCCAACAGGGGCCTGACTTCCTCCCCCACCACCCCAGGAGATGTTCCTGTAGTGGTGGGTTGGGGGGAACCCGGGCCGGCCCGCTACTCCAGCTTCCGGCCCAGGGACCCTAATGGCAGCAGTTCTTGGCAGCCAACCTTTCACTGCCAGAGTTGCTATATTTCCCTGGGCCACTTCCCCACAGCTCTCCTGCTTCTCCCTTCTTCACCCTTACCTTAGGGCTCCTTTAACGATGGTCTGAGGGTGTCTTCAGTAACCAGTCCTTCAGCCACACTTCCTCTCCTCTGGCTCCCTGGCTCTTCCCTGTCTGACTGGAGCGAGCCCTTTTTATAGTATCAGCAGGGCCTTAATTAGAGTCAGGTGGTCACATTAACCGAATGGCCTCACCTGACTCTTTGCAGGTTAATTAGAGTCAGCTGTTCTCATTAGCCTGGAGCAGCCCCTGCTCTGGTCAGTCAGGGAACAGAAAACTGTTAATCCAGTGGCCAGTATATCTGCCTTCTGCTGTACCCAACTGGCCTGGGTCTATCACAATACACTGTATGTGCAGCTGTCCAAGTTTTGTGTGACAATAGGAGAGTCCAGACAGCATTAGAGATTTCATAATATGTGTAGGAAGAAAAAGGTTGAACGTCATGTTTGTTTTAGGATCAACTTTTGGTTCACTTGGCTAGCGGGGAAAAAAATCTTGCACAGATGTTGTATTACTTTTGCTTCCATTTCTAGCCCAGTTATCCTAATAAATGGGCTTCTCGTGTGTGACTTTTATTTAGCAAGAAATAAAGGAAAAGTATAAAGTTTGCAAAGGAACACACAGAAAAGTGCAGATGGGAAAACTGGTAAAATAACTCAACTTCAGAGGAAAAACTCTTCAGTCAGGTAGTATTTTAAAGATACAGAGGAGTGGGAATGATTATATGAACATCCAAATATTAAATGTTTTCAGTTATTAAAATATTAATCTGTTCTAGCCCCATTTTAAGAGAAAGCAAATACTGAAATTCCTCTCTTCAGAAAAACATTGGTGAAGACTCTCGCCTATCTTCTTCCAATCCATTCATTGAAAGGCTCCTAGACTCAGACCCATTTTCTTTGCATTTTGAAAAACAACCCGACCTTGGATGCTTGGGCAGAGACAGTGTTTTCTGTCCTACAAGACAGGACATTTATGCAGCAAGCCCAAGCAGAGTGTTAGTTTCCAGTGTTCAGACTCTTCCTGGGAGAACAGATTGAGTTTAGTTATTTTTGAAAGAGTGAAACTTGAGCTGACTTGGTCCTACAGCTATAATTGCTCCACTGAGAATATTTGAATGCTATAGGTATTGACTGGAAGGTCTAGTTTAATAGGCTGTAGGGAGAGATTTTGACAGCCCAGCAAAAAGCCTCAGCCACTGCCAGTAACTGGAATATCGACTGTTACACTGATTGCCAAAAGCAGCTAAGCTATAAGGCCTCTGCAGCAACCTTGGCATAATTAGGCAAGCCAGGAGGAGATGGGGGTAACCATAAGGGTGACCTGTGCCATCCTGTCTTGCTTCTTTTAAACTACTGAAGTATGCAGTTTTGAAAAACAGGAAGTCTGTTTATATTTGACTTCTGGTGTGTGTTTGTCAGGGCCCACAAGACTACAGACTCTGCAAAAACATATCTGTTCAACTAATGGCTGGAAACTTCCTGTTTAACTCTTGCTTAACTTTTTTTTTGGGGGGGGAGGGTTGTTTTTTGATTGACAACTATGTCACACTAACACGCATACAAGGGGAGAAAAGTCCAAGTTAGATAGACTTCATGGACCTATCTTAAGATCCCCAGCAGCAGATGGAAGGCTGGCTACCAGAAGCCTGTTGCTGAACCACTCAAACATCACTCCAGACTTTGGGGTAAATATAGGTTTGGGGTGCTTTACTAGCCTGGTGCAGGCACGTGTATGTGCGTGAGACTAAATAAAGTAAAAGCTTTAAGTGAAAGCACTCTTGTTTGCACTGTTTATACCACCCCCTTATCAAATGGATGTGCTGTGTCCCCATTGATTTATATCCTGACACTGCCTTGCAGACAGTAAAATTATCAAGAGCTCTGGGTTCAGAAAACCCCAGGTAACAAGGCCAAAGTCCTGTTTGGTGCACTGCCACTGCATTTGACTGCTTATGTTTCAAGATATATGGCTGTGCAGCCTCAGCTGGAGGTCCCCATGGGGCCAGATCCAGCTCAGCGACATCCTCTGTGTTGCCCACCTTTTACATTTTGAATTTTTTTAGCCTATTGAAATTCCCCTCTCTGAATTCCTCCCTCCTTGAACAGCCACAGGAATATCTTTGTGCCTCCCTAGTTCTGGGACCAACAAGGGCTCCCTTTTCCACCCATTTAGGCTTCAGATATTAGCATATAAGATTAGGTGCCAATCCTGATGCTGGATCTATGCAGGCAGGAGATTCACTGAAGGCAAAGGAGCTGTGCTCAGATCCCGATGCAAGACTGGAGCCTTCAATGATCAAGGTTCCAACAAGCAGTACCCTTCCATTTGTTACAAATAAGACATTTATACTACATTATATGCAAAAAATGTAGATCATGATTAGAGCTGGGCAAGTAACTGATTTTTTTGGATCAGCCCAAAACAAAAAAAAATTCAATTTTTTCAACAAACATTAAAAAATAAAATCAATTTAAGGTTGCACAAACATAAAAATGGCCATACTGGGTCAGACCACTGTTCCATTTAGGCCAGTATCCTGTCTCTGACACTGGCCAATACCAGAGCTTCACTGGGAGTGTACAGAACAGGGTAGTTGAAGAGATTCACCCTGTTTTCCCCTTCCAGCTTTTGACAATCAGAGGTTTAGGGTCGCCCCAAGCATGGGGTTGTGTCCCTGACCATCTTGGCTAATTGCCACTGATGGATCTATCCTCCATGAGCTTATCTAGTTCATTTTTGAACCCAGTTATACTTTGGCCCTCCCAGCATCCTCTGGCAATGAGTTCCACAGATTGACTGTGCATTGTGTGAAGAGATACTTCCTTTTGTTTGTTTTAAACTTACTGCATATTAATTTCATCAGGTGTCCCCTGGTTTATGTACTGTGGGAAAGAGTAAATAACATGTCTCCATTTACTTTTCCCACACCATTTATAATTTTATAGAATTCTATCCTATCCCCCCTTAGTTGTAAAAACCCTAATCTTTTAGTCTCTCCTCATATGGAAGCTGTTCCATACCCTTTATCAATTCTGTTACCCTTCTCTGAATCTTCCTAGTTCCACTGTATCATTTTTTTGAGATGGGGCAACCAGAACAGGACACAGTATCCAAGCTGTACCACAGATCTATAAACTGGAATTACATTACCTGTCTGGTTTTCTATCCCCTTCCAAATAGTTCCTAACTTACTGTACTCCTGAGGGAGTTCTGCACCAAAATATTAAAAATTCTGCAAATTTTGTCAATAAATAAATGTGGAGGCTCTAGCATGGCAGTGGGGAGCAGATCACTCTGTGGCCCCCTCCCCCAGGACATGGACTTGGCGGTAAGATTGCACCTGACCCTGACAAGCACAACGGCCAGTCCTGCGCCAGAAACACCTCAGGCCCTGCCCCTCCACAGGTGCACCAAGATAGTAAGTGAGAGGGACAGAGTTTCACATGAATGCCCAGCCCAGCACACCAATCCATCTGTGGAGCAGGCAGGCTCAGTCTGGCAGGATCCAAGTGTGAAGCGGCTTAGTGTGGAGGGGATCTGGCTGCGGCGTGAGAGGGTTCTGTGTGGGGCAATCTGGGTGCAGATGACTCAGTGGGGGTCTGGGTGTGGGGAGAAATCTGGATGCACAGGGGTTTGTTGCAGAGTTCTGGGTGCAGGGGAAATGGGACTCTGTGGGGTGTCCAGGTGAAGGTGGTTGGAGCTCATGGGGGGGGTCTGAAGGTGGGGGCACTGGGGTTGGCAGGAGGGCCTGGGTGCGGGGCAAGTGGAGTTTGCTGGGTGGAGGTCTGGGTGCAGCTAGTTGGGGCTCAGTGGGGTGGGAGTTTGAGTGCAGGGGGTGGTCTGGGTCCAGGGGGCTCTGGATGCATGGAGGTTGGGCAGATAGGAGAGCAGCTCCCTGTATAATGACCCTTCCCCCTGTAGCTGAGGAGCAACAGGTGCAGGAAACTGTAGGGGAAGAGATTCCTGCAGCTGGGAAAGGTTTCAGGGGGTGGATCACACCTGGCCCTGGCAGGGAAGCGGAAGTCCTGTCTTCTCCCTCCCCCAGCCCAGCCAGGACTAGCAGATGAGCCCAGCACAGGATAGGAGCCACCTGCCAGGGTGTCCTCAGCCCTGCCCTCTCCCCACACAGTGATTTACCTCTTTGCTGGCTGCTTCAGGTGCCCAAAATGATGTGCTCACACTGCTGGGGAGGGGCACATGACCGCTCTTGCGGCTTTCCTTTGCTTCTGTCATTTTCTGCTGAGAAGCAGAGAAATCTGCAGCGGGCATGACTTCTACATGCATGCAGTGGTGCAGAATTCTCCCAGGAGGAATACCAGTAGCCTTTTTGACTTCTGCTGTGCATTAAGCTGAAATTTTCAGAGAATTATCCACTAACAAAACATTTTGTTTGACCCAAAATGAAACGTTTTATTTTCTTTGAGGCTTTTTATTACCTTTAAAAAATGAAATGGAAGTAAAAGTCTAAACAAAATGACACTGTAAAAGTAAACATTTTGTTTCAAAAATGTCAAAACAAAACATTCAGACTTGTTCAGGATGTTGTTTGTTTTCAACTGAAACCATCTGATGAATTCAACATGAAATCAAAAAATGTTTCAGCATTTTTCACTGCAAAATGCAGATTTGGTGAAAAATGTTTTGTCCAATTTTTTTTTGCTCATCTCTAATCATAACAGTTCTTTGGAACCTCTGCAGTTTATTTTTTTGGTAAAACAAGATCAACTGACCCTCTGTCTAAAGCAATATTTTTGGATGGTTTTAGGTCACAAAACATGCAATAATCATAGTCTCCATGGGTCTACTTTCCAGAAGGTCCTTCATTCTCAGAAAGTGAAAAGAGGCTTTGTTACAATCACTTTACATGGTCAGTAGATTGAAAGTTGTTTATCAAGCTCTTGTTCAGCTTTTCAAATCCACTTACTTCCTGACAGCAACACGTGGTGTTCTAATTCAGAGAGCCCCCTCAGCAAGAATGGGATTGGAGATGCTTCCACTCAGAAATCTTATCAAAGGGGTGAGCTCTGTGCATCTGTAATGGATTGTGAAAAGGGTCATTTCTTATCTGTCACAAAGTGAAGATTCCTGTTCTTCTTTCCAATTGCTACATTTGGATTCCCTGCTTCCCATTGGAACAGGCCACTGGACAGGCTCTGAAACTCTGCAGATACCAAAGTCATCCAGAGAAAAGCCTTGTACTTCTACACCAGCCATGTGTTCCTGATGACTCTCCTCCCCCAATTCCTGGACAGTCGTGCTACATTAGCCAGCCAACAGCTACCTCTAGGATCCACCCATAGGATCGTACTCATAGCATGTAATATAACCTAGCATCTGGCTGTCTGACTTGTTAAAGAAAATCTCCCCTGAGCGTGTGTGCATATGAGGGAGAACATTATGAAATTCCCCTAGTCCTGGCTATCCACTCCTGCAGCCCACCCACAACCTGCCCTTCTCTGTTCTCTCATTGCCGAGTCCCTAACCATCTTCCCCAAGACTCTGACATACAGGTGGCAGAGCTCTTTTCAGCATCGGTGGTAAAGAGCAATGCATGGAGCAACACCCTTTGTGGTAGAAAGACCTCAGTGATGATGCAAAAATGATAATAAAATTATTACAACTTATTTTTTTAATATTAGGCTGTTACAAATTTGTTTGCACCTTTGACTATTAAGATATAGCTAAAGTATGTTAAAAGCAGGATGCTTGGAAATATACTAGTAACTGTGTACGTTTTAGTTAGTTATGTTATAAAATGTTCAGGCTGATTAAAGACATTGCAGGAAGTTTGTTTTCTGTCACCCCAAAACAAGCCAAATATCAGGGCGATCGCCTTTCTTTGCCATAAAAACCACGTTTATAACTGCAAAGAGTTTCTTAGCTGTCCTGTTCTAGATAACTCTTGTATAAAATACCAGTTTGGTACAGCTGGTACCAAGAAAACAAACCGCGAAAAACATGAATGCTTTAGGAAAGAATGTGATTGTGAAAAGAAATTTAGGGTTGTGTTGTCAGAGCAATAAATTTAGGGGTGAAGTTGGGCTTTTTCACCCTCCAAAGAAAAACTAAGTAAACCCACATAAAGAACTGCAGAAATATACTTGTTGAAATGAATTTAATAATTACTGGAAAATTTTCATTCAGAATAGCTTCTAGGAAAAAATGTGTCATTGGAAATGTTTTAAACCTTTCTTCATTTCTTCAATGGCAAATCATTTTGAACAGCATATCTGCAAGTATTTTAACTAAATGCACAGCATCTAATGTAATTTTCTAATATGATTGTTAAGTAAATGGTAAAATGCTTTCTAACACTCTTTCCGAACTAATTACTCATGAAAGAAGCCATTTCAGTATAGAATATTTGTATTAATTACAATATTTGTACTAAGTACTGACAGTGCTCAAGCGACCCCCTCACCCAACTCAGGATGACAAGAAGAATCAGCTTTCCAAAAACTGTCATACAGAATCAACAACTTCTTAAAGAAAGACTTTAGCGTAAATAGTTATTAAAGAATTATTTAATTTTAAAGGATTGTTTTGAGAATTGTTAAACTCTAATGAAATGAAAGAATATCAGAGAAAGTGGACTGAATACAAAGAAAGTTAAATTCTAAACTTAAGGATCTTCTGTGAATCTCCTGCCACAAAGACAAACGAAATAGAACTGTAAAGAAAGAAGGTACATATATGCACATATATGCATTAACAAACTACATATTCATATGTTGAAGAGGCTCCTAAAGACAACTCATGAAGGTACTTAACAAAAAAAAAAGAATGTCAGCATCCAGCTTTGAATCTAAACAAGCCCGAAAGAGGTGTGTTTTCCTACAGTTTCCATCAAAATAGGAAGAAGAGTATAAAAGCTCTGAAGAGAGCACCCATCTCACATGCTCCCTGCTACCATGCTCAAAACACGCACATTGCTCATCAACTTATCCTGTCCATCTCTACAAGCAAGCTACAGACAGCTAAGAAAAGCAGAGAAAAGACCCAAGAAGAAACCAACCCAAGGAAAACTTCTCCGGGACTTCAATACTGGACTGGTGAGAAGTTAAGATACTGCCACAGGACTAGATTTAAAACTCTTGTAAAGATTTTAGTAGGATATGGAAATACTATTGTAACTTAAGATACTAACACTTCTGCCTATTAATTAATAAGTATTCTTGGAGAGGATACAGGAGCTAAACATTGGCAGAGGTGAAAGTAAGCTGGTCCGGTCTGGTATGGCACTGTGTCAGATTGGACCAGCTTCCCCAGGCTGGTGATTTAAAGGGCCTGGGACTCCCTGCAGCGGCCCTGGGCCCTTTAAAGCACTGCCCGAGCCCTACTGCTGGAGGCCCGGGGGCATGGCGGCAGGGCTTCACTGGCAATTTAAAGGGCCCAAAGCTCCACTGCACTAGTGGCGGCTGGAGTCCCAGGTCTTTTAAATCGCCCCTGAGCCCCCAGCTGCCTCTGCAGCTGGCTCCGGGGGGTGATTTAAAGGCCCTGGGGCTCCCAGCCAGAGCCAGAGCCCCTGGGCTGTTAAATCTTAATTTAAAGGGCCTGGGTATTTAAAGGTCCAGCCTCTTCCAGTCAAGCCCACACCTCTTCCGGCTGAGGCCACACCCCTTGCTCAGGACTCAAGTGTACTGGTAAGTCCTCTATGTTACTTTCACTCCTGAACATTGGTAAACAGAGAAACAGTGGAATTTAATTAAACATTCTTGATATTTGTAATTGGCCTGTCTCAAGGCAGCTCCTTAAATAGCATCTTCTAAGTAACTGAAAGATTTCCTTCAGTTTCATAGGATCTGGCTAAGATTACATACTTTGCCCAAGTATAAACTGTTTAAGTAATCAATGATATGCCAAACAGGACCCACCTGCCCTTTAACAAATTTTGCTCACTTATAAACAGTGAGATCCTAAGCTGGGCTCACAGTTAATTTAGGAAAATATATACTTTGGTCTTAACTTTCCGCACAAAGAACACCCCCAGAAGTCATTCATTCTTAATGATGAAATGTCTCTTAAACTCCCCAGAGAGACACACAGAAGAGATTGTAATGGGAGTAACTAGTTTCTCAAGTGTGTTCTGTCATTTGTATTGGTTTAAAGCTTCCCCCCCCCCACACACCTTTCTTTAATAATAAAATAGCCATGGTTAAAGACTGTGATTATTTTGCTTTGTTTTAATTGTTGTGTCCCCTAGGTATGTGTAATACTGAGAGTCACATCCCTGAACTGGCAATCAGACAAACAGTGACTAAGAGTCTACTCTTTCTTGTTTCTCTAAACTAAACATATTTGGTAATTTTTTAAATAAAATTACTTGGCATCCAGCAATTTAAAATTACCTCTTTATATCCCACGCTTTGGTCAGATCAAGAGGCAACAACTGGAACAACTTTAAAACATAGGTTACATGCACCTAATCAATCAGCAGATGCTTTTCATTTTCAAGGCCCACACCTGCAGGTATTGCAGATGCAGAAATCCTATTGGCTGTAATAATATTTCTGGAGGTGGCATGGCTTCTAAGTTGAGCCCTTTGTTTATATTTAAGCTCCACTGAAATCTCTCTTTAGTATTGAGTCCTGTTATCTTGTAGGTTTGATCTGCAGGACTCAAATCAGCAAGGACATTCTTTTTTTTTTTTTTTTAAATGAGCCAAGTAATAAGAAATTGATTCAAGAAATCCCCCTAACTCAAAGACAGCTTTTAACCTCATTAATGCTAATCTCTCCAGTCACAAGGAGATCGAGTGGTCACTTGAAGATAAGTCCCCGCTTTCCAAAACACACAGAGGTGAACAAAATCCAAAAGGAGCTGCTCAGAGCAACTGAGCAATTAAATATAAAAATTGCTATTTTATGTCCAGAGAAGCACAGGTTAGTGGAGCAGTGTTTTCCTTCCCTCTGGAAACACAATTAGGGAAAGAGTGCAGTGTGACAAAAGCAAAGCCAAGCCCGCTGACTGAGCATCTTCTCCCATGACAGCAGAGCTGTGGAGGTCTGTAGATGAGCAGACGGACCCCCTGCGGCATTGCCTGCTGATCTCAGGGAATTAGCTTGATTTCCAGCCTCCAGAGTGCCCTCTGCAGGGCAGTGATCTGCCTGTCCTCTGGCCCCCTGTGTCCCTCCCTGGACCTGGTGCCCTTTTAGCTGGAGTGCTACCCCCAACCAGTAACCCCTTTCTCTTAGGGTCTCCCCTCCCTGGGGAACCCCCACCCACTATGCCCACCTCACCTCAGTATAAGGCTACTGACGGTCATTGTCTAGCCCCACACCCTGGGGCAGACTGCAGTATCAGCCTACTCATCACTGGCAAGAAGGGTTTGGACCAGCTGCCTTGGCCTACCCCTGGGTTGCCCTCAGCAACCCCTAGTACCTGTTGGCCTGCTAGGCCACAGCCTGGGGCTTTCCAGGCTAGAGCTCCCCAGTCCTGCTTCACTCAGGTACTCTGTCTAACTCCCTGCAACCAGGCACTTCTCCCTCTACAGGCAGAGGGAGACTGTCCTTCTGGCTTCCCAGGCCTTCTTATAAGGCCCTGTTGCTCAGTTTGGGGTGTGGCCCAAGCTGCAGCCACTTCCCCCAATCAGCCAGAGTTTTACCGTGCCCAGCCCCAGCCCTCTGCAGAGCTTTTCCAGCTCCTTTCAGGCTGGAACGGGTGGTCACCTCGCCACAGGGTCCATCCGGCTTTTTGCAAAATCTAATGAGGTTTATACCATCCCTATTTCCATTATCCACTTATGTTTTCTTTCACTGAACACCTATGTCGGAATGAGTGGCTCTTTAAAATGCAGGCCATATGCCAGTAGCCCAGCTTAGGAAGTCTTCCTCACATGGGCATGCTGATGTACCTCAGCCGTGGTTCCAAGAATGCCTGATCCTTCTGAACCTACTAACCCAAGCCTGCTAATATAGCCGCACTTTGCAGAATATAGTCATTTGATTCTGTAAACCAGGGGTAGGCCACCTATAGCATGTGTGCTGAAGGCGGCACGCAAGCTGATTCTCAGTGGCACTCACACTGCCCGGGTCCTGCCCACCGGTCCGGAGGGCTCTGCATTTTAATTTAATTTTCAATGAAGCTTCTTAAATATTTTAACAACCTTATTTACTTTACATTCAACAATAGTTTAGTTATATATTAAAGACTTATAGAAAGAGACCTTCTAAAAACATTACTGGTATGCAAAACCTTAAATTAGCATGACTAAATGAAGACTTGGCACACCACTTCTGACAGGTTGCTGACTCCTGCTGAAAACCAATGTCCTGCTTGACCTCACAGCTCATTTTGATTTGTTACCTAAGACTCAAACCCGGCTTCCCAGAGAGGAAAAGCTAGTGAATTAGCTCACTGTGCCACTCAGCTTTCAAAAGATATTCCCCCCCAAAAAGAAGAAACGCCAGTAGAGTTCTCTTAAGAAAAAAGTTCTCCATCATCTCTTATCTAAGTTCCATCAACGCATACAACTTCTCAGGAAGGGAAGGATAGTCCCGTGGTTACAGCACTGCCTTAGGACACAGGAGAACCTGATTCAATTCTGTGCTCTGCCACAGACTTCCTGTGTGACCTTGGAAACATCACTTAGCCTTTCTGTGCCTCAGTTCCCCGTGTTTAGAGTAGAGAAGATAATGCTTCACAGGGGTGTTGTGAGGATAAATACTGTGAAGCACTTTGAGATCTGCTGATGAAAAGCCTTCTATAAGAAATAGGCATTATCAGAGCCGTCTCTAGGTTTTTTGCTGCCCCAAGCAAAAAAAAATTTGGCTGCCCCAACCCCAGCCCTGGTGTCTCTCCCGCCACCTGCACCCCCTGTTGCCCCAGCCCTGGGCTCTCCCCCTCGACTCGCACCCCCCTGCCATCCCAGCCCTGGCCTCTCCCCTCCCCCCGACCTGCACCCCCCTGCCGTCCCAGCCCTGGGCTCTCCCCCACACACCCCGTGCTGCCCCAGCTCTGGGCTCCCCCCTAACCCCCCACCAGTGCCACCCCAGCCCTGGGTTCTGCTCCCTTCACCCGCACCCCCTGCAGCCCCAGCCCTGGGCTCCCCGCCACACACACACCTGCATCCTCCCTCCACCCCAGCCATAGGTCACCGGTAACTCGCTCCCAGGGCGGGTCATTCAGCAGGAATTTTGGATGTGCACAGAATACAGACAGGATTGGTTCCCATATGGTTACAGAACTGCAGTAAAGCGGAACAACTTTCAGCTTGTGTGATTGGAGGATATCTGGATGCATATTATAAGACTGTCCTCCATAAATGAGGAAAAGTGGAGGTGCCTTTATTATTCTTTTGTTCCACCCTTTGTTTCTATGGGGAATTTGCCAATGCAATATCACTGTCTTCCTTTTAAACAAATAAAACTAAAAAAAAAAAAAAAAGGCAATAGCTGTTGAAAATAGCAATTCCAGTCCTAAAAACCACTGGGAAGCATTTCTTGCTCAATTTTATTCTACTTTTTCTACAGCAAAATACAGTGGATCAGTATATTTGATTTGGGAGAAATGAAGTAACAGCTGCTCAAATTGAGCTTGAGCGCTCTTGAATTTTGAGGTGTTCAAATCTGGAAGGCAGGTTCTAGATTCTCTTTCTGAATATTAGCTAAATCTGGAAAGGAAACGTTAATTTCTGCTTTCATGGCTCAGAAGTGGAAATCCTCCTACCTGCCTGGTACTGTATCTAAAGCTGCCCAGATCCAGTAGAGCCTCCCCTCCCTTACTTTTCATTTTAAATTCTAGTGGGATCCATATACCTCCCTTGCTAGGTTTCAGATAGAGAGGTGCACTGTCCATTTAGTTCACCCAATTCCTTCTTTGGGGGCTGCAAGGTGAGGTCACACCAGTATCCCTAATCTGGTCTAGCGATGTCTCCTGAAGGAGACATCTGGGCCAAACCCTTTTACTCCTTGGGCATACTTGTTCCCCATTCACACTGTCACCCCACTCTAGCAGTGAGCACTCCATTCACAGCCAGCTGCAGCATGAGGTTTGAGCTACCACACTCCCTCCCTCTCCCTTTCCTGTTGATAGTGGCCACGGGAATGCTGGGAAATGTAGTTCTTTCCCTGCTCCAGGGCTGGCTCTATAGGCAGGGAGCTAACCAAGAAAATACAGCTCCCAGGGCCCCCTGTTGGTTCTGATATTAGGAATGGCAATATACAAAACTCTGTAGGACAACACTTGTAGGAGAACACTTCAACCTCCCTGGCCACACTATAGCAGATCTTAAGGTGGCCATCCTGCAGCAAAAAAACTTCAGGACCAGACTTCAAAGAGAAACTGTTGAGCTTCAGTTCATCTGCAAATTTGACACCATTAGCTCAGGATTAAACAAAGACTGTGAATGGCTTGCCAATTACAAAACCAGTTTCTCCTCCCTTGGTTTTCACACCTCAACTGCTAGAACAGGGCCTCATCCTCCCTGATTGAACTAACCTCGTTATCTCTAGCTTGCTTGCATATATATACCTGTCCCTGGAAATTTCCACTACATGCATCTGACGAAGTGGGTATTCACCCACAAAAGCTCATGCTCCAAAACGTCTGTTAGTCTATAAAGTGCCACAGGATTCTTTGCTGCTTTTACAGATCCAGACTAACATGGCTACCCCTCTGATACTCATCCAATCAAGTTTCCCCAACCCCAAAAGTCGCATCATACTCTGCCTGCGGGGCTAAAGAAGCCATGATCTTTTCCTTCAAATCATGGGCTGCAGGTCAAATGCCAACAATCTAGTGAAAACAGGTTGTGCTGTTATAACCCGCACACCCCCTGGGTGTGGTGTTGTGTCCCATCTAGTGGCACCAAGACCCATCTAGTGGCACCGAGAGAGAGATAGAGTTAAATGAGTCTGCTCTACAACCTTAGCTAACAGCCAGCTGGTTTTCAGCTCATGTGGTAGAGGCTCACGCACTAAGTTCCAGAGGTCCCAGGTTCGATCCCACCTGCCAACCTAGGTCTGTCAGCATTACACTGTCATATCCTTCAGGAGCCTCATCCTTCACTCCATGGGGTGGCAGGGTCATGTTCAGCACTGGAAGGGGCGCGGGTCCTTCACAACTTCCCTGAGCAAGTTACACTACGTTGAGTTATGTTCAGGGCTTGAAGAGCAGACCCTGAACAATAACTAGCAATACTCACTTCTTTAATTCTTCATAATAATATCTCACGCTTTATTCAAACCAGGCAGAGACTGTAACTTGGTGCTAATGTGAACACCGTGTCCCCATGTGTTAAAGATATTGGACCCGACTCTGTCCCTGACTACAGTGTAAAGAGGCCATAGGAAGGATAGCACAGCCCCCCTTGGGACTGCAGTCAGTGGCATAGGGGCAGCATGGATGGCCCTGTGTCACTCTGATTCACAGCTCCAGCAGAGGGACATGGTGGAGGACTGGAGCCACTCTAAGTTGCTCTATGGACTGGAATTCAGAGAAGCTGCACTCAATGCTGTCCATTCTGCAAAGCACAGCACTGGATCTGGGCCGTGGAGTATAACTGTTCATTTGCATGCACAGCCCCCATTAAACCAGCATGGGTCTTTGCTCCTCTGTAGCAGCTGGACCGTGGAAGAGCTTTTGAAGTCTGCCACTGCCACTGATGTGTTAATTCAAGCAGCAGGCCTCATGCCTCTCGATCCTGGGATCAATCCCCACAGCCTGTCCAGGGTGCTCTAATTGGTGTCCACATGCGTTTTAACACCGATTAGGAAAGCAGGTTGCTCTGCAAAACGCACTATCAATTCAACTACAGTAACTTCTCACTTAACATTGCAGTTATGTTCCTGAAAAATGTGTCTTTAAGCGAAACGATGTTAAGCGAATCCAATTTCCCCATAAGAATTAATGTAAAAGGGGGGGGGTTACATTCCAGGGAAATTTTTTTCACCAGACAAAAACATATACTGTGTATGTGTAAACTTATACTGTGTGTGTGTCTGTGTCTGTGTATATATATATATATATATATATATATATATATATATATATATATATACACACACACAGAGTGTAAGTTTTAAACAAACAGTTTAATACTATACACAGCAATGATGATGGTGAAGCTTGGTTGAGGTGGTGAAGTCAGAGGGTGGAAGAGGGAGGGATATTTCCCAGGGAATACCTTACTGCTAAATGATGAACTAGCACTCAGCTGAGCCCTCAAGGGTTAACACATTGTTGTTAATTTAGCCTCACACTCTACAAGGCAGCACGAATGGAGGGAGGGGAGACAGCATGGCAGAGAGAGAGAGAGAGAGAGACGCACACCCTGTGTGAGGGGGAGAGAGAGAGAGAGTGATGTGCATTGTCCCTTTAAGTACGCTGACCCCACTCTAAGTAGACTGCCTTTTTAAGTAGATCAGGAAGTTGAGACAGCAACTGCTGCCAGCAAGTTCCCTTCATCCTGAGCCCTGTCGTGTCCCCACCCTGCTCTATATGGAGAAGAGGCCAGTGGGGGGCTGGAGCAGGGGCTAGGGAGACACTCTGACATTAGCCCCCCCTTGCACAAGCAGGAGGCTCCTGGGAGCAGCTCCAAGTCAGAGGGCAGGAGCAGTACATGGCAGTGCGGGGAGGGACAGCTGAACTGCCGGCGACTGATAGCCTGCTGGGCGGCTGCTGCACAGGGATCTCAGGGGAACGGGGAGCTGATAGGGGAGCTGCCGGTCCACCCTGGTTCCAAGCCCCCATCAGGTAGCTACTCTTTCTGCAAACAGTGCAGGTGGCTGCCAAGCAACGTTATAAGGGAGCATTGTGCAACTTTAAACGAGCATGTTCTCTAATTGATCAGCAATGAACTCAGACACAAACCTCAGAAACCACCCTGACATTATCATCAAAGAGGCTGATAAAGGAGGTGCCGTTGTCATCATGAACAGGTCTGACTGCCAAAAGGAGGCCGCCAGACAACTCTCCAATACCAAATTCTACAGGCCACTTCCCTCAGATCCCACTGAGGAATACACTAAGAAACTACAGCATCTACTCAGGACACTCCCTACACTAACACCAGAAGAAATCAACATACCCCTAGAGCCCCGACCAGGGTTATTCTATCTACTACCCAAGATCCACAAACCCGGAAATCCTGGACGCCCCATCATCTCGGGCATTGGCACTCTCACTGAAGGACTGTCTGGATATATGGACTCTCTACTCAGACCCTATGCCACCAGCACTCCCAGCTATCTCCATGACACCACTGATTTCCTGAGGAAACTACAATGCATTGGTCACCTCCCAGAAAACACCATCCTAGTCACCATGGATGTAGAGGCTCTCTACACAAACATCCCACACACAGATGGAATACAAGCTGTCAGGAACACTATCCCTGATGATGCCACAGCACAACTGGCTGCTGAGCTCTGTGCCTTTATACTTACACAGAACTATTTCAAATTTGATGACAACATATATCTCCAGATCAGTGGCACTGCTATGGGCACCCGCATGGCCCCACAATATGCCAATATCTTTATGGCCGACCTGGAACAATGCTTCCTCAGCTCTCGTCCACTCACGCCCCTTCTCTACCTACGCTACACTGATGACATCTTCATCATCTGGACCCATGGGAAGGAGACTCTGGAAAAATTCCACCATGATTTCAACAGCTTCCACCCCACCATCAACCTCAACCTGGACCAATCTACACGGGAGGTCCACTTTCTTGACACCATGGTGCAAATAAGTGATGGTCACATTAACACCACCCTATATCGAAAACCTACCGACCGCTATGTCTACCTTCATGCCTCCAGCTTCCATCCCGGACGCATCACACGATCCATTGCCTACAGCCAAGCACTGAGGTACAACCGCATCTGCTCTAACGCCTCAGACAGAGACCAACACCTACAAAATCTCCACCCAGCATTCTCAAAACTACAATACCCGCACGAGGAAATAAGGAAACAGATCAACAGAGCCAGACGTGTACCCAGAAGCCTCCTACTGCAAGACAAACCCAAGAAAGAAACCAACAGGACTCCACTGGCCATCACATACAGCCCCCAGCTAAAACCCCTCCAACGCATCATCAAGGATCTACAACCCATCCTGGACAATGATCCCACACTTTCACAGGCCTTGGGTGGCAGGCCAGTCCTTGCCCACAGACAACCTGCTAACCTGAAACATATTCTCACCAGTAACTGCACACCGCACCATAATAACTCTAGCTCAGGAACCAATCCATGCAACAAACCTCGATGCCAACTCTGCCCACATATCTACACCAGCGACACCATCACAGGACCTAACCAGATCAGCCACACCATCACTTGTTCATTCACCTGCACATCCACCAATGTAATATACGCCATCATATGCCAGCAATGCCCCTCTGCTATGTACATCGGCCAAACTGGACAGTCTCTACGGAAAAGGATAAAAGGACACAAATCAGACATTAGGAATGGCAATATACAAAAACCTGTAGGAGAGCACTTCAACCTCCCTGGCCACACTATAGCAGACCTTAAGGTGGCCATCCTGCAGCAAAAAAACTTCAGGACCAGACTTCAAAGAGAAACTGCTGAGCTTCAGTTCATCTGCAAATTTGACACCATCAGCTCAGGATTGAACAAAGACTGTGAATGGCTTGCCAACTACAGAACCAGTTTCTCCTCTCTTAGTTTTCACACCTCAACTGCCAGAACAGGGCCTCATCCTCCCTGATTGAACTGATCTCGTTATCTCTAGCTTGCTTGCTAGCATATATATACCTGCCCCTGGAAATTTCCACCACATGCATCTGACGAAGTGGGTATTCACCCACGAAAGCTCATGCTCCAAAACGTCTGTTAGTCTATAAGGTGCCATAGGATTCTTTGCTGCTTTTACGAACAAATGTTAACCGGGACAGCTTTAAGTGAGGAGTTACTGTATTCTTCAGCCACTCCACTTTCCTTTCCATCTGAAAAGACATCCCAGCAAGAAGCAGCCTCCACACAACCCAGTGCAGAAATATACTACTCAGAACACCTCCACCATTCCAAGCACTCATGTAATAATAAGACAAATTACAACACAGCCCCTGGGGGAGGACAGCTGCATTCCAGCCCTGGCATATTAAAGTAGCAGTAGCAAGGCAAGAGTTTAATATTGCAGTGGGAGAGCAAATGTCTTTTAAACTCCATCTGCATTGGTCATTATTTACTTTCCCTGCAAACTCAACCAACAGAGCTGTTAGTAATTCAGTCAGGATTATGGTGAACTTTACAGAGTTTTAATTAGTTTTGTTTTCTTACACCATTTAAATAGCGCTGTCAAAGGAGTACAAATTCAGCATTTTCTTTTTGTTTGGTGAAAACATATAGAATTGCATACCAAACATTGGTTTTAATTAGATCATTCCAAAATTATGACCGATTCCAAGTGTCCTATACAAGTAGTTCTACATTGGGGCTGCCAGCCTCAAGAATGAGACTTGCATGAGCAGTTCAGTAACTAACTCTCAAACCTAGAATTCACTCCCAGATCTGGACAATCGTGAGTC
This sequence comes from Gopherus flavomarginatus, assembly GCF_025201925.1. Lineage (NCBI taxonomy): Eukaryota > Metazoa > Chordata > Testudines > Testudinidae > Gopherus > Gopherus flavomarginatus. The sequence goes on along the minus strand of NC_066618.1, from coordinate 11,844,602 downwards.
TCAGCCCTTCAGGACAAAATGGAAAACTCACTAGCATCCCCAAATCACACATGTCCAAAGTGACATGAATTCTGTCTACGCAAACAGAGCAGACAAGACCTACGTTTGTAAGGTCTGATCCAAATTCCCCCAGACATGCTACTAAATTTACCCAGTTAGGAAGCATGATGTGCTAAGATAGAACACTGCAAGAAGCGTCTATCAACCCCTCCCTGCTTCAGAAACAGAATATATAATCTGCATATATGTATACACCATCTGATGGCATTAACATGCAATTTTTGCCACCAATGACTGGAAAGAGAAAGTCTCTTACTCAATGGTAGGCACACTGTTAAGTGACCAGTTTCTGTTTATCCACTTATACATACATAGTTTCTTCTTAGTAACAATGGCTAAGGCTAAGTTTATGAAACTCTTCTGGAAAAGCTGTTTATCCAAATCTAGCCTGATCCAAAAATAATACAGATATTTTCAACTCTGCCAAGATACAAAAGACTTATCAGTAAATACATTAATTATATTTTTATTGATGGGTTGATAAGGAAATCTAGATGAAAATGCAGAACTTCCAAGGCTAGATTTGTGGCCCTTATAAAAAGGCAAAAAGTGCTGTTAATGTCTATGCAATGCTTTGAAGATATAAAGCACTGTATATCAGGAAGTGCTAGGGATTTTTGTGTTTTGCTGGACAGCTCCAACTCCTTAGATACAAGAATCAAGTCAGCCTGTAAAGGGCAATCTGCAGAATACGGGATGATCAAATGGGTGTGGGTCATTACAAAAAGAGGGTAGAAAAAGATGTGTGTAACAGGGCAAGACCCGCTTAATTCAGTTTATAGGTACTGAGAGGAAGAAAAAGCTTTTGCAAAAATACTTAACTCAATGGAAGAGCTGTCATTTTTTTTTTTCATTCCAAAGGAGACAGTTTATTTTCCCAAACAAAAATTCCCTGCTGTGTTTGCAATCCAAACATGGCAGCATCATGCTATCCCATGACAGGCGAAAGGATATGTCTAGACTGCAACTGAGGCCCGGTCTACACTGAGGGGGGTCGATGTAAGATACGTCGACTTCAGCTACTCTATTCCCGTAGCTGAAGTTGCATATCTTATTTTGACTTACCTCCCGTCCTCACGGCGTGGGATCGATGGCCGCGGCTCCGCCCATCGACTCCACTACCGCTGCTCGCCCTGGTGGAGTTCTGGAGTCGACGGGAGCGCATTCGGGGATCGATATATCGCATCTAGACGAGACACGATATAGCAGTCCCCAATAAATCGATCACTACCTGCCAATCCAGTGGGTAGTCTGGCCGTGCCCTGAGAGTGAGCCTCCCAGCCCAGGTAGAAAGGTGCTTGAGCTAGCATGCTACGAGCACCAGCGTGAACATTGAAGCTTCAGCTGGAGCTTGGTCTCTCACACCACTTGAGAGCCCAAGTCAAGCCTGAGCCACAGTGCCCAGTCTGCTATTTTGAGGGTGCTAACTCAAGCCCTGCTAGTGCAAGTCCATCCACCCAGATTGGTAGTTGGCTGCAGCATAGACAGACCATAAGTAACATGCATTAGAAACTGACCAGATTCCAAAGCAAAGCTAACTAGTCTATTTATACCAGCAGAGCTCAGAACAAAAATCAGAAAGTGAACAACTTACCTACAGAGTGAAGAAGTCGTATCTATTATTATATTTCTAAAATGCTTTCAGGTTTCATAAACTAGGGGGCAAAAATGTGATTTTTTTAAGTTGACAATATCTCATTAACTTCTCATTTTTATAGTGAATCATTTTCAGAAATCTAAAATAATCAGATTCATACCAGACTTCTGTACTCATCATTAACACATGAAAGGATGATGATTAAGTTTAGAAATGCCTTAGAATAGTTCAGAATTCACTTTTGGGGCAAAATTCTTCCCTCAGATACCCAGGCACAATGACTCTCTGACAGCAGTAGACTCATAGACTTTAAGGTCAGAACGGACCATTATGATCATCTAGTCTGACCTCCTGCACGAGTCTATGAGCAATAGGAGCTGTAAGTATGGTGTGGGGGTGAGGACAAATCTGGCTCTAAAGGCCTTGGCTCTGCAATGAGATCTAGACAGAATCCTGCTCCTGAACAGAGCTCCATTGATATCAATGGAGTTCCTCATGGGCATAAAGATGCACACAGGGGGATCAATTTGCAGGAATGGAGCCTAAGAATTTAGAGGGTTTATCAATTATTTTTTCTCTCCAAGTGGTTGTCCTTGTGAGGCGTCTGCCAAAAATTGACAAAAGTTAAAGGTTATTCCCCCCCTGGCTAAGTGTACCCATGGCTTTCATTCATTCACTGAAACATTTCAAAGCAAAACAACTGATTGATTTATGCAAACAATTTTGCCCTGCTTAAAACTGTTTTCTGTGAATGCCCTGTAATTGCTATGCTATGGCTACAAAGGTAAACCCTGCCAAAATATTATAGCAATGCTGGTTAAGTAGTTGCCAGTTTTAAAACACTTATTTTACATTAATTCAAACCTAGCCTGAAATTTGGCACTCAGTCTAAGAATGGTTTTAAACTACCATCACTTACCAGATATTGTTCAAATTGCCATGGCTGTTTTTCAGTTCCAGGAGGGCAGATCAATTAGAAGTTTAACAGACTATCATGTTTTCTCTTCTGATTCAAATATTGCTTTGTTGGGTTTTTTTAAAATGAAAACTCTCCCAAAAACCATGTGTGCTCTGCAAAGGCTTTATAGGTCACAAGGACTAAGTCACCATTTTTTATTCTTCTTTTCTTTGCCTTTATGTATATAAAATTTCTAGTACATCATATATAAGAGTTTACTAGAAAACATAAGTATAGAGATGCATTCCCAGCTCTACCAGTGACTTGCTATGCGACCTTGGATAAATCATTTAACCCGTCTTTTTTAAGTTATATGCCCAAATCCATATCAGAAGTGGCCTCATTGCGGAAGTGCTGAGAACACACAACTCTTGTGGAAATCTCATTGCTCAGTCCTCTCTCTAAATCAACCCACTTTTATTTAGGTGTGTAAGGTCCTGGTCTTGCAAACAATTACACATGTCCTTAATTCCCTAGACGCAAATAGTCCTTTAACTTTAGCGAGACACCTTAATTGTTTAAAGTTAAGTATATGCTTAAGGGCTTTGCTGGATTGGAGCCAAAGTTTGAAATTGTTGGTCATAACCGCTCTGTGCTACAGTTTCTCCAGCTGTAAAACAGGGATAGTGAGTCACACTTTTGTGAAACACTTTGATATCCAGAGATTTAAAAAACAAAAACACCTGTAAGTGCCTTGTATTAATTATTATTTTGGAGAAGCAGCAGCAGCCAGCCCATAGTTAAGGTTGAAGTTAGCTCTCCATTATAAACCCAGTTCTCTGCACACACAAACTTCTGCTTCCCCCACAAGAAACACACACAAACACACACACTCAACTTTTCCCCCCTCCCCCCCAAAAAAAGAAACTGATCTTCCTGAAATTGTGCATTCTCCTCCTCATCCTAGGTTACATTTTAAAATTATTTATTTTAAATACTTACTTATGGGAAGTTTGGCAAAAGAAAATAAATCCAAAGATAGTGTGTTCTGAAAATTTGGCTATCACTTGCTTTTGGGAACAAACAAACATTTTTTTTTCTTTTTTGGCTCATCATAGATGTAAAATGGCTTAATCTAGAAACTTCACATTTGTTTTGTTCTGTTAGCCTTGCTGAACAGAAGTGCCTTTTACTCTTTTGGGGGTGGATGGGTGGGACCATTAAAAAAAGGAAACAGCTATTAAGTGTATAAAAAGCAACATTTACAATATAAACTTGTATAGGGTGACCAGACAGCAAGTGTGAAAAATCGGGACGGGGTGGGGGGTAATAGGAGCCTATATAAGAAAAAGACCCAAAAATCAGGACTGTCCCTATAAAATCGGGACATCTGGTCACCCTAAACTTGTATAACTGTAAACTGACCTGACCTGGCTGGGCTAGAGTTTGGGAGGTGGGAGATGAGAGGCAGAGGTCTGGGAAGGGGTATGGAATGGAAGGCAAAGGTCAGAAGAGATGGCATGAAGCCAGTCTTCCTGCACTCAGAAAGGAGGACATGGAGACAGAGCCTTAGCCCACGTCCAGACTAACCCGCGGCATCGGCGGGTTAAAATCAATTGCTCGGGGATCGATATATCGCGTCTAGTCTGGACGCGGTGTATCGATCCCCGAGCACGCTTACATCGATTCCGGAACTCCATCAATCCGAACGGAGTTCCGGAATCGACATGGAGAGCCGCGGACATCGATGCCGCGCCGTCCAGACTGGTGAGTACCTCGATTTTAGAAATTCGACTTCAGCTACGTTATTCCCGTAGCTGAAGTTGCGTATCTAAAATCGATTTTAATACCTAGTCTGGACGTGGCCTTAGATAATACACTTGTGCCTTCGCCTATTTGTGTTCCAATATCAATCAATGCTTTTCAGTGCACTTGACAAACATCAGCCATATGATTCCATTTTACAGTTTTCTTCCTGTATACATAGTGGGTTTTTTTCCTGAGAGAGGCTGAATATATAAATGAAAATAGAAGACAAAGCAAGAGGAAACAAACCTATCTTAAAGGAATGTTCAAGGCTGAACTTAGAGAGGTAGGAGCTGGAGTGATCATCTCTGGGTTTTTTTTTCTCACCATGGGGTCGGCAATGCAGAATCATTGGGGGGTTTAATCCCCAAACTTTGCTTTGTGGATTACAGTTCACAGTTTAATGCACTTTGAGGTTGGATAAGGAACCTGGCTTGGAAAGTTTAAGTCTGGGATGAGCTATGACAATCCAGTTCCCCCATGGGTCTGGCAAAGCATTTGCAGTATGGGATGCTTATTATTAAGGGGGAGAGGGAATCTGTGTCAATATTGCCCAGGGGAAAACTCTGAGCAAACGTTCAGAAGGATTTCATAGAATCATAGATTTACTGAATTAGCCCAATGCTATTTCTGATTCCTACTGTGAGAAAGCAACCTGGCAGTCCACAACCAGGAATTAGGGAAGCAGAGACTGAATTTCAGTTATCTGGAGTAGCTATCACTGAGTTAGCCTGTTAAAGATTCTGCAGTGAAATCAGGTTGTTAGGGCATTGTGATTATACTGAACAATGATGGAAGGATTATTTGAGGAGGGAGCTTTTCCCATCACTTATTTCAGGATGGTTACTAGAGAAAGTTACTAGAGGACTGTCTACACCCTGGAGGAGGACGGATGGCCAAATCCTGAGCTCATGGGTCAGTGGGGGAATTGAGGGGAGAGTGGCTGAGATAAGTGTGGCTCTGGGGAGGTGTTCGGGGGCTGAGCTGCAATCCCAGGGGGGTCTGATCACTCAGGGTTTAGGGTTTGTGAGGTGATCTGTGGGTGAGTTTCCTGCAAGGGGCGGGGAATACACTGAGGCATAGCAGGGTCTAACTGGGAGACAGAGGTGAATTGTGATCCCAGTGGGTCCTGCTGCTTAGTGCCATGGCGAAGGCGGCTTTGCACGGGGGAATTGTGCGCGGGATAGATCGGTTATTTAGAGCTGGAAGGGGGTAAATTACAGTCCCGATGGGTCCTGCTCACTCAGTGCCGTGGCTCTGGGGATGGCTGAGGGGGCTGTGCTCTGGGGAGGGGGGCTTTGGGGTACCGAGGCTCTGTTTGGGGGCGAGGAGGTGACTTGCGGTCCCGGTAGGTTGTGCGCCATGGATCAGAGGTGACTTTGCCGGGGGGAGGGAGAGGGGCTATTAGGGAGCTAGAAGGGGGGTGAATCGCTTTGCCCGGGCTGGATAACTCAGGAGCTGCGATCCCAGGGGCGCCCCCCCCCCGAACCCGGCGGCTCCGGAGCGGGGCCAGGCGCGTGTCCCTCCCGGGGAAGCGGCTCTGCGCCCCCGCATCACCGGACACTTACCGGCAGGAGCAGGAGCGCGGTGGCCGCGGCTGCTGGGGCGCTGCGCTGCGGTGCCGGGCCCCCCATGGGGCTGCAGGTCCCGGGGCGGTCCCACGGCAGGCGCATCCCCCCGGAGCCAGCCCGAGTGCCCCTGCTGGTGCCCTGGCAGGCAGAGAGCGAGCGGCGGCTGCCGCGGGGGAACCGGCTCCCCGCCTCCTGCTGCAGCGCCGGGGCCGGGACAGCCCCTCCCCGCGGGGCCGCCGGGGACACCCTGCGCCCGGGTGCGGGGAGGGAGTGTCCTGTGCCCAGCGCGGGGGGAGGGACGGGGGATCCCCCCGGGGAGGGGGCTATTCTGGGGCCTGGCCTCAGAGCCAGCGCAGCGCCCCCTCCCTGCCCTCCGGGAGCCAGCCCTGCGCCGCCCCGCTCACAAGGGCAGCAAGGGGCCCGCGGGGGGGGTCTTGGGACACCTGGGGCAGGAGACACGAGCTGCTGGGCGCGGTGGGAGGGTTCATTCCCTAGGGCCCCCTGGGTGAGTCAGTCCCGTGCACAGGGGGTGGCCTGAGTAGGGCTCCCGGGAGCCACAGGCAGCCAGAGAAATGGTAGCCCAGTGGGCCACTTTACCTGTATTATAGTCAGTGCTTTGTCATTCTGCTGTATTGTATTTAGTAGCAATGCAAGGAACCTGCAGGCGTTTATCCCCTATGATTTGGCTTTAGCAGATAGCGGGAGGCTTGGGGCCTGTAACTTTTGTCATAGATAAACTTAAGTAAGGCAGGGAACTGAGATTAGCAGGCCAGAGGGGGACTATTGTCCAGAATACAGACATCAGCCACCCACAGAACATAGCTGACACCAGCATCTGTAGGGTTCTGGACAGAATGTCAGACCACAAAGGCGCCAGGACAACAAATTGGCGTGTGTTAATAGGGTAACATGGTACATATACTAACCTATAGAAAAGGATGGTGATGAGAAAGATAACACTGATCTACAATTTTTGAGAAGTCATCTGCTTCAGAGATAAAATGTGATATTTATTATGTATTTTGATGTGCTGAATTCAAATATGACAATTAAAACAACTGATTGGCTACTGTTTCTAAGATATTCAAGTTTTTACATTTTATGTCTATGTATATTGTGTAGCTAGTAGAGTTTTAATCATAAATGGTAAACCTAGGTCTTTTCATGTGTTTATGATTGCTTTACATGATATTTCACCTGTCCTGTTTATGTAACACTTTAAAAATCAGCAAAAGAGTTATATAAATAAAATTTATTATGAAACAAAAGGCAAAAAACTATTATGTACACAGTTTAGTCCTATTCAGTGTCTACTTGGCGCTTCTTGGCTTGTTTCTTGTATTCATTAAATGGAGCATCTCTTGTCACTGTCCAGCAATAGTCTGCAAGCATTGATGGGCTCCATTTGCCCTGATACCCTGCCAGGAGATTCCATTGCTGTAGTCTGGAGCCCAACAGCTCTGCCTTACTCTTGGGTAGTTCCAAATCCCTGACAAGGTCATTCAGTTCACCTTGTCTTATGAGGTGTGGTTCAGAGGAGGAGGATGGGAGAAAATGTGGGTCCTATGACATTGATGGTTCAGGACCAGAAGCTTCATCCTCTTCCTCTTCCTCTTCCTTGTCTGACTCAAGTGAGAATGATTCTGGTGTATCAGGAACCGGCAGTCCTTCTCTGTGGGGTACTGGGCGTATAGCTGATGGAATGTTTGGATAATGCACAGTCCACTTTTTCTTCTTTGACACACCTTTCCCAACTGGAGGCACCATGCAGAAGTAACATTTGCTAGTATGATCTGTTGGCTCTCTCCAAATCATTGGCACTGCAAAAGGCATAGATTTCCTTTTCCTGTTCAACCACTGGCGAAGATTTGTTGCACAAGTGTTGCAGCATATGTGTGGGGCCCACCTCTTGTCCTGATCTCCAATTTTGCAGCCAAAATAAAGGTGATAGGCTTTCTTAACCATAGTGGTTATACTGCACTTTTGTGATGCAAAAGTCACTTCACCACAAACATAGCAGAAGTTATCTGCACTGTTCACACAAGTACGAGGCATCTCTGCTCACTTTGGCTAAACAGAAATGTGTCCCTTTGCAAAATCAAACACCGACAAAGAAGAGAGCATGACACTGTATGATTTCTAGAGCTGATATAGGGCAATTTGTTCAGCAGAGTGATGTAAGCTTTGTTATGATTGCATCATCCATGACTTCTAGGAATAACATGATGCAATTCATATCATGTATGATGCAATACCAGCTTCAAATTGCATCATTTATTGTTTTGCCTAAAAAGCAAGAACTGTCCAAACCCAGTCATAGATTTATTCATAGATCCAGTCAAAGATGTATTTTAGTCATTTCTGGTTTAAATTGAGATCCCTTCCCTTTATAACTTATTTATCCTCCGCTATTCCCAAGTCAAGGGTCGTATATACTGACCCAATAGCATATCTTGAAAACTAGAGCCAATCAACAATTTTAAGCATCATTTTCATTCTCAGTGACCCAGAATTAGTAAAGTTGGACTACATTTATTTCAGAAGCATTTTGGCTGTAGAGCAGTGTAATGGTTAACATTCCAGGGTGTAAGTCTGACCGTCCAAATGGACTTTCTGTATTATCTCTATCTGCCTTGTTGAGTTTAAGTGTGTGTATAACTTTGCTAAATTATTAATAAATCATGTATTTGTACAGAGTATTTGTACTCATACAGAGTTCCTATAGTGTGAGTGTTGCACCTGTGCACATCCAGGTTCCCAAATTATATGATAATTTTACAGTAATCTAGCTAGGCCTGATCTTGGGACAAGAACCTGTTAATCCTCAACTTACAATTGTATATACTCAATTTTGGGTCAGGCTATAAAATACATACATGAGAGCAGGGGTCGGCAACCTTTCAGAAGTGCTGTGCTGAGTAGTCATTTATTCACTCTAATTTAAGGTTTCATGCGCCGGTAATACATTTTAACATTTTTAGAAGGTCTCTTTCTATAAGTCTATAATATATAACTATTGTATGTAAAGTAAATAAGGTTTTTAAAATGTTTAAGAAGCTTCATTTAGAATTAAATTAAAATGCAGAGCCCCCTGGACCGGTGGCCAGGACCTGGGCAGTGTGAGTGCCATTGAAAATCAGCTCACGTGCCACCTTAGGCACCCATGCCATAGGTTGCCTACCCTGCATGAGAGTAACAATCCTCCTCAGCTGGCATCCTCCCCCCCCCGCCCACACACACACCTGGTGTCCTCCTTCCGCTGGTGGAAGAAATTGTTGTCCTCAGAATTCAATGCGCACCCAAGGGAGGCAGTAGCAGCATTTCCATTGGAGTGAAGGAGTCCCACTGGATTCGAATTGCCCAGCGTGAATCTTTTGAGTGTGTACCCCTCCCTTTGGTTTTTGGGTAAAGGCTGCACCTCATCTTTCACCGATGGGGAGGTATTCTACACTCTGGACAGAGCAGTGCAGTGCAATGCTGAACCAGGTCATGTATCCAGCTTAGATAACCCAATAAAGCTCTCAAACTCTAGTCTCTTCCTAACACCGTTTATGACTCTAGCGGGAAACATTTTCACAAGGCAACTCTGCTTCCTCACTCTGCTCTCCCTTTATTTATTCAGCTGTTCTTTCTATTTCAATTTGCCTGCTTGGCCCCGGAGGAGAAGTCTGTGTTCAAGAAGTCCTGTTGGGCTAAACTCAATATTTGTTTTGGTTAAAAAAATAGTGCACTCCCTATTAATAGAAAAGTTTTCATGAAAATGGAAATAAATCAGTTAATAAATAAAGGGGAACCAAGTGTTTTATTGGGATGTAAAGATTCACTGGCCGGGCAGGAGACCCAAACACAGCAGGATTTGCACTAGTGCATGAGAACTTAAAGGTGTACCTGACTGTAGCCTGGAGCTTTCAATTGGATTTTTGTTCTGTGTCTCTTCCTGGACTGTGCACATGGCTGGAATATCAAAAAGGAAGTTGATACATTGGAGAGGGTCCAGAAAAGAGGCACAAGAGTGATTAAAAGATTAGAAAACATGCCTTATAGTGATTGTCTGGAGGACCTCAATCTGGTTAGTTTAACAAAGAGAAAATTAGGGCTTGTCTGCACGGTCACGTTACAGTGCTGCAACTTTCCGCTCAGGGGTGTGCAGCAAGTTTCAGTGCGGCAAAGCGCCAGTGCAGACCATGCACCAGCGCTGATAGCTATTCCCCTCGTGGAGGTGGGTTCTTTAGAGCGCTCCCAGTGCTCTGCCGTGACTACACAACATGGCAGCGCTTTAACATTGCCAGTGTAGACTAGCCCTTAGGGGTTAATTTAATCACAGGCCGTAAGTTCCTGTAAGGCAAACAAATATTTGACAATGGGCTCTTCAGTCTAGCAACGTTCTAACACAATCCAATGACTGGATGTTGGAACAAGGCAAATTCAGCTGGGAAATAAGGTGGACATTTTTAACAGTGGGGGTAATTAATCATTGGCACAATTTACCAAGGGCTGCAGTGGATTCTCCATCACTGGCTATCTTTAAAGCCAGACTGGATGTTTTTTAAAAGATCATAGAATCATAGATTATGGTTGGAAGTGACCTCAGGAGATCATCTAGTCCAACCCCCTGCTCAAAGCAGGACCAACACCAACTAAATCATCCCAGGCAGGGCTTTGTCAAGCCAGGCCTTAAAAACCTCTAAGGCTGGAGATTCCACCACCTCCCTAGGTAACCCATTCCACGGCTTCACCACCATCCTAGCGAAATAGTGTTTCCTAATATCCAGCCTAGACCTCCCCCACTGCAACTTGAGACCATTGTTCCTTGTTCTGTCATCTGCCACCACTGAGAACAGCTGAGCTCCTCTTTGGAACCCCCCTTCAGATAGTTGAAGGCTGCTACCAAATCTCCCCTCGCTCTTCTCTTCTGCATACTAAACAAGCCCCATTCCTTCAGCCTCTCCTTGTAAGATATGCACTAGTTCCAAAACCAATTGTTTGGAGGAGTTCTCTAGCCTGTGTTATGCAGGAGGTCAGACTAGCTGATCACGATGGTCCCTTCTGGCCTTGGAATCCATGCATCTGAGCACCCTCCTGAGAGACAGATGGGGGAGCAGAAGGAAATGAGACAATACCGATCAGCGTGATGGGAAGCAGTCTCCGTGTAGGATCAGCGTGGGATATACTGTGTGGCTCCAACTGCATGAGTGTGGCCATAGTTAGCTTAGGTATTGTAACAATGACAGGTAAAATACTTGCAGACAGAAGGGTGGTTATTTTAAGGCCCCAATCCTGAAATGATTTATTCTTTGGATTCACTTGCAGTAGTTCCATTGATTCAGTGTCCAAACTGAGTGAAGTGCATGCTTTGATTGTAAACTCATTGGTGCATGACCTGTTTTTTTTTGTTTTGTGTTTGCACAGCTCCTAGCACAGTGGGGTCGGTCCTGGGCTATGCCTGGCACTCAGAGGAACTACCACAGTACAGATAAATAATATCAATAAACACAGAGCACAAACAGGGAAAAGCAAGTTAGATTGTTTAAAATTATTTGGGTTTTATTAAGCTGATGTGTTAATAACAAAATTATTTTTAGAGATGATTGGTAACCTAACAATAGCTGAATCAAATAGTTATGGTTTAAGAATTAACACTAGAACTAGGATTTAAGAACTAGGGGGTCACTAAAAGAAATGAATAAGCAGCAGGTTTAAAAAAAACAAAAGCAAGTATTTCTTCACATAATGCATGGTCAACCTGTGGAACTCTTTGCCAGAGGATGTTGTGAAGGTCAAGACTATACTTCTTTAAATAAGAAGTAGATAAATTAATGGTGGATAGGTCCATCAGTAGCTATTAGCCAGGATGGGCAGGGATGGTATCCCTAGCCTCTGTTTGCCAGAAGCTGGGAATGAGCGCAAGGGGATGGATCACTTGATGATTACCTGTTCTGTTCATTCCTTCTGGGCAACCTGGCATTGGCCACTGTCAGAAGACAGGATACTGGGCAGGATTCTTTGGTCTGACCCAGTATGGCCATTCTGATATTCTTATGTAAGAACTCTCCTGCGCTGCCTGAAATGTTACACAAAGGAAACTGCATTTTCCTCTGTTTCAACCCTGTTGCAAAGGCACCTACCTGACCAGGCAAATCGGCTTACACTAGATCCGAAAATGGCCATTCCAGGAAGGAGAGGTGCACACATCTGCTGTGCAGAGAGAGAGAGCTCAATGGAAAAGGCACACAATGACATTTGAAACCAAGAACATAATAATCAGGCTGGTATGGAAAGCTAGCTTGAGAGCTCCTATTAATAATGAATGTAACGATTTCCAGAAATAATGGAGGGTCATGTTCAGTAACTTGTGCCTCTTTGGATATTTTCCCCTCTCTTACAATAGACAGGCACCATGGGTATTTTTTTCCCACCCCCATCAATAAGCCAGCACTTGCAATTACACTTCAACAGTGACTTTAAGTGGAAAAGAGGAGGAAAATGATTACCCTTAAAGATCAGAGGGGTAGCCGTGTTAGTCTGGATCTGTAAAAGCAGCAAAGAATCCTGTGGCACTTTATAGACTAACAGACGTTTTGGAGCATGAGCTTTCGTGGGTGAATACCCACTTCGTCAGATACATGTAGTGGAATTATACATACAATGTATATTACATTGGTGTAGTCTACCGATGTAATATACGCCATCATATGCCAGCAATGCCCCTCTGCTATGTACATTGGCCAAACTGGACAGTCTCTATGGAAAAGGATAAATGGACACCAATCAGATATTAGGAATGGCAATATACAAAAACCTGTAGGAGAACACTTCAACCTTTCTGGCCACACTATAGCAGACCTTAAGGTGGCCATCCTGCAGCAAAAAAAATCTTCAGGACCAGACTTCAAAGAGAAACTGCTGAGCTTCAGTTCATCTGCAAATTTGACACCATCAGCTCAGGATTAAACAAAGACTGTGAATGGCTTGCCAACTACAAAACCAGTTTCTCCTCCCTTGGTTTTCACACCTCAACTGCTAGAACAGGGCCTCATCCTCCCTAATTGAACTAACCTCGTTATCTCTAGCTTGCTTGCATATATATACCTGTCCCTGGAAATTTCCACTACATGCATCTGACGAAGTGGGTATTCACCCACGAAAGCTCATGCTCCAAAACGTCTGTTAGTCTATAAGGTGCCACAGGATTCTTTGCTGCTTTTACCCTTAAAGAAACATCCGTAGCTTGAAATGATTCCTAACTGGGAAGATTGTTAGGCTGTGGAATTTAAAAGACTAGCAGAAGCATCATCACTATGTATTAAAATAGGCTCCATTCGCTGAGTTTCCCTGCCACCCTTCTCTTGTGGATATAAAGTATCAGAGGGGTAGCCATGTTAGTCTGGATCTGTAAAAAGCAACAAAGAGTCCTGTGGCACTTTATAGACTAACAGACATATTGGAGCATAACCTTTCGTGGGCGAATACTCACTTTGTCAGATGCATGTAGTGGAAATTTCCAGAGGCAGGTATAAATATGCAGGCAAGAATCAGTCTAGAGATAACGAGGTTAGTTCAATCAGGGAGGATGAGGTCTTCTTCTAGCAGTTGAGATGTGAACACCAATGGAGGAAAAACTGCTTTTGTAGTTGGCTAGCCATTCACAGTTTTTTTTTTTAATCCTGAGCTGATGGTGTCAAATTTCCAAATGAACTGATGCTCAGCAGTTTCTCTTTGAAGTCTGGTCCTGAATTTTTTTTGCTGTAGGATGGCTACCTTTAAATCTGCTATTGTGTATCCAGGAAGATTGAAGTGTTCTCCTACAGGTTTTTGTATATTGCCATTCCTAATATCTGACTTGTGTCCATTTGTCCTTTTACGTAGGGACTGTCCAGTATGGCCAATGTACATAGCAGAGGGGCATTGCTGGCACATGATGGCATATATTACATTGGTGGATGTGCAGGTAAATGAACCGGTGATGTTGTGGCTGATCTGGTTAGGTCCTGTGATGGTGTCGCTGGTGTAGATATGTGAGCAGAGTTGGCATTGAGGTTTGTTGTATGGATTGGTTCCTGAGTTAGAGTTACTATGGTGCAGGGTGTGGTTGCTGGTGAGAATATGCTTAAGGTTGGTGGGTTGTCTGTGAGCGAGGACTGGCCTGCCACCCAAGGCCTGTGAAAGTGAGGGATCATTGTCCAGGATGGGTTGTAGATCACTGATGATGCATTGGAGAGGTTTTAGCTGAGGACTGTAGGTGATAGCCAGTGGAGTTCTATTGGTTTCTTTCTTGGGCTTCTCTTGCAGCAGGAGGCATCTGGGTGCACGTCTGGCTCTGTTGATTTGTTTCCTTCTTTCCTTGTGCGGGTATCATAGTTTTGAGAATGCTTGGTGAAGATCTTATAGGTGTTGAAGTAAATGCGGTTATACCTCAGCGCTTGGCTGTAGATGATGGATCGTGTGGTGTGTCCGGGGTGGAAGCCGGAGGCATGAAGGTAGGCATAGCGGTCAGTGGGTTTTCGGTATAGGGTAGTGTTAACATGACCATCACTTATTTGTACTGTGGTGTCTAGAAAGTGGACATCCTGAGTAGATTGGTCCAGGCTGAGGTTGATGGTGGGGTGGAAGCTGTTGAAATAATGGTAGAATTCTTCCAGAGTCTCCTTTCCATGGGTCCAGATGATGAAGATGTCATCAATGTAGTGTAGGCAGAGAAGAGACAGTAGCTGAGGAAGCATTGTTCCAGGTCAGCCATAAAAAAGTTGGCATATTGTGGAGCCATGCGGGTGCCCATGGTGGTGCCACTGGTCTGGAGGTATATATTGTCACCAAATTTGAAATAACTGTGCATGAGGATAAAGTCACAGAGTTCAGCAACCAGTTGTGCTATGGCATCATCAGGAATACTGTTCCTGACAGCTTGTATTCCATCTGTGTGGAGAATGTTTGCGTAGAGAGCCTCCACATCCATGGTGGCTAGGATGGTGTTTTCTGGAAGGTCACCAATGCATTGTAGTTTTCTCAGGAAATCAGTGGTGTCACGGAGATAGCTGGGAGTGCTGGTGGCATAAGGTCTGAGTAGAGAGTCCATTTATCCAGAAAATCCTTCAGTGAGAGTGCCAATTCCAGAGATGATGGGGCATCCAGGGTTTCCAGGTCTGTGGATCTTGGGTAGTAGATAGAATAACCCCGGTTGGAGCTCTAAGGGTATGTTGATTTGTTCCTGTGTTAGTGTAGGGAGTGTCCTGAGTAGATGGTGCAGTTTCTTAGTGTATTCCTCAGTGGGATCTGAGGAGAGTGGGCTGTAGAATTTGGTATTGGAGAGTTGTCTGGCAGCCTCCTTTTGGTATTCAGACCTGTTCATGATGACAACAGCACATCCTTTATCAGCCTCTTTGATTATGTCAGGGTTGTTTCTGAGGCTGTGGATGGCATTGCGTTCTGCATGACTTAGGTTATGAGATAAGCGATGTTGTTTTTCCACAATTTCTGCCTGTGCACGTCAGCGGAAGCATTCTATGTAAAGATCCAGACTGTTATTTTGGCCCTCAGGAGGAGTCCATGTGGAGTTCTTCTTGTGATTGAACTAACCTCATTATCTCTAGACCGATTCTTGCCTGCATATTTATACCTGCCTCTGGAAATTTCCACTACATGCATCTGACAAAGTGAGTATTCACCCACAAAAGCTCATGTTCTAATACGTCTGTTAGTCTATAAGGTGCCACCAGACTTCTTGTCGCTTGTGGACATTGTCGTCTTATAGAATAGACCAAGGGTTCTGCCTCGGAACTAGGCAATGCTCTGAGATCCACACAGAACCCTCTTCCTATGGCTTTGCATTGGCTCTATGCCCAAAACTGGGCTCCTCTCCTGGCTTTCTGGCAGTGCAATTTCAGAGCCATGCCAGCCAGAGACAAGAAGGATTCCACAGGGCCTCAGTGGAAAGTCCAGTTAATATTGTTTTGGGTGAGGTTAAGCTGGACTGGTCCCATGAATGGTGACATAAGTCCTGATTCAGGAAAGCACTTGTAACACATGCTTCAGTCCATAGCTGTTCAGGAAAGCACGTAAGCATGAGCATACCTTTAAGCACATGCTTAAGTCCTATTTACTTCAGTGGGACTTATGCACATGTTTAACATTAAACATGCTTAAAGTCTTTTCCTAGGGATGCTTCCCTGAACGAGGTGTGGCAGGATGGGAGGAAGGAGATGTCCTGTTGCTTTGGAAGATCTATGCTTTGTGCCACCTAATGACATGTGGTTCTAAGTGTAAATCAAGAGCTCCGGAGGCGCACCCTTAGGTGTGGAGTTTGTTTTTGGTTGAAATCTAAAGATATATGGGAATTCCTCTTATGTCATTCTAACAAACTAGGCATTTGGTTTGTAATCAGAATTTAAGCCACCTCGATATCTCATCAGTGGAGCTGGAATTTCAATGAAGCATCAACAGTTTTTGTCCGAAGGAAGAAATAGGATCCTGGACTGGATCCTGCTCAGTCAGTGTCATTTTTGCCCTTGACTCAGTAGGATCAGAGTTGGACCCTTTAATTAGTTGACCGGAATATCTGATTTAGCCTCCCTCTTCCTCTCCCTAATAAGTATATTACACTTCTAATGTGTTTCTGATGTTACATTAGCCTCAGTTTCAGCACAGCAACACTGAAAAGACCCTGATAATAATGAGTGAGTTGCGTATTGTAAAGATCAAGTGCTACATCTTCTGCACCATGCTTTAAATTCTATTTGATTATTCTCAGGCTTGGGATCGGTCCTTTCCCATGCCAGCGTTTTTGCAGGTTGCAGTTTCTAAGGCCGCTTCCCAAGTTCCATGCCCATTCTCCAATCACACACGTAATCTGTTCAAATAATATTCATTTTCCAAGAGTGCTACTGTGGAACTAGAGGGCTTTAAAAAGCCTGAGGGCCGAAATGTCAGTAAATATGCTTCTAAGGAAATAAATGCCTTAAAGGTCAATTACAAAGCTTAAAAAAAGATAGGGCTGAATTGTAGTATTTCCTGCACCATGTGCTTAAGGAATAGAGAAGGTGTGAAGAGCATAACCTGCAGCCCTTCATAGCCCAGACCCTGCCATCCCCCTACAATATTTTGCCAAGCAATTCACTCAACCCATCTCCTCCTCCTTTCCTGTTTGATTTCTCTTTGCTTCACAGGCTTCATTTTTTGAAGGATACTTGTTTGGCTCAAATAACTGCTTGAACTGACGGGGTTATTTTTTCTTCCCTGATTCCTCTTTTGTTTGAAGGTGTATGTGGCTATTTTGTGCTTAAATAGCTTCCATGCTGAGTCGGAGGATTTTGATTTTCTCTCTTTTGACTTTCAGGCCTTTTTGGACAAGCTTCATCTTTTTTTTTTTTTAATCCTGCTTTCTAAAGTGTTGTGTCACAAGGCTAATTTTTGGTTGGATCCCTTCCTAGAGGATGCGGAACAGAATTATATTATGGTCTCAGTTACTCGGTGACTCAACTACAGTTACTACTTGATCCAAGAGTATTGATCTGTTACCTTAGACTTTCCTCACGTGTGCTCTAGCTCAGTGGGTCTCAGCCTTTCCCAACTACTGTACCCCTTTCAGGAGTCTGATTTGTCTTGCGTACCCCCAAGTTTCACCTCACTTAAAAACTACTGGCATACAAAATCAGACATAAAAATACAGAAGTGTCACAGCCCACTCGTACTGAGAAATTGGTTACTTTTCATTTTGTCTGTATGAAATTTTTGTTTGCACTGACTTCAGTAGGCGTTTTATGTAGGCTGTTGTAAAACTAGGCAAATATCTAGATGAGTTGATGTAGCCCCTGGAATACTATTGAGAACCCCCAGGGTTACACATACGCCAGGTTGAGAACCACTGCTCCAGCTGTTCTAAGAAGCACTTGTTCAAGATGTAGAAAAATGGACTCTCTAAACCTTCTGCCAATGGGGCATCCATTATGTTTATTAGTTTTAGTTGCCTCTTTGATCTGACATTACAATTACAAATTTATATTTTAAAAACCAAATATTTGACTATTTCATCTCTCATTTAAGATTTGCCTTCAGCTCTTCATGCACTCGTACACCAATGCAAACACATGAAATAACCCTCCTGTTTTCACATAGTTGTAGGATGCTTACAACGTTAGCAAAGGAACCACAGACATTTGACTCTGTACTTGGCAGATAAGTGCAGGAGGAACAGCTTTACAAATATTTATATAATGCCAATGCTCCTGGGTGGTTTCTGTCAGCAGAGGGGAATCAAATCTAGTGCCTCTGGATCTTAAGACATGAGCCTTTACTGCCTGAGATAAAGGACTCAGCTCTTTCAACCATGGCTGTAGCAGGCTAATCAATCTCTAGTTGGCCTACCCACCACTACAGGGGGACGGAGTCCCCCGTCAACTAGGTATGGCTTACATTCTCCCGCTGGCCAGGGAAAGTGCCTCCCAAGCTTCAGAGACATCCCACTCTGGGGCACCACTTATAATGCTGATGGCAGTGATTAGATTGTCAGCAGCAGGTATCAAACCTGGGACACCCTGAATCAATGCATGTGTCTCTACTGCCTAAGCTAAAAGACTCACCTCTTTTTACCGAGGCTCAAGCTCTAGTGGAGGCATCCACCACTAGCGGGGGACAGAGTGCCTAACCAAACAGTCATCACTTACATTTACTTTTACGGTGTCACCCGTGGCTCTGATGTTCCAGTTCTACACTGTGTAATTAAGTCAGTGCAGTTGCACCAGCAAAACAAAGGTCACACATTGGTGAAGCAGACCTGTAAAATGTAAAGAAATGAATCCTGCACTTCCGTACTCTGACAAAATGCTGCTGCAAGCACCATCTCTTTCTCCTCAACTCCATGCCCCAGCTAGAGCCAGTGGGGAAATAGATTTTCTGACCTGTGGAAAATTTCAAGGATTCAGGAAAAAATCATCATCCCAAATCATGACCAACCCCCACAATTTCAATTTTTTTTTGCAAAATGCAATCCCCTTCCAAAATGTTGTTTCAGGTCTGTCAAAGGTTATGTCTCAAGGTCGGCCCCTTGGGATGAAGGTAGGCAGCACCTCACTTACCTCATACACCTTTCCGCGGGTGACAGCAGACCTCTGGTCTGGGCCTGGAGTAAGGGGTGTAACCCTCCACCTGTATCTTTTAGTCAGTCCGCCCCCTTCTGGGGGGATGTGAAACAGTGCAAACAAAAATGGATATAGTTCCAAGGCCTACAGCGGGCCAGACCTCCTCCCTCATGCAAAGATGGGGAAGCAGTCTTTCAGGCTCCCCAGGAAGTCTCAGCTCTTACCT
Organism: Gopherus flavomarginatus; assembly: GCF_025201925.1. NCBI lineage: Eukaryota > Metazoa > Chordata > Testudines > Testudinidae > Gopherus > Gopherus flavomarginatus. Next base: position 11,825,374 of record NC_066618.1, on the reverse strand, counting down.
TGTAAGTGCTGGAACTAGGAGTGCAGGGGGTGTTGCAGCACCCCCTGACTTGAAATGGTTTCCATTATAGACAGGGTTTACAGTTTGATTCAGTGGCTCTCAATACCCCCACTATAAAAATTGTTCCACATTCCTGTCTTACCTTCCTGTGCAACTAAAGGCCACAAGAAAAAACCAGCCCGTCTTCCTTTCTTAGAGGGTACAATAGCCTCAAGCTGTTTCTCAGCAAATAACCCAGTGGCCTGGTGTGGGGGCTCTGGCTTGGCTTGTTTCAGAGTGCACTCCAACTGACTGAGTTCCTCCCTTTCCGGGGCCCACCCTCAGGCCTGACAAGCCACACACGTGTGGATGGGTTGGGGCTGATAGTGACCCCAGGAGTTCTTTAACCCTTTCTTAACTGGCATGTGGGGGAAGGCTCTGCCTCACCACAGGGTCACTGGAAATGTTTCATTTAGATTTTGCCCCTTTTATTTTTTTCTTATTTTACTATCAAGTAAATTTCAACATGAAAAGTCATTTGAAAATTATGCACCGGAACTTTTTTCAATTTAAAAAAAAAATTGTCAAAATCCGGACAGCTTTGCAGAACATTTCGATTTCATTCAAATGATATTTTCTGATGGAAAATTGTTTTGTCCCAACACCCCTGTCCCATCCCTACAGATGGGCAAGCCTTGTCTCCTATTAATAACTGCATTATATATTTTGTTTGCACTGGCTACATTTTTTCCAATTTGGGTGCCTAAAGCTGGCATCTAAATCCATACCAAGCACCTACATACGTGTCCTTACTTTCAGACATCTTCCAATGACTTCAGTCAGTGAGCTTTGCACCCAGGCAAAAAGTGTAGCATTGGGTACATTTGTGAGATACAGTTTGCCTTGGATCAAACATAAGGCTATGAAAAGCTATCTATGCTGTCTGATACCATGAGTGCATAGTTGGGATTTGAAGGGTCCTTATTAGTATATAGTAACTTGCGAAAATGTTATGGTATTGCCAAGAAACGGACACATCTTTTGTTAGGAAAGCAAGACAAGCAGCATTTTTTTCCCTTCCCTTCTCCTGCTAGACCCTTGGTCAACTTCGTGTTGCCAGCTGCCAGGATCAACACTACCATAGTTACACCAGCTGGCAAGTGATAGCTTCCTTAATATTTCAGGACCTGTGTCCAGGAGAGGACACACATCTCAGAATCTGGCAAGGTTTGTTTGCTTAAGCTCTATGTTAAATATGAAGCTAGTGCCTGAGAAAGTTGCTGGATTGGTGCTCAGCAAACTGAAATCCCCTGACCACAGAGGAGGCACAGCAATGCAACCGCATTGCCAGTCTCATCTCCCACTGTCCCAAATCATCCAATGATGTAAATTAGTGTAAGCATTGTGCTGATTTACATCAGCTGAGGATCTGGCCCAAAGTGCCTAAAGCCCCAATTGGAAGGATCATCTTAAGGAATGAGTGTGTGTAAACGTGTGGGACTCACCCCTGTGGCACCTCCTGCTGGTGACTTCCAGGAATTAGCATGTTCCAGCTCCAGAGCACCCTCTCCAGGCTGGTGATCTGCCTGTCCTCTGGCCCCCATGTCCCTCCTGGACCTGATGCCCCTTTAACTGGGTGCTGCCCCCTGGCAGTACCCCCACAGTTCTGGGTCTCCCCCTCCCCAGGGAACCCCCACTCACTATCCCCACTTTGTCTCAGTCTTGGCTACTGCCCAGTCTCCATCTAGCCCCCGTTCACTGGGGCAGACTGCAATATAAGCCACTCATCACAGGCAAAGGGGTTTGGACCTGCTGCCTCTGGCTACCCCCTGTAGCCCCAGTACCTGTCTGGCCTTACACTAGGCCACAGCCTGGGGGTTTTACCAGGCAGAGCCCTACAGCTCCCTTGCCCTATTCCCCAGCCCTGCTTCCCTCAGGTACTCTCTCAGCTTCCAGCAGCCAGGCCCTTCTCTCTCTGAACGCAGAAAGAGACTGCTGAGCTCTTGGCTCCAAGCCCTTTTATATAGGCCAGCTATGGCTTGATTGGGGTGTGGCCCAGCTGCAGCCACTTCCCCAGTCAGCCCAGCTTTTAGAGCTGCAGCCCTCTCCAGGGCAGCTTTTACCACTACAGCCCTCCCAGGTAGGAGCGGGGGACCACCCCGCTACAGAGTGCTTTCCCTTTCCCATGGCCATTTTGTTCTTGCCCACTCTGCTGAGCTTTCTAACATGAGTGCCAACTAATGCTGCTCCGCCTGGTGGTTTTCTCCCATGAACATCTGTCCTCCAGGAACTAAGCCAAGGCCACCAATGTGACTTTTATTTTCTATAAGAGCTGGCACTGGTTAGAAAGCAGCAAGCACTTTCAGTCGCTCCTGTTGCCGACCATTCCTTTGTAGATGCTGCGGCTATCAGTTACAATGTTTTCAAACGTGGTGCCTTTGAATGTGAAATTTTCCAATGTAACGCTGTGTGCAATCCAGTCCCTCTCTAATTTCCAATACATGCTGGCAGCCCTATCTCATTTCACGCAGGAATCAGCATTCGCAATCCTGTAGTCTTGCCATATAATGCACACAGTCCCTGTTGATTTCAATGGACGTTCCTTACATCGGATCTGAACAGCTCTAGCAAGTCCTCTCTCCCTTCAAAGGTCACCGTCAAAAATGATTTATTTTAGAAAGAACAAATGTTCTGACCTATGTTCCCTTAGACTATTAAACCTGAGTAAAATTTAAACATCCACTGAACTTTTCATTATTTATTTTATTTATTTAGATTTAAAACAATCAAAAGATGTATATCTAAGGCTCTAGACACTCTAACACATCACTGAAAATACAGTACAATCTCAGCAGCATTAAAGTAATCTTTTCAACAGGAATCCAGCCAGCCAGAAACCCCTTTCTATGCCTTCATTGTTGGGAGAAGCATATTTATGTTGATTGTTTCCATTTTGCTTTTCTCTATCTACCTATCCAGCCAAATGTCCATTTCTGTCATGTCTATCTATCACCCGCTTCTGTGGTACCTGGATGCTGAGCTATTGTCTCAGCTTGGACTAGCCAGTTTCTCTTTTCTTTAGATGTCAGTTTTTAGTCAATTACACGTGTCAGCATACAGAGGCAAGGGAGCAAGCCAAGGGGAGCAGATGCAGCACAGCCCAACCATACAGTCCCCCAGTACCCTGAGTTGTGCAGACCTGATGCTGTGGAGTTACCACAGAGGAGTGTGAGGAAACAGAGAGCGTGGCACTGAGCTGTTCTTTTCCCTCTTCTGATCCTTTTCTGACTCTGCTGTCCCTTTTATAAAATAACCCTTATTTCCCCATGGGTTAAGTTTTGAATCCAAAACCTTTCGCATCACAATGCAGACCTCGACCACTAGAGCGAAAGGAGTAACTCCCTTGGGTGGTAGCAGTAGAAGGTTGTTACAGTGGACCCACCCCTGGGACAGAGGACACAGTGCATACTCTGCTGTTGTGGTTGCTTCCCTTCTGTCTCACCATGCAAGGAGCCTAGGGCTCAACAGTAACAGGGTCAGAAACATAATTTTATTTAATTATGAATTAGTACCAAGCCATAGAGCTTTCCCTTCAGATACCTTCCTCCACCTGCCTTTCTTTGAAGAACAGCCTGACTAACGAACTAAACTTTGAACCGGAGTCCAGGGGTGAAATCTTGGCCTTACTGGAGTCAATGAGGGATTTGCCATTGACATCAATGGAGCCAAGATTTCCCCCTAGGGCTTCAGCATCCTGTAAAATAGTTATGAAGATGAAGGATCAGCTCTGGTAGTGACATGCACCTTCTTGGACCCATAGTTCATCACAGTGTTTTCCTCCTGAGCGGAGTGTGAGGCGGAAGGTTCTCATTACAGACAGGCTGGGACATTAGAGAATGTAGTCAAGTCTGTTACTTCTAATTAGAAAAAGTGGTGAAAGAATGGGTTTTGGTAGGTAGAGTAGGGGAGCTCATGCCTGTTTATCAGATCATTGACATTCAGCAATTTCCTATCTGCACTAACAGATCAAGTCCCCTGGGTATTGGCTTAAAGAAAATTGCCGTTTGCTAACAAGGACACTATCTACATAGTGGGGTTGTGCTGAAGGCATCTGAACTTCAAATGTCTTAGTATGACTCATTAATGTCACGGGTTTGTCATTTTATTATATAACAATAAGCAAGGGTAGAACAAAACAAAGGTTAAAAACAACTAACAAAAAATAGAAAAGAAAAAGGCAGGGAAAGAAATGGAAAGAAGGGATGCACAGAGGGGAGAAGAGCAATATCTCTGTTTCCATCCACTGGAATTATTCAAATCCAGACCAATTCTTTTTACATTTGTGTGAGGTCTGTCTTCTTCAAAATGTTACCTGCTTTTTAGTTGCCAGATCAGCCAAATCACGACACCAAGCTTCTCTCCTTGGAGACAGTCTGCTCATCCATTGAACAAATATGAGTTGTTTGACTACAAGCCGTGCTATAGAGAACCAAGCTATCCATGAGCTGGAGAGTTTCCAAGATGATGGGATCTATACCAAAACACAGTTCTGAGATGTAATTTTTAAGGAGGTATTCATTATCATATTAATCCTCCTGCCTACTTCTAGCCAAAGAGTTTGTATAGAAAACATGCACCAGTTTCTGCTCTCAGTTAAACTAGTGACAAATCAATGACAGACTGGAAAGCAATTGTTGGAACTTTGGACATCTTCCTTGAAAACCAGGGCCTGGGTTGTGACTGATCACACTTCAAAGCTAGTAAAAGAGTTTCTCTCCCTTTGGACCCAGACAAGAGGGGAGAAAACATTTGCCTTTAAATCTTTTTGAACTACTGGCTATGGGATGTAAGTTTCCAAACAAAATTGATATTTCCGAAAGTGTCTACAACTAAGATGCTGTTCAATGTCCTGGATGAGTGGATGACCAAATCACAGTTCTTATCTTTCTTGGAATGCCAGCTGAACAAGTTAGGGACAGAGGCAGAACACAAAAGCCTGCATTCCTCTAAGAGATGAAGAAATTGACAAATTATCACACTTAGACAGTGGGAAGCAAAAATTAATATAACCATGAGTGACATATCTTGGACTCACATTACTTTTGAGTTGACAGCACCTCCTCCCATCCACTGTGGAAAGATCTGCAGTGGAGTCCACCCATTATGAAGAAAATGGATTGATATAGTTTGGTAAGCATGGGCAGTCTTTATATTTATATTTAATTGTCATGCCATCTTCTGCTAGGGGCAGTTGTTTTGCAGTGGAGGAGGGTGGCTTGGTAGGAAGCAGGAATAGGGCCAGAATTATTGCCGGTGCCCGTGGACCCCTTCAAGGTTAACTGATCTATTAAGTTCCTGCAGGACTCTGGTGCCACCTGGGTGAAATAAGGTGTGTCCTGATTTTAACCTGCCTCAAACCCTGCCACCAAATATTGATACACAGAGATGTTCAGAACCTGACTTTCTGCATAACATGTTGAGTGTCGGATCCTGCATGTGGAGCCATGATGGAGTGGGCCATCTCTAGTGAAACAGCAGGGAAGCTGAGCCACTGCTCCCAGGGCTGGTGAACAAACCACAAGAGATGGGCCTCTTACAGAAACTTTATTGCCTCCCGAGTTACAGCCATGCCAAAGAATAATGCCAAGGCTCTACCCTTTGCTAGCATTTGAGGGGTTCAAGGCACTTCACAGATACACCAGGACAGGGCTTCCGACATAGGTGCTGGAACTAGGGGTGCGAGCGGAGCTGCTGCACCCCCTGGCTTGAAATGGTTTCCATTATATACAAGGAAACATGCTCACTGCTTTTTAAAAGCAGTTTTACTTCTAATCTGTTGACCAAGCCCACACTTGCATTCCCAGTTACTTCTCTGATTACTGGTTTCAGAACAAGAAGGCAAGAATCAAGCAAGGCACAGTTGTCTAATGAGGGTCTGTGAATCAAGACTCCTGAGTTCTATCTGGCTCTGCGGCTGTCTTGCTGTGCAGCTTCGGACAGGTCACATCTCTCCCTTTTGGTTTTCCAAGCTGTAAAATATACAGCACCTAGCACATTATGGGTACGACCACCATATAAGTAATACCCAAGCTGATTAGTAGGTTTCATGAATAGTAGACTAAAGGTGACCATGTTAATTCTTCATTAACTAGTGAATAGGTTAAAGGTTTAGAAAGTAGAAAGTAACTGGATTTCATACGACCAACTAATGCCAGCTTAATGAGATTTTAAAAAGATCTTGCGAACAGTTTAAAATTTTTAGGCATCTGGTTTGTTTGGAATTGAGGCATGCAAAGAATGTTATTAATAGGCCTGCATTCAGCTCTTTAAATTAGATTCATGCTGTGGCAGGTAATGGTATTTTAAGGGAGCAGAAACCTGCAGATATTTCAGTCTCAAAGATGATATTAATCAGCTTTCCAAAAGCCAAAAGGGGAATTGGAGGAATAGATACAGAGAGATGAGCATAATCATATTTTTGATCTCACTTACATTGGCTTTACAGTTATCCCTGCTGTAAACACACACACACACACACACACACTTTTTTCCAGAATAGGACATTAAAGTTGCATTCACACCACTTATTCAAGTGCCTAAATATGGACATAGAAGCCTAACTGTAGGCATTCATTTGTTAAAATCCTGGTCACAATATTCACGTACAGTGGACACCACTGAAATCTGGACATTTAGCTCACGATTCTGATGGCAGTAAAACTGGTGTAAACTAGGAGTATCATCAATTAAGCCACAATGGAGTTAGTGTAATAGTAGCGTGAGTAAGATTGGAATCTGGCTGTAAGTGTCTTCATTTATACCCCCAATGCCATGGTATGTTTATTTTCCATTGGAAGTCTAGGGACCATGGTAGTGAATGTAAATATAACAGAGCAGTATATGCCCAGATTTTAGTTATGTTCACAACATGTATGTGAAACACCTTGGCCAAGTGTAGCTATGTCCCCCCCAGGGAAGGTTTTGGGGAGACCACATTGCGCCAGGCACTGTATAGATTCCTGGCTGGTGGCAGCTTTACCAGGTCCAAGCTGGTAACTAAGCTTGGAGGTTTTCATGCTAACACCCATATTTTGGACGCTAAGGTCCAGATCTGGGAAAAATGTTATGACATGGTGGTAGCGGTGGGATAAATAAAAGAATCCAGAAGCCAGTAGAAATATTATTTTCCTTTTCTCTGCTAGGGGCTTTTAAGCAGAGAAAAACAGTTTGGTTTTAAAAGGAACCAGAGAAAAAATTTTTTTCTGCTCTCTCTTGCAGTTTTTGGCTTGCATATTAAGCAAGGAACCATTAAGGAACTATTAAGGGTCTTTTGTAAGACAATAGCACTCCGATTGTGAGTCAAGTACCAGCACAATACACATGCAAATAAAGTGGTTTTTCTGGTTTACTTTACATTTAAAAGATTAGCTAGAGGAAGAAAGGGGAAAAGGCATTGTTGCTAGGCAGACCCCAGGAGGCAACAGAGAAGCTGCAGTTCAAACAATAAACACCAAAGGGCACCTCAGCACAAGAAAGCAAAAAACATGAGTTCCAAGGAAAGCCTAAGGCAGGAGCAAGCACGGCAACAAGCCATAGACAAAAAAAAAAAAACATAAAAAACGGATAGTACTAATTAATGCAGAACTAGCCAAGGAAGAGGCAGCCCACAAAAGAAAACAATATAAACCTTATTGTCTTACTATTTTTGTACTTACAACTTGAAAACAGAAGATTAGAAAGTCAGAAGACAGAAAGATCACTCTCAGAGCAGAGAGGGCACAGACACAAGACAAAAGAACAAAGAACTCACACCCAAAACTTCCCTCCACCCAGATTTGAAAAAGTCTTGTTTCCTGATTGGTCCTCTGGTCAGGTGTTTCAGGTTACTCCTTTCCAGGTGAAAAAGACATTAACCCTTAGCTATCTGTTTATAACAGCCCCACACCTCCCCCACCTTCCGTGTATACTGTGAGGTAGACTCTACAGAGGAACTTCTGAACTTTGAGGGGGCTGCATTGACTAAGGGCAGAAACTGTGGGAGGGGTGACTTTGGGCTGCTAGACTCAAGAACCACTCTTGGGCTACACTGATCAGGAACAGAAACTGTGGGAGGGGTGACTTTGGGTTATTGGACTCAAGAACCAAAGGGAAGGGATACGGTTCAATCCGCTTGGGGGGTGGGTCTTCGGGTTCATGGTTTGTGTTTATGAACCCTAGTTATGGTGTTTTCCCAATTTAATGCCGTGTTGTTTACCTCATGTTATTAAAGATTTTTGCTTCACCAAGACTGTGCTTGTGAGAGAGGAAGTATTGCCTCTTTGAGGTGCCCTAGGGTGTCTGTGTAATTTTCCTAGGTCACTGGGTGGGGGCTCGAGCTGGTTTTGCATTGTATTGTTGAAAGGGAACCCCTATATGCTGAACCAGCCCTTGCTGCTATCAACTTGGCCTGGCAGAAGGGTTACATAAAAATGGTGAATGCTTATGTAGGGAAAAATGATTAATGGAGATATCCTGTCTCCTAGAACTGGAAGGGACTTTGAAAGGTCATCACGTCTAGTCCCCTGCCTTTGCTAGCAAGACCAAGTTCTGATTTTTGCCCTAGTTCCCTGAGTGGCCCCTTCAAAGATTGAACTCACAACCCTGGGTTTAGCAGGCCAATGCTCAAACCACTGAGCTATCCCTCCCCACATATCAAGCCACCTGGAAGGTGATAATAGACCACATGCTGCTTATAGTTACACTGGTGTCAGTTGGAGTAACTCATTTGACCTTGTTAAAGCTACTCTGGTTTCATATTATTGTCAATGAGAGCAGTATTTGCCTCAATATTGGGTCAAATTGTACCATCAGTTTTTAAGCCGAAATTCTCATTGATCTCAATGGCAATTTCTGTTTAAAAACCAATGACCCAATCTCATTCATTAAACTTAAAGAAATACGTTTCTCTCCTGCTTTTCAGCTGACAGCACCGCTCATCAAAGGATGATTTAATTTGCTGAGATTCTGAGCAGTTATTGAACACTGAAGAGTAAACACATGAACTGGGAAAGCTTGTTTAGAGTCATGAAGCGAGAGTCTCTCCAGGTAAGTTTGATAGTGCTCCACTCCTGCATAGAGAGGCATTAGATCACCTACTTCGTTAAGCCCAAGTGCTTGTAGATTTCATCCATTAGGCATCATGCAAAATGTCAGTGTGATCCAGCTCCTTTCGAAAATCCTCCTGGAACACCACCATCTGCCAGTGTGCGGGTACCCCTCCTCCGAAAGAGATGCACGGCACCTCACTGGTGTGAATACCAGGTACCGTAATGGAAGTGGGACGGGTAAAGTTCATGAGGCATTTTGAAAACTTACTGGGAGAAAGTCATGGAAAAATGAGAGGACCTGCTATGGTGGATTAACCTTTTGTGGGCCCAGCTTCAAACATATTTAGGGGCCCCTATGGGGAACGATTGTAAAATACAGGAGATTGACACGGGAGTTGTCTTTGACCTAACACACAGGTTATATTTACAAGTTTAAGTTGCAGATTGAGGTGGTTGCCATTAGGGGACCAGCAATGGTAGCCCTAGGGCAAAAAGAAAACGTACAAGAGCACATAAAATAAATTCTAAAAGAAACAAAAATACAAACTAAACCAGAGTGGGTAAAAACAGCCATCAAAAGCCAAAGCTGGCCACAGCATCTGTGCTGCTCTCGCAGAATGTAACCATCACACTATCTCACTCTTCACATTTCGCAGATAAACTCAGGGCTTGAATTACATTTTTGTATGAAATTGAGGCAGATTTAAAAAAAAACAGTTTAATATGTTTAAAAATTAAAAAATATGAAAAACTTTCAGACATTTTATTTACAGCATCATTAGTCACACTAGTCTTGCTTGTAGTGAGGCACAGAGACTAAGACGGAGTCAGCAACCTTTCAGAAGTGGTGTACCAAGTCTTCATGTATTCACCCTAATTTTAGGTTTCGCGTGCTAGTAATACATTTTAATGTTTTTAGAAGGTTTCTTTCTATAAGTCTATAATATATAATTCAACTATTGTTGTATGTAAAGTAAATAAAGTTTTCGAAATATTTAAGAAGCTTCATTTAAAATTAAATTAAAATGCAGAGCCTGCAGGACTAGTGGCCATTACCTGGGCAGTGTGAGTGCCACTGAAAATCACCTCGCATGCCGCCTTTGGCACCCATGCCATAGGTTGTCTACCCCTGGACTAAGATCAGGACCAGCTTTGCCCCCAAAAGACCGGTCCAACTCTCCAAATTGGACCAGACCCGCATCCCTCTCCAGACGGAACTCCCCGAACTGGATCCACATCCCTCCCTAGACTGAACTGGACCAGACCTGCATCCCTCCCTAGACCGAAGTGGACGAGAACCGCATCCCTCCCCAGACTAAACCCCCCAAATGGGACCAGACCCACATCCCTCCCCAGATTGAATCCCTCAGACAGGACCAGACCTGCATCCCTCCCTAGACCAAAGTGGACCAGATCACCATCCCCCCTGAGACCACAACCTCAGGACTGGCCCAGATCCCCTTCCAGCCTGAACCAGATCAGACTCCTCTATGAACTGATCCTTCTCGACCTGAACCTCCCCACTGCCTACCAGAACAGGGCTCCTCCTAAACTTCTATTCCCAAACCAGACCCTCCTTCCCCCCCAAATCCCGCTAGACCACTCTCAGGCCCCCCATTCTAGAGCTAACCCTGCTGTTGATCTGCCCCTGTTTTTCTCCAAACCAGCCTGAACTGGGCCAGGCCACACCTGGCTGCAGCTTGGCCAGGTGCAGCACACCACCAGGCCTGGAGCACAGGTGGGCCAGGGGAGCTCAGGGGTAGGGGGCTCAAGTCACCCCCAGGGGTGCTGGTGGGGCTTTGGGGCAGAGGGTGCTTGGGGAAATCCAGTTTCCCCTTGGGGTGCTGGTGGGGGGATGGGCGATGATGCTCCAGCTTATCTGTGGGGGTGAGAGGGGTTACCTGGTGCAATGAGCACCCTCTGCTTGGGGTGTTTGTTTGCTGGGCACTGCTGCCACCTCCTGCCCAGCATGGTCCGGGACCCCCATGCTCCCTGGCCTCCGCATTTGCATAATGCAGGGCGAGAGAGCTGTGTGCACAGCACCCTCCCACCAGCATTGCCCCAGGCCCAGGGACGAGATGGGGGCTGCACAATCTGCATGTGGGCACCATGGGGGAGCCCAGCTGTCTTCATGGCAGCCAGAAACTCCTGACCTGGGCCTTGCCGAGCCTCCCCGCCTGCTCACTCTGCCAAGTGGGACCAGCAGCTGTGGGGACGTGGGCCCGGATGATGCCTCCTGCTCGCAGCCCTCTGCACACTCTGCTTTTCAGTGAGGGGCAGTCAGCTGCTGCCCTCGGCACACACTTGACCTGGAATGAGGGGGGCTTTCCTGACTCTGGGCTCGGTGCCATGGAGCCAGTGGCACCATTAGAAACCCGGTATCCTGTGGGATCCAGATATTATAAGAAGTGGTGCAAGTAAATCATTTCTTGCCGGTACTGCACTCATGGGAGGGACACAAGGGGGGGCACGTGACCTCCCCACTTGACCATCCATGTTACTCCTCTCCACCCCGCCGCAGCCCGGGGCCAGCACACTCTCCCTCTCCCCTCCAACACCTCCCTTACCTGTCTAAACTTTGACAACAGCATCTGTTAAACAGATGCAGTTGTAAAATGATTCCTCAGGCCCCTGGTGCCACCTGTACTTCCAGTGTCATTGAGGATCCAGCAGCACTCAACATTGAAAACTTCTTAAATGAAAGGATAGGAAGGGAAATCACCCCACTTTCCCTTAACACACTATCAGTGCCTCCCTTATGGCCAGACTAGCTTCTGCCAGCTCAAGACAGACACTGCAAGGGAGGGGTGACTACAGGTCAATCAGGTTCAGCTGAGAAGGGGTTACCAGAGATCAGTTAGGATCAGCTGATTCCAACTAACGGCTGCCTGAGACCTTTTTAAACCCTCCCCTGGTGGAGAATGGAGAGAGAGACACAGAGACACACTCAGACTCAGACTCAGACTCAGACTCAGACTCAGACTCAGACTCAGACTCAGACTCAGACTCAGACTCAGACTCAGAGTCAAGCTACCAGTAGGCGAGTAGCAGCGAGACAGTGAGCCTCTCCAGGAGGGAAGGTTGTAGTCCCTCCAGTAAGGGAGGAAAAACAAGCCCCAAACCCTGGCTGAGAGGACGGTCTGCCCCTGTGCACCTAAGAGGGACTGTTTTACCCCAAGCCTGTCTCACCAAGACTAAAAACAGCTGAGGCTGGTGAGACTGAGAAGGTGCCTTGCCATAATATCTTTACCATTGGTAGCGAAGACATGCCCTTAGATAAAGTGCTGCCGCGGCAGCACTTCCATGTAGTCATTGTACCAGCATTGGGAGAGAGCTGTGTAAAACCCCTCCCACAAGGAGAGTAGCTCCCAGCACTGGTGCACTGTCTACACTGCCACTTTACAGCGCTGAAATTTGCATCACTCGGGGGGGGAGGGTGTTTTTTCACCCCCCTGAGCGAGGAAGTTTCAGCGCTGTAAAGTGGCAGTGTAGACAAGGCCTAAGTATTGCTCACCGCCAGGAAAGCAAAGGTGCTGCGCCATTTGGCTTTGATGGAAAAGAGGCATAGAACTGTGTGTGCCATGTGCATCTTGATAGAACTATAGCCCAAATTGTTTTATTATTTTCCTCAGCACGACATACAGGAGAGGCAATCAAAATCAGCCCGGCAGAACATACCTGAGAACTGTCTCTGGGCAGATAAGCAATTGATCAAATTCACATTCTCTGATCTCTTGTGGCCAAATCTTGTTCCCATTGAGATCAAAAGGAGTTTTGCTATTGAGTTCAGTGGGAACAGGCTTTGACATTTGGAGAGGAAAGAACAAAACCACTCAAGCAAAGGCTCTGTTGCTTATACCACAAGTATCAAAGGCTGCTGACTCATGTGAGAAAGTCAGCAGACATCTGATCTTTGTCCACTGCAAGGGAGAAATCAGCAGTCAATGAGGCAAGAACAGTCTTTGTACCATATCCAACTCATAAGTCCATCTGCAGAGGATCAAGGAAATAGGAAGGCTCTAGATTACTTTAAAGTCCTCAGTTCCTTGGTGAGAATGCTCCCATCAGTATATGTTCATAGTCCAGAAGCTGGAGCAGGAAACAAAAACTCTGTTTAAACACCTTCTGTTCCCACCACCCTTCCTCTCTTGAGGACTCCTGACCAACTTAACAGCACAATATATATAGTAACAAACTTAAACAAAGCCTTGAGTTTGTTAGCATATGTATTCTGTGTCAAACCCATATAAAGAATGAATGCCCTCCCTAGCCACGTTCTGCTCCTTTAAGGGGGGGTAGCCTCCCCAAGTGTTTCTGGTACCCCATATCCACTAAAAATCTCTTGCCGGTTCTGCATACTGGAGCATACCACCCTATGTGCACTCCTGATTATAAGTGAGATTAGTACATGCAGCAACTCACAAACATGTCAGAAAGTCCAAACCCTAACCACATTATTATTAACTTAATATCTATTTTAACAATGCTACAACATAGATGAGCCAGACTGGTTTCCAGTTCTGCCTCTGTCAAGTGTTCACTGAGACGTAGGGGCCTTGGCATGAGCTGGCACCTGGTCTGCCAGTGCCACAGTCTGCACTTAGATTTCACACTGAGATGGCAACCTTGATGTAAAAAAGTACACTATTTTATGCAGTAAAGATACGGCATTTCCGTGAATAAAGTCTGCAAAAATCAAGGGCCAGCCTGGACTCTGGGCCATGTTTTGCAATGGACAACAGCCTTTTAGGAGATTAAAGATCATTATTTAGTCTCCCAGCATGTAATGTCTTAGTGGCCAAGGCCCTGAGGCTGTAGCAGACTGTAACTAATGACTCTTCCAGCCAGGCACTGCCTGTTTTGTAGCAAAGTTACAAAAAATCCTTTATTTAAGGGGGGAAGGGAACAACCAAAAACCAACCACTCATAATGAGCCACATAAAATCGGATTAAATATGCCCAATGCACAATACGCAGGTAAAATCAAGGTTCAGGCATTGAGCATTACCAGCCAAGGAGATTGCTAAGGGAACCCTTATGTAATGGTCTTAATTTGCATGCCCTGAAAACTGGCAGCATTCCAGGCAGCCTCAGGCTGATACTCACATCTCATACCAGCAATTTCCCCCCCTACATCATAATCCAAAAAGCTCTATTGATAAAATGGCCATAGAAAAAGGCCTGGTCTTGCAAGGTGCTGAGTGCCTCCTGAGAGGAGTTTATTCATAGGTTCAGAGGCCAGAAGGGCCCACTGTGATCATCTAGTCCGAACTCCTGGATTACACAGGCCAGAGAACTTCCCTGAATTCATTCCTGTTTGAAGCAGAGCAGATCTTTTAGAAAAACATCCAGTCTTGACTGAAAAATTGCCAGTGATGGAGAATCCACCATGACCCTTGGTAAATTGTCCCAATGGTTAATTACCTTCACTGTTAAAAATTGACACCTTATTTCCTGTCTGAATTTGTCTAGTTTCAGTTGCCAACCATTGGATCATGTTATAAATGTGTCTCCTTGACTGAAGAGCCCATTCTCAAATATACATTCCCCTGGTACATGTTTATAGACTGTGATCCAGTCAACCCTTAACCTTCTCTTTGTCACAGTTAAGCTCCTTGATCCTGCAGAAGAGAAGAATGAGGGGTGATTTGATAGCTGCTATCAACTACCTGAAAGGGGGTTCCAAAGAGGATGGATCTAGGCTGTTCTCAGTGGTACTCAATGACAGAACAAGGAGTAATGGTCTCAAGTTGCAGTGGGGGGAGGTTTAGGTTGGATATTAGGAAAAACTTTTTCACTAGGAGGGTGGTGAAACACTGGAATGGGTTTCCTAGGGAGGTGGTGGAATCTCCATCCTTAGAGGTTTTTAAGATCAGGCTTGACAAAGCCCTGGCTGGGATGATTTAGTTGGGGATTGGTCCTGCTTTGAGCAGGGGGTTGGACTAGATGACCTCCTGAGGTCCCTTACAACCCTGATATTCTATGATTCTATGATTCTACCTCTATAATGCACATTTCTCCTCAACTTTGCTGACACTGATGCAACTGAACCATGGTCCAAATGCCCAGTAATGCCTATGTGAGCAAATGGGTCTCCAAGAAATGCTGCCCAATAAAATGCTCTGACATCAATACTTTTTTTAAAGGAAATAAATCAACCCCTAAAATGTTTAAGGCCCAATTTTCAAAAAATGGCCTCAAATTAGGGATGTGTCTATTTTTGGGTGTCCAGCTTGAGTCCCCCGGGACCTGATTCTGAAGATGCTAAACACCTACAACTCCAGTTGAAGTCAAGGGGAGCTGCGGGTGCTCAGCTGCTTAAATATGGGTGCTAAAATATGGAAGCACTCAAAACCAGAGGCTGAACATAAGGCCCTTGTTGTACTTTTAGGGCTAGTTTGACAGTCCGGAAGGCCAAATTTCTTGATATATCCAGGCAATGCAAGCACAAGCGTCTTCACATCCCCCTACCAGTGTGTCTCAGCTCTAACCTGAAGACAGCAGCTTTGTGCCCAGGAGAATGGTTCATGCTGTGAAATCATCCAGGCCGTGGCCCATATCCTGACACTGATAAGGCTACTAACTCTAGTGGTGATTCTGTTATGTGGACAATTGTCCACTACAAACTGGATCAAGACCAACTCTTCACAGAGGCTGCCACTCAGCCATGAGAAGGTAGCAATTTTTGTTCACCTGAGATCCAGCCTAGTTTCAAACCAGTGACCACAGGTAGAAAGGCTTTAGTACAGCAACCCTTCCTCCCCCAAGCCATCAACTCCCTTCTGTGACTAAGGCTTAATGTGATGGGATAGAAACACCTTCAAATACTAATTAAGGTAAATGAAGGGAACACAAATTGACCTGTGGAACTCGCTACCACAAAATATCACTGAGATGAAGATCTTGGTGAGATCCAATAAAGTCTAGACATTTATATGAATAATAAAAGCATCCACAATTACATTTAAATAGGGTAAACTTTTATAAGGGATATAAACCATGCCTCAGGGTACAAGCCAACTGCTAACTACAAGCAGGTCAGAAAATAAGTTTCTCCTTGGGCACATTATTCCATAATCAACCACTACGGTGTTTCTTGCACCTTCCTCTGACACATCTGGTACTGACCGGTTCCAGAGACAGTAGACAGTGGCTAGATAGATGGGCCCTTGATCTAATCTGGTATGGGGATTCCTATGCAACAGCAAACACAACAGGTGAAATCCTGCCTCCACTGATGTCAATGACAAAACTCCCATTGACTTCAATGGGGCCTGAATTCCACCCTGTAGTATTTATTAAACTCTGCAGGGCATAGGAGGTGGAGTTCACTGCTCCTCTCATGTTTTGCTGGATACCTATAATCTCCTGATGATCACTCCATAGTAATATCACTATTGGCGTGACATGCATTTTAATAAATGAACATCATTTTACTGCATCTGCATATCAATTGCTGTGGGTTATGGAGTTTTCCACGGCTGGCTAAGTCTTTATTTCTCTGTTACAGAATCAATGACTGAGTTTAATTTTAAAATCAAAAGTCTTTTACAATGAAGCTGGAGGACACTTGCCCAACTGCCCTGAACAGAGGCTGTTTCATCCCGCAGGCTCCTTAAGTGGTACAGAACCTATCATATACACTAGCATTTTTATGATCCTATGGGGGGACATGGCACACCCAGTATTGATGTTGGCATTTCTGAAGTGCTTACAGGTGGTGGTGGTGGCTAACAGGCACTAATTACAACAGTAATTGAAAAGCCTGTTTTCCAAATACTGGAACTACCATGGCAATTTTTAATCTCCTTGGGAAACTGACAAAATGGATTATCTGTAAATGATGGTCTGAAAATCGCATCCTCGCCACAGTTCAAAGTTAAGGTGCGGTAGCGACCCTGAACTCTTCAAGCTTTCTCATTCGAAACCAGACATTTTGATATGGTTTATCCATGTGAATATGTCAGTTGAGCTGAGAGCCCAACATACTTCTCTCTCCTTAGGCCTCTCCTCAGAAAAGTGCTTTCACATTAAGTATTGTTACTCCTTTAAATAAATACAAATCAGGGGCTATGGAGCATGGGGAGGATTTACCCCCGACCCTCCTCTCCACCACAAGGATGCCCCTATCCCTCCTGGCCTATCAGCCCTACACCCTCGCCCTCCAAATTTTAGTGAGTGATGTTGTGGTCTGGTGCATAGGATCGCAGTGCCACTCAGATTTGGCCTGGCCAAAAAGGACAGAAAAAAGTTGGAAGGCAGAGGAGAGAGAGGACAGAAACACTCGCCTCTCTCTGAGTTGGGTCTTTTCCCTTCTGTTGTTTATTTGTTTCTCCCTTATTCTAAGTGGTTCTTGCCTCAGATCGTAAAGCAATGAAAATATAAGGGGAGTCTTTGTCTGTTTTGCCTACCCACAAGCAGCCTCTCTAGCAAATCCAGCACTAAACTAAGCCCAGCTTCATAAACTAAATGTGTAGTATCAGCCTTTCTTAATTGAGATGCAACCACAGGATCCCTGATCCTGCAAAGTTCTGAGCACCCTTCACTCCATATAAAGCCAACTATCAGTAACTGCAGCAATCTGCCTGGAACTTGTAAGAAGGTGCCCAGGTTTACAGGAGGGAGGAGTTTGGAGGAGGCAACAGAGAGTTAGTCTGTGTGCAGATTTCTGGAATGCTAGCTGCAGTTACAGCATCTCCATAAATAGTTCTCTTAATAAAGAGCCAGTTTGGTTTCACAGGCAGAGTCCTCTGATGTTATTTATTACCCAGCATACAGTAGATCAAGCATGGTGGCAATAATGAAGACTTCAGCTGGAGTTGTGGGTGCTCATACTCTCAGGATCATGATCTTTGGCTGTGTCACAGTGGAAAAGGCTGACACAATGCATTTGGTCTGAAGTCATTATTGACTTTATTTGAAGTGGAAGGGCCAAAGGTGACAGAATAAGGAAACTGGAAATGTTGTAGGGAGCTTCACACACCCCATTCCAACATGTATATACACTTTATAACCTCAATACTACGGCTTCACGTTCCCAGTGACAGCAACTGGCAGGAATAAACCTGCGAAGAAATGCGAGACCATGGTATGAGAGGGAGGTAAATTTGGGGTTAAAATGGATGAGGTGCAGTAGAACGATATGGTAGAGAAGCCAATATACACTCTGTAATTATAATGGGCTTTGCAAAGAAAAGCAGCTAAGCAAGAAGAGAACTCCAGGTGGGTGTTTACTCTTTATTAATGCAACTCACTACCTTGGTTGACGTTGACGTTTGGCACAACCGCCACCTGCTTCCTCTCTCTCTGCACTTGACAAATAGTTTGCTGGAAGCAGCAGAGCAGCTTGCAAAGCAAGACACAGGTGGAAAACTTCCTAGGGGAAGCAACAATTTTATTGGAGTGTTTTACACCAGGCCTACGGTAAATTATTATCCACATCCTCATTTCATCCGTCTCTGGCATGCATTCTCCAATGCTAATCAGAATTAGCCCAAAGCTCCTGCCGCTCTTCCAGCCAGATGTCTCCTAGGATCCATCGTGAATAGATTAAAAAAATAAATAAATCTGTGATTAAACTTGGCCCCTTCACTAAATAGGAAATAAGAACTGAATATTAGCAACAGATGAATATTTTTTCCACACAATGTGCCTTCTTGCATGATTCTTTGCCTTGAGGATTAATTAGTACTTACTGAGCAATATGTGCTGAGTTAACGTTACCTGAAGTTTGCCAGGTGAAATTAACTTCCTCACCAATCAATGTACATGCTGTGCCACACTTTGACCCAGTGGGTCGTTTCTGTTCAGAAGGTGGAGCATGTAGATTACTGATAGAGATGGGTCTTGTTATAGGCACGGCTAGTAGTATTGCTTGATTAGGATGAAATTTTCCATGTCAGGGGTCTTCCTGGGGTGCAATGTTTTCGGAATCTTTCAGACAAAACAATGACTCTGTTTCAGAGAACGAGGCTAGGAGAAAATGTGTTGTTTTGCCCATGTTCCAAAATGCTGGCCATTTTTCTTTTGAGAAGCTCTGGCATGCTCACACTTTGGAAAAAAGACTTGAATTTTAGCAAGGTGGCCTTGAGCCATCCCTTGGAAAAACATGCTCCCATTTGACCAAGTTATGAAAAAAAATTACAGTTCACACGTGCTCAGTAGAGACTTCTTAGCATTGAGCAGCTAAATTCCTGGAAGATTCTGTCTGAACTGAGAATGTTCCAGCCTGAGGCTGAGCAGGTTGTTTCCTGTAACTGTAGCTCTGGGCTGCTGCAAGCTAGGCTGGATCTGGGTCTGGGGACCTGAACTGAGAGCAAAGAACCTGTCACTCCTGTGCTTTCAATGCCTCCCCTGCTGGGTCCACTCAGCATGAGGAGGGAAGCTGCCCAGTTTGAAAGAAGAAGGGACAACAGCCAAAGGTGGGTAGGGGAAGTAGGTTGGGACAAGGTGCCAGGTGGTGAGGGATGGAGGCTCAGGCTGGTGGGTGGGGAGGAGAACTGTAACTGGCAATTGGGATGAGGGGAGATTAGGACTGTCTGGCAAGAAGATTGGGACTGGGAGCTGGTGGCGGAGGAAAGATGGGTTGGTAGACAGTGTAGAGGGGGATGCTGAAATTGAAAGATGGGGAGAGGGGAGTGGCTGAGCAAGGAGACAGAGACTGGGAGCCAGTGGGATGGGGGGAAGGAGATTATAGAGGAGAGAAGAGAGATCTAATGATGAGCCAAGGTCTAGGGGGAAAACAGGGACTGGTTGGGTTAAGGAGCTGGGGAAGGGACACTAAGACTGGATGAAGAGTCTGGGGAGGGAGATTGGCATGAGGAGTCAGTGGAGACTGGAAACACGGGCAAGGACAGGCTGGGATGACTGGAGGCCAGGATGAGGGAGAGAGAGAGCTCAGATGAGGGGCTGGTATGTGGGGAACTTGGACTGGCTGAGCAAGGAGACTGGAGCCAAGGAGCTGGCATGTGGGGTGGTGGGGAGTTGGGGATGGACGAGCAGGGATATTGGGACTAGGGAAGACTGGGACTGGGGTGAGGAGTGTGAAGAGGAGAGACTAGGACTTCCTGAGAAAGGAGACTGGGACTGGGATGAGAAGCCAGAAAAGTGGAGGCTAGGCCTGGGTAGGCAAGAACAATGGGGCTGGGACAAAGAACCAGGGATCATAGGATCATAAGATTAGAAGGGCCCTAAGGGTCTTCTAGCCTAACCCCCTGCCAAAGTGCAGGCTTTGTTGTGTCTGAACCATCCAAGACAGATGGCTGTCTGAGGAAGACAAGGAAGACACCGGAGTGGGACAGGATGGAAGGGATGGGGCAGAAGGGATCACACTTGTGGGGAATGGGTGGAAGAATCTGTACTCATCAGAGAACAGTCCTCTCCCGAGTCTGGAATGGAACCCAAGTTACCGTAGTCTCACCCTTCCTCTGCTCTCAGCAAATATCTGTGTAATCTAGTGGCAAAGTGTCCATCCCCCTTTAGTGCTGGTCCACATAGCAGATAACAGTGCTATCAATTATTCCATTAGCTCCAGTGACAGAGGTCTGTAGGGCAGATCTGAAGTTTCCAACTCTGATGATGAACACTGTGTGTGCGTGTGGGGGCCCAATATGATGCCACGGGAGGGAATTTTTGTTTTGTCAATTTGTTTTTTTAAAAACCTAGAAAATTACACATCCACAAAAACTCTGTAAAAGAACATTATTTAGGTTGCAAAATCAAGCACTCAGATGGGGCAACCTTATTCATATGCACTAGGATACAGTCTTTCATTACACAATCACATTTTTTTCCACCAGTCCCATGCCTCATTCAGTGCACAGGATAGGCCCGCTCTGCTCCACGTAGTGCAGGAGACTGTTGTCTGTAGGATCCCTATCTCATTTGTTACAGAAGTTGGACAGCGCGCAGTTCATGAGGCAGGGGACGGCAGGAAGAAAAGGGAGGGTGTCCTAGATAAGTCAGCTGAATGCTGCCCTGGAGAGCTGGATTCTATCCCAGCCTCTGCCACAGAGTTCCTGTGTGTTGCCTGTAAAGTCATTTAAACCAAATTTTTCACAGCTGCTCACTAATTGTGTGCCCTCATTTTCTGGGTGCTCATCTTGAGAGCCTGGTGTCTGATTTGCAGAAATGCTGAGCACTGACCACGGCAGCTGAAGTGAAGGGGAGTTGTGCCTTGAACATATACATTACTGTTTAAGTCAAAGTGCTCTGAAAAAAACAAATGCCTCAAATCAACCACCCAAAATTAATGGAAACTGTTGACCTTAAGCTCAGTGCCTCAGTTTCCCATCTACGAAATCAGGATAACATCCCCTCCCCTTACATACAAATACATGGATGAAGTGAAGATAAATTCATTAATATTTTGGAGCACTCAGATACTACAGGGACGAGTGCTATGGAAAAGCCCACAAGGAAATTCATAATTCTGTCTTCAGAGCACGGTTTGAATAGTGTGCAGCAAATAAGGCTTGGGTCACACATTGAACAATGAGGAGAAAACGAAATATTGAATAGCTGCTCATTAGGTAAGCACTGTCCATATGGTGCATTGAATGAGACCGGATGCAGAGGAATTATGTGCCCATGTAATTAAAGACTACATCAAGGCTAGGTGACAGTGCTGGTGGAAAGGATCGGGGGGGTTACAATGGATCACAAATTGAATATCAACTGACAATGTGATGCCACTGTGAAAAAGGCTAAGGGGGACCTGAGAACAGTCTTCAAATACTTTAAGGGCTGTTATAAAGAGGACAGTGATCAATTGTTCTCGGTGTTCACTGAAGGTAGGACAAGAAGTAATGGGTTTACTCTGCAGCATGAGAGATTTAGGTTAGAAATTAGGAAAAACTTTCTAAGGATAGTTAAGCTCTGGAACAGGTTTCCAAGGAAGGTTGTGGAGTCCCCGTCATGAGAAGTTTTTAAGAACAGGTTGTACAAACACCTGTCAGCAATGGTCTAAATTTACTTGGCCCTGCCACAGTGCAGGGGACTGGACTTGATGACTTCTCAAGGTCACTTGCTGGAGGATTCTCTGCAGCTTGAGGTCTCCAAACCACAATTTGGGGACTTCAATAACTCAGACATAGGTTAGAGGTCTGTTACAGGAGTGGCTGGCTGAGATTGTGTGGCCTGCGTTGTGCAGGAGGTCAGACTAAATGATCATAAAAGCCCCTTCTGACCTTCAAGTCTATGAGTCTCTTCCAGCCCTACATTTCTATGAGTTTATAATGCACACACAAAAAGGGGGGCAAATGAAGGTTGCACAGGAAACCTGAATTCTGGATTAATGAATTTCTGAGTGCTTCACTTTGCATTCTTAATAATGTTATTTTAATGTAGGGTGTTTTGTGTGTAAATATTAAGATTACTGTAGTGCTCCAAATGCTATAAGCACCTTTCAAACACAGAGGAGCCAGACTGGGGAAACAATCACATAATAATAATAATAGAACACAGTCCCTGCCTCAGAGTGTATAATAGGGGTAGGCAGCCTATGGCACGCGTGCCGAAGGCAGCACTCGAGCTGATTTTCAGTAGCACTCACACTGCCCGGGTCCTGGCCACCAGTCTGGGGGACTCTGTATTTTAATTTAATTTTAAATTAAGCTTCTTAAACCTTATTTACTTTACATACAACAATAGTTTAGAAGCATGTGAAACCTTAAATTACAGTGAATAAATGAAGTCTCGGCACACCACTTCTGAGAGGTTGCCGATCCCTGGTGTATAATCTAAAAGACAAAGACAGATGAAGAATGAGGGAAAATAGATCCTATATCTAGGCAAAAAGATCAACCTGATAGATACCCCTCTTAATATTATTTATCATTGTTATTATTATGGCAGCATTTAAAACATTTACATTGCAAGCACTTTAGTGCAGGGACTAGGTCTTTGTCTTCTCTGAAGCACCTCGAATACTCAGAGGCAATAGAAAATAATAAATGAATAATCATAGCTACGACTAACAACAGTTGTTCTCCCTGAGCGTGAGGCCAAATATTGGTCTTAGTTGGGTCAATGGGCTAAATGCAGAGGTGGAGCGTAAGATGATGCAAATCAGACTCTTCGAGCACTATGACATGCTCCGTTTAAATGGACCAAGATTTCTGTTCAAAAATGTATTAGTTGCCATCCTACGGATTAAAAGCCATAAACTACCTTTTGTGTCCATTGTCTTTCCCAGCCACAAATTCACTATTGCCTATCAATCAGAAATTACGGTTGTTTGCTAGTATAATGAATTACATGTGCTAAGTCTCAAGTATCTATGCTGAGTCAGAAACTATAGTTTGTAAGTCTAATCAAGCTTAACATTTCCACAAAGCAGTTAACATGGAATTCGTGGAAAGATGCTCTTCCCTCTGATAGATTAATGACTTAGTTGACAAACGTATAGTTAACTAAATCTACTGTCTCAGAACAGTATCCGTGGACAGGAAAGACAAACAACTCACTGATTTGGCTCTGCGACAACAGCCAGGGGATATTAATGACACCAAATCCACAAAGGGATTAGTCAGTCAAATAAAAATAGAAACAAAGTTAGTGCTTTATATGAAAAGACAAAGAAGGTTAACAGCAACTTGGCTAGGGCAATTCAGAGAGAGAGAGAGAGAAGAACAGGAGTACTTGTGGCACCTTAGAGACTAACAAATGTAGAGAGAGAGAAGAAAATTAAAGCACATTCAGTAGAAATGGGTGAATAGTCCGAACAGATTAATTAGTTCTCATGTTTCTGTTTGCAAGTTGACTGTGACCAGTTTGTGATTACTTATTGTTCAAAATAACTCATCAAAAACCTTCTCTCAAATAATGCTTGATCAGTAGCTCATGAGCAGCTTATGGCAAAACTGGGCTCCTAGGCATTTCAGCAATACAAATAAATAATAAATAATAATATTTAACATGCAAAATTCAAGCCATTTTGATTGGCCACGTAGGTCTCATGGTATGCTTCTGTGCCCTGATTGGAGAAGGATAACTCTCAGAATGAATCAGGTGTCTGGTGCAAATAGGCTCATGTACAAATCTAAACTCAGAGGTTACCAGTGACTTCCTTTCTATGAAAAGCTATAAGACTGTTCTGCAATATTCATGCAAAATGTGCTATTTCTGCAGCCATTCCTGCCAGTGAGCCCATCTGAGCCTACAGTGACTCAGGGTACGTCTTCACTACCTGCCGTATCGGTGGGTAGCAATCGATTGCTCAGGGATAGAAATATCTCGCGTCTCATCTAGACGCGATATATCGATCCCCGAACGCGCTTATATCGATTCCGTAACTCCACCAACCCGAACGGAGTTGCGGAATCGACAGGGGGAACCTCGGACATCGATCCCGCGCCGTGAGGATGGTGAGTAATTCGATCTTAGATACTTCGACTTCAGCTATGTTATTCACGTAGCTGAAGTTGCGTATCTAAGATCAATTTTCCCCCGTAGTGTAGACCACCCCTCAGTCTCTTCTTGCCATTCCCTGATATTTCACTGGTAACCAGTGATTTCACATGCGTCTGATGAAGTGGGTATTCACTCATGAAAGCTCATGCTCCAATATGTCTGTTAGTCTATAAGGTGCCACAGGACTCTTTATCGCTTTTTAGTAATTTCTTGGTTGATCCCAGTGGTTGCCACACTGAGGCCTGTTTGGTGATGGTTTTGCAATGGATGTAGCCACTAGACTGTAACTGTATATGGGTGTGGTGCAGTCTGCTTGACTCTGTCCAGCACTTGCTTTGCACATCCCCTTAGTCACACTTTTCAGGAGGATGAAGGTTTGCCCCTTCGGTTCAGTTTCACATGTGCAGTTTTCCTCCCAATGGGCTTGGGAAAGATAAAAAGAAGGTACAAGTTATTGGGCCAAAATTTTCTGCCCTCATCACAGGGGCAGACTTAGCTCTCAATCAAACCAGAACTTAGAAGTCAACTGGTGGTTAAGTACAGTCACAGCTCAGGTTATGTCTACACTAGATCTGGGATCAATGCTCTGAGATCGATCCACCAGTGGTCAATTTAGCAGGTCTAATGAAGACCCGCCAAATCAACTGCAGATTGCTCTCCAGTCGACCCCTTACTCTACCCCCAACGAGAAGAGTAAGATAAGTCGACAGGAGAGTTTCTCCCATTTACCCCCTATGGTGTAGACCCCGCGGTAACTCGACCTAAGGTACGTCAACTCCAGCTACATTATTTATGTAGCTGGAGTTGCGTAGCGTAGGTCAACTTACCACAGTAGTGTAGACATAACCTCAATATGTTATTACAATGTCTCCACTAACATATTTCCCTCAAGGGAATTTCAGCTTGGACCTAGTCAATGCCATAGCACACTATAATTTCCCATGACAAGCTGAATGTGTGTTGTCCCAGTGAGCCTTTTTTACATGCAATATTCTTCTGTAGCTTATGCACCTATGAAATTTTTGTGCCACTGTTTTTTTGTGGATGGCACCTTTATGTTTCTAAGAACTCTGTCTGATGGGGGAGAGAGAGCAGCCATCTTTGTCTCAGAGATCCTGAAGCCTGCTGATGGGAGACATGCATTGTGCTCTCTCATAGGTATTATATTTGGTTTTGTTTTCTTTTCTTTTGGCTGTTGTTTCTGTTCAGCTAATACAAAAGGTTGCTGGTGGGAATTCAATAGAAAGCCAGCAGTGTTTTGGTGGCTGAGGAGAAAGGTTTAGAGAGGAGTGAATGAACAAGGGAAAGAGCATTTGACAGCTTGTTCTTTTTAAAAGCTCTTAGATGATACTAGATAATGGCTAACGGGAGGCCAAATTCTGCTGTCAGTTACACAATGTAAATTCAGAGTATTGCTATTAACTTCAGTGGAGTTAGACCAGATTTACACCAGGTAGCTGACTTCATCCATTGTGCAGAGAACTCAGAATATCACCAGGTACTTTTCTTTTTTGTAGATTTGTTTCTAGTTCTATTTTATTTGCTGTTGTTAGTTGATTAATGATAAGGACTTGGATAAGATTCTGTTACAGATATAGTCACTGGGGAAGCTGTAGCACAAACAACAGAGTTCTGCCAGCAAATCTATAAATGCAAGAGGAGTTAGCTTTGTTCTCATGTGGCCAAAAAGGGGATTTACATACCCAATCTACCCCAGTCCTATACTGTGAACTTTGTATTGGCCATTTAGGGAAACTTCTGGACACCAGGAAATCTAGAATAATTGTAATCAGATGGCTTCATTAAGACAGATTCACAGAGGCACTATGTTATCTGGGATGGTGTAAGTACGGATGGTATGAGGACAGCATTACTCAATGACACTGGACTGCAATGATTCTGAAAGCACACAGTACACACGAGGCCTTCAGAGCAAACTGATCAGAGAGCAGACCTACAGTCCTCTCTTGTGTAGCCAGTGGAACAGCACAGCATTGAAGGAAATAGGGTCGGTGATCTAATGTAGAGGCGCTTGATGCTTATGACTTGTACTTTGTCAGGCACAGCCAGAGACAGGGAGAAAAAAACCCTGCTGATTGAAGCCTACACCTGTTCTCCTGACGCCAAGAACATTATGCACAGTTGTCTGGCTGGGTGTTAATAACAGTGCAGGAGCCTGTTGTGTTAGTAGTGGCCCTGTTCCTTTGGATGATTCACTGTTTTTAAGCAGCTATGCCAATAATGTGCATCCTGAAGACCAGACAGTCTCCTGATAATAGGGTGATTCAACTGCCTTCTTGTTGAAAGGTCACCTAGGGCCAGATTTTCCAAGTTATTTATGCACCTAACATGCAGATAGGCAGTAAATGGAATCTTCAGAAGTGCCTCAGTAGGCCCCTAATTCCCAGTGACATCAATTGGTTTGAATTATAGAAGATTAGGGTTGGAAGGGACCTCAGAAGGTCATCTAGTCCAAATGCCGGCTCAAAGCAGGACCAATCCCCAGACAGATTTTTACCCCAGTTTCCTAAATGGCCCCCTCAAGGATTGAACCCACAACCCAGGGTTTAAGGAGGCCAATGCTCAAACCACTGAGCTATCCCTCCCCCAATGGCTGTTAGGTGCATAATCCTGCTTAGGTGCTGCTGAAAAATGATATGGGACACCTACCGGCATCATTAGGTGGCAAAATACCTTGGAAAATCTGGCCACTGGAACTTTTCAGCATGATTCTAGGTATTTTAGTTGGATAAGCCAGTGCCATTTTGAGAAACATGGACACACAATAACATAGATCTGGATTTCGGTCAGCTGCCCTAGTGTCTGACCTCTGTTTTAGTTACTTATGTCTATGGAAAGTGGTTGTAGACCATTACCAGATCACACCAGTGGTAGTGTTTTACACTCACATTGCACTGGTGTCGAGGACTGGGGATTCTAACCCATCATCTGAAAGATGCTTCAGGAGTAGCTAAGAAGTTGAGGCCATTGTAGTGCAAAAACACTTTCTTTTTAGGCATTGGAAGATCAGTATCCCACCAAGATAGAGAGAATGATTACATGTCATGGCACATATGGCTTCATATAAGACTAACTGCAATATTAGAGAGAGATGTTTAAGGCAATATCAAATACTTGTGGAATGAAAAGTCAACTGAATTTTGCCACCTTGGAACATTTTGATTATATAAATTAAACTATGAATATTATAGTGATTTTCTACAATGTTCGTCCTGATTTCTAATTAAACTCTGGCTCACGGTCACACCTCCAAGACATTTGCTGTGACCAAATATTCCAATGAGTTTATTGGCTGGAACATTTATGAAAACTGAACATCTTCATTGAACATTAAAGAACATTTGCTGAAAGCACATTTTTAATTTGCAAACACAGTTGACATCAGAAACCTAATTCTAATAGTTATTCTGATCCATTCAAAGAACAGAAATATACCACATGACCTATGCATCCAATGATAGCTATCTTGAATTTTGAATTTCAACTATTACATACTCATAAGAAACAGAAAGTACAGACAATCACTCCCAGATTGTTGTTATCAACAAAAAATTAAGTTATCAAAGTCATTTGAAAAAATCGTAGATGAATCACAAAAAATGGAGAGGAATTTTGTTAAGTTATTTGTTATGAATTATTTGACAGCTTTATAAATATAATAATTCATACTGTAAGGATAATAAATACACTGAAACCTCCAATAGGCTACCCTGTGTCTTAAACAATCAATTTAAAGTTTCCTCAAGTTTTCCAGTATAATTTTGTTTTACTTTACCCTCTATTGAGGTTATCTATCTAACCAAAATAGTGCAGAGTGCTGGAGTCCTACTGGATTCATTCCTGCTGCACGACATCCCCACTGTTACAGTGGTTAGAAATGTCTTCCTTCTATAGCTAGCCAGAAGACTGCAGCTCTTCTTCTCTGTTACAGACCCGCCCAAGATGATCCATGCCTTTTTCACTTCTAGACTAGACCTCCACAATGCATTCTACCAGGGAATGATCATGGAAGCTACCAGTTATTTATCACCTCACAAAGACGACAGACATCATATCGATGCTCCATATTCTTTAATGGTTCCCAATCCAAGAGTTCGATCCAACGTCCAGAAAGTCAATGGAAAGACATGCATTGATTTCAGTGAGAGCTGGATCAGGCTTTAATGCTGGATCATCTTATTCAAGGAGTTTCTCCTGATCTTCAAAGCACTCAGTGAATTCAGACATGCTCTTTCAATAGCAACATTTTCCTGAGTCCCTACCACAGCTATGATGAATGGGACATTTTGGTTAGGTGCTCCAAGTGAAAATAGCTGGGGCTGGGAACAAAAGGTTACTGGTAGAAGGGCTTCAGGCAGAGTTTAGATAGCAGGGTGAGCCTCACTTTTAGGACACATTGCAAGACCACTTTGAGCAGGCCTTCTCCAGTCCAGTTGCAGAATGACCAGGAACATCCTCCTGGAAGACACCCCTCATGCACTCAACATGCTGAGGATACCAGATAAATCCAGGGATGGAGGGAGAGTTTGGGGCCAATGGGGACAGGATTTATGAGAATCTAATTTTTCTACATGGCACCTAGCCAGTGCATTGCTAGATTAGATGCCTCCTTTTCTGAGTGTGGAATCCAGTGTTGCTCTGCATAAGTGCTGTTTTGCTGAGATTGTATCTTTAGGATGGTGTGCCCTTAGCAACGGCTGCAGCTATAATTAACATTCTTTTGCATGATCTCATTTTTTCATAGAAATAGAAGCTTCACAAAACTAGGCAGAGGAGCGAAAGTTGATTGAGCTGTATTGCTCATTGCCTCGGTTGCACTTCAGTTTATTCAGCTCTGGGAGATGTTACCGGCTCCCTCAATGTGCCCTGTATTAAGAATCAAAAATCTCTTTGAAACCAATAGTCTTTCACATCAGCAAAACTTTGTTAAAGTTGTACACTTTGTAGCCTGATCTATAGATTATGAATAAAAATTCCCACTTATCCCTTTGAGGGTTGACATGTTCTTGTACCAAGATCAGGCCTAGTATTACTAAAATTATTCTATAGTTGGGAACCCCAATGTGCACAGGGGCAACACTCACACTAGAGGAACTCTTTTATATTTACAAATAAATAATTTATTAATACATTTAGCAAAGTCTCACAGACTAACTCAGTAAGGTAGATAGAGATAATCCAGAAAGTACATCTGAACATCCATACACAAACCATCCCTTGCAGAACAACCTGAAATGCTAGCCATCATCTTCCTCATCACTGTCACCTTCCTCATCTTCACCAGTGGTCATCATCCTGGCTTCTCCCAAGGACTACATCTCTCTCTCCTACTGCCCCCAGACTGGGATGCCACTTTTATAATATGTTATGCTGACATTACCATGTCCAATGCATATTCAGGAGGGGTTTCTCCCCCATTTCTTAATAGTATTTCCTCCCTTTGCCAAAGTTAAGGTGTCTTTCCTCCACCAGTTAGCATATTGATAATTTCATCCCATTACCATGTATTTCAATACATTACCATGGCTTTCTTGTGGTCAGATGTTCCATCCAAAACCTTCCAGAAGCTGGTGTCTGTTCATGTTCTGTTGTTGGCTGATGTCATTATGGACAAAATTCCACCCTACACTCTACTTCCAGTTCCCCAAAATATATGATTTACTGAGTTTATCTATGCCAAAGTTTGTAGGCCTCAAGCCTCATGCTAATTGCGGAAGCCAGTGTCTTACAGGATACAAGCCTGCAGTCAGGGGCGGCTCCAGGCCCCAGCACGCCAAGCGTGTGCTTGGGGCAGCAAGCCACTGGGGGTGCTCTGCCGGTCACTGCAAGGGCGGCAGGCAGGCTGCCTTCGGTGGCTTGCCTGTGGATGGTCTCCTGGTCCTGCAGCTTCGGCAGACCTCCCACAGACGTGCCTGCGGAGGGTCCGCTGGTCCTGCGGCTTCGGTGGACCTCCCGCAGGCTGCCGTGCTTGGGGCGGCAAAATGCCAAAAGCCGCCCCGCCTGTAGTTTTCTTTCATTACAGCTAAATATAACAAAGCAGAATATAATGCAAAGCAGTGAATATAACAGAGATAAGCTGCCCCACTTACCCTTAAAGGATAAGGATAAGATAATCTTCATAGCTCTCCATGGGAGATGAAATCTTGCTGCAGATGATGCTATGTTGCTGAATGCGCTACCATGTCTATCTCAGAGAGAATGGTAAAGAAAAAAGAAAGAAGACCAGAGACACCTCCAACAGTCCTGACAGGTGAAACTGGAAGGGACTACAAAACTAGGCCCCTGGCCAGCAAAGTAAACTATACTATTGCGGCTGCTTCCTGCACAGAAACCTCTCCAGCTAATAAACAATTTCAGCCTTTGTCCAAAAATAATTATTATTTATGATACAGTAAAATATTAATGGGAATACGGAATACATGGACCAGCTCCCTCGGCTGTAGCTCTGTTGATTCTGACAGAGCTGTGCCAGTTTACACAAACTGCAGGTCTGACCTAATGCTAAGACATCGCTACAGCATGTCAAAGGTCTTGACTAGAAAATACCCTGTACTATCAGAAAGAACAAACTAACAGATGCTCTATACACAGGCCTGGTGTACACTACAGGTTTATCTCAAATTTAGCAGCGTTAAACCAAATTAACCCTGCACCCATCCACACAACGAAGCCCTTTATTTCAATATAAAGGGCTCTTAATATCGATATCTGTACTCCACCCCGACGAGGGAAGTAGCACTGAAATCAATATTGCCATTTCGACTTAGGGTTAGTTTGGCCACAATTCGACGGTATTGGCCTCTGGGAGCTATCCCACAGTGCACCATTGTGATTGCTCTGGACAGTAATCTGAACTCGGATGCACTGGCAAGGTAGACAGGAAAAGCCCCATGAACTTTTGAATTTTTTTCCTGTTTGCTCAGCGTGGAGCGCTGATCAGCACAGGTGACCATGCAGTCCCAGAATCAAACAAGAGCTCCAGCATGGACCATACGGGAGATACTGAATCTGATCTCTTTATGGGGAGAATTCCAATGGGTGGAGGAGACTGCGGGAACTATACGATAGCTACCCACGGTGCAGCACTCCAGAAGTCGACCCTCGCCTCGGTACATGGACGCACACCACCAAATTAATGTGCTTAGTGTGGCCGCGTGCACTCGACTTCATACAATCTGTTTCCAAAAACCGATTTCTGTAAAATCCAAATAATCCCGTAGTGTAGACATACCCACAGTAAACTTTAAATTACAGGGGACTCCTGTTTATCCATAGTGCTGGATGGCAGCAAAAATGTTTGGCTTATTGGATATTCAGATATCTGGGAATCAATAGACCAAAGAAACACACAGATGGTTCCTTAGACAAGGAGATTTGTATCGTGGGAGTTCAGGTAACTGAAATTATACTTGATCTCTATGTCAAAAGGAGTTTGCAGGGGCTGCTGTTGAAGACTGCAACTCCATAGCTTAAATAGAGTATCACAAGCAGTCAAGTCTGATTCCATTTGCTGCACAGATTTAACCTCTTGAATGCCCCACTCGCGTGCCTTGTCTCTCAGATTGCCTCCTTATGTTTTGGGCAAGGTTTAGGCTTTATAACAATATTGATAACAAAATTTGCAGATCCAGGGGGGAAAGGGCAGAGAGGCTATTTGTATTCAGTACTAGATCACACAGGCAAACAGTTTCCTAGAGGGCGAACAGCTACAAGCAAGGTGCATCACTGCCACACTTGGATATTCCAGGGGAAACACAGAAACATATGAAGGCAATGAGCCAGTCAGTCCCTTGGGGGCAGCACACATTAAAAGTCCTGCAGTCTGCTAACCTGCTAATCTCAAATGCCTGGCTGAGCAGCCAGCACCTAGATAACGAATGGGATGACACAGACCTGGACACGGAGAATACACACCATGCTGGGGAACAGCATTCATTGGTTTGCTCTGTGGCAGCCTTGATAACGGGTCTGTCTGCTCATCTCACAAGGACCTTCACTCACATTTTCTTCTATGCAGCCCGTGATGCATGGAACAGACTCACCAAAGTAATCTGTAAAGCCACTACCCTGTCTTGCTTTGTGCTGTTCCCCAGTGTCAGAAACATGCATTTGCAAGGTTTTCTGAGAATCTCTCACTTGGTACTTCAGGGTCAATGGATCTATTATGTGCTTCTCTTCTAAGGCTCTCTGAGTCTAAAAATAAAAGATAGGTGATAAACAAGAAAGGTTAAACAGACCTGGGGAACTTTGAACATAAATTCTGTCTGGAAGTAGAAATTATCATATCAGAGATCAAGCATCTTAATGGAACCAAATAGGGTGTGGGGGAGATCATTTCTATCCAAGAGTATTAAAGGAATTAGCACATGAAATTGCAATCCCAACACCAAGGATTTTTAATGAATATGGAAACTCGGAGGCTGTGCCCATGATTGGAGAGTTGCTCATATAGTACCTATAATTAAGAAAGAAAAAAAGTGATCCTGGAAACTAGAGGCCTGTTAGTTTGACCTTAGTTGTATCAAGGTCTTAAAACAAATTTGAACAGGGAAAGGAAGACATAGAGGTAAGTGGTAATTGGGATAAATACACCATAGTTTTACAAAAGGTAGATCATGCCAGACCAAACCTATCTCTTTCCTTGAGAAGATAACTGATTTTCTAGACAAAGGAAATACACTAGATCTGGATTTCAGTAAGCATTTGATACCGTTCCAGAAGGCAAATGATTAGTTAAATTGGAGACGATGCGGATTAATGTGAGACTCAAAAGGTGCATAAAGAAGAGATTAGACTAGAATGGGTCATACTGAACTAGTGAACTTCCACACGGATCAGTCTTGGGTGGATCTTATTTAACATTTTCATTAATGATCATGCCCACATACAATATCGTATAAGAAGATTTGGAGAACCTTGAAAACTGGAGTAATAGAAATGAAATGAAATTTAATAATTTGAAGTGGAAGGTCATGTACTTAGGGACTAACAAGTTGTTGTGTTATAAACTGAGGACTTACCAGCTGGAAGTGACAGAGGAGAAGAAAGACCTGGATATATGGGTTGATCACAGGATGATTATGAGCCAACAGTGTTATGCAGCCCTGAAAAAGGCTAGTGCAATCCTCAGATGCATTAGGCAAAATATTTCCTGTAGGGATAGGCAAGTGTTATTACCATTGTACAAGGGAACTAGTGACACCTCATCTGGAATACTGTGAGCAGTTCTGGTCTCCCATATTTAAGAAAGATGAATTCAAACTGGAACAGGTGCTGAGATGGGCTACTAGGATGGTCAGAGGAATTGAGAACCTGGTTTATGAGAAGAGATTTAAGGAGCTTGGCTTGTTTAGTCTAATGAAATGAAGGCTGAGGGGAAATTTATTGCTTTCTATAAATACAAGGGAGGGAGAGGAGTTATTTTAGTTAAGGGGTAATGTTGGCACAAGAACAAATGTATATAAACTGGCCATCAACAATTTTAGGCTTGCAGTTAGATGAAGATTTCTAATCATAAAAGGAGTGAAGCTTTGGAACAACCTTCCAAAGGGAGTAGTGTGGGTAAAAAACCTAATTTGCTTCAAGACTTAGCCTGATACGTTTATGGAGGGGATAGTATGATGAGGTTGCCTATAATGGCACATGACCCATCCACAAGTGCTATTAGTAAATATTTCCTGTGGCCAGACATGGAACACTAGATGCAGTGGGTTCTGAGTTACTATAGAGAATTCTTTCCCAGGTGTCTGGCTGGTGGGTCTTGTCCACATGCTCAAGGTCTAACTGATCACCATATCTGGGGACAGGAAGGAATTTTCCTTCAGGTCAGACAGAGTGGCAGAGATCCTGGGTTTTTTTTTAACCTTCCTCTGCAGCAAGGGGGGACAGATCTCTTACTGGTTTGCACTAGAGTAAATGGTGGATTCTCTGTAATTTTCAGTCTTTAAATCAAGATATGAGGACTTCAGTAACTCAGCCAGAGGTTATGGACCTATTGCAGGATTTGATGGGTGAGGTTCTGTGATCTGCAGGAGGTCAGACTAGATGATCATGATGGCCCCTTCTGGCCTTAAAGTTCATGAGTCTATGAGTTATTCATAGAAAAATGAAGACATTTCCGTGTTGTGTAGAATAAGCTCAGTAAAGGCCTTGAAAAGTCAAACTTGTAGTTGTTCGTCATTGGGGTATTTGGTGTTCTATCGGGGGGGGGGTCTAGAGGTAAATAGGAAAGGAAGAGTTAAGAGAATTACATCACTGAAACTCATACAAGTAAGATTGGTCTCCACCAATGTAATGTTATTTTGCCTTTTTCTACTCGTTCCAAAATACTTTGCTTGCTATCACTGCAGCAGCATGACTGGAGGGTGCACAGAGTGGGCCAGGTGCATCATGGGGGAGACTATATCATCAAGGTACAACTCTCCAGCTTCACCAGGCAGCTGAGAAAGGGATTCGGCTCCCCAGAGGCAGAATCCGTCTTTGAATTTCCACTTGGCTCCCTATCGTCCCAACACAGACCTATGCCTTAATGGCACAATTTAGCACCATGATCATTTACTACCTGCTGTGGTAGCACACAGGATGTTCTAGGCACCTTCCAAATATTCCAGATTGGAGACCCCAGAAGCTTACATTTGAGGCAAGCAGGCAGAGATTAGGGGAAGAGGAGCAAGAGACAATCTATGTACAGTTCAGCTCCACTCACTGAAGTCTATTAACATCCATATTAATAAACCCAACAAAGGTTTAGCCCTTCTTCAGCTGTACAACTAGTCAAATAACCTTGATATTCCCATTTCCTCCTCTCGTGTGTGACAAAGCCTCTAATGAAAATGACACAAAACGAATGAATATGCAAGACCTAGGAGCTGCAGCAAGGCCAGGAGAGTGTCCAGAACCCCTCATTACCATTTGAAAGATTTATTAAAATCATTGTAATCTTTAAGGATGAGCCAACTGCTCAAGATAAAATAAGAACCAATGCAAGATGCCCAAAACTTGATCTAAACTAAAGGCATCTTTTAAGTGCAAAATAATATAGTTAATTTTTCCATTAATCTTTGGACAGCTCTCTTATTATTTATGTGTCGATTGCAGTAGTGCCTGACTGTACTATACATACATTTACCAAGATTTAGGGGTTTTGCCACAAAGAGTTTACACTCTGCACTGGAAATTTACACAGGTCTAGCCAGGAAACAAGAATACATTTTGTGGAAATTGTGAAGTTTTGACATTTGGTTTCTTTCCTCACCAAGAAAAAGCTGAGACCTTCTGAAGTATTGTAAAGAGACCAACAGACCAACCCACCCACCCCAAAATAGCCAATAACCCAGCAGTTAAGGCAGTCACTTGTAAGACCCAGATTCAAGTCCCTGCTCTGAAACAGATTTGTGCCCAGGTCTCCTAAGGGCCTCAGCTGAGTATCCTAACTAAGGGGCTATTACAGTCTATCTCTTGCTGTCATTTTGATCAGAAATTTCATCCTGGACCCTAGCGAATGTTCATCTGACCCAATATATGTCCATGACAAGTTTTGGTTTCAATGAAAAAATGTTTCATTGAAAAATCCCTGACCAGCTCTATATTTATATGGATAAAAGAATATCCAGTGTTATAATAGTTACTGATAACACAAATTTTGGAGGGGATATCAAATCTCATGCTTCTGGTTTTAAACCTGTCTCCAACTAGCAGGAATGAGTGGTGCTGGCCACTGTTGGAGACGTCTTACTGGATTAGATGTGGCATTGGTCTGATCTAACATAGCAATTATATTCCTTTATCACATTACATTCTGATGTACTTCCTGGATTCTGCTGGCACCGGAAGCAGCTGAGGGATGTATGGTATTTCAAAAACAGCAGCAACCAGATGAGAAATCTCACATGGACAGCTGCTTTCATGGAGCTGCTTTCATGGAGCTCAAAGGCCAGATTAAAATGTCTGAAGGGCCGGATGCGGCCCCTGGGCCGTAGTTTGCCCACTCGTGCTCTAATGATAGATCGTTACTCTCAACTCCCTGCTGGAACAACAGCATATACTGTTGTAACCCAGGCCTGCTTGGTGTGGTACTCTGTCCATCTCTAGTGGTAGTTAGAGATTAATGAGTCTGTCCCCCTCTAGTGGTAGTTAGAGATTAATGAGTCTGCTACAGCCTCAGCTAAGAGAGATGCAGCTTTTAGCTCATACAGTAGAGTCTCATGCGTTAAGCTCCAAAGGTCCCCAGTTTGATCCTGGCCAACAACTAGGCTTTTTCAGCATTACAGTGTCTCAGCGGGGGAAGCCAAAGCAAAATACATAATACTAACCCAGGAATGACCCTGCTGTATGACCCTCAGTTTAATAGAACTGACAAGATCAAAGCCAGTGCATGACTAAAAGCAATTCCAACGGCAGGCTGACATTTCAGCTTTACATTTGTTCCCAATGATGCACCTATCCAGGGTTTATTGTACAGTTCCAGCCCTCACTGGCGCTCGTGTTTTCTCAGGTTGCCTTTGATGTCCCTTTGTTAATTTGTCATTTTATGCCAGTGCCTCTCTGAGTAACAATGCTCCCAGAGGCCTCCAAAATCCACAGAAGGTCTGGGACCTAGAGTATGAGTCAAGCCACCACTCCACCAGGCAGGCTTCTCTTTAAGGGGGGTGTCAGGATGGGCCAGATTTTTTTTGTTTTACATTAAACTTGATCATTATTTCAAATCTACCAGCACAGTTAAGGGGATCTATCTGCCTTGTAGCTGGGGCACACTAGGGGAAAAGACAATCTAAGGGCAGGGCAATAAAAAGGCTGACGAATATAGGAATGCAAAGGAGCATCCAAATGCTGAAGAAGGGAGTTAAAAGCCACTATAAAAGATGTTGAGGGAGATGTTCAATGAATGAGATCACACAAAAAACCAAATCTGAGCAACAATTCATCACAGTTTTAGGCAAACTACTTCAATACAGAATTAGCACCGTTTCACTAACTGACTATATATTCTCTCTTTCATTTTGATCATCCCCACATCCCTACAGCTTGATCAAACGGATGCTGTTCAATTAAAAAAATATATACATTCATTTACCTGTGACACTAGTAATACCTTTAAATGATTAAAACTAATTTTAAAACAATCTAATTTGCTTTTCACTTTTTTTCTGTTGTTTCACTTTTTGTATTGAACTCAGTTTGAACAATACAACCCATGTGACCCGTTCTTCTTGGAATATACTATTGTGTTTGGGTTCCCAGTATTGCAGGGCAATTTTTAAATTTAAAATAACAATGCACTGATTTTTTTTAAAAAGGTCATAAAAATATTGTTTTTCATATTAGGTTTGGAAGAACCTTGTTTAAAAACTTCATTTTGAAGCTAAACTACTTGCAAGTGCCCCATAAAGTTCCTGTCTGGCCACACATTCCTAGAACTAATTTCCCTGTTTTCTTAAAAGAAAAAAAAAATCAATGATCATTGAAATGACAGCAGTGCACATGGGTAAAGAGAAGAGGCAAAAATCTATCCAGAGGTTTATCTTAATGGAAGGGGCAATTTTATACTGGTGACCTACATACAAGCAGCAAGAATTTCTGAAATTACTCTGAGAATATTACCAACTACTGTATGGCTTTATCATAGATTAAAAAAATGAGAAATATTTGTGGCACCTTAGAGACTAAACACATTTATTTGGGCATAAGCTTTCATGGCTAAAATCCGCTTCATCAGATGCATAGAGTGGAAAATACAGTAGGAAGACATATATACACAGAGAATGTGAAAAAAATGGGTGTTGCCATACCAAGTCTAACGAGACTAATCGATTAAGGTGGGCTATTATCAGCAGGAGGAAAAAAAAACTTTTGTAGTGATAATCAGGATGGCCCATTTCCAACAGTTGACAAGAAGGTGTGAGTAATGGTAGGGAGAAAATTAGCATGGGGAAATAATTTTTAATGACCCATCCACTCTCAGTCTTTATTCAAGCCTAATTTAATGGTGTTCAGTTTGCAAATTAATTCCAGGTCTGCATTTTCTTGTTGGAATCTTTTTTTTTTTTTTAAGTTTTTGTTGTTGTTGAAGATTTGCAACTTTTAAGTCTGTAATTGAGTGACCAGGGAGGTTGAAGTTCTCCAACTGGTTTTTGAATGTTATAATTCTTGACGTCTGATTTGTGTCCATTTATTCTTTTGCATACAGACTCAGCTCTTGTCCCCTAATGCCCCTACTCTACTTGTGCTATATTGATGACATCTTCATATGGACGCCTGGAAAATAAGCCCTTGAGGAATTCCATCAGGATTTCAACAATTTCCATCCCATCATCAACCTCAGCCTGGACCAGTCTACACAAAAGATCCACTTCCTGGACACTACAGTGCTAATAAGCGATGGTCACATAAACATCATCCTATACCGGAAACCTACTGACCATTATACTTACCTACATGCCTCCAGCTTTCATCCAGACCACATCACACGATCCATTATCTACAGCCAAGCTCTAAGATACAATTGCATTTGCTCCAATCCCTCAGACAGAGACAAACACCTACAAGATCTCTATCAAGTATTCTTAAAACTACAGCACCCATCTGCTGAAGTGAAGAAACAGATTGACAGACCCAGAAGAGTACCCAGAGGTCACTTACTACAGGACAGGCCCAACAAAGAAAGTAACAGAACGCCACTGTCACCTTCAGCCCCCAATTAAAACCTCTCCAGTGAATCATCAAGGATCTACAACCTATCCTGAAGGACGATCCCTCACTCTCACAGATCTTGGGAGACAGGCCAGTCCTCACTTACAGACAGCCCCCAAAGCTGAAACAAATACTCACCAGCAACCACACAGTACACAACAAAAACACTAACCCAGGAACCTATCCTTGCAACAAAGCCCATTGCCAACTCTGTGCACATATCTATTCAAGTGACACCATCATAGGACCTAATCACAACAGCCACACTATCAGAGTCTTGTTCACCTGCACATCTACTAATATGATATATGCCATCATGTGCCAGCAATGCCCCTCTGCCATGTACATTGGCCAAACTGGACAGTTTCTACACAAGAATAAATGGACACAAATCAGACGTCAAGAATTATAACATTCAAAAACCAGCTGGAGAACTTCAGCCTCCCTGGTCATTCAATTACAGTCCTAAAAGTTGCAATTCTTCAACAAAACAAAACTTCAGACTCCAACGAGAAACTGCAAACCTGGAATTAATTTGCAAATTGGACACCATTAAATCAGGCTTGAATATAGACTGGGAGTGGATGGGTCATTACACAAAGTAAAAATTATTTCCCCATGCTAATTTTCCCCCTACCATTACTCACACCTTCTTGTCAACTGTCGGAAATGGGCCACCCTGATTATCACCACAAAAGTTTTTTTTTCTCCTGCTGATAATAGCCCATGTTAATTGACTAGTCTCATTACAGCTGGTATGGCAACACCCATTTTTTCATGGTCTTGCTGTATGTGTATCTTCCTACTGTATTTTCCATGCATGCATCCGATGAAGTGGGTTTTAGTCCATGAAAGCTTGTGCCCAAATAAATGTGTTAGTCTCTAAGGTGCCACAAGTACTCCTCATTCTTTTTGCTAATATAGACTAACATGGCTACCACTCTGAAACCTGTTCCTAATGAGATTTCCAGCCACTTTTTTGCAGAATCAGGATAAATTTCCAAATGTTTAGTTGACTTGTATGATCTTAAACTCCCAACCTTTTGCTCCACATCATTTACAATCCCTCCAACACAGATTTAAACAAGCCAAAAAAAGACGCATTTTTGACAAAGAAAAGAGCCTGATAACATTTGTGGACTTAAATTCATAGAATTCTTGCAAAAGCAACAAGGAGTCCTTGTGGCACCTTAGAGACTAATGAATTTATTTGGGCATAAGCTTTCGTGGGCTACAACCCACTTCACTGGATGCATGGAGTGAAAAATACAGTAGGCAGGTATATATATTGCAGCACATGAAAAGATGGGATATTTGTTTCCTTGTTCCTTGACAAGACCAGGATGTGTTGTACGGAAGACTCACTAAAGTGATGGAAGGAGACAGTTCTCAAGCTCTGTACAGAAGCAAATAGGGTGACTTCAGTAGGAGAAAATTTGGGCCAAATCTGAGCACTTTTGAAAATCCTACTCCTTGAGTCTATTCTCTCTCTGCTACTACAACATTAATGACCTTCTGTTCGATCCCCCGCTAAGAGTGAGAGCTTTTAGGATTCTAGATCCCACCTCAAACCTCCTTCCACGCTTCCTGAGAGGTTTCTGACCTAAACCCCTAGATTCTGCTTATGTTTAGTTTCTGCATCTTTCCATCACAATCTGTGCAGCCAGCACCAAATGGGGAAGCATAATATTTTTCTGTATTTCTGGTCTGATTTACATCTGGGAGGAGTGGGTGTCTATTGCATTTTTCAGTCCCTTGATTGTATATGGATTCTTCTCTGTCCTCCTTTTTAGATTTATTTTTATTAAAATGAAGCTTAATGGTTTTGAAAAGAATCTGATTCCATCTGCCGATCACATCCACACACTCACTGATATTTTATTTTTTAGGATTTACATCCCCGCCCTGTGCTTTCTCCCACTTCATTTCTCTGCTAAGACAAGGACACATGCCAGGAATAAGGAGCTCCATGCCATGAGATCACATGATGCACAGTGCTGCTAAATTAAGTTACTCTAGCTGAAGTTTACACAAAGAAAGGCACGTGGGAACTCTATTGACTGTTTTTTCTCATCAGCTCTGATGATATAAATGTATAGAAACTTGTCTCAATAGATCAGATTTCCCAATCCAACAGGCATCAGTTCTGGAACCCAGATTTGACAATGAGGAGGATGTAACAGCAGCATAATCCTTCTCAGCTCACATATTTCCCAATAAGA
The DNA here is from genome assembly GCF_025201925.1 of Gopherus flavomarginatus. Taxonomy (NCBI): domain Eukaryota; kingdom Metazoa; phylum Chordata; order Testudines; family Testudinidae; genus Gopherus; species Gopherus flavomarginatus. The sequence goes on along the minus strand of NC_066618.1, from coordinate 11,783,967 downwards.
TGTGTACAAGGTCTGCTTGATTTGTCACAGCATAGGCTGGAAAGAAGAATACCCTCCCATCAAGATGAAGTATATGTCTGTAGTGCCTGCATGCCTCACCCAGTGCTGGGTCTCATTGTGCTAGGTGCTGTACAACTATATACTAATTGACAATCCCTGTTCCAAAGATCTCATACACTGATTACAGGTTACCGGCAACCAAAGCAGACTATATGTGAATCAGGTAATTGATGCCTTCCTTTAATGGTGGGACGACTCACCTGGTGGAGCCTCCTGCTGGTCATCCTGCCAATTAGCTCTGTCCACTCAGGAGCGCCCCCTGCAGGCCGGTGTCTCGCTTGCCGCTGGCACCAGCATCCCTCCCGGACCCCGGTGCCCCTTCGCTCTGGTTTCTTCCCCCTGCAGTAGCCCGCAGTCTCGCTGGGTCTCCCCTCCCCGGGGAACCCCCTATCCCCATCTAGCCTCAGTCTTTGGCTACTGCCAGTCCCCATCTAGCCCCCTACTCACTGGGGCAGACTGCACTATAACTGCCACTCATCATCGGCAAGGAGGGCTTGGACCTGCTGCCTCTGCCTATCCTTGGGCTGCCCCGTTGCAACCCCAGTACCTTTTCTGGCCTTTAGCAAGGCCTGCAGGCTGGGGGTTTTCCAGGCTGGAGCTCCCCAGCTCCTCTGGCCTTTCCCCAGCCCTGCTCCACTCTAGGTACTCTGTTCAGCTCCCTAGCAGCCAGGCCCGTCTCTCTCAATAGCTAGAGAGAGACTCTCTGTGTTCTCAGCTTCTGGCCCCAGCCCTCTTATAAGGGCCAGCTGGGCCTAGATTAAGCTGACCACAGCTGTGGCTGCTTTTCTAATCAGCCTACCTGTCTCTGCTGTAGCCCTCTCCAGGGCTGCTTTATCCCCTCCAGGCAGGAGCGGAGTGACCATCCGGCTACACTTCCAAATAGAAGCAAAGAGCATCTTGTGGCATCTCCATTATCAACAGCATCACTTGCTTTATTTTCTTTGCAAGTCCAGGCATTGATCCTGCAAGTCCTTGCATAGTGCGCAGCATTGAGAACAAAACAGTTGTGCTCCTTTGCAAGTGTTAGTGATGCCAGAGGTGGGTGTGAATAACTGAGGTATACATGTCCACATGGACAGCATTTTCTTGGAGCAGTGCAAAATACTTGCAACAAAACCCCAACACTCTGCAGCATCTGCTTGGTTTCAGGATCTGTCACAAACTCAAAGCTCCGAGCAGGCTCATCGGAAGCTCTGCTAAAGTGCATGGATATTTTCTAGCAAGCCTGAGCCAATATGTGAATTTGTACTAAAGTCATTTGAACTTTACTGCATCACATCATTTCAGTTGCAAATCTACTTGAAACTCCCCTGTTTAGACTGAATTTTTCTTTGAGATGTTGGGCTTGTTTGGGGCTGAAACTCAAAGCCATATTCAAGAGCATGAACTCCCTCAGATCAAAATCAAAGAAATATTTGCATGAATCCCACAAACTGCTCAGTTCCTCATGGCCCGATACTTTACTTAGACACGTACGTGATGCTGTTTTTCTTCATACACAGCTACATCATCCGGGGTGGATGGAGAGGCCAAACTGAAAAATAACTGGAGACCTCTTAGATCCACAAAGGGAATAGCAGTGAATGGAGACTTCGTTTCTAAATAGGTGCAGACACTTAGACTCCCGGCCCCACCATCTTACGCTTCTGGAGGCATTTATAAATCAGTGTTTCTGTAATGAGGTTGTGCATATTTATTCTCAGTGAGAAACCAACAGGTGGTCTGCTCCACTTCTCAGCTGACAGATGTTTGCCTGGCAGTGTCAGATCATACTCCCTACCAGGCCAGGGGCTAGTAAAGAGCTTTCCCCTAGCAAAGAGAGCCCCGCATGCATCACAACTTTCTGCAGAAGCCCACAGTAAAACAGAAGGCTGTTGAATGATAAGTAGTTACAAACTATGCTGCTAGATAAGATCCACTCCATGGAACACTATTCCTCTGAGAACTCTTCAAGAGCCTGAATCTGCCATTCAGGATGAGCTCAGCACAGCTAAGGCTCACATTATTAGGGATTTCAAACAATCCGATCATTCATAGTCTTTCCCTGGAGACTGCACCTTGATGCGGTAGGGAGGGTTACATGTTCCAGTGATTCAGACCTCTGCCAATGGGAGTTTTAATTCCTGCTAGGATCACCCAAGCCGTGCAGGTCAAAGTGCAGCGACCAGATGAAAAGCTGGTCCCTCAGGTTGGGGACGGAGCGATAGAGATAAGTGACAGAAACACAACAAGGCAGCCACTCCAATAAAGAGCAAGATAGACAGGGATGGCAGGGGCTTTATTTGTGCCCTAAATTTGGGTGTTGGACTAGATGACCTCCTGAGGTCCCTTCCAACCCTGATATTCTATGAAATGATGTCTGAGAGCATGGAGAGGATTCAGATTTGCATAGTTACAAGGGGAACTTAAAGACATCTTTATGTGCTCTCTCCTCAATTCAAAGTTTTCCGTTTCCTTGGAAACATCATTGCCACCTGGATCGAACAGGAAGTTGGACACTTAACAATGCTGTCGCTTCTAGTGCTGCACAAGAATGCTGAACTTGGGTGAAAGAGGAATGGCTTTTTAAAACCCCAGGGCCTTGATTATGGCAGGGGAGCATACATATCCACTATGAGAATTGGGGGAGGGGGATGCAATAGTGGCTTAACATCATCTTTGTCATTCCCTGATCTATGACCATCTATGTGCTCCTCCAGTCTTCTGCATGCCAGTGGCCACAAGAGATATGGCAGCTGGGGATTGGTGAGTGCAGGGGAGCCCTATACACTTTGCAACAACCTCTATATCAGGAGGAGTGTATCATATGAGTGACTATGCCAGCACTATGCCCTGGGCTGACCAAGCCAGATTTAAAGATGTTTTGCTCCAGCAGTGCAGGCTGAGTGACCACAGAGCCTGGGAGATGCTGGCCCTTAATTTGTAACTTTCAAACTTAAAGGAATTTGGATGGTTTATAGTTTGTAACTATCTATATTCCTTTTAGGAACTGAGATAACCCAAGAGGGCCCAACCCAAAATCCATGGATGTCTTTATGTTGACTTCAGGGATAGTTGGATCCTTCCATTAAAAAAAGAAAAGAAAAAAGGGCCCTATCAAATCCTTCAACAGTGAAAGCTGAACTATCACTCGATTGGCTGCAGGCTTAATCATCAACCCTTTGAGGATAAAAAGCTCATTGCCATGAAGGCTTGCTTTCTGAGGCCAGATTTGTATTATTACATAATTATTTATCTTGCAGACATGCCCAAACAGGGATCAGGGCCTCTAGTGCTGGGACCTCTACAAATCTGTAGTCAGGAGCCAGTCCCTGCCCCCAAAGAGTTTACCATTTTGGTTCACGACAGGTGAATGAAATAAACACTTGGGTGAAGGTATGGATGAAGGAGGTGTGCAAGCATCCTAGTTCAGAGAAGAAGCCCTTTAGCACTCAAGGATGTAGCATCTCATTGTTTTAGCACTCAAGGATGTAGCATCTCATTGTTTTCCATCCTTAGAGCAGCGAAATATCAGGGGAGCTTCTTCATCATGCCCAGTTACGGTTGGCTCATTCCAAGTGTTTCATGCTTATTTTTTCATAGAAGCAGAGATTTTAAAGGGAAAAGAAAAGATCAGAAAGCCTTTCCTGCAGAGATGGAAATGTCTGCAGCCACGGAGATGTCTGCAGCCCAGCTGGATAGTATTCAAACCTCACACTGGGTATTTATTTAGCCAGCAGTTCAGAATCACATGATCTTGCCATACGTCCTCATGGCTGGCACAGAACTACACTTGCAGTTTGAGTGAATGGCTTTTTTAATTTACTTGGTGGTATTGTGAAAATGAGGGCAGGAACCCACCGTTAACGCTCAGAGAAAACTTTCATTGGCTTAGCGCCCCCCTGTCTTGAAATAAACCAAAAGCTCTAGTGTTAGTTTAAAGTATATGTGGGGAAGTGAATGGAGTAAACTGTTAGGACCAGAATCCCCCAGGTACATCAGAGCAGACCGTGATGCACCTGGGGACTGGGCTGCAGGGAGGTGTCCACAGGTGGTTTCATGGTATCTTTTCTCATCCCACTCCCAACTCCTTGGGGCTGTCGGAAGCCAAATTGACTCCTAGGGCAAGTTAAAGTAGCCTCCTATAGAGCTGGCTGGAGAATCTTCAGTGGAACAATATCCAGTTGGAATGTGGAACTCCATCCAAATCAAAACACTTTGGGAAACTGGGCCAATTTTGTCAGAATTTCATCTCTGAAGAAAACCATGGGGGAAAGTTCCAACAATGTTAAAACATCCCATGTGGACATTTTCTGAACAAAACATGTTGTTTTGAAATGTCATTTTGTGTTGACATTTTATTACATCCTATTATATTACATGTTAGAATACAAAATAATAATTTTAAAAATCACAATATAAATGAAATGTTTCAATTGACCCAAAATGGGAGGAAGTGAGGGGGGGACAAAACTGAGTGAGTGGTGTTGCAACCCAATGCCCATGGTGCTGCTGAGGTTTGGCCTGAGGCCTCTCTATCATGATGGGGTGGGGGGTGCAGGGTCAAAATTGAGTGAGCAGATGATATTGACCAAGAAGGAATTACAGAAAATAACTGACAAAGGTGGACGGGAAGCAGAAAAATTCAAATTGACAATCAGTAAGGAGAAGGCAAAAATTATGGCAGTCGGAAGACAAGAGGAAGAGATAAAGACCAAAGTTAGAGACAAAGAAGTAGAACAAGGTACATAAATTTTTCCATGTGGAGGATTAATACTGAAGCATAGCAACTGTGAAGGTGACACAAGTAATATTATATGGAAATATCTGCAAGATAAGGAAGTTTAAACACATTTTGATAAAAACAAAATCAGCATGTTTGAGGCAATTGTCATGCTGATACTACTGTACGGGATGGAATGTTGGAGCATGAGGAAAGCCGATGAACAAAAGATATGAAATGAACAGCTGAGGGAACTACTGAGTTTCAAGATCACAGACAATGAAAAAAGAAGGATACAAAAACAGCTGGGGCAAGAAACGACACTGTTACAGACGAGTCAAAAAGATGACAGATGGTTTGGACGTGTGTCAGAAAGGGATATGAAAATGATACTATACATGGTGATGCACTCTAGAGTGCAAGGAACTAGAAACAGAGGAAGACCCATGATGTGCTGGATAGACATTGTGAGGAAGGACATACAACAAAAAGCTTTAAAGATGAACAAAGCTGTGAAGCTGGTAGAAGACAAAGTGGTGGAAAGACTTCATTGAACCCCATTGTTGCTGCTGAGCTCATAGATAGGAATCAAAGAAGAAAGAACCCCGAATTATGGCCTATAATAATAAAAAACCCAAAACATATGTTTTAAATGTGCTGTTCCATTATGCAATACAATAATCCGTCTGCATTGTTGTAATAAATGTATACAGCTAGCCTCAATTGTAAGGCTTTCTGGCTAGACCAGCCATTGATTAAGCTATTATTTACCTATGCTTTATTTACTATATGAAACCAAAGGACATGTCATAAATAGTCCATTAAGGTATTGTGAAATTATTTGATTGGCTTGATAAAAACCTAACTATATTAGACTGCTCATTAAAAAGATCTAGACTTGGGTAACAAAGTATTAACTTTCAGAAATGAAATTAGACATATAATGTATCTGCCAAGCTAATTCCTTGTTAGACTGTGTCTGCCTCTGAGGCCCAAGATGATTTTAAAAAAGCAATGAACAATTCTATTTTACATTGATAATTGAGATGAGTAATTTCATGTTTATTAATTAATGTGCTCCTGTAGGATTCCTGTCCCCAGGTTATTGCCTGGTGGGCAGGGATGACATTTGGTGTCAGATTGGGATATCTCTGAGTGGGGAGACAAGAAAGGAGATGGAGAGCGGAAGTCAGAGGTTACTGAGGGTTCAGGAAATTGTGAGGATACAGGATCTCAGTCTAGAGAAACTGCATCCAATCCACAGGGGAGAGAGAGGGCAGGAGAAAGGGTGAGTGTAGAAGAAATCTCAGGCAAAGAAAGAGAGACTGTCTACTCCTGCTCTGCATTTCAGATTAGTTTAGGCAGGAGAACAGCATCCCTCAGACTCAAGGAATCATTTCCTGACTTGAGCATCATCTTCCAGCAATTTTGGAGGGGATCAGCAAAGAAAAGAGGGATAAAGAGATGGAGGCTGAACTTGGGGAGCTACAGTTCTTGTTTAGGGAAATGAAGTGGTCCCGTGGCTCTGAGCAATTGTCTAGAGCCCAAAAGAATAATATAGAAGGTTTATTCCTGAGGCTTAGTCAGCTGAATTTGTAGTACAAGCTGATGCTTCAGGAGTTATCATTGAAGTAGCTTATTGCAAGAAAAACAAAGAGGGCGGGTACAACACACATTGATGTATTTGAGCAGGAAGTTATTTTCACAAAAGGCTAATAGTCAGCAATCTCTCGGAGTTCAAGGATGATAGTCTTCCATAAAATGATAGCCAGTTATCACTGATTCATCTGCAGGTGACTAATGAGACTGAGCCAGGATCCACAGATCTTGTCACAAATGGGACAGACATTTCCCAATGGAAGGGGGGAATCTGGATTGTTGAGTCAAACTGTGGTATGTTCTTTCCTCCTCTCCCATTTCTCTGTTGGATCTCTCAATACTGGGATCCTTGCCACGAGGTCCTTTTCCATTTTGGTTGGTCAAAGTCTTGGGTTTCCCATGAGTTTATGTCAATATTGCACTTCTTCATGTTGGCTTTGAGGGTGTCTTTGAAACACTTTTTTTGCCTGCCCCTCATCTGTTGGCCATGGCTCAGTTGTGAGAACATGACCTCCTCTGGGAGTCTATTTTCTGGCATTCAGAGAACCTGACCAACCCAACAGAGTTGGTGGTGGATGATCACAGCTTCAGTGCTGGAGGTGTTGGCATGGGACTAAACACTGATGGTGTGTCAGTCATCCCACTTGAGTCTGAAGATCTTGCAGAGGCACCGTTCAAGAACCTTGAGGTGTCTATTGTATGTGACCCAGGTTTTGGCACCATACAAGACAGCAGGGATAACAGTGTCTTGGTTTGATTTTTGATGACATGATCTTCAAAGACACATTTTTCAAGTGTCTGAAAGCAGCACAGGCTCACTGAAGGCAGTGTTGAATTTTCTCATCAATGTCAGCTTTCTGTGACAGATAATTGCTGATGTAAAGGAAGTGCTCGACGTTCTGAAGGGTCTCTTTATTGATCTGAATTATGGGAGCAGGATCCTGGTGATTCAGAGCCTGTTGATGGAATACTTTTGTGTTCTTGGTGTTGAGCATGAGGCCAAGTTGGTTGTAAGTCTCAGAGAAAGTGTCGACTATTTTTTGAAGATCTTCTTCTGAGTGGACACAAAGGGCACAACCATCTGCATATTGGATTTCAATGACTGATTTAGCGATAGTCTTAGATCGGCGGTGAATGAGGTTGAAGAACTTGCTGTCCATTCTGTATTGGATGTCAAGTCTGGAATGGAGCTTGTCAATGATGATGATGAGGATGACAGCAAGAAAGGTGGAGAAAAGGGCTGGAGCAATTACACAGCCTTGCTCCTGTAACTAGGAAAGGGCCCTTTCCATTCCATTGCTGACAACTGTCACACACATATTGTTGTGGAGGAGTCAGAGGACAGCAACACATTTTGGCTACTGGGAATGGGAAGGGCCTGGGGCCTATATAAATCAGTCCAGCTCACTTTGTCAGGAGAAGGAGGTGAGTCAACTTCAGGAAAGGTACTGGCGCTGCTAGAGCTAAGTGAAATTGTTTTTCTGCAAAAAAACAGATTCGGTGAAAATGAAATGTGTCATGAATTTGTATCAATTTAGTGAAATCGTTCATTTCCAGACCCTCTCTCTCTCTCTCTCACACACACACACACACACACCCTCCTACCTCCCAAAAAATCAGAAAAAATCAAAATGTTTCATGTCAACATTTACAAAAAAAAAAAAGTTGAGTTTTCAATTTGTAAAGGCTTTGTCTCAAGATTTGCTTTAATTTTATTAAATAATTTTTTAACTGTTTAAAATAGCTTGAAATGAAACATTTTGTTCAACCTGCAACCATTTTTTTGACTTTTCACTTCTCCAAAAACTTTTTAAAAATTGTTTTTGATTCAACCCTAAATGATTTTTAACTCCGATTGTTCAGACTCACCAGCAAACTGAAAAATTCATTATTCACCCAGCACTAGCTGTTGAATCCTGAAAGGTGGCTGGGTGAAAGCTGAAAGTATGGAGACTCACAAGTGACACAGGAAGGCCAGAGTGACACCCAGGAACAGGGGAAGACAGAAGACTGGAGAACAGGACAGACCCTTGGTAAGGGAAGTTCTGACCCAGAGAGAGTTTGGGCACAGGCTAGGCCTGCCTCCCTTTCTATTCCTATAAGGAAAAAGGCTTTAATTGCACTTGAGAAACTCAGAGCATGTGGAATTTATAGGATCTGGGACCAAAAAATAAATTGGTGTAAAACTCTGGCAAAATAAATACCAATAAATCTTTTGTTTTAAAGTACTGCTACTTTCTCTGGCTTCCTTCCTCCCTGCTTCCCCTATTTCTGTGATCAACCAAGGAACCTGGCCCACCAGGCAATCACCTCATGACATGTATTAATCTGCTCATTGGAGAGATCCAGACCTAGACAACAGTGTATTAACTTTCAGGAATAAAATTAGCCAGCCAGCCAGGCTAACTCCTTGTTAGAGACAGAGACAATCTGAGTCTCAAGATGATTCTAAAATAAAGCAATCGGGCAGCATCAGAGCCGGGAATCGTTCTATTTTTAAACTGATGATTGAGATGTGTTATCTCATGTTTACTTATTAATGTACTTCCATAGGGTTCCATTCCGCAACCCTTCCTTGTGCTGTTTGGCAATGACTTGACTTGGTCCCAAAGACCATTGAAAAAGTGAATTGTACATAACTTTTGTTACTCCAGGCTGACTTGGTGCCAAACCATTTCAGAAACAAACCAAAATCAATCTGGGAGGCGTCACATTTGAATTTTTCATCCTGTTCAATTATCTATCCTGATCCTGCATATCCATCTTGTCCCCTGAGGGCAAAAGTGGGATGTGTCCAGCCAAAGGATGTCAAAAGAAATAAAAATTAAAATGCAGCTATACAGGAGACAATGTGGTCTAATGGATAGGGCACTACAGTGGGACCTGAAAGAGCTGGGTTCTATTTGCAGCTCTGCCACTGACTTGCTATGTTTTATTGGACAAATCACTTCTTGTCACCGTGCCTCAGTTGCCCCTCCCATCCTTGTCTATTAAGATTCTAAGTTATTTGGGGTGGGATCTGGTGTTTGAACACAGCTAGCGTGTGGAGCATTTGGTGTAATCCCAGGCCTCTAGACGCTATCGTAGTACAAATACAGTAACTCCTCACTTAAAGTAATCCCGGTTAACGTTGCTGATCAGTTAGGGAACATGCTTGTTTAAAGTTGCACAATGCTCCCTTATAACGTCGTTTGGCAGCCCCCTGCTTTGTCCACTGCTTGCAGGAACAGCAGCTCATTGGAGCTAGCTGGTGAGGGCTTGGAATCAGGGTGGGCCAGCAGCCCCCATATCAGCTCCCTGTTCCCCCTCCCTGCTCCCCTTAGTTCCCTGTGCAGCAGCTGCCAAGCAGGCTGTCAGTTGCCAGCAGTTCAGCTGTCCCTCCCCCCACTGCCATTTGCTGCTCCTGCCCTCTGCCTTGGAGCTGCTCCAGGAGCCTCCTGCTTGCTGTGCAGGGGGGAGGAAGAGGGGTGCTAATGTCAGGGTGTCCCCTTCCCCCCTGCTCCTGCACCCTGCTTACCCCATCTTCCATAGAGCAGGGGGGACACATGACAGGGCTCAGGACAGAAGGAGCTTCCTGGCAGCAGCTGCCATCTCAGCTTGCTGCTCTACTTAAAAAGGCAGTGTACTTACAGTGGGGTCAGCGTACTTAAAGGAGTAACGCGCATCACTCTCTCTCTCTCGCTCTCTCTCACACACACACACACACACAGAGTGTATGTCTCTGTTTGCCGTGCTGTCTCCCCTCCCTCCATTCGTGCTGCCTTGTAGAGTGTGAGGCTACATTAACAACGAGTTAACCCTTGAGGGCTCAGCCAATTGCTAGTTCATCATGTAGCAGTAGGATGACCAGACAGCAAATGTGAAAAATCGGGACAGGGTGTGTGTGTGTGTGTGTGTGTGTGTGTGTGTGTGTGTGTGTGTGTGTGTGTGTGTAAGGGGTGTCCGGGGGAGGGGATTAATAGGAGCCTATATAAGAAAAAGACCCCAAAATCAGGACTGTCCCTATAAAATTGGGACATCTGGTCACCCTATGTAGCAGTAAGGCATTCCTTGGGAAATATCCCACCCTCTGACTTCCCCACCTCAACCCAGCTTCACAATCATCATTGCTGTGTACCAGTATTAAATTGTTTAAAATATATATATAAAAATACCCTGAATTCCTAACCCCTCAATTTACATTAATTCTTATGGGGAAATTGGATTTACTTAATATCATTTCTCTTAAAGTTGCATTTTTCAGGAACATAACTACAGTGTTAAGTGAGGAGTTACTGTAATACATTTCCTAGCTCTCTGCAGGAATGCTTGGTCTGAAGAGCCAGAGTGCAGTTGACTTCCTCGAACTGAATGCTTCCTGGTAGGTAACTCAAAGGCAGCGCTATTCTCTGGCTCATTCGTGGCTTGTCAAGCACTAGCTTTGGAGATTGCCTCACACACATCAGTAAGCAGCTGGAGCCATTTCGAGTCTCCTCTCACAGAATAGGACCGGAGAGTTTAGTTGGCATATTTGTCTGCTGGGGGGCTTGGAATCCTGCTGAGGAATTGCAGAAGCTCCTGGAGTTATTGAGTGTGAAAATCCTTTCAGTTAGTTAGGTGGAAGTTAAGAAAAGAAAACGAGACTGGATTTCTGTAATGATTTCCTGATAGCGAGATCTGCTCTAGAAGGTCCACGGCTCCTGTGCACAGGAATCACCTGCTTAGGGGAGCATGCAGCTGCCTTGTGCTGTTTTAACAGCACAATGTAGCTGCTACTTGGAGATTTCATTTGCATGGGAGAATCCCTCTATGATGGTCAGCTATCATGGGGTAGCACGAAGCCACTTACTCCCTATTCCTAGAACAAGGGACATTCTCAGGGAGGGAAGCAGGCATTTCTGAGGCATCTTTACACCTTGGTCATCTCTGGCAGCCAGAACAGCCTCTTAGGACTGCTCTAACTTATGCTGAGGACTGGCCTAGTTCCCACAATGATCAAGGAAAAACAAAGGTGGCATAAAGTCACCTTTGCCCCCTCCCCTCTTCCAATCTTGTGTCAACCACAATTCAGCCAAACCAGAGGATCTGGCTCCAAGTCAGATGTCAGTAGTTTACAGGTATGTTGGGTAAAAGTAGAGGAGTTAAAAACTTATGAGCACTAAAGGAATATTCTAATCTGCTAAGAAGCAGAGTGCAGAATGGAAAAACTCCCACTCCCTGGAAGCGCACCACTATTAGGCTCCGAATAATTCCCCAAGAGCAGGACTATTGTACTTGATAATAAGATCAGGGCTATTCAGCACAAATTAGATGTGATGCTTCATCTTTGCAGGCGCAGCAGCCCAGTGGGGCTGGAGGGAGCTCCGAGGCAGGCTGAGTAAGCATTTTTGCAGGGATCTGCAGGTCCCCTCCTGTGGAGAGCCGCTGGGGATTAATAGGTTTATGCTCAAGCTTCTCTGCTTTCTCCACTCAATACCAATAATCCTATTTCACTCAGTCTGAGAACTCAGCATAAAGTGGCTATAGGAGCTATTTTTCCATCTTTAAAATAAATCTGTCCCTGAGCTAGTGAGACAGTGCACGTCCCTTAAATCATAGGAGCAGAAGCTTCCCACAGGCTCGTATTTAGAAGTGCCTGGAGAGGAATCCAGCTTTCTAATACTCAGACGTGCTTAGCTCACTGGTTTTGCTGGCACATCAACTCTCCTGGCCATCTGTTGGGATGCCATTATGCCCACTCACAAGGTGGCATGCTAGTTGCAGGAAGGCTTGGTACTAATGAAATCTAGGTTGAAAAGGATACCATAACATGCGAGTTGTACAAAGTGACATCCTAGCTGCAAAAAATAGCCTGATGGCCAGCCAGCCTGATTTAGGAACATGTGCTTATTATAAGAGAATGCATCTGTTGATACTCGGTGGCTTTATAGTAGCAACACATGTCTTTATCCTGGCTTTTGTTTTTAAATCTGCCTCGGTGCTGGGAAATCGCAGAGAGAGAGAAATCTATCCACATGGTGTCCTCTAGTTCAGGGTAAGCTCAGACTTTCCTTGAAGGTCTCTTAAACTGAATCCCTAATTGCTGTAGTTTCCCAGTGCTGCATTCCTCTAGCTTGTGAGTCACATTTGCAAGTAGAGGGTATTTTAGGGAAACATGTCAGAAGTGGTGCCAGGCTAGGAAATGGGTTTGACGCCCCAGAATGACCTTGGAAGAACTCCAAGCTCGGTATCCCCATTGCTCAACTCTACATATTCCCTGTTACAATTCAGGGGTGAGCTGCGCCTTTGACCTCTCTTTGTGGGCACCTTTCAAGAGACAGGCCCACACCCATGGATGGCAGGTACCATAGGGTGGTGGAGGCTGTGCCTCCCCAAACAGCCAGGCATGGCCCCACCCAGGCTCCACCCCCAGACCCTCCCACCCTGCTTCCTGCTCTGTGTGCAGCTCCAGTCCCTCTGTGCGGTGACCCTGTCTCAGGCTGGGGCTGCACTGTCTGCCCTCCCCACGTTCCAGGGTTGGGGAGGCTGCGGCTCCATCCTGCTGGTCCTCCTGGTGCGCTGCAGCTGGGGGGGGTAGCCTAGGGTGGGGGCCCGTGTCCACAGTGGCAGGGGCTCTGGACTCCAGCAGGGGGATGGAGGGGTGGGGGCTCAGGTGGAAAGGGTGGCGCTGGGGCCTAGCCTCCCCCAGTGGGTGGTTCATGCACCTCCCAAGCCCACACCTGCATTTCTCCTAGAGTGGAATCCTGTGATTCATCCCATTTTTAGACTAGATCACCCAGCTAAAGCACCCCATTAATGAACCCTATTATGTCAGCAAGACCAACTGGCTTTGGCCTCTGCTATCTACTGCCTCTGGGAGCTGTGACTGCCTGGTAAAAACAGTGATAGAGAACAGCTTCTTCAGAACAAAGTGTCATTTATTAAACCATAGGAATATGTAAAGATACCAGGGTTAAAACAACCCCTAAGCATTGCCTCATACAAATAGGTAGGCCTGACTTATCCTTAACCCCCCCCCAACCCTCTTTTCTGTTCTCCTGGGGACAACCTGCAGCCTGTTTTTCTGCAGACCCTCCTGACTCCTGTCTCCTCAGGGGTTCAGGTTTTTAACTATATTCCAGCTTTGTTTGACAGCTGCCACTTAAAAGCTCCTGTGATTTCAACCCTCTCCCCCCGATCATCCCCCAAGTGGGTTCAGTCAGACATTTGATCAGAATGTGGTGGGGATTCCATTAAGGAAACTAACACTTGTATTGTGTGTCCAGTATTGGTGACTGGGGTTAACTGCACTCATTGCCTGCATTCCTGCAGTCCTCCAGAGCCCCCTAGGACCAAGTTAACCCATAGCGTTCCATATACCATTCAAACAAAGGGAGACTAACCCGCTATCTGTAAAAATGATGGCAATTGGTCTCATGTTTTCGCCACTTCCCTTACTCTTACTGAAGTGTAAAAACCAGTCCTGACACTGTTATTTTTAGATGCTCTTAATTACACTGCAGTTCTTCTGGCTGCATACTGCATAAACAGAGTTTGTGGACTGTCGTTTGAATCCTGAAAAAAGTCTTCTGCTTGACCAGGTACTGGCCCATTACTATTGATTATACCCCAGAATCAGTAGAAACAACTTTTTTGTTTACACAGATATTCAGGAGATGGTGGATCTTTGTTTGAACAGCCACATGCATATGTGAAAAAAGGTTATTTGAGTGTGAACAAGAGTATTCAATACTTGTCATCTGCTGTTTTCCTGCTTATAGTGTTTCCGTCAGCAAGAATACTAGGTAATTTCAGTGACATGTCGCTAGCTGACATGCCTTATTTCAGCTGCGTCTCCTGGTTCCCTTGGTCTGTCTGTATCCATCAGTTGTCTGTCTCATACTTAGACTGTAAGTTCTTTGGGGCAGGGACTGTCTTTTTTTTCTGTTTGAAAAGTGCTGAGCACAATGGGGGTCTGGTCCATGAGAGGGGCATTGGCTGGAACAGAAAACACAAAAGCGGGACATCCTATGAAATTTGAATGTGATACTTTTCAAACCAATGAAAAATGCCTTTTCATTCAATGTGTAATTAGACTGTGAAACTCATTGCCACATGATGTCAATCAGACAAATAACTTAGTAAGATTCAAAGACAAACCACACATTTACATGAAGAAGAATATCCAGAGTCATAAGAACTAATGCAAACACAGTTTGGAAGGGGAAATCTCATGTACAGGGTTTAAAAACAATCTCTGTTAGGAATTAGAATGGGGGGCAGATTATCCCACATCTGCCTGTTGTGGTGCTGCTTAACTCTTACTATGAGGCAACAGGTGCTGGCCAGTTTAGGAGACAGAATTCTGGGCTAGATGGACCAATAGTTAGATCCAGTATGGCAAAGCCTGTTTCTGTGTAATTTGCTTCTATGCTTTACAGCTACCCAAAGCCATGGACAGGGAGGTGGGTCAAAAACAAGACTCCGCCCACTTCCTGTGTCTCCCCTTCCCTTCCTGCCCACCGGGTGGGAGAATAGTGGGTACACAGAGACCCCTAGCTTGGCTGGGTGGGGATGTGTATGGAGCTCACTACCCCTTATACTCCTGCATGGCTGCATTAGGACTGGCACAGTCTGGCCCTGTACATGACCTGGAGCCTCTATGAATTGACAGAGTTGCAGCTCAATTTAACAAGCACCTTTGCACTCACTGGTTTATCAGCATCTTTCACTGCCCAGGCTCACTCCTCAAGGGGATCCTGAAATTGCCCATTTAAGTGTGCTATTAAAGCCATAACCACATCAATGATTCACAGGTGCCAGGTTGCCAGACCACAGACTGCACCGAGAATGGGCACTAGGAGCTCTGCAAGGGACTGAGACATCTTGTTTGTACTGTGGCAGAGCTCTGACCTTGCTCCCGTGGGTCCTGCGCTTCTAGGTGGTTTATGCTAGCCTCATTGGCTCACTGTGACCCTCCACGTAGCTCTTCTCTCTCTAGGGCCAGGGTTACAGTCTACTGAGCCCTTTTCATCATAGGCCTGCAAGGAGGTTGGTGAGAGAACTGTCCCTGAGGGCTTATTTTAGAACAGTTTAGCCTCCTGTCCTGACAGAGGCCTGACTTCCCCTCCCAGGAGATGTTCCTGTAGTGGTGGGCTGGGGGGAACCCGGGCCCACTCTCTACTCCGAGTTCCGGCCCAGGGACCCTAATGGTAGCAGCTGTTGGCAGCCAACCTTTCACTGCCAGAGTTGCTACATTTCCCTGGGCCACTTCCCCACAGATCTCCTGCTTCTCCCTTCTTCACGCTTACCTTAGGGCTCCCTTAATGATTGTTTGGGGGTGTCTTCGTTAACCAGCCTTTCAGCCACATTTCCTCTCCTCTGGCTCCCTGGCTTTCCCCTGCCTGACTGGAGTGAGCCCTTTTTATAGTATCAGCAGGGCTTTAATTAGAGTTAGGTGGTCACATTAACTGAATGGCCTCACCTGACTCTTTGCAGGTTAATTAGAGTCAGCTGTTCTCATTAGCCTGGAGCAGCCCCTGCTCTGGTCAGTCAGGGAACAGAAAACTGTTAATCCAGTGGCCAGTGTATCTGCCTTCTGCTATTCTGCTGTACCCAACTGGCCTGGGTCTATCACGGTACATTTCTGGGGGAGGGAGGACATGCAAATTAAAGTGTGAAGTCTGTTACACAAGGGGAGCCTCTGGCCTGACTCTGTCAGGGAGGGGTAGACAACGAAGAGACTAGAGGATGAATTCAGCACATAGACCTTAAGGATCTTTGTGTTGACTATGGCCTGATCCTGGGAGGTGCTGGATGTTCTCAATTCCCATTGAACAGGGTGATTTATTGTTACTAGTATTTGTATTGCCGTAACACCAAGTAGCATGAATGGCT
The DNA here is from genome assembly GCF_025201925.1 of Gopherus flavomarginatus. NCBI lineage: Eukaryota > Metazoa > Chordata > Testudines > Testudinidae > Gopherus > Gopherus flavomarginatus. The sequence goes on along the minus strand of NC_066618.1, from coordinate 11,767,751 downwards.
TTGAGACTCTGAGCCTGAGAAGCTAGAGGGTATGTCAGAGATCTGGATGAGTTCCTACTGCTGGAGGCACACCAGACTGCTATGAGAGGATGCAGACACAGAACCCCACCCCCCATGCTTAAAGCTTCCCTACATCTCAAAAGGCATCCAGCTACTGGATCCCATGTGTTTTAACCCTCTGGATAACAGAGGCCAGATATTTTCCCTGCCTTGGGGTCCCTGGGCCCACTCTCAGGGTGAAGACACTCTACCTAGCACCCTGTGCTGAGAGCTACAACCATTCGGTCCACTACCAAGCCCCTGGAACCAGCGCTGACTCCTCAGACTCCACCTGTGGCTTTAAGACACCATCTCCCAGAATTCCACCCAAAGGAGTGAGTGTGACATACCAGGGTACAACCCAGACCAATGAGCAGCTGTGTCACCCCTGCCATGTCACCTCAGGTGCCCTTTACAATGCCTTGCTGCTGTAGCCTTCAATATGGACTGCCCACAGACAGCCTGCAGCATGTAAGTCAGTCCCTGCTATGTCTGTGTGGGTGCTGCAGCCAGCCAGCCACCCCTTGGCCCCACTGAGTCACTGCTTTAAGTCCACTCCATTTGGGGGTCACAATTACCCAAACTAAAAGTCCCAAAACCACAATTTTTTTTCTGCTTTCAGTGGTGCTGTCCCTCCTTCGGGGAATGCAGTCCCACTCTGTACTCTGAGTTCCAGCCCAGGGCCCTGTACTAAACACCAAGGTCTGCTTCTTTATCTGTGCTGTAGTTTTTCCTGGGCCACTTCCCACTCAGCATCTTAAGTTCTCCTCTGGGTCACTCTGTCTCATCCCTGCTTAAGAAATGTCTCTCCCTGACTGGAGAGGCTTCCTTACTCTCTGAGCTTTCTGCCTGTCTCTCTCTCCAGCTGGGTTTTATCAACATTTAAGCCTGGCTCTCATTCCTATTACTTCTTCTTCTTGTGTTTTATGACAAAGCAGACTCACTTGATGAGTCTATGACTGCCAAGCACTGGATGCCATAAACTCTTTCACCTTTCCCAGTATTTTTAAAGAATTGCAATATTGTTCTTTTTTAAAGGGCCCCATTTTCTTGATGCTCTTACTAGGATGCTGCAGTGAAATTCCCATTATTACAGTCACCTTCTGCTCTTTATGGGGAACTTGCCTGATTCCCCTCCGGTGGGGATCATTCTGTAATCAGGTTGGCTTAGCTCCAGCCCACAGGGCAAGCCACCCTGTTACACCCTCACACTGAAAATGGAGTTTGCAGGTTAGTAAAGATGCATACAGGGAGTTCCTAATCTTACATGTTGTACAGACACATTCCCAAATCATCACAGGCGAGTGTTAATAAGAGTGAATAAACTCAACACAATGGGGAGGGAAAAAATCAGACTTGTTCAGAGTAATATCTACACAAAAAAAAGGTGAGTTGTCATTAATGAACGATTCTGATGCCCTTTGGTATGGCAAGTGTTCATATTTTCCTAGTGTTTGATATCTAGTCCCCTGGAATATCCAGTTATCTCACTAACAGTTTTATTGGTGAATAATTCTTTCCTCGTTGTTTTTTTATGTTCCTATTTTTCTGTGCTTTGTCACACACTTTTCTTACTGTTCTTTGACCCTGTAGCTTGGATGTTGTGTCCGAAGTATATATTTGTGCCTATGGGAGATCCCAAAGCATTAGTTAGTTCTTCTATCAGTCAACAGGGGCAGATATTTGTGATCTAATTCAGCTGATATCAGTAAGCATGTTGTCATTAACTTCAGTGGGAGCAGACCCTTGTTATGTTGGCTGGAGAAAGAGTCAAGGTCTTCAGCTGATGTCATTCACTGAACTGATTACCTTTTTAGAAATGACCTAAGCACTTAGGGCCAGATTGCACCAGATGTTTAGGTGTCTAATTGCTGTTGAGAAAATAGGTGCCTAAAACCTTTGTGTATTTGGGCCTTAGGATCTTGAGTTCCATTGATCTTCAGTCAGACATAGGCTCCTGAGACACTTAGGAGCTCTGGAAAATGTGACCCTGACAACTTCACCCTTTGAGCAGTACCTTATTCCAGGAGTCATCCCACTAAAATCCAATTACTACGCAGAGAATAAGGAACTATTCACCGGAGATAGCTCTGGAGAATTGGTCCCTATGTGTTCTAGTTTGCACGTTTGTTTATTTTTTAAAAGTTGCCTACAATTCAATTACAAATATAAAAAGAGACAGTGCCTTTAAACTTAACCTACTTGGAAACAGATGTTCCATAAACAGCAGACGAGTGTTATTACGCAGTTTAAATAATGTAATACCAGAGTGGGAAAGTTAATTGCATTTGGACCTTCCTTGCATATTTATGGAGTTGAATGCCAATCAGTAGGTTTTCAATAAGAGTTTTTATGTAGCATTTCATTGTCCCCCATGTGAGGAAAGTCTGAGAGTCAGCCAATAAAATAATCATGCAGACATTTAGGAGGAGATTTTTTTAAAAGTGTTTATTTTTCAGAATAGAAAGAAAGTAAGATGCAAATATAACCATCCATGTTACTTCTTAATTACTGAGGAATGACACACGGCATGGGTTTTGGTGATGTATTGCATTATCGAGAACACGGAACATTGCAATAACCTTTCTCACAGACTAACCAAGAGCACCGACTCCTGTAATTCATTTGAGTCCCATTCCCCATTCGTCTTGTTGAAAAGAAATCAAAGTTCCAATAATGTCAAGATGGAATGTCATACTGGAAGGTCTAAATCATTAATGCTTCACTCCTATGAGGACTTACACCTGTCGTTAAGTCCCATAAGTTGACGTTTATTTTCAAGTGTTTTGATCCTTAAAGTAGCTTCAAAATTTCTTCCAGTTTTGTGATTTGTCAAGCTATTCTGCTACAACGTTATGAGCTAGATCCTGTAAACCCTCTCAGGTCAGTAATTCTTACTCATCCGAATAGTCCCTCTGAAACTTAATTGGTTGAGTAAGGACAACTTATCTAAGTAAGGAGTTGCAAATTCAGGCCTCAGGTCTGTTTCCTGTTGCAGCAATAGTTATAGTTTGTATGCTGTCTAATAAGCAGAGAACCTAAAACCACAAGTCCTGATTCTCCGCTCCCATACAAAGGTATAAATGGGGAGTAACTTCACTGAAGTCAATTGGTGTAGGTGAAGGAGAACCAAACCTGCTAGAGCTGAATGTTCACAGTCAGCTAACAAAAAACTCAACTCACCAGAAGCATGTTACCTGTTGGTGCTGTAAGTGGGAATGGAGTGCAGATAACTTTGGTTCCAGGCCTTCATTCCCTGATGACTCTGTGAGTTTTTTTGCAGAATAAACCCACACACTGGGAAAAAAAAGGATTTTATTCCTTTCTTCTGTAAGGGGTCCTAGTATTTCTGCAATAGCTGTAATCTCCAGCCTGCTGAGCACTTAGTAATTATGGCTTCCTTCATGCATTTAACAAAAGGCCTCAGTAATGAATGGCAATAACAAAGCTTGCTACCGTTTGAGAACTCCCTGTAGAACCAGTTCTAAATACTATAATTCCATCTGCCCATGCTCATTTTTATATGCAGACGAGTGGGGTTTCTATGGCTCATATTGGCGTGCTCGAATATTAGCAGTTTGTCTCCACTTTAATGATGAGATTATCACAGAACCAAGTAACATATATTTGAATTCCTTTAGGGTGTACTTTAATGTACATCATTAGTTTTGGCAATAGAAATAGGCTCCCATGGTACTTTCACATTTGAAACAAAAAGAAACAATATAAAAAATTGCGGGAGGAATAATAATTAACCGTGGAGATTTCCTTAATTACTGTAGCTTACTTGTTCAAAACCAGCTAAGGTTGTTACTGCTCACAGATTGTTAACAAGTGAGGGAATTTTTGATCACTGAACAATATGTTGGTTGTTTCAAGCCCAGTTCATAAATAGTACCACATCCAATTGTCCTTGCACTGACATAAAATCTCTCTACAGAACCAGCCAGCATTTTTGTACACAGTTCAGTACAGACCAATTCAGCAAAGAAACACACTACTCTCTCTGGGAGACATTACTTTTGTTCCTTCTTGTTTGTTGTTTTCTTAATATACAATAAAGATAATTTTGACTGAAATTATATGGTTGCTCTTTGTTACGGAAAATATCACACTAACTAGAGCTAGCCAGGGAATAGCAATTCCATTTTGCAACAACTTTTGAGGTTTCAGAATTTCTTTTCATTCTGAAGGGGAAAAAAAAAACCTTTCAAAAGTTTTAACAAAACAGAATTGTGTCAAAATGTTCATTTTCAGAACAGAAAGATCAAGGTTTCAATTAGTCTCTCTCTCTCTTTCTCTCAAATTGCCCATAGAGTCCAAACTGGACTTCAGAAAACTTCCTCAAAATTGATACATCTCCGCAAAATGTTTTGGTTTCAACAAAATGGCATTTTTCCAACAAAATACCAACAAAAAGTTTCATTAAACATTTTCTGAGCTTTGACAGCAACCTCTGGGGATGTCATAGGATACTTTCTTCCTTTAAGGAAGGTTCGTGCTGAAGCATAAACAAGTTGACAGCATTGCTTTAAGCCTGACAGAAACAAAGAATATTGTATTCAACAATGAAAAAGTGCCTTAACAATATCAAAGAGGGAGCGGACTGCAGGTTGGATCAAAACTGCAGCATTTAGAAAGACACAAGTAAATGGACAGAGAAATGCACTGATACACGGAAGCTGTTTTCAACTTACAGTACCTCAAAGCAGATGCAGTAAAGTGTATTGAGCACAAAGCTGGGAGTTAGATGACTTAGGTTCTACTCCTAATTCTGCCATGGATTGTTGTGTGATGCTGTACAAGTCACTTATCCTCTCTGCACCTCAACTACCCCATCTGTAAAGTGCAGCCCCCCCACCCCTCTTTGTAAAGTGTTTCAGGTTCCAAGGATGTTGTATAAGTACAAGGGGTTATTTATTACTATGACCCTGCTACAGCTGTATACTGGGAGCTGATGAATGAGACTTCTGAGTCTCTTATGGATGGCGGGGGAAGAGAGGCACATTTGTGTGTGTGCTGGGAGCTTGGCGACCAACAGTCAGTGAAGCAAACATCCTGGGTATGATTCTCCACTGCAGCCACACTCAGCTCGGGAGCAGGGGAGGCTGGTGGAAGCGCCCTGATTCTCAGCTGCCTGGCCCCAGTACAAGTCAAAGCTGTGGTGGTGGTGGGGGGGGATTTTAATTTACAGGTTCCTTCAAGGACCTAACTCCATGAGACTTGGGCACAGTGGAGAGTCATGCTGCCATGGCCCTGTCTCTTCCATGATGCCAGAGAGGAGGCTTCTAGCATAGGAGGCAACAGAGCCAGAAGTAGAGCTGGTCCAGAAGGCATCAAAACCATGTTTGCCACCTTGCACTGGCAGAGATTCCTCCTACATATTCTCTAGTGGAAATCTCTGGCCATTTAAGTTAACTTTGTGCCATGTGAGCAGCACAATGTGACCTTGGTGAACTGGAGACTCCAGCCCCTTGGACTGGACGGTGGTGTCAAGGAAAACAGCTGGAACAGAGATGCCTGAGGGTATGTGAAGGTGACACCTGCCAGGCTGGCAATGAGGGTGCTGGCGAAAATGTTCTGCTGGTCTCATATGGAGCTTTGGTTTGCTCTTTCTGCCACCTGCAGATCACCTTCTCCAGTCACAGTCCTCAATCCGCATTTATGCTTCATGCCCCATGTACATCAGGACACCGTTGTTCTCCATTCGCTCCCTCAGGGGTTTCATGTCTCACCCACCACATTGGTATTTTCCCCTTCTTGATACAAGCTTTATCCAAGCTGTCCCTATACCTCTGACTGCCAGATCCTGGGACTGGAAGACAGGGGATGATCACTTGATAATTGCCCTGTTCTATTCACTCCCTCTGAAGCATCTGCTACCATCCACTGATGAAAGACAGGATACTGGGCTAGATGGACCGTTGGTCTGACCCAATATGGCCGTTTGTGAGGGGGCACCTTTCCCACACTGGGCTCTAAGGGGTTAATAGAGCCATTAGGAGGCTGTGCAGGAGGCAGCCAATCAGAGAGGGGATGAGAGGAGCTGCCAATCAGGGCCGGGCTGGCCCATATAAGAAGGGCTGCAGAACAGAGCAGTGGGAGTCACTCCCTGGAGCTTGAGAAGGGTGGCTGACAGGCTGCCTTGCAGGCTGAAGGCAGCAAGCACCCTGGACAGAGCAGTGCTGCAGGCAGAGACCCTGGGAGCTAAAGGCAGCTCCTGGCAGGCTGCAGGGATCTGCAGCCTGAGGCCCTGAGGAAAGGGCAAAGAGTGTGCTGGGGCCGCAGGGAAGTGGCCCGGGGAGATCTACAGAGGAGTCGAAGGGGACACAGCAAGTGGCAGACATCTACAGGGTCCCTGGGCTGGGACCTGGAGTAGTGGGCGGGCCTGGGTCCCTCCCTGGCCCCCAGCACCACAGTCATGAAATAACTTGACCGGAGGGCTGTGTTGCTGAAGAGAACACCACAGTCCTGGGAGGGATGTTGGTCCCAGAACAGAAGTGACAGTGGTGAGGCACCATCAGAAGAGAGTGCACTGGTGAGAAGACCTAATCCCCGTGACAGCCAGCAGGAGGCGCTGGAGTGGTGAGTTGCACCCCGTCACACCGTTCTTCTGTTCTGAAGGTGGCAGCTTCTGCCACAGGGTTATTTGTTTTTTATCTTATCTTTCTGAATGGGAGATATGCAAAAGCCTGCTGCTATGAGGGTCTTATTTTTAAAAATATCATTATTTTGAGGCGCACAACTCACGATTTTTCAATACTTGGGATGGGAAGCCCTGTAAACTCATTGTTCTTGATGACTTTAGGATCAACTTTCCCAAGAAAAATGGAAGATCAGAGACCAAACTGATCTCTGTTCCCCTCTACCGAGAAGTACACGTGTCTGCAGCTGGGTACAGAAACAAATATATGCTCGCCCTGGTTGTAAGCAGGCAGTTACAGAAAAAATCCTGTGTGCAAATGCAAAGCACTTTGAAACCATATTTTCCTACAGATAGGCTATGCCCTGGTAACTAAGACAATGAAAAACTGCCCGAAGTGAAGTGGTCTAGATGTCACTCGTACAGATCAGCAAAGATTTCACATTCAAAGTAGGCCAATGTCTTCCCCACTGCACACATTTTTCCCCTGCAATTACCATTTTTGTACATTTTCACCTCACTGAAAGGGGTTGGCATCTTGCTATTAATAGCATGGTTGTGCCCTACTAAAATAACGAGAACAATTCGATCCAGGAATTCATCACATCCAGAGGTAAACACAGAAATAAAAATGATACAAAAGAATGAGGTTGGAGGGCCAGTCTTTTAAAGGAGAGTCCAAGCAGCTGTTGAGCCGGATTCACCAACGTGTTACTCCTGTTTTATGTCAGCCTAGCACCATTACAATGGAACCAGTGGCTGATTGCAATAGTTCCACAAGCATAAACCTGAAATGGTACAATGGTAAACTGGACTCTTTGGTCTCTGTTCCACACTGGTCTTGAATTGCTTTGTGTGACCCACAGCAGACAGTGGCCGCTCTTTGCCTCCATTTCCCCATTTGCAAAATGGGAATAGTGATATTTACCTATCTTTGATAAAGCACTTTGGGATCTATCGATGGAAAAGGGATAAGTACAAACTCTTATCATTTAACAGTAAGAGGAGAAACAAGACCTAATTTCATGAGTTAAGGAGATGCATGAAAAATTGTGGCTTTTGTGCTGTATTCTGGCATAGGCTAGTATAAAAGTAAGATTCCATCCAAATCCTCAAATATTTCTTTCCGATATTATGTAAAGTGATTCCAAAAGTCTGAATTCAAAGGTATTTACTGCTTTTAACTGAGACTGTAATAAAATGAGATAATGGACTCTAGAGGACATATTCAGTTCAAAATCAAAAGGAGTGCCAAATTTCCATTGTCAAACTTAAGCTTTTCCCATCTCTTGCTCCAGCCTTGTTACATTTTCTGTATGAAATTTATGGCAGTGAGCTGTCTGATCTCAGAATTATTTGGGAGGGAGAAAAAAAGTAAAGCACTTTAACTAATCCTGCTGATATCATGAACTTGTAAAGACGATCTGAGTGCAGTTAACATTTCTGGACAATTTATGAAGTGGTAAGCATAGTCCAAAAATGCTGGAAATGTATATTCACACTGAATTTCAAAGTTGGAAAAAGAAAGCTAATAAAAATATATATGGGAAAGGTTTTTATTAAGTCAGAGTGGACAAATTCAGAAGAAATAAGAATGGGTCCAAATCTTAGCCCATCCTATGAACCCAAGCCCTTTTCTTTTATAGCATACTTTTTTAAAAATAGAAGCTGAGATTCTCACATTAACACATGACTCCAGGAGCTGGGGATTTAGGAAAAGCACCATATTGTGACTCTTGAAAAACTGGCAACACCACCTGCTGTTTACATAGTTTTCACTCTCCATGTAGGGAACAGAAACAGTACTGCGGGGATCGGCAACCTTTGGCCCACGGCCCACCAGAGTAAGCACCCTGGCAGGCCAGAAGGGTTTGTTTACCTGCCACGTCCACCGGTTTGGCCGATCGCAGCTCTCACTGGCCGCGGTTTGCCATTCCAGGCTAATGGGGTGGCAGGAAGCGGCGGCCAGCACATCCCTCAGCCCGCGCCGCTTCCCTCAGCCTCCATTGGCCTGGAGCAACAAACTGTGGCCAGTGGGAGCTGCGATCGGCCAAACTTGCAGATGCAGCAGGTAAATAAACTAGCCCGGGCCGCCAGGGTGCTTACCCTGGCGAGCCGGGTGCTTACCCTGGCAAGCCGCGTGCCAAAGGTTGCCGATCCCTGCAGTACTGTGTAATTCAGGTGCCCAAGCACTCAAGGGATGGTGAATAATCAATGGCTTGTTACTAAAATTTTTCTTAGTTTTTGTTCAACAATTGCAAATAAAAAAATAAATATGGAAGGATTAAAGGCAGCTTCGGTGATAGGTGGGGTGCCAGCATCAGGCATGATTAACTTTCAATAGGGACTTAAGGTTTGTTAAACCAGCTGGCTCAGAAAGTTTATTATTGGGTGCAAGTAAGGAAGTAGGTACAGAACAGAGAGGATGTAGGACTTTGTGGTTGAAGCACTGGCATAGGGCTCAGCTCAGTTCCTGGCACTGCCCATGACTCACTGAGTGAACAAATCATTTAATTTCTTTGTGCCTTACTTCCCAAGCTGTAAAATAGAGACTATGATCATTCTGATCACCCACCCTTGGTCTGTCTTGTCTAGTCTGTAAATTCTTTGGGGCAGGGGCTGTCTCTTACCAGTGGTATGTGCATTAAGGCTCTAATCTTAGCTGCAGGCTTTAGATACAAACAGAATATCAGTAAATAATGGAATGTGATTTAATATATTTACTGATATTCTGGTTGTACCTAAAGGCTGCAGCTGAGATCAGGGCTTTAATGCACATACCCAAGGTATTCAAACCCATCCCCTCAAACACTCCTGTACTCCCCACACCTAGATAGAAATTTCAAACCACTTTTTATATACACTTTATATTTCCCTTGTAGATACCACTGGGTGCTGTGAACATGTTATGTTTTAAGCACTGTGGGCAGAGTCCATGTCTTCATATATACCACCATAGTCAATGCGGTATTGCATTATCAGTGTTACTACTATTATTCCTGCCTGTGGACTGTTCCTTTTCATCCCATGAAACAAAGAATTATTGGAAGATTGCCTCTAAAGATCTGTCCTATGGTGCACTGAACCATAGGCTGAATCACATACAGACATGGGCCAAATGTTCTAATTAATGTTAGATACCTAAAGTCTCAGCTAGATACCTAGTGTGTCTACCAATTTAGGTCCCCTGGTGAGTAAGGTGCCCAAGATTCTTACATTCACCTCCTTGTATGACTTTCAGCTTCCCCCACTCAACAAAACGGCCACTCACTTGATCTTGCCTTCACTAAGTGCTGCTCCTTCTCTAATCTCTTAATATCTGCATTCCCTCTCTAACCATGACCTCAGCTCCTTCAACACCACCATGCACTCATCCTTCTTCCCACCTCTTGCATGCTCACCAGTCCATCAATGTCAACGACTCTCCACCCAACTCCCACTACCATTTGAATTCCTTTAAATTAGGGTACAACTTCTTATAGGAACAGAGCAAAACTCAGTTCTTAGATGCTGAGTAGCTCTAGTCTTCTCTTACTCTTATTCCCTACAACCATGAAAATAGTTGTATCTGTAGAGAGAATAAACTACCAGTCAAAATCCCAGGGTAGAAACTTGCCCCACATCTCTTCCCGCTTTCATTCCAGATGCCCAGGATACTTGAATTGAGATCATTTTCTGTTCCAACTATAATCTATGCTTCAATGTCCTAAGTGCAACTCATAATTCAGTTAGCCATGTTCAGCCCAGCAGAGCCATTTGAGTGGTGATCTCAATGTTTCATTACGTTTGGTGGCTCTTTGCTATTTGCCAGCCCAGTGGTAAAGATGACGTAGGTGGAAGTTGTTAACATGCATTTACGTTCTTGTGCTAGTTTGTTTCTCCACATGACAGATTTCTCTTTGGTACCATTAACTGGTACAGTTTGTCCAGAGCTATTTTACACTGTGCTGAAAACAGCATTTGATACAAATGAATTTGGGATGTTTAAGCAGTTTGAAAGGTATATGAAGGGAAGTCACATCATCATGGTATTCCTCAGTGAGCAGCTAATGCACATCTAAATTGTACTTTTCTAAATAGATTGCGTCCTCCAGAGGCAGATAAATGGTGAACTTTTAATTTTAAGAGACATTGTTAAATTTAAATGCATTGTTTTTTTGAAGTCCAACTTTTACCGTAGAATGATAAAAATTAGAGATGATCCAGGCTGGCAAAAATCCCGATTGCTGAGAAGGGCACAAGACAAATGGGATAACAATCTGGGCAAGGAAAGGGTCAGGCAAGGACAACAGAGGAACCTGGGATTGGCTCCACTGAGCTGCCATTTATCAGGGAGGCAGTGGAAAGAAAAGCAATAAAAGTGGGCTTGCAATCAGAGGGGGAGGGCATGAAAGGGAGAGGGGCGAAGTGGAGCAACAGAACTGAGACACCAGTCATAGGGTTGGTGGGTGGTTCTAACTTACGTGAGCTATACAATAATGCTTTGGGAGAAGGAGGCAGGATCAGGGACACGTTCACAGATGAGCTGAGCCTAAGGACTTGTCTACATTAAATTTGCAGCAAGCTGGGGTGTTAATCTACTCTGCACTAGCCTTTCATGCTCTAGCTGCCTGTGGGTATCCTGCTGTCATGCATTAACAGTACATTAATGCACTCTGGTCTAATCCTGTTTCAAAGAGAGATTGGATCTGGGCTTTTTAACTATAGTCAGATATAGAATCATAGAAGATTAGTGTTGGAAGAGACCTCGCGAGGTCATCTAGTCCAATCCCCTGCTCAAAGCAGGACCAACCCCCAGCAAATTATCCCAGCCAGGGCTTTGTAAAACCAGGCCTTAAAAACCTCTAAGGATGGCGATTCCACCACCTCCATAGGTAACCCATTCCAGTGCTTCACCACCCTCCTAATGAAATAGTTTTGCCTAACATCCAATATAGACCTCCTCCACTGCAACTTGAGACCATTGCTTCTTGTTCTGTCACCTACCACTACTGAAAACAACCTAGCTCCAGCCTCTTTGGAACCCCCTTCACGTAGTTGAAGGCTGCTATCAAATTCCTCCTTCACTCTTCTCTTCTGCAGCCTAAATAAGACCAGTTCCCTCAGCCTCTCCTCATAAGTCATGTGCTCCAGCCCCCTAATCATTTTCATTGCCCTGTGCTGGACTCTCTCCAATTTGTTCACATCCTTTCTGTAACGGGGGACCCAAAACTGGACACAATACTCCAGATGTGGCCTCACCAGTGCCAAATAGAGGGGAATAATCACTTCCCTTGATCTGCTGGCAGTGGTTCTACTAATACAGCCCACTATGCCAGTAGCCTTCTTGGCAATAAGGGCGCACTGCTGACTCATATCCAGCTTCTCATCCACTGTAATCCCCAGGTCCTTTTCTGCAGAACTGCCGCTTAGCTAGCTGGTCCCCATCCTGTAGCAGTGCATGGGATTCTTCCATCCTAAGTGCAGGACTCTGCACTTTTTCTTGTTGAACCAAAGGCAGTTATTTTGCCAGAAAGGCAACAGTTTAGTTCTCAGCCAAGCTAGAGTAGGCTTTGTAGCAATGTTTAGAGCCTTTGAAGTGGCCTACTAAGCAGAGACAATGGACTTTAGTTTTAAAAACAGGGGATAATCCTTGTAAGCTTGAGACCACATCAGAAAGGTCAAAAGAAGCTGTTTTTGCCAGAAAGTCAAACAGTTTAGAGTCAATCTATAGATTTCAGATTATGTGGGCATTATCCACAATGTTATTTTTAGATTTTTTTTACTCAAGATTGAAACAAATTATTACACAGTCTTACCTCAGTTCTGTCTCAGTCTCAGCCTGGTAGTGACAATGACATTTTAATTTATATTAAAGGACAAAACTAAGCATGCAGATAAGGGAGTGTCTGTCACACTAAACACAAGGGCATAAAAATGAGAAACCTTGACAAAGTAGATCAAGAGAGAGGAAGCAGAAGGCTGAGCAATCCCTTTAGTCAACCACAGCAGCGACAATATTTCATTTTCATTTACCTGAGAGAATGAGACAAAATTGAGACAACCACATTTTCTTACTAGCCAACCATAGTTGTGGTCTTAGCTGCCCATGGACAAGTCATCAGAATATTTCCCCCCTCCCAGCTTGCACGGATAGAAAAAAGTGTATTTGGGTCAACCTGCTATTTTTCTGGGAGGTACCTCTGTGATCTTAACCTGGCCTTCCTCTACTTCAGTTGTAACTTCTGCCCTCCCCCTGTAGTACCCGATACAAACCACCTTTTCCTAACTGAAACCCTCATGCTCCTCCTTTAAATAAGCCCTCAAACCTTGTTAACCTTCTGTCCCAGCAGTCTGGTTCCACCGTGCTTAAGATGGAGCCCATCCTGGCAGTAAATATGCTCCTTTCCTGTCTAAGTTCCCCTGTGGCTAATCTGGGTCTATGTGTACTTGGTCCTGCCTCTCAAGGAGGCTGGACTTGATGACCTCTTGAGGTCCCTTCCAGCCCCACATTTCTACGATTCTGTGATAGTTAACTATCTTGGGTGAGATGCTTACCCCAGTTCCAGCCCCTTTACACAGGGTAAGAGAGCTGGAGGGGCCTTAAAAGTTGTGACTGTAGCCAGGGGAGGATTCCCTCAGCACAGACATTATGGAGAACGGCTGTAAGGCTGGTATAAGAGGCATGTCAGAATAGTTTAGGCTCCTGAGGACTAAAATTAGTGCAACCTAAGTAACTGGACTCAACACAGAAGTAACTGGATGGAATTCTCTGGCCTGTGGTATATAGGAAATCGGGCTAGATGATCTACTTGTCCCTTCTGGCCTTAAAAGAGATGAAACTGTGAAAAGCTGCATGGCCATTTTTATGCACATCCCAACATGCCTTTTGTGCAGGACAGACATAATTCCATACGGCATGCTGCAGGTTCACTCACACTGTGCACAGTTTTTTAAATGGACAAATTTAGAGTTCTCCCCATCTGTACCTTTTAAATTTAGAGTCCCACTGCTGTCAGTGAGCTGGCACATTGAGAAAGTCAGATTACAGATTTCAAACAATACTTTCAATATGATCTTCTGCCCCTCATAGCTAGCAGGTACCTGATTCTAAACAATCAACAACTTCTCAGCCAGAAGACACCCATTCCCATTGATATATTTTATGGTTTGCATTATCATGCGGTGAATACACTGCAAGCCTCTATTGACCAAGGCTTGAAGCTTCAAGACATTCTATTCTATTCTATTCTATTCTATTCTAGGTATTATGAGTCTGATCCAAAGCCACTGAAGTCAATGGGAGTTTTTCCATTGACTTCAATAGGCTTTAGATCAGGCCCTATAGCTTGCCCGTCCCTGTGGTATCCGAGTGCCTGCTACTGGCTTCCCCTCAGGTAGTTATTTTATATAACTGAATACTTTAAATAAGTGAAACTCTAAAGGGCAAATAAAAGGGTATGCTGTCAAAAGTTATTTGCACACTATTACGGTTATTTCAGATCTTGGTAGAGGTATCTTAAAGTAATTTAATTTGCTGTGAGATGCATATATATGAAGCTGCACCTTCCTAAATTGCAGCTTCTTATTATACATTTCATCCGTTCAAACTGATTTATGTGGGAGATTGAGTATCAACTGGGAAACCTCTTCACTAAACTGAATACTGCAAAAGAAATCATGGACCTCAAGTTGATTTTTCTAATAGGGGCCAGATCCTGGGGTGGGGTAAATGGGTTTAGATCCATTTAGGTCAACTGAGCATTATCAGTTTACACCAGCTGAAAATCTGTGTTTGTTTAATTTTTCCCTCTCATAGTATATTCTAAAGATCATAGGAATTCCTATGCTGGGACATACTAGCGGTCTTACTAGGCTGAGCTTCCTGTCTCCCAGGCTGATTTATAAGAAAGCACAAAACTCCCAGGCCAAAGTTTCAAAAGTGGCCACTAATTTTGGGTGCCTCAATTTTTGGGGTGCCCCACTGGAGATACTGGGAGCCTAATTTTCAGAGGTGCAGAGTCAGCTGGATTTTGAGTGCCCATCTCTGAAAATGGGGCTCAAAGTGCTTGAGGCGGGCACCCAAAATCAGAGGTAACTTCTAAAAATAGGCCCCCCTACTGTGCTTAGGGGGATGTTAGGAGTGTTAGTGACTATGTAGAATTCAGGCCTGTATCTTCACCTTGGATTTTGTTTGCCCGTTTGAGTTTAGATACTCTAAAACACAAGAAGAAAGCGAGGAAGCCCGCAAATAACATGGAAATAAACAGTTCTGAACAACGTCAAGCACCTCAATATGAAATGGGAAGATCTGGAGAGAAGGGCAGTTGATAGGCAAGGATGGCAAACGTGGGTAGCCCAATGTGCAGCAAAGCACGGGATGGTCTAAGATCTAAAGTATATCTGTATATTCTTATAGACCTCTCCCATGGGATACAAAAGAGGTGGAACAAAGACCCCAGACTCATGACCCCCCAAAACAGAACATGACCATAAATGATAAGGGGTGGGACCAAGGGTGTGCACTTTGAAGCAAGGCTCTGTGGTGTCAGAGTTATGGACATGCTTGCCGGAAACTAACCCCAATAAACATCGCATTGCCTGCACTTCGGACATCTGGTCTTCTGCTTTCTGTCTGCGTGACAAGAACCAGGGGAAAGGGTGAAAGGAAAGCCCTCTCACAGGGACAATCCTGTTCCTGATTAAGTAAATTGCAAAACTCCTTTGATATTAGTGGGAGTAGTACTTGGTCTTAATTGTACAAAATATAGCAGGGTTAGAATTTCTTCCCTGCTCCAACTAGCGATTAGCTTGTGCCCTGCAGAAGAACATAACCCTTATAATTCCTGCCTTTATGGACCCTTGGAGAAATTATTTGGGAGCACCTGTCAAATCCTTGAGTTGCACGGACAACTGATAAGACTTAGTCCATGAACCTAATAAACAGTAAGGAGCAGGTGGACAATAAGAGCATATGAGAAAGAGATCTTCTAGCTAGGGCAAGGTTCTTTGCTTAAAGGAAAGCTGTCTCGGCATGGGAGCACAATCAGATAACTCTATTCTCACCTAAAATAAAATATGTGCAGCCTGTTCTTCCCTCAAACACCAGTTCAAAAGTTGTCCCTCCAGAGAATACTACTAAACACCCACTGACAGCAAGCATGCAAATTAACAAAGCATGTGCCACGCTACTCACAACACCAATTTCCAGTGTTGTGATCAAATTAAATGGAGGGCTGCTAATTTAGGTATTTATCTTCCTCTTTTAGCTCTTCTGTGCACAGTCAAACTGGAAACGCTCATGCTTGTATGGAAACATGTGAGTGATGGAGACAGCTGAGCCGTAATGGTGATTGCTTCTTGTAGCATTGTTGTCTGACAAGGGTTTTCTGTCCTGATGGTTTATTGTGCTCTGGAGGCTGCTGTAATCACTGAGCTGTACAGGTTTGCACGTGGAGAGTTTCAGATCCAAGGCAGAAATCTGTACAAATCCCTCATCCAGATGACTTCAAGTCATAGAGTTGTTCTCATAACTGAGTTGCTGTCATTAGCTACTTCATATGAGTCCATTTGTTGGCATGCTTACCCGGGTGGGTGGTGGAAAGATAGGAGGCAGAATAAGGAGAGCACTGAGACTTGGGGGTGGAATCAATTGGCTTCAGGCTGGGACGAGGCATCCCATACCTGGGCAGCTAGTGGCCTGTGCACCAATGCCTCCCTGCCGCTCACCCACATGCCACTGCCCTGGCCTGTCACCCATCCCAGCTTGGCAGCTGTGTGCACATGCACTTCCCCTCCCATGGGCCGGGGTCTCCACTGTGATCTGCAGGGGCTGGAAGGTAGGACCAAGCTGGCCCGACCTCCTGCACTGCAGCAGACACTCCAGCCCTTCCTCCAGGTCCAGCTCTTGTCTCCCCACACCCCAGCCCCTGTCCCCGGCATGTGTATGGGGGCTGACCATAGCCACCTCCTCTTCACGAGAGCAGTGGGTCAGAAAACACTAGGGGGAGGCAACAGCATAGATCTGCCCCCTCCCCCAGTATTTCCACTGTGGGAGTTCTAATCCCCACCCCAGTTCTGCTGCCCCTGTGCTTATGAATTTATTAGCAAATTCAAGTTTGTTTGGACAACATGCCCAATCCAGCGCAGCCTTTAAAAACTACAAACGTGGGGGTCATCAATGCAGTTTCACGTCACTTTATATGGTAGGGTTTGGGCACCATGCACACAGCCCCAGCAAACAGGTGTTGTACAGAAGAACTGTACAGGAATTGAAAGGATAGAATCCACACTACACCAGTGGGGTCTAATCCTCACAGCTAATTATATGCAGAGACCAAGATGACATATACAGCAGACCTACCTAGGAATAAACATAGGATGGATAGACGGAAGATACAAAGTTACCTAGGCAAAACCCCACTCTCGAAAGGACTGATAAAGCCTCGTCCCTCAGGAGTAAAAGTTGCATTATATCAATTGTAAACTCTCTGGGGCAGGGACTGTCTTGATAGCATATGCTTGTACAGCACTATGATGTCCTATTCCTGACTGTGGCCCAGGGCTGTTATTGTAACAGAGGTAATGTAGCCTACTGGGTAGTGCCATAGACACCCATGTAAAAAAAATAGTAGGTGCTCAGCAGCCACCAGCTACCTGCTGATCAGCTATTCAGCGGCAAGTGGGAAGAGGGAAGAGAAGTGGAGCCTTGGGAGAAGGGGTTGATGGGGGCCTTGGGGCAGAGGAGAAGTGGCACACCCACCCAGAAAAATGAAAGTCAGCCCTTGTGGGTAATGCATTAGACTGGGACTCAGAAGATCTGGGTTTTATTCCTGGGTCTACCACTAGCCTGCACAAGCATGTCATTGTATCCTCCCTGCACCTCATTTTCCCATCTGTAAAATGGGGATTATAATACTGACCTGCTTTGTAAAGCATTTTGAGATCTACTAATGAAAGGCACTATATATTAGCTTGGTATTATTATTAGTCTGATGCCTTGATTAGTAACTTATACTGTGAGCAGTCCCATTGAAGACACTAATCATTAGGAGTTCAGGGTGGCAGAATCTGTCCCCAAAATCCTGACCCTGCACCACTGAAATCAATGGAACCCTTTCTCACTTTAGTTCCATGAGCACAGGACCATATTGCATGAGGTCTTCTTGCACTGCTGGGGCATTGTACGGTCATTTCTCTTGCCCCTCAATTTGTGGCAGTTCCTATTCTGTCTAGAGTAGCCACAAACATTTGTTGTGTGTGTTTGTGTGTCTCTAGGGGAGGGCATTATAAAAAAAAATTGACTTTTGGAGCCTTGCATTGTGCTACCTGCTTCCCTTTCCCAGGTTGTTCATGGAAATCAGGAATAAAATACATTACCTGCATTAATGGGAACTGCTTGTTTATAGAAACCCAGGAAGCATATTTAGCTCTCTGCAATACCAACAACAGCAACAGAGCAAGAGAAAACAGATGCACTGAAACAAAAAGCCTCTTGCCTTGCTCTGACCTTCACTATTAGGTTGGACTTTCTTCCTCTGCTGTAAGACATGGATGATGGAAACTTGCCTGGAGGCAGTGATCTGGGCAGGATGCATGTATACGTACCACTGAGAGTCCTGAGGACGCAGACTGTTGGCATGGATTTCATTTTCTTTGCAGCCAGCTTGCCATCATTTTTGTTGATGTTACAATGAAATGGAACATAAGAGGGATTTTTGTCTGTTAATTTCAGGACAAGTTCATTGCTGGCATGTGACACTTAGGCTTTGTCTGGCATTGTATTTTATACACTGTATAACCTTGGTATAACCTGATAACCTGTATAACCTGATAGCCTTGGTGTATTTTGTGGGGGAAAGCATCAACATTTTATCAACTCCTTCTCGGCTGCACTCAAGGCCCATTAAAGCAAAGCACTTAAGGACACGATTAACTTTAAGCACATGTATGGTACCATCCACGTCAATGAGACTATCCATGTGCTTAAAGTTACACACGTGCTTACGTAAGCACCTGGCAGGATGGAGTCCTGAGAGCAGATGAAAAAGAGCTGACAAAATGTTGATGCTTTTCCCCATAAAATACAAACGGGATTTGGGGGTTATCAGTTATGAAGTGTAGACAATAAAATGTCAGACAAAGCCCAAGAGTTTGGCATGCCATCCTATCATAGAACAAAGTCCTTTGTTGCATCAGATGAGGGTTTGATTGGTGATGAAACTCCACTTTTCTGCCTGTACTAACTACTTTTGTCTCAGAGGACATATCCTACTTTAATTGCACGGAGTAGGACAGCAGCTCAGGTAGGCATATCCAAGCTAGCGTTACGCTAGCTAGCTCAGGTACTAAAGCAGTGTAGCAGCAGCGGCATGGGCTAGCCACCAGAGCAATTACCTAGGATTCTGGATGGTATTATACAGCTCACGCTGAGCCATGCACTGCTACAGATTCACTGCATCAGTACCGGTCAGTGCCAACCACAGCCTGTGACTGCGGGAGTAGCCATAATGAGAGACTGTGGTAGTCTTCGCCACATTTCAGGAAAGATGTGGACAAATTGGAGAAAGTCCAGAGAAGAGCAACAAAAATGAATAAAGGTCTTGAAAACATGACCTATGAAGGAAGATTGAAAAAACTGGGTGTGTTTAGTCTGGAGAAGAGAAGACTGAGGGAGGATATGACAATGGTTTTCAAATACATAAAAAGTGGTTACAGGGAGGAAGGAGAAAAATTATTCTCCTTAACCTCTGAGGGTAGGACAAGAAGCAATCAGTTTAAATTGCAGCAAGGGTGATTTACGTTGGACATTAGGAAAAATTTCCTATCTGTCAGGATAGTTAAGCACTGGAATAAATTGCCCAGGGAAATTGTAGAATCTCCATCATTAGAGATGTTTAAGAGCAGGGGAGAAACACTTGCCAGGGTTGGTCTACATAATACTTAGTCCTGTCTTGTGTGCTGGAGACTGGACTAGATGACCTCTCGAGGACCCTTCCAGTCCAATGATTCTGTGATTCAGCCAACCTTTTTAACTGTTTGCCCTGAAGGGCAAAGTCTTCTGTTGTGACATTGTGTGGGTCCCATCAGTTATTTCTGGATTTTCTGTCCTCCTTCAATTTAGATCCAGACATGCTCTGTGTTATGGCTGCTATTGCTATTATAAGGTGAAAATGAACAGGGTATTTGTACGGATGATGACAGAATTTTAACTGGACATTCCTGGATACTAGAAAGACATTGTTGTCTACTAGAGCAGTGGTTCTCAAAGCCGGTCTGCCACTTGTTCAGGGAAAGCCCCTGGCGGGCCGGGCCAGTTTGTTTACCTGCCACGCCGCAGGTTTGGCAGATCGTGACTCCCACTGGCTGCAGTTCACCACTTCAGGCCAATGGGGGCTGCGGGAAGGGTGGCCAGCACACCTCTCGGCCCGTGTCACTTCCCGCAGCCCCCAATGGCCTGGAGTGGCGAACCTCAGCCAGTGGGAACCGTGATCGGCTGAACCTGCGGACGGGGTCGGTAAACAAACCAGCTCGGCCCACCAGGGGCTTTCCCTGAACAAGCGGCAGCCTGGCTTTGAGAACCACTGTACTAGACTGGCAATATAGAATATCAGGGTTGGAAGGGACCTCAGGAGGTCATCTAGTCCAACCCCCTGCTCAAATCAGGACCAACACCAACTAAAATCTTGCCATGCCACTGATCTGCAGTCTGGCTTTAGATGTGTCCTACCACAACCTAGTGCTATCTGCTCCCACTGAAGTCAGGGCTCACAGCATATTGCAGGACTGGACCCTTAAACTGTCTGCTCAAAATTTCCCTGGTGTAACTTTATCCATTTCACTACCCTTACACCAGAGATGAATTTGGGTCTTAGTTACCTTATCTATGAAATGGGAAAAATACCTACCTATATTACATAAGGATTAGCTAGCCGATAGCTGTAAAGTGCTGTGTAAGTATCTTATTATTAATTCATGCTCCATGCATTAGTCAATAACAGCTTGCTCTCGACATGCCATTCAGCTTCTAATTACTTTTCTAAAAACACGACATTGTCCTCATGCAACAAGAATTTTTCAGGAGACAATGGCCCCTGGAATAGAACACATTTTCAAGCTAATTTTAACACATCCAGGAAAGGGCGATTAAACTGGGATCTCGCTGAGCCTGTCTTTGTACTAAAACATAAATCGCAAAGTGGGTGGCGCCATTCTTCTGTCCGAGATTTTACAAAGTTCTTTTTTCACTTTTTAATCATCATTTGCAATATTTTCATTAATCCCTGAAAAGCCTTTCCTAGGAAATGGACAATTCATTAAGAATAACTAAATGTGAGGGGATTTCAACATGCCACGAAGGTGCCTATCGGGGATGAAGGGAACTGGGAAGGCATGAATTTCCTAGTTAGAGGGTGCGTGATTTTGTATGCCCATATAGTCTAGCTATCCTAGGTACCTATATGGCTCCCATCACCATAGTATCTGAGCTGACTTTCTTTAATGTATTTTTCCTCACAACACCCCTATGAGGTAGGGAAGTACTACTGTCCCCATTTTAGATTTGGAGACTGAGGCATAGAGCTCAACCAGGAGCTTGATCCACAAAGGGACTGGTGCCTAACTGCTATCCTAGATGCCTAAATCCATCACATAGGTACCACGAGATTCTCAAAATCCTCTTTGGGCTGCCACCTAAATGGCCAAGGCAGCTAAATTTCTGCCCATGGAGAAGCGCAAAATTGTCTAAGTCTTGACACAACCAAGATGTTCAGCGTCTAGTTCATGCTCAGGGTCTAGCAGGATTCCCAGACCATGCATTCCTCCATCTGCAGGGCCCAATCTGGTTGTTGTACTCACTGCCTGCCAAACCCAGCTGGGGGCAAGCAGATCGGGCATGTTGGGAGGTGGCTGGCTGGCTGGTATGCAAAGTCTATGCAATGCAAAGATAATGCTCACTTTATAGCCTATTGATTCCCCTTATTTTTCTTTCCATTATCTATTCATGATAAAATTAGTTGTTCTAAATACATTTCCAGAATAATAACTTGACAGACAGCCATTTGTTAAACATCTGCCTTAATTGCATTCTTCCCTGGATATTTAATTCGCTGAGTCTTTGCCAGAAGTCTGCTTTCATTATTAGCCTGTAGTTATCAGGTAGACAGCTGTCTCTAAAGTTTCAATGTTGTTTTCTCTGAACATATGTCTTTGCTCTTTAAGTCTATTACAGGGTTATTTTGCAGGAGTTTGTCGAGTTCTTTTGGGACTCAACCTTCTCGCATGGGGACTGGTTAGAGCATTCAGTTCATATCCTCTGCCATGCTACCGGAACTGGAAGATGGAGCAAGTAGTTTTGCCATGTACCCTGGTGTCTTAAGGAAAATTGCATCTTTTTCAGCCAGATTTTGATATCTGTACTAATGATGAGTGCCACCTTACTCTGTGAATAGTCCTCCAGTATGATACTTCTCAATGTTAGTTAGAAGTGAGGGAGAGGGATAGATCAGTGGTTGAAGCATTGTCCTGCTAAACCCAGGGTTATGAGCTCAATCTTTGAGGGGGCCACTTAGGGACCAGGGGCAAAATCAGTACTTGATCTTGATAGCAAAGGCAGGGGACTGGCCTTCATGACCTTTCAGGGTCCCTTCCAATTCCATGCAATAGGCATATCTCCATATATTATTATTATAGAGGTATTGCAATCTGGCCCTTAAAGGCTGACACCAGTTTTGTTAGCATGTCAATCAAGAAGGGTGAATTTCTCTACATATCCTGCTTCCTTCCAATGCCATATCAAGAAGGAAAAACTTCCTGTCAGAAACTGGGATGGAGATGGTCATGCCTAGTGTTTGGAGCTGGAGCAGTGAGGCCTAGTGGTCAAAGCTGGAATCAGGAGTCCAGGGCGAGGTTAGAGCAAGGCTGGAGCAGGACTAGGAGCAGGGCTGGAGCAAGAGCAAGGCTGGACCAGGCTAAGGCTTGGGGAGTCTGTTGCCTCCATCAGGCAAGAGAGAGTTCCAAGTCCTGGAGTGACACCGAGCAGACTAAGTTGTTGTTCATCCTGTGAGTCTTATATACCTAGTCTGGGACTAGTTCCTGGCTTGTGGGTTGGCTGGAGCCTAGCACGGGAGTGACTCATCACCTCATGTTACCCCCCACATTGAGGGTGCTTCCCCAGTGTCTTTGGGCGTGGCTTGTAGGGAGACAATTCATGGAATTCATGAGGAAGGTCAGGTGCATATATGTTACCGGCTGGTTCCCATGAACAGCCAGCTGGGCCATACTCTTCCCAGTCTTTCAGGTACATCAGTGGTCCTCGGAAGAGCATAGAGGCCAGGACCTGTCTCACCACATATTCTTTCTGCCCCTAAACCAAGAAGGGGGGAATCAACCCAGGCTAGTTCATATTTAATTTCTTTGTTCAGGGATGGTATAAGAATGGTAAATCTGCACTGCTTCATTTCAGGCCGTGTCTACACCCAGGTGATGCAAGTGTGTGGCATAGGCCGCAAAGAGATGGGGGCCTTATATCAGTGACTGTAGGGCAATTTTGGCGGAGTGGGCACGGTGTGGGTCATCAAACATGAGTGAAAAGACAAACAAATTTGTCAAAGTCATTGAGATTCAGGTCTTTCCGCTTCAGGAGTAGTGATGCCCAATCCAGTGCGTCGCCTGTCAAGAGGCTGATGATGACATATACCTTGGTCTGGCCATTTGGATACATTGATGGGCACAAAATGAACAGCAGACAACATTGATTGAGGATCCCCTGAAACTTCTGTTGGTTCCCATCAAATCTCTCCAGTAGTGGGATCTTTAGGCCCAGACCTTTGATTGTCATGGCTGATGGTGTGGAGTGGCCCAAGACCAATGGGACCTGAGTGCTTAAGAAGGCATTTTCCTGTTATAGCTGAGCCACTTGGTCCTGGAGACCTTGAACAAGCTCTGACATCTCAGTGGCTAGGTTGCCTGGAGATTTCATTTCAATTGTGGAGGGCACCTGCGGGTGTAGGAATCCACCTTGGCCACTGTATCTGACCAGAGTGAGTCTGTTCAAACTGCCAGAAACTGGGATGGAGATGGTCAGGCCTAGTGGTTGGAGCTGGAGCAATCAGGCCTAGTGATCAGAGCTGGAGTCAGGAGTCTGGCGAGCAGTTAGACCAAGGCTGGAGCAGAGCAGAACTAGGAGCAGAACAGCAGCAAGAGCAGGGCTGGAGCAGGACTAGGAACAGGGCTGGAGCAAGAGCAAGGCAGGAGCAGGCTAAGGCTTGGGGAGTCTGTTGCCACCATCAGGCAAGAGAGAGTTCCAAGTCCTGGAGTGATGTTGAGCAGAATGAGTTGCTGTTCCTCCTGTGGGTCTTATATAGCTGGTCTGGGAGTCACATGACCAGTTCCTGGCTTTTGGATTGACTGGAGCCTAGCACAGGAATGACTCATCACCTCACTCTTCCCCTCAGTCCTGAGACATTGGGCAACGTCAAGTATTACTTGTCTCCTAAGTACCAATCTTTGTAGTTCTGACTCTCAGCTCCCAGGGCTAGATTTTGCATTTAGGCCCATCCCTAAGAAAGGGATGGCACAGAGTGACACTGATCCAGAGTCATGAAGAAAGAATGCCTCTTGGAGCTCCTAAGAAATCAATGGCAAGACTCCCACTGACCTCAATGGACTTTTAATAGATTCATAGATTCCAAGGTGTCATAAACAGATAGTTAAGGGTTAATGTCTCTTTTACCTGTAAAGGGTTAACAAACAGGAAACCAAACACCTGACCAGGGGACCAATCAGGAAACAAGATACTTTCAAATCTCAGTAGAGGAAAGCCTGCTACAGTCTCATATATATTCAGAATAGTGAGTATTTAGTAAGAAAGGCGGTTATAGTCTTTTGATTGTTTTCTGTATTTGCAAATGTGTAGTTTGCTGGAAGTATTTTAAATTGTATTTGTGCTGGGGGGAGGCTTCTTTCTAGTGTCTACAAGCTGAAAGACCCTGTAACTTTTACCATCTAAATTACAGAGACAACTTTTACTTTTTTTCTTTCTTTTTATTAAAAGTTTTGCTTTTAAGACCTGTCTGATTTTTTCCCCTTGTTGAGGCTCAAGGGAATTGAGTCTGTACTTAACAGGGAGGGGAGAAGGGTGGAATCCCTTTGTTTTAGATTCACAGATCTTGAATCTGATTATCTCTCCAGGATAACCCAGGGAGGGGATGCCTGGGGAGGGGGAGAGAAGGGGAGGGAAATGGTTTATTCCCCTGTGTTGTAAGACTCAAGGAATTTGGGTCTTGGGGTCCCCAGGGAAGGTTTTGGGGGGGACCAGAGTGCCCCAAAACACTATATATTTTTGGGTGGTGGCAGTGTATCAGATCTAAGCTGGTAATTAAGCTTAGAGAAATTCATGCTGGTACCCCAATTTTTTGGACTCTAAGGTCCAGATTGGGGAAAGATACTACGACACAAGGCCAGAAGAGACCAATATGATCAGCTAGTCTGACCTCCTGTACAACACAGTCAATAGCAATAATTTATGTTTGAATGAGAGCACACCTTTCAGAAAAACACCCAAAATTGCCAGTGCTGGAGAATCCACCACAACCCTTGGTAAATTGTTCCACTGGTTAATTACCTCACTGCTAAAATATGTTACCTCACCAGTCTGAATTTGTCTAGCTCTAATTTCCAGCCATTAGATCTTGCCACCCCCTTGTCTCTTAATCTGAAGAGTCCATTCTCAAATATTTGTTCCCTATATAAATACTTATAGACTGTAATCAAGTCACCCATTAACCATCTCTTTGTTCAGCTAAATAGACAGAGCTCTTGAATCTACCAGCATACGGCATGTTTTCCAATCTTTTACTCATTCACCCGGCTCTTCTCTGAACCATCTCCAATTGATCGTCATCTTTCTTGAATTCTGGACACCGGAACTGGACATAGTATTCCAGCAGCGGACCCCACTAGAAACATACTCCCTCGAAGATGATTGCCAATACATTTAAGACCAGTCCATTACTGTGTGCCACATCAATTTTGTATCATTGTAGCTTTTGACCTGGTCCATGTTGATACTACATGACTGCTACTACACATTCATTACTATCCCCACACATGGCCAGCCCAGCTCCAGCTCCAGGGGTTTTGCCGCCCCAAGCAGCCAAAAAAAAAAAAAAAGTCGCGATCACAATCTGAGGCAATTCAGCGGGAGGTCCTTCGCTCTGAGTGGGAGTGAGGGACCCTCTGCTGAATTGCCGCCAAATATCTGAATGTGCCGCCCCTCTCCGGAGTGGCCGCCCCAAGCACCCACTTGCTAAGCTGGTGCCTGGAGCCGGTCCTGGGCCAGCCAACTCCTCTTGTTAGTGGGTTGGGTTTTTATTGCGGGTGTAGGGAGCAGGGCTGGCTCTGGCTTTTTTGCCGCCTGAAGCAAAAAAATAAAATAAAATAAAGAGCGGGGCCACTGGAGCAGCAAAGCAAGGGGGAAAAAAAGGCACGTCTGGAGCAGCAAAGCGGCGGAGGGAACAATATGATGGCGCAGCTGGAGCAGCAAAGCTGGGGGGGCAGGGGGAGAAACAACGGTGCGGCCGGTAAAGCAGGGGAAAAACAAAACAAAACAAAAAACCCTACAGGGTGGCGAGAGCCAGGAGAATCTCTGTGCTGCAGAGTGCGCATCCTGTCTAATGCGGGGGGAAGGGGAGGAAGCGGGGGGCGAGAGAGAATGGGGGCTGCCAGCGCTTCAGCGGGGCACTCACCTCGCGGCCCCAATCGCCGTGCCACCTGCCGGGAGGGCTCCCCTCCACTCTGCTCCGGTCGGCGGGAAGGGAAGGACGCGGGCTGCCCTTCTGAGTTTACTACAGGGTGCTCCCCTTCTCCGCCCCCTACAGGGCAGCCAGAGCAGCGAACAAAAAAATTAAAAAAAAAAAAAAAAGCAGCGGTGCCGCCCTAGGATTGGGCAGAATGCCGCCCCGTAGAATCTGCCGCCCCAAGCACAAGCTTGCTGAGCTGGTGCCTGGAGCCAGCCCTGGTGGGGAGGCTCCTCCCTGTCATCTATGGACTGCTGAGTTCCTTCAGAGAAATAAGGAGGCAGCAATTCCTGCACTCCAGTGCAATTCTCAGCAGGCCTTTATATAAGCCATTTTCTGTTCTCCTCACACCCTACTCCCAACACACACACACCGAGATGCACACACATTGGACAGCCATGGAAAGGGCTCCCAGGGATGTTTTTCTTATCCAGATGCCTTATCCCTACTTCACATTCACACTGGTGAGCCACTCCTTCCCCAACATCTCCGTAATCATTTTCAGTGCCCACTTGTATCTGAAAATTGGTTGAGATAAATAGAACTATTTTGTTACTCTTCCCTTTCAACGGACCAATCTTATTCAAAGCTGTTGAATGCCTGGGCACATATCTCAGCCACTAAATAGCCTCTAATTTACCTGCTCTCTCTCTCTTCCTCCTTCTGCAGCTTTCTTAGATTCTCAAAGAAACAGCTCCTCTGAATTTCCCAGTGGGCAATGCAGTGGTCAAAAGCCATCTACTGTTCATGGGCAGCACTGGAACACAGAGTCCACTTCTGATGGGACATGGCAGATCCATTTTTATTCATGATTCTGCTGCCATATGCGCCCATTATCAAAAATTTAAAAATAGTCTGCAAGGATTAAAAATAATATAGAAAACTTTGCAAATGGGCTGAAGTTAGAGATGGAAAAGACCCAGTAAGTCCTCTAGATGATGCAGGACTGTTGTCTACAGAACATTTAATAACATCCAGCCCAGGGTCAGCTCCTCAGCTGATGTAAATAAGTGTAGCTCACCTGATTGAAATGGCTCTATGTTGATATGTACCGGCTGAGGATGTGGACCCTAATCTTAAACATTCTCAAATGATGGGGCTTTGACTTTCCCCCTAGAGAGAACACTCTGCAGCCTCATAAGGGTAGAAGCTGGCTCTGATACCTTCTTTTGGAAGACAGAGGAGAAAAAAGTACTCAGCATCCACTCTCTGAAAATCAGGCACCCGTAAGGTGTCTCAAGGTGGGCATCCAAAAATCGAGGTGTTCAAAATCACTCTTCATTTTTGAAAAATTTGGCATAGAAGTCCCAACAGAGTTTTCTAACAATGATGATCTTGGAACACTGCCTGGACATCAGATCAGTCTAGGTTGGCTACAAATTAATATGGCTCTGCAGAGTCAATTTTAATGTAGTATTTTATTATCAGACTGGACAACATTAAAATTGTTGATCAGAAGGTTGCTTCATAAGCAAGATCAGAACACACAAAATCTGATGAAAATGTTGAATTGGAAATGTGCATGTATTTTGTTTTGTGTTTTGCAATCCCTGAAATTTCAGTGTGTGCAGAATTTCTGGGACTGAATATTATTCACGGGGAAGGATGTGGCAATGTAAAAAATTGTGAGTTTAGTTGTAGCAATAGTGCCACACAAACTAGCAGATTAGGCACATTACTGAGAGCCAGGAAGTCCTTAATTCTGTTCCCTTCTCAGCCATTGACTGGCTTTAAGTCTTCTAAAACACACAAGACTTAGGAACATGAGCAATATTTCTGGAAAGGACTTCCTGAGTCATTGGGCCCAGTGTCCTGCTATCACAGACAAATCCATCAAATTATCCTGCTCATGAATTTATCAAGCTCCATCTTAAAACTAGTTAGGTTGGTTTCCCCCACTACTCCTATTAGGAGGCTGTTCCAGAATGTCACTCCTCTGATTATTAGAAACCATCTTCTAATTTCCAGCCTAAAGTTATTCATGCCCAGATACCACATAGGTGGATGCCAAATAATTACTTGCAATAATGACTGAAATAATGACATTAATACCACCCACAGGAACCATCATTCATACATAAAGAGTCCAAATCACTTCACAGTCTATGTCTGAATCACTGTCGGTGTCACTGAAATGCAGCCACTGCTTAGAAGGAATGCAGCCGCTCTTTTAAGAGCACACTACACACCAGTTTACGACAGGAAGTGAAAACAGATGCCATACTCAGCTGAAATAATATATAATCAGAGTCTGATTTAGGCCCTGACACAGCTTGGTTTTGAATATTACGTGTAGGTGCCATTCCTCAACATTATATCTGCAGACAAACATGTCTGAAAGATTCATTCAGTTTCACACTTGTCAAGGCAGAATGAAAATTCCTTCAGTGCTAACATGCCAGTGACGTTAGAGGAGCAAGAACAGCAGTTATTACTACTTTGATATCAGCAGTTTGCTGGCAACACTGCACCTGGGGACACCAAGTAATTCCCCTTTGCCATGCACATGCATACAGTTAGAACAGTAGGGCAGATTCTGCTCTTGATTAAACCAGCCTAAACTTGCAATAAATCCACTTGCATGAATGGGGTTACAATAGAACTACACTAAAGTAACTGAGAACAGACTATGGCCCGCTATCCATGTCTATGTATCACACTGCCTCGTTCTTCCCTGCTTTCTCTGTCTCTTCTAATTTCACTTGTATCTATTCGAGAATAAAGGAACCTACTGAGCAGTGGAGAGACAGAAATAGCTGGATCTGCCGATAACAATTTGCAGGGACTGTCATGCAGTTAAGATTGTCTGGATGAGGTATCACAGAGCGGCTTCCCTCATGAGCTGCTCGGAAATGTTGCCCTGTTTAATCAAATTAATCACTCTCTTACACACACACCATCTTAAAATAGCACTAAATGTGCTGATTTTACTAAGCACTAAAAGCCCTTTTATTTGGCGCCTTCCTGGGCCCGCTATGCCACAGCCTGAATAAACGGAGGCCACATCACTCTAGAGGGAGCTATGGAAAGAAATAGGTTTCCTCTAGTTACTGCTGTAAATATGACACGAGATCATACCTGGCTCTGGCCTCTGCACCGCGCTACTACAGTGGAGCAAATGAATTGCAGAGTCAACCTGCAGCCTGAAACCTCACTCACTCTGTGCCTGTTGATATAATTCAGACCTTTGCAGTGACAGGCAGGCATGTGGCTTAGTGGCTATTGCACTGGATTGGGACTTAGGAGACTGGGGTTCTTCTATTCCTGGCTCTGCTGCTGGATGATCTTGGGCAAATTATTTCACCCCTTCATGCCTCAGTTTCCCTATCTGCAAAATGGGGCCAATCACCTTTCCCTTATTCGTCAAGCATTGTGAAAGTTACTGATGAAAAACGCCATATAAGAGTTTGCTGTTCGTATTGTTAGAGCTGTTTGGGAACTGGAATATTTGTCCTACCAGAAATTCCAACATTTCCAAAAAAGAAAAATGTGTTCCAATTTGGAATGAAGAGATGAAGTGTCCCGTGAAATAAAAATTCTGAAAAATGTGATAGCATAAATACATTTGGTATCAATACTGTTGCTTTGATTCATTTGGTTTCAACTTTTATCATTTATTAAAATATGAAATGCAATATATAACGTACATAATATTACATATGAATATAATATTAATAGACTATTAGAATGAATACAATCTAAAAAGCAGAAAAGGACCTGGGGATTACAGTGGATGAGAAGTTGGATATGAGTAAACAGTGTGCCCTTGTTGCCAAGAAGGCCAATGGCATATTGGGCTGTATTAGTAGGAGCATTGCCAGCAGATCGAGGGAAGTGATTATTCCCCCCTATTCCGCACTGGTGAGGCCATACCTGGAGTACTGCATCAAACTGGAGAGTCCAGCGGAGGGCAAAAAAAAAATAACTAGGGGGTTGGGCACATGACTTACGAGGAGAGGCTGAGGGAACTGGGTTTATTTAGTCTGAAGAAGAGTGAGGGGCAGTTTGATAGCAGCCTTCAATTACCTTAAGGGGATTCCAAAGAGCATGGCGCCAGACTGTTCTCAGTGGTGGCAGATGACAGAATAAGAAGCAATGGTCTCAAGTTGCAGAGGGGGAGGTGTAGGCTGGATATTAGGAAACACTATTTTACTAGGAGTATGTCTACACTATGAAATTAGGCTGAATTTATAGAAGTTGATTTTTTAGAAATCCATTTTATACAGTCGATTATGTGTGTCCCCACTTAAGACCATTAAGACCATTAACTCAGTGGAGTGTGTCCACAGTACTGAGGCTAGCATCGACTTCCGGAGAGTTGCACTGTGGTAGCTATCCCACAGTTCCTGCAGTCTCCGCCGCCCATTGGAATTCTGGGTTGAGATACCAATGCCTGATGGGTCAAAAACATTGTCACGGATGGTTCTGGGTATATGTAGTCAGGCCCCCCGTCCCTCCCTTCATGAAAGCTATGTCAGACAATCATTTCGAGCCTTATTTCCTGGGTTACCCATGCAGACGTTATACCTCGGCAAGCATGGAGCCCGCTCAGCTCACCATCACCGTACATCTTCTGGGTGCTGGCAGACATGGGATTGCATTGCTACACAGCAGCAGCTCATTACCTTCTGGCAGCAGAGGTGCATTATGACTGGTAGCCATCATCGTTGTCTCCTGAGTGCTTTTAGCCAACCTCAGTGAGGTCGGTCAGGGGTGCCTGGGCAGACATGGGTGCTCCTGGCAGACTTTGGTAAGGTTTGTCAGGGGCACCTAAATGGGAGTGACTCCAGGTCATTCTCTTTTTAAGTTTCGTCTCATGGAGATTCAGTCCTGCCTGCAGTCGTACTGCACCATCTTCTGGTGAGCAGACAGGAGACGAGGATGGCTAGCAGTTGTACGGCACAATCTCCTGGTGAGCACCCAGGAGATGGCAATGGCTAGCAGTCCCACTGCGCTGTCTGCTTCCAGCCTAAGATTTATGAGAGAGATGGAGTGGATCAAAACAAGAAAGAGATCAGATTTGTTTTGTATTCATTTGCTCCACACTCCTCCCCTCCATGAATAGTAGGGGGAGGGATAGCTCAGTGGTTTGAGCACTGGCCTGCTAAACCCAGGGTTTTGAGCTCAATCCTTGAGGGAGCCATTCTGTGTGACAGTTGCACGTGTTTCTCCTTGATGCTAAACCCCACCCTTTGTTGATTTTAATTCCCTGTAAGCCAAGTCACCCCTCCCTCCCTCAGAGCAACGGCGGACAATTGTTTCATGCCTTTTCTCAGCACAGATGCAATAGCACAGCAAGCATGGAGCCTGCTCAGATCACTGCCACAATTATGAGCACTGTAAACACCACATGTATTATCCTGCAGTATATGCAGAACCAGAACCTGCAAAAGCAAAAGCAGGCGAGAAGGCGACGGCAGCATGGTGAGGAGAGTGATGAGGACATGGACACTGACGCCTCTCAAAGTACAGGCCCCGGCAATGTGGACATCATGGTGTTAATGGAGAAGGTTTATGTGGTGGAAAACTGATTCTGGGCACAGGAAACAAGCACTGACTGGTGGGACCGCATAGTGTTGCATAGCTGGGATGATTCCCAGTGGCTGTGAAACTTTCGTATGCATAAGGGCACTTTCGTGGAACTTTGTGACTTACTTTCCCTTGCCCTGAAGTGCAAGAATACCAAGATGAGAGCAGCCTTCACAGTTCACAAGCAAGCGGTGATAGCTTTGTGGAAGCTTGCAACGCCAGACAGCTACCGGTCAGTCGGGAATCAATTTGGAGTGGGCAAATCTATTGTGGGAGCTGCTGTGATCCAAGTAGCTAACGCAATCAAAGAGCTACAGATCTCAAGGGTAGTGACTCTGGGAAATGTACAGGTCATAGAAGGGTAGTGACTCTGGGAAATGTACAGGTCATAGTGCATGGCTTTACTGCAATAGGATTCCCTAACTGTGGTGGGGTGATAGACAGAACTCATATCCCTATCTTGACACTGAAACACCAGGCCAGCAAGTCATAAACCGAAATAATGTTACCCTTCCCTGCTGGCAAGCTTCAGGTCCATTCCACTTCTCAGAGTTTCCAAGGGACCCTCCCAACCATCTCAACCCAGTCTCTCTGCAGGGCTGAAGTGTTTTGGGGGTCAGAGGGTCAGTGGCCAGTTTTTCTGTGTCCCGGAATTGGCAACTTATTAACAAACTGATCTGAAGAAGAGCTCCATGGAGCTTGAAACCTTTACTGTTTCACCAACAGAAGTTGCCTGAATAAAAAATATTACCTCACTCACCTTGTCTCTCTCATATCGTGGGCCCAATACGGCTACAACCACACTGCACAAAACTTTATTTGTGATTTCACTAAACCATGGTCCTGACAAAGCTGCAGCTCTAACTATGACCAGCACCTTGGCAAACTGGAATGAGAACTTGGCTATTTTCATTGTGACATCTGGAATTACTGATATTACTGACTTCCAGGGAGATGAAGGCCTATGCTAGAAAATGGCTTCAATATGGCAATACTGGCAAATCCTTTTAATATAGATGCAGTTTATACTGGCAAAAAGTAGTTTTGCCAGTATAGCTTATACCAGTTCCCCAAATGAGTCAAGCTACGCCAGCCTCTTGCTGGTATAACTGTGTCTACACCAGGGTTTTGGCTGGTATAGAATTGCCAAAAAAAGAAAAATCACCCCCCTCATTGACATTACTATAGTGGCGAGAGGGTCTACTGAAGACCCAGCCTGAGTTTTTGAGAAGGCTGAATCCAGCGGAAGTTGGTGAAATCTGGAAGTGGGCAGACGATATTGATAAGCAAAGGCTCAGTCACTCAGTGTGCAGTTGTGAGTGGCGAGCACTGTATAACTTACTCAAACCGTGAAGGGGTTAAAAGGCAATGCTGAGCCCAGGTAGCCCTGCCCCTCTGGGCCTGGCCAGCACACTCTACCTGGAGGAGCAGGTTAAAGGAGCGCAGAAACCCAGGCAAAGGGTGGAGGGCAGACTGCAGGAGACATTAATACTCAGGGAAGCCAGACCGAAGTTTGAACCTTAAAGGGACCAACAGAGCATGTCAGGCCCACAGGCAGTGCCTTCTGCAACTACCACCCCCTTTGAGAACCAGCAGGTCCTTGTTCAGTTAGACCTTTTGTTAAGCCATGGACTGTTTGGATTATAGGGGCATGCCCCGAACCAGGGCCGGCTCCCGGCACCAGCATTCCAAGCAGGTGTTTGGGGCAGCAATCTACAAGGGGTGGCAGTCCCTGTGTTTTTGCCCCCAAGCAGCGTGCCAAATTACTGCCGTGGACAGCGGGAGCAGTCCGTGTGGCGTTAAGGCGCCATGCGTGTTTCCGCGGAGACAGCAATTCGGCGGCAGCTTCTATGTTTAGCTGTCCGCGGCTGCGCAGCATCTGTCTTCCGGCTGAAAACAGAAGCTGCCGCCGAATTGCCACCGCTGCGGAAATGCGCATACCACCCTAGTGGCACACAGAATGTCCCCCCAACCCCCGTCCATGGAGGCAATTCGGCGCGCTGCTTGGGGTGGCGAAAACAGTAGAGCCGGCCCTGCCCCAAACTGAAGAAACACATAGATAAGAAGTAGCCCAGGGCTGCAAACTTAGACTCTCTGCAGGAGGGACCCTGCTGAAGCTACGTCCCACAGGGGTCTGGGCTGGGACCCAGTGGAAAGGGAGGGCCCAGGTTCCCCTGCCACGCCCCACTTAAGAGCAAAGGTCCGGGTGTGGGTGAAGTCCCAAACACTCCCGGCCTGAGGTCAGGAACTGGGCACCTCTACAACCCCCTGACAGAGAGACAAGCAGCTGCAGGTCAGGTGTGCTAACCACTAAACCACCCAGCCCTTCGAGCACCCCATCACAGTGACCCTGTCAAGGTTCCTTCCCCTCTCTGAACTTTAGGGTACAGATGTGGGGACCTGCATGGACACTTCTAAGCTTAATCACTAGCTTAGATCTGGTATCGCCACCACCTCCAAGTACCACCTTTTTCCCTGGGTAGTCTTGAGGGACTTCACCAATTCCCTGGTGAACACAGATCCAACCCCCTTGGATCTAAAAAACAAGGAAAAATCAATCAGGTATTAAGAAAAAGGCTTGTAATTAAAGAAAAGAAAGTTAAAAGAAAACCCTCTGGGAGAGATTAGCATACCAGCTACTCTCAAAGACAACAGATTTAAAACACAGAGGATGTTCCCCTGGGCACAAATTTAGTTACACAAAAAAATACCCAAATATCCAATTTTGATAATTCCCTAATGGTACCAAGACAAGTTACAAAGAAAATAAACATAAACCTATTTATCCCTTTCTAAAACTTACTACTCTGATAAGAGGCTGGTTCCTTGATCTTTTTCACTCTGACTGAAACAGAAACTCTAAACAAAGGAAAAACTTCCCTCCTTCCTTTTGAGACATCTTGTTCCCCCATTGGTTCCTCTGGTCAGGTGTTAGCTAGGCTAGGTGAACTTTTTAACCCTTTACAGGTAAAAGAGGCATTAACCCTTAACCATCTGTTTATGACACGCCCCCCAAATCTCAGACAGTGTGGAACCACACTGGTGGTGATTTCTTCCTAGAACTTGAGAATAAACAGATTAATAAAACACATGCACCTCTACATATACTACTACTTATGTAAAACGACAATATTTTTCACATTCCAAGGACAATTTAACCAGTTAACTCTGGGAATCTTTCACGGGAGAGTGCATCAGCTACTTTGTTAGAAGCTCCTGAAATGTGTTGAATTTCAAAATCAAAATCTTGGAGAGCTAAACTCCATCAAAGAAGTTTTTTGTCATTTCCCTTGGCAGTGTGAAGCCACTTTAGCGCAGCATGGTCGGTTTGTAGCCGGAAACGCCGTCCCCAAACGTATGGGCGTAGCTTTTCCAGGGCATACACAATAGCGTAGCATTCTTTTTCACTGATTGACCAGTGGCTTTCCCTCTCAGACAGTTTCTTGCTGAGAAACACAACAGGATGAAATTCTTGATCTGGTCCTTCTTGCATTAAAGCTGCTCCTACACCACGCTCAGATGCATCTGTGGTTTGTCAGAGTCTGGGGCCCTTAGCACGGGGTCAGACATGAGTGTCGCCTTAAGCTGGTTAAAGGCCTTCTGGCACTCATCAGTCCACTTAACTGCATTTGGCTGCATCCTTCTTGTCAGGTCTGTTAGTGGGGCAGCAATTTGACTGTAGTGTGGTATAAATCGCCTGTAATATCCAGCTAAGCCTAAGAAGGCTTGGACCTGTTTCTTTGACTTTGGGACAGGCCACTTTTGGATAGCATCCACCATGGCCTGTAGGGGATTTATCGTTCCTTGGCCCACCTGGTGTCCCAGGTAAGTCACTCTGTTTTGGCCTATTTGACACTTTTTAGCCTTAACAGTTAGTCCTGCCTGCCTGATGCGCTTGAAGACTTTTTCCAGGTGCTCCAGGTGTTCTGCCCATGAATCAGAAAAAATGGCCACATCATCTAGGAAGGCAACTTCATATTCTCCCAATCCTGCTAGGAGACCATCTACAAGTCTTTGGAAGGTGGCGGGTGCATTTCGCAGCCCGAAGGGAAGCACATTAAATTCATGCACTCCTGCATGGGTGATGAAGGCTGACCATTCCTTGGCAGATTCATCTAGCAATACTTGCCAGTACCCCTTGGTTAAGTCTAATGTAGAGATGAACTGGGCACGTCCCAATTTTTCCAATAGCTCATCGGTGCGTGGCATTGGATAGTTGTTGGGACGAGTTACAGCATTTAGCTTATGGTAGTCCACGCAAAAGCGTATTTCTCCATCTGGTTTGGGTACCAGAACCACTGGAGATGCCCATGCACTGGTAGATGAGCGTATTATACCCATCTGTAGCATGTTCTGGATCTCCCGTTCTATAGCAGCTTGGGCATGAGGAGACACCCGGTAGGGTGGGGTTTTAATTGGGTGAACATTACCTGTGTCAATGCAGTGATATGCCCGTTCAGTCTGTCTTGGAGTGGCTGAGAACATTGGTGCGAAGCTAGTGCACAGCTCCTTGATCTGTTGCCGCTGCAGACATTCCAGGGTTGTGGAGAGGTTCACCTCTTCCACGCCACCGTTACTTTTTCCTGTGTAGTAGACAGCTTCAGGCCACTCAGCGTCATCTCCTCCCTAGGCTGTAAACTGACAAACCTTTAATTCTCTGGAAAAAAAGGGCTTTAGAGAATTAACATGGTACACTATAGGCTTTGGGGTTGAGGTGGGGAATGCTATGAGATAGTTTACAGCTCCTGGGCGCTCTTGAACCGTGAATGGCCCTTCCCATGACGCTTCCCTCTAATGGGCCTGTTCCGCCTTCAAGACCATAACCTGGTCCCCTACATTGAAGGAAGGCTCACTGGTATGTTTATCATACCAGGCCTTTTGCTCTTCCTGAGCATCCTTTAGGTTTTCTTTAGCAAGGGCTAAAGAGTGTCGGAGGGTGCTTTTTAGGTTGCTTACAAAGTCTAGAATGTTAGTTCCTGGAGAAGGCGTAAACCCCTCCCATTGCTGCTTCACCAACTGTAATGGCCCCTTAACCTCGTGGCCATACACAAGTTTGAATGGTGAAAACCCTAAACTGGGATGTGGTACAGCCCTGTAGGCAAAAAGCAACTGCTGCAACACTGATACCTGAATCATTGGAGTGTTCATTTATGAATTTATGTATCATGGCCCCCAAAGTTCCATTAAACCTCTCCACCAGGCCATTGGTTTGATGGTGGTAAGGGGTGGCAACCAAGTGATTCATCCTATGACCTTCCCACAGATTTTTCATGGTCCCTGCCAGGAAATTAGTTCCTGAATCTGTAAGGATGTCGGAGGGCCAACCTACCCTGGCAAAAATGTCTGCTATGGCCTAGCATACACTTTTAGCTCTGGTGTTGCTTAGAGCTACTGCTTCGGGCCATTGAGTAGCAAAATCCATGAAAGTCAGTATGTACTGCTTTCCTCTGGGGGTCTTTTTTGGGAAAGGACTCAGAATATCCACAGCTACTCGCTGAAATGGGACCTCAATTATGGGGAGTGGCTGGAGAGGGGCTTTGACCTGGCCTTGGGGCTTTCCCACTCGTTGGCACACCTCACAAGACCGGACATACTTGGCAACGTCCTTGCCCATTCCCTCCCAGTGGAAAGACTTCCCCAACCAGTCCTTGGTTCTGTTCAACCCCGGAATGACCACTGGGATGGTCATGGAATAAGCTGAAGAGCTTTACCCGTTACTTAGTTGGAACTACCAACTGTCTTTGAGGACACCAGTCTTCCTGGTGTCCACCAGAAAGAGTCTTCTTGTATAAAAGTCCTTGCTCTACAACAAACCGGGATCAATTAGAAGAGCTGAGAGGCGGTGGGTTGCTCCGTGCCACCACCCAAGCTTTCTGAAGGCTGTCTGCTTCCTGCTCAGCCTGGAACTGTTCCCTTGATGCTGGAGACGTCAGTTCCTCCTTAGACTGTGGACTTGGGCTTGGTCCCTCTGGAAACGATGTAGGTGATGGGGTTGTTTTCGTTGATTGTGAACCTCTCTCCGCTGGTGCACTGTGTGATATTTCAGGCTCTGGCTGAGCCTCTTGGGTAGGGTTGTCTGCTGCTTCTGCCAGTTCAGGCCCGCTGGTGCCCTCTGGCATTGGAGTTATAGATGGGTTTGCAAGCACTGGGGTCAGTGCTGGCAACAGTTCTGGTGCTGGTTGCTTTGCCAGTTCCGGTTCTGGGACTGGATTCACTATGGCTGTAGCATTCATGGGTAGAAGATCTGGTTCCACCACCTCTGTTTGGGTCTCTGGTAACACAGAAGGGGCCCTGGTAGACGGCTCAGGAACAAGGATGCGGGGGAAGCTTGCTTGGCCTGGCTGCGTGTGACCATTCCCACCCTCTTGGCCAGCTTCACCTGGTTGGCCAAGTCTTCCCCCAGTAGCATGGGGATGGGATAACTGTCATAGACTGCAAAAGTCCACATTCCTGACCAGCCATTGTACTGGACAGGCAACTCAGCTGTAGGCAAGTTTAAACATTTTGACATGAATGGGTGAATTGTCACTTGGGCCTCTGGGTTGATGAATTTGGGGTCCACTAAGGATTGGTGGATAGCTGACACTTGTGCCCCCGTGTCCCTCCACATGATAACCTTGTTTCCGCCCACTCTCAAGGTTTCCCTTCCCTTCGAGGGTATTTAAGAGGCATCTGGGCCTGGGGATCTTTGGTGTGATTGTGGTGTAATGAACTGTAATCGGTTGGGGTTTTGGGGGCAGTGGGCCTTTATGTGTCCCAGTTCATTACATTTAAAACATCACCCAACTGACTGGTCACTGGGCCGAGGTGGGTTGCTGGAGACTGGTGAGGTGGGACAATAAGGTGTCTGGGACTTTCCTTGGGTTGTAGGTGAGACCTTGGGTTGCCCCTGATGATAGGATTTAGTTTCGGTTTGCCGCCTCTGATATTCGCTCCAATTGCTAGCTATTTTTTTCTTTTCTGCCACTTCCACCCATTTGTCTCCAATCTCCCACACTTCGGTTATAGTTTTGGGTTTCCCATCTAGGATGTACCTTTCTATTTCCTCAGGAACACCCTCTAAAAACTGCTCCATTTGCATTAGGAATGACAGCTCTTCCAGAGAGTTAGCACTTGCTCCTGATATCCAGGCATCCCAATTCTTTCCAATGTGGTAGGCGTGTTGGGTAAATGACACATCTGGTTTCCACCTTAGGGCTCTGAACCACCAACGGGCATGCTCAGGTGTTAGCCCCATTCTGATTCTGGCCTTGTTTTAAAAAAGTTTATAATCGTTCATGTGTTCCTTAGGCATTCAGCCACCACCTCTGCTAAGGGTCCATTGAGCTGTGGCCTCAGCTCTATCATGTGCTGGTCTGTAGGGATGCTGTACTCATGGCAGGTCCTTTTGAAATTTTCTAAGAAGGCCTCAGTATCATCACCTGCCCTGTAGGTGGGGAATTTTCTGGGATGGGAAACAGTACCTGGAGAAGGGTTGTTAGGGTTGGCTGGTAACTCTTGCTTAGCCCTTGCTAATTCCAGGGCATGCTTGTGGGTCTCCCTCTGGATCTTCATAGCCCTCCGGTGGTCAGCCTCTTTGGCTTTCTCTTCTCTTTCTCTCTCTTTTTCTTTCTCCTCCATCTCTTTTCTTCTAGCCTCCATCTCTTTTTCTCTCGCCTCCATCTCTTTTTCTCTTGTCTCCTTAGCTCTTTTGTGGGCAGCCTCTTCTCTGGCCATCTGTCTGTCATGTTCCTTTTGGCGCTCCTCAGCCTGGAGTTTGGCCAATTCTAGTTGTTGCTGTATGGCTTTTTTCTCCTTGCCTGACATTTTTCCATGCTCTGCCTGAGCTATCTTGGTTTGTGAGGCAAAAAAAAAAAAAAAAAAAAAAAACCCACAGCTTTTAACTGGACTTCTCAGAATGAGAAGAAACCAGAATAACAGTTTGCAAAAGGAAAGTTACAAACCAGTTTATTACCCTCCAGCTAAGCCCAGCTGGAAATCCTTTCTAACAAAGCCTTGTTAGAAAAACCTTTATCTGTTTGCCTTCAGGGTATCTCTCTTTCACTGCTTCCCCAGCATCTCAAAGGAGGGAAAAAAAATCTGGCTTTTGGTTCCTAAAAAATCCCTCACCGCTACTCACCATGTCAAGGTTCCTTCCCCACTCTGAACTTTAGGGTACAGATGTGGGGACCTGCGTGGACACTTCTAAGCTTAATCACTAGCTTAGATCTGGTATCGCCGCCACCCCCAAGTACCACCTTTTTCCCTGGGTAGTCTTGAGGGACTTCACCAATTCCCTGGTGAACACAGATCCAAACCCCTTGGATCTTAAAACAAGGAGAAATTAGCCATCCCCCTCCCTTTCTCCCACCAACTCCTGGTGAATCCAGATCCAACCCCCTTGGATCTAAAAAACAAGGAAGAATCAATCAGGTATTAAGAAAAAGGCTTGTAATTAAAGAAAAGAAAGTTAAAAGAAAACCCTCTGGGAGAGATTAGCATACCAGCTACTCTCACAGACAGCAGATTTAAAACACAGAGGATGTTCCCCTGGGCACAAATTTAGTTACACAAAAAAATACCCAAATACCCAATTTTGATAATTCCCTAATGGTACCAAGACAAGTTACAAAGAAAATAAACATAAACCTTTTTATCCCTTTCTAAAACTTACTACTCTGATAAGAGGCTGGTTCCTTGATCTTTTTCACTCCGGCTGAAACTGAAACTCTAGACAAAGGAAAAACTTCCCTCCTTCCTTTTGAAACATCTTGTTCCCCCATTGGTTCCTCTGGTCAGGTGTTAGCTAGGCTAGGTGAACTTTTTAACTCTTTACAGGTAAAAGAGGCATTAACTCTTAACCATCTGTTTATGACAGACCCACAGAGATCTGTTTAGACAGCATGCGAGTGCAGTACCTTAGTTTTTTCACAGTACATGGAGATATGCACCAGACTCTCTGGGAACAAGTACTAACACAAAATTCCCCAAGGCTGGGACACAATGAACTGATTATTTTTGGATTTATCAACTGACACAGTCTGAAACTTTATTGAAATGCCAGGCAGAATCAAATCATCTGGCATTTTATTATGACCAATCATATTTTGCTTCAGGTCTTTCTTGCTGAACTTTAATTCACCTGTTAAAACAACAAGAACATAGCCCAGTTACTTCATCAAACAGCCAATCCATTTAATACCTCCAAAAATACATATGCATTTTGGCTCAAGCCATCCTGCATTGTCAGGCTCAGCAACAGATTATTCCATCTCTCTCCGACTTAAGCTTCTAGACCGTAATTGTGGAGATGAGATAATGAGACTCCACTTTACTTGAGCAATGGAGATTTTACTGTAATGACTAAGAAACAGAATTACTTTACTGTGCTTCCTAAGTAAACTGTTTGAGTGAGGATTAATCTGTCACAGCATCCTTCACAGACAGACACTAGAAAGATGGAAATTAAACATATGGTAGTAATAATCATCATAATAATAGTCTGTTTACAGCCTGAGGTATACATTTTATGTTCAGCTTAGCTAATAGAAATTCCCTTTTAAAACAAAAAGCAACCATGGGACTCATGAAAACACCGGAGACTGAAGTCCTTGGTTTGTCCACAGAGTAAGTACAAACGCTGAAAGTTTCCCTTCCTTGCCCCCCACTAACCTCTGAAAATCTGAGCTGAAGAGACAAACTCCAGGATGAGAGGGATTTTTCAGTGTTTAGCCTTGGCCTGATGCTGCTCCTATTGAGGTGGATGGTAAAACTCTCAGCGATGCAAGAGTAGGTCAATGCTGAGCACTCCTGAAAATCCCATTATTAGTCTCTAGGCACATTCGATCCTCTAATTCTCTGCTGAGGCTGCCAAGAAAGGTTAGTTTGTTTTTGTGGCATGGAGCTGTCCTCAAGAGTGAGAGCACCAACTCACAGAGAATCATAGAATACCAGAGTTGGAAGGGACCTCAGGAGGTCATCTAGTCCACCCCCCTGCTCAAAGCAGGAACAATCCCCAACAAAATCATCCTATGATATCACATGACATAAGCTGCTCAACAGTCCCTCGCTGGTACCAGCTTCTGGTCACTAATGACCTGGGTTGAGTTTGGACTAAAGGTGCCATAGAGGGTCCATAGTCCCTCCTCTGATCCATTCACTCCATCTCATGGTTGCGTTACACTATGCATAGATTACATAGATGTTTTGTCGTGAGTTTTGATTAAACAAATAACAGTAAAACCAGTAAAACAGCAATTGGACTCTGAGCTACATGAATGCCAGATACTAACATGCTTTGACATTTAAATTCTGCTCATTGCTAATTACACAAGGCTAACTTTTTTTCTTTTTTGCAAGGGGGCATGTGGCATTTATCTTACTCACATATAAGAGTGTATAGCTACAAGTTGGACACATGGATTTGAATCCAAACCATTTCAGAGATTGGAATAATGTCCTGTGTTTTATGGCTCTTCCTTGGAAGTTGCTGCTGTCAGTTATACTGTCAGTTTTCAAAAGTGGCTTCTAATTTTGTTTTTCCAACTTGTGATTCCCGTGGCTGGTTGTCAGTCACGCTGATCAGCAATGGCTCAAGACTGATGGGAGCATGAGTTGTGGGTGGTCAGTATCTCAGAAAATCAAGCTTTAGCTGTCTCAAATTGAGCACTCAAAAACTGAGGCACCTAGATCTTGAAACTGTGTGCCACTAAGCCTTAAAATTGTGCATTTATTGCTTATATAGTCACCAGGATAATTGCTCATGCACACACATATACCCACAAAAGCAACCAAAAAAACCTCTATATAAGAGAGGTGGATTAGCAGGAAACATTAGCTTCACCCACCTTATTTATTACTCTCTGATCTGCAGGGTGGACCTCTGATGCACAGGGGTGCACAGAATTTCCATTGGGAATGTGTGGTAGGTATTAAATAGTCAAGTGGAACTCTCTGAGTGAAGGACGAGCATTCAGTTGAAAACAAATCTGCACAGAATGGTCCACACTGAAGCCCTAAAATTTAAATAGTTTCTCTGCTGCATTAGAATTATATGCAGGATGCTTCCTTCTGATTGACCCATTGTCATTATGCAAAACTATACAGGCCCGGAAAAGAATCCCAAGGCACTCAATGAGTCCCTATCAAATAATGGCTGGGTGCTGCAAACTGCTGAATGTT
Source organism: Gopherus flavomarginatus (assembly GCF_025201925.1). Classification (NCBI taxonomy): domain Eukaryota; kingdom Metazoa; phylum Chordata; order Testudines; family Testudinidae; genus Gopherus; species Gopherus flavomarginatus. Next base: position 11,724,605 of record NC_066618.1, on the reverse strand, counting down.
CTCAGCTCACACTGACTTCAGTCCAAGTGGAATGTCCTTTGCGATGTGCAGAATTGAGCCCTAAGCATGCAATTTCCCAACAGGGCCAAGAGCCATGGACATTCTGAGCTCTGACTGCAATGACCATTGCTCCTCTTTGCGGGGCAGTACTGCGTATCGGCATACATTTCAGTTAAAAAGAAAAATTAAAGCTGGTGGTTCCACATGAATTCAGATGACGAATGCATCAGAGATCAACAATTACAGGGCTCCTTTCAGACTGAAATATTGCTAATTAAATTTTACAGTATACCATACAATGTATCCTGCGGCACTTTCAGATGGAATGACATATGTGAATAATGTTGCTAACACAAATATTTTAAAAATGCATTTAGTTAAGTAAGAGTTTGCTCAAGTCCTGCTGATTGCAATCCTGAACAGAGATACTCTTCATTGTTTGCAAAGAGGAATGATTGCTTGTTGACTGGGACATCGGGGTATAGAATGTGCATGTAGTTTTGGTAATTGGCTGGTGGAGGTATATTAGGTAGAGGATGGAATTGAGATGGCCAGATACGTCTCTTAAGTACAGAGGAATTTACAAACTTGAGAAGTTCAAACACTGGGCCAAGTTCAGAGGATACTACTAGCATATTCTCCATAAAGTTTTGCAATTTGCTTCTCCAGCTCAGTCTGCCAGAGTCTGGATTTACTAACGTTCTGGATATTGTGTCAAGGTCATCTTCTCTCAGGCATCTGGAATAGGATAGGAGGATGGGGTATGACTTGAAGAGTGGAGGGGAATTTTGGTTGTTAGGGCTAGAGGGAATCTTATTACTGATGGATAATGCTAGAAGCATGTGGATAGCTCACTATACTATGTTTTTGGTATCTGATCTTGATACTGTAGCTTTAATTACTGTAAAAATGCTCAGAACACTTTTGGATGGAAACTTATTGTGACCAGACTATCTAAGAAAATGAGGCATGTCTTGACAAAATGCAAGGTAACGCTTCTAGGGAACAATAATCGAAGGGGCAGATCTGCAAATAGAGGGAAAAATCCTTGAGAAACTAATGCTGAAAGAGAGCTTGGCGTGCAAGTGGGGAGTAAACTGCAGCAGACGTGTTTGCAAAGTGGTATGGTCACAAAAAAGCACAAATGCTGAGACTTCAAAACACCTGCAGATAATGCTCCTTCCTTTATAAGCCTGCTGAGATCTGACTTAGAATATTGCGTTCAGTTCTGAGCACTACGATATCAGACATCGGAAGACGATCAGAGAAGAGCAACTAGGTTGAACATTATAAAGGTCCAGATGGGTTAACCTTAGAAAAGTTAAAAGATAAAAATATATTTAGCGTGGCAAATTGATTACTAAGGTGGGAGCATGACACTAGTCTACAAATATCTGAAGGATGTAAACACAAAGAAGAGTAGGGAATTGTTTAGAATGACTCAGAGGCTTACTCCTGGTCTACACTACAAACTTATGTTGGTATAACCTAGTTGCTCAGGGGTGTGGAAAATCCACACTCCTAAGTGATGCACTTATACCAGTCTAATCCCTGGTGTGGACAGCGCTACGTTAATGGGATGGCTTCTCTTGTTGCCATAGCTACTGCCTTTCGGGGAGGTGGAGCCTCTCAGGGAGGTGGAGCATCTACGCTGGCGAGATAAGCTCTCCTGTCATCATAGGTAGGATCTTCACTAAGCACTACAATACCACAGCTACACTGGTGCAACTGTGCCGCTGTAGCTTTTTAAGTGTAGACAAGCCTTAGAAAGACACTGGCTAAGGGAATACCTTTTATTGAACCAACTTCTCTTGGTGAGAGAGACAAACTTTTGAGCCACACAGAGCTCAGAAATGATACTAAACTGCTCAGGATAGTTAAGACCAAAGCAGACTGTGAAGAACTTCAAAAAGATCTCACAAAACTAAGTGATTGGGCAACAAAATAGCAAATGATATTTGATGTGGATAAATGTAAAGTAATGCACGTTGGAAAAAATAACCCCAACTATATCTACAATATGATGGGGGCTAATTTAACTACAACAAATCAGGAAAAAGATCTTGGAGTTATTGTGGATAGTTCTCTGAAGATGTCCACGCAGTGTGCAGAGGTGGTCAAAAAAGCAAACAGGATGTTAGGAATCATTAAAAAGGGGATAGAGAATAAGAAGGAGAATATATTATTGCCCTTATATAAATCGATGGTACACCCACATCTTGAATACTGCGCACAGATGTAGTCTCCTCATCTCAAAAAAGATATACTGGCACTAGAAAAGGTTCAGAGAAGGGCAACTAAAATTATTAGGGGTTTGGAACGGGTCCCATACGAGGAGAGATTAAAGAGGGTAGGACTTTTCAGCTTGGAAAAGACGAGACTAAAGGGGGATATGATAGAGGTATATAAAATCATGAGCAATATGGAGAAAGTAGATAAGGAAAAGTTATTTACTTATTCCCATAATACAAGAACTAGGGGTCACCAAATGAAATTAATAGGCAGCAGGTTTAAAACAAATAAAAGGAAGTTCTTCTTTACACAGTGCACAGTCAACTTGTGGAACTCCTTGCTTGAGGAGGTTGTGAAGGCTGGGACTATAACAGTGTTTAAAAGAGAATAGGATAAATTCTTGGAGATTAAGTCCATTAATGGCTATTAGCCACGATGAATAAGGAATGGTGTCCCTAGCCTCTGTTTGTCAGAGGGTGGAGATTGATGGCAGGAGAGAGATCACTTGATCATTATCTGTTAGGTTCACTCCCTCTGGGGCACCTGGCATTGGCCACTGTCAGTAGACAGGATACTGGGCTGGATGGACCTTTGGTCTGACCCAGTATGGCTGCTCTTATGTTCTTATGTTCTTAGCTCTTCTTCTGGTCTGGGAAAGGTGCTTGGAGCATCACAGCTAAAATGCAAGATGGAACAGATTGTTTAGCATATGTAGTTAACACATATTCTAAGGGACCATTCAAGGCAGCATGGCCTGTTAATACCTCTGCAGTCATCAGACAAAAAGGGGGAGTTAGGGGTTACAGCTTGTTGTAATTAGCCATAAATCCAGTGTCTCTGTTCAGTCCAGGATTTTTAGTGTCTAGCAGAGTTATGAATTTAAGCTCCCAGGCTCCTCTTTTGAAAGCGTTGTGCAGGTTTCCGTTGAGGATGGGAACTGATAGGTCAGATATACAGCGGTTGCCTTGTGAAAAGTGTTCACCCACAGGTGACAGGGAGACTTTGTCTTTTATCGTTATCCTGTGTGAGTTCATTTGAGAGTGCAGTGATTGTCTGATTTCACCCACCTAGATGTTAATGGAGCAGTTAGTGCACCGGATGAGGTACACCACAGGTTGTGATTGGCATGTGTAGGGTATATGGAACTTGAAAAGTGTGTTGTTGAGGGTGCTGATCACTGTAGCAGTAGAGAGGTTTTGCATCTGTTGTTTGAACAGGCTTAAGTAGGAGTCATGGGATGAAATTCAGAAAAGGGAATTTAAAGCTAGGTATCAGGAGAAACATGAGTCTGTGATATGAGAAGTTGTCTGCAGTGTTGATGTAGCTATGGTAGTCCCAGGACTTTTGAGAGATAAGGTGGGTGAGGTAAAATCTTTTATTGGATTGACTTCTGATGGTGAAAGAGAGAAGTTTTCGAGCAACACAGAGTTCTTTTCAGGCCACATGAGAAGTTTTTAGGGGAAGAGTGGTAGAAGTCCCATCATCTGAGACATTTAAAACCAGACTGGACAAAGCACTAAATTAATAGACAATAAGAAATAACCCTGCCCTGCTAGTGGTTTGGACTAGGTGACTTTCAAGTGAATAGGTTGCTTTCCCATTTCTAACTTCTATCATTATGTTTATTGATGAAATATGGAGAAATGCAATTAGAAGCCCGCAAGCACTAGAAGAGGCCACTGGTGCAAGGATCTTAGAGCAATAAATCACCTTTAGTCCACTCAATGTAGTATAAACTGAGCTCATACACACTAATTCAGATCTCCATGACCCCATTTTTATAGCTCTGCCTCTATTATGAGTGGATGGGAGGCAGATTCTGGCCAGGACAGCAGGTCCAGTGGACCCATCTTCCACTTCTCCCTCTCATCAGGCACGTTGAAAGGACGGAGCAAATGGGAAGACCATGGCTGCACCACAATGCTGTCATTCTCCAGAGCATGTCCTTAGCCTGGCCTAGAGTCCTTGCCCAAAAGAAACTAGGTCACAGCATCCAACAGGTATTTGCGTATGGGGAATTCTGCAGGATTTGCATATAGCATGACAAGGCCTCAGGCTACTTCCCAGACAGTCATTAGCAGCAACGGAGGGTATAAAAACCAACAAATAATGCCACGAGCCAAAATAAATACAGGATCTTCTTCAAAAGCAAAACCCAAGATTAAAGAATCTGGAGTGGTGCTGCATTGTGTCAGGGGATGAAGTGAACATTAGACTTGACAGGCCTCACACATGCTTAGAGGCAAAACATGACATGGCCCCTGTGAAACCTACCAAAAGAGTCTCCGCTGTACTACTTGTTTGCTGCCGCCACGTGTGATGCATGATGCAATTTAATGATGTGTTCTCATCACAGCTATTCTCCTTACCGGTCACATAGAGGAGGAAGCAAGGTCAACGCCCTGCCTTGTGTTTCAGTGGTTCACCTTGCTTTCTCTGGTGAGTGCTAGCATTATGCTGTTGTTTGGGAGATGTGCTCAGAGGCTTCCGGCTGAAAAGAAGGAGCAGCAGAAGTAGGAGCAGGACTCAGGTTGACTGGAAGAACCAGGTGAACTGTGTGATTGAACTAAATTTTACTAACTATCTGCATTGTGATTGCCAGAAAGGTAAACAATGAATGGCTGAACAAATTATGCAGCTCCAGCTCATAAGAGAGTGTACTTTGGGGGGGATCCTACCCAGATCAGGGCTCTACTGAAGAGCCCGAGTCATGTATCTCTTCAAATGGGAGGGCTGTTCCACCTCCTACAAGCATCCTTGTAAATGTCCCTGACTGAGTCATTAAAAAACAATGAAAGCCACCAACGCAAACAAAAACCATCCACCTGGTGGTATTGTTCCGAGTATTAGCAGAGCATCATGGCATGGTTAAATGCTCATTGTCCATACTGTCCCTGCATTATATTCTTGTATTTAATCTTACTGATGGGCAAATTAAAATTGTATAAGCATCAGTAAAGAGCAGCTTTGCAGAAGTAGGTCACTAGTAATAGCAGTAGCTCTTAGCTCTCTGTTCTGGTCTCCTCTCCACAACACAGAGGATAATGGCAGCAAATTGAGCTTGAAGGGCTTGTCTATTTTTTCACAGTCCATCCAGGAAGCTGCACATTCCTCTGCCATTCATGCAGCCTCTTAATGGACAGAGACAGCTCTCACTTCTGAGGCTTGCTTTCTTGGATGAGCCATAGAAACAAGCAACAAAACTTTTGAAAGAAAACAAGGGCAAGTCCACAGTACAAAATTAAGTCGGCCTAAGTTACGTCAACTTTCAGCCACGTCACCAATGCACTGGGCTGCTACAGCCCTTCTGGTGAAGATGCTCTAAGCCAGCATGAGAGAGCTGTCCTGTTGGCTTAATAATTCCACCTTCGCAAGAGGCAGTAGCTATGTCAGCGCGAGAGTTTCTGTCTACGTGGCAATTCAGATTGGTATAACTACGTTGCTCAGGGGTGTGGGGTTTTTCACATCCCTGATCAATGCAGTTATGCCCAAGAAAGTGTGTAGTAGAGACCTGGCCGTAGGATCCTAAGGGCTAAATTGACAAAGGTAATTAAGTGCCAACATTTAGGTAGCACCAGGATCCTCAAAAACCCTACTCAACTGCTGCCTAAATCTGCAGCTACCAAGTTTCTGCTGGTAAAGTTGCCATGGTGCCCAAGTTTCCTCTGGTGGGCATTTGCAAAACTACCTAGTTGCTCCGTGCCCTAGTTCACACCTGCGCCCTACGAGAGTCTCAAACTAGGCCTTCCCTGATGACCATGGTTAGGAGTGCTAGTGGGGATAATGTGGTATTCAGGCCTGTACATTTGTCTGAGATAGAATTTTGAGTCTTGTTTGCCCATTTGACTTTTTGATATTTTTATATTCTTACTAATATGTGTGAACAAAGAACAAAGACACTGCGTGTTACATCTGCTCACAAGCAGTTGGGAGGGAAAGAGATAAGAGATAGAGCTAAAGTGTTGCTGGGCAGAGTGAGAGTGCAATATATGAACATACACTTGAAGGACAGTCCTGCCTCAAACTCCTCTCCTGACACAAGCTCTAGCAACCAGTCGGGAGAGGCAAGGGGAATGGGGGGCAGGAGGTATAGGAAACACTAAAAGGCCGAAGAAATGCCTGTCTCTAACTGAAGCACAATCTCATTCCTTACCCCTCCCATGGGGGTGGGGCTGGAACCCAGGTCTTCAACATCCCAGCTGAGTGCTCTTGTCACTGACTCTTGGCTGTAATGGGATAGGGTTCTCTTTCTTGTGTTTTTTGTTTGCATTTGGGTTTTTTTGGCCAGAAAGAGTTGACCTGGCTTCATCACCTGTCAGAGGCCTTCTGAAAGGGTCTGGGGCTCAGCCTACCTCTGACATGCTCCACTACGGGGAATGCTGCACCACAGCAGCAGGCCCTAATAGCACCTCAGTAACTCAAAACTGCAGCTGATGCTGGGGCCAGAGTTACTACACTGGCTTCTGAGACTCCCGTTCTTAGACACCTAACTCTCTCCTTTGTGGGTCTAGCACTGTGCCTCAATTTCCCATCTGTAAAATGGGGATGCTTGCACTGCCTTACCACACAGAGGGGTTGAGGGGATAAATACATTAAAGATTGTGAGGCGCTCAAATTCTATGGTATTGGGGGCTGTATAAGTACCTCAGAAAGATAGAGGAGCCCTAGGAGAAGCAGGCTCAGAGTTGCACTGTGCAGGACAAGGGAAGACAGCCATTTTGACTCTCCTTGTTAGAGGACTTAGGCCAACCTGGAGCTCCTCAGCGGAGAGACCAAGCCCCAAGATGCTGCTGCGCCCATGAGGACTGAGTGCCAGCTGAGCCCATGAAGGCCTTCCCTGAACCAAGAGCCAGGGGATCACCAGGGCTTGCAGCTACCAGGAACTCCATCCATCTGGAAGGGAGACCAGCCTTTTACATTGAGCTCCCATCACAACACCCATATAGGAGTGGGGGCAGCTTTCTCATTATACCGACTTAGCTTTTAGTTACGCATTTAGTAGTTGTGGGATTGGCTGGGACCTTGTTTATTTAACATCTTTGATTCCTCAATCTGTTCTTTCCCCTTTTAATTTACCCCTACACCTTCTGGGAATAATGTGGTTGATCTTTATATTGGTCCTTCATTTCCTGTACCTGTGAACTATATCCAAGTTGCGGGAATTATTTGTTTATGCATCCAGCCACTAGGTGGAGATGCTGAGTACTAAAACTCCAGGGCCTAGTGATATTAAGGGGAATCTTGGAGACCTCAAGGAGGGAGGCCTTAGGGGCCTCACCAGACTTGGGAAGATGGGTTCCCCCAGCTTGGAAGAAGGGGCTTCACCAGCCTTGGGGATATGGGGGTGGGGTCTACAGCTTATTGTGTTGATGAGGTATTTTTCCCCTCACTATTCCATACTGATGGGAGAATTTGAAACATACAATTGTAAATGGCAGTTGCTGGTATGAAATATGGTATTACCATAGCTAATGATTGCTCTCTATAAATATATCAGAGGAATAAATACTAGGGAGGGGGAGGAATTATTTAAGCTCAGTACCAATGTGGACACAAGAACAAATAGATATAAACTGGCCATCAGGAAATTTAGACTTGAAATTAGATGAAGGTTTCTAACCATTAGAGGAGTGAAGTTCTGGAACAGCCTTCCAAGGGGAGCAGTGGAGGCAAAAGACATATCTGGCTTCAAGACTAAGCTTGATAAGTTTATGGAGGGGATGGTATGAAGGGATAGCCTAATTTTGGCAATTAATTGATCTTCAATTATTAGCGGTAAGTATGCCCAATGGCCTGTGATGGGATGTTAGATGTGGCGGGATCTGAGTTACTACAGATAATTCTTTCCTGAGTGCTGGCTGGTGAGTCTTGCCCACATGCTCAGGGTTTAGCTGATTGCCATATTTGGGGTCGGGAAGGAATTTTCCTCCAGGGAAGACTGGCAGAGGCCCTGGGGTTTTTTCGCTTTCCTCTGCAGCGTGGGGCATGGGTCACTTGCTGGAGGATTCTCTGCACCTTGAAGTCTTTAAACCATGATTTGAGGACTTCAATAGCTCAGATACAGGTTAGGGGTTTGATACAGGAGTGGGTGGGCCAGATTCTGTGGCCTGCATTGTGCAGGAGGTCAGACTAGACGATCATAATGGTCCCTTCTGGCCTTAAAATCTATGATTCTTAATAATTAAACGCAGCAGATTGGTGGCAGTGCTATAAAATATTCTGAATTAAAAAACAGTACAACTGTATAAACAAAAGCAGTGAGGGGATACAACAGAAAAATGTCATTGGTAGCACCACACATTTCCATGTCATGTGACAGCAATACGCGAGTTCTGTGTTCATTCACATCTCATTAGTGCAGAGGTGAATGCCATCAACATTTTAGTGCCATTTGCTCTGTTACTTTTCCTTGGAAAACAGACAGCAGAACAAATTCAAACTCATTAATCAGCAGAGTAGGCAGCAGAACCAGTGCCCCGAAGTATGTACTGTAGTTAGCTAGCATCAGGAATGCTGCATTGTGGGACTCACTGTGTGAGGTGCTGAACACCATCTAACAAGGCCTAAGTCCTCTAACAAGGAGAGTCAAACACCAAGGAGAGTTACTCCAATAATATGCAAATAGGACTGTGCTGATGCCATGGTGAGTCAGGCCGACAGACTGAAAACACCATCAACTCTCATTGACTTCAGTGACAAATGGGAGTGCTCAGCACCTTGCAGAATTGAGCATTAGGGTCCTGTACCAATTGTACCAATTGAAGGCAGTTGCTTTTTCCATTTGCTTCAAAGGGCATTGGCTCAGGCCCTAGATATTATCCCACAAACATTGTATAAGGTGATAATTTGCCCCACCACTTGACTGACACAAAGACACTGGGGCATCCTTGTATCAACTTCCCTCATTCATACATATACATTTATACAAACTTTGATCCCTATGGCTCCGATTCAGAATAGCACTTCACTTTAATCATGTCCTTATAGGCTTTCCTGAAAAGAGACGCTATTCTGAATCAGGTCCCACAAATGGATAGATAATTAGATTGGTCTGATCAAGATAGACCATTAAGAGCATAAACTTCCACCACCAATGTCCTTCTTGTTGGCAGTTCCATTGTTGGCAGGCTGAAGACTGAATGGACCATACAGATTGCACGGACTTTTAGAAGTGGTCTGCCAGCTAAGGACCATCAGCCCGCCCAGTAGAAAAAATGATCAAGTGGTTAGGGCACTAGCATAGGAGAGCTGGATTCAAGTCCTTTTTCCTCCAGAAGGAATTAATGGGACTTAGGCTCCTAAATAACATGGAGAATCTGTACCACAGCTCCCCATATGTAACATGGGAATAATAGGGCTGGTCTACTGCATAGGGTGTTGCAAAGATAAATAGATTAGGAGGTGATCAGACACTACCATACCAGGGGCCATGTAGATACCTGCTAGCTCAGTGGTTTGAGCCTTGACCTACTAAAACCAGGCTTATGAGCTCAATCCTTGAGAGGGGTCATTTAGGGATCTGGGGTAAAAATCTGTCTGGGGATTGGCCCTGCTTTGAGCAGGGGGTTAGATTGGATGACCTGCTGAGGTCCCATCCAACCCTGATATTTTATTAGATTGCCAAGTGGCTTGCACTGCCTTTCCCCTGGGGCAGAGTTGGTAGCTGTTCAAGAGAGAGATGATTTCCATTTCCCAAGGCTACTAGTTTGACATATTTCAGCAGCACAGTTTTTTTTTTTTAAAGGGAAGAGGCAGTCCTAGAAAATACAAGTTTATCAGCAGATGTAGAGACAATTAGATTTCAATTTTCTGCATAGAATTGGAGTGATGACTATAATCAGATGTAAAACACTAATGTAGAAGGTTATGGCCCCTACCATGTGCATTCTTTTGCATTTATGGCTTTGGTTAGGTTTTACTGGGTGAAAGAACACACTGTCTTGTTACGCTTTTTCGTTCTTGCAGTTAAAACAAATAATAAAACTGTTTTAAGATTTTAAAGAAAATCTATTTTGGGAAGTTGGGACTGAATAACCCTTCCCTCACCCCCAAAAACTCTAACCACTAAACAAACAAATCAAACAACCTCCAAAAAAATACCTCCCAAACAAAGGTTTTTACCTAATAAAGGAAAAGCAGATGTCACAGTTCAAGGCAAGTGCACCTATATTCCCCCTCTAAGCTTCTGACCCCTCAGCCATCACCTCTTCTGGGTAGAGACCCATGTCTTGCTCCCCCCTGACTGGGGCTTTTATAAGCCGCAGTTTTCTGCTTACACCGTGAATTCCCCAGCAAGTCAGACTGCCTAAGCAGTCCTGCTTTACTTTCTCTTGAGAGGCGACAAACAGTGTAATTGAGCATGGTTAAATTAACACACAGCTCTTTCTAAGCAAGCACATTTATTCTTAAGGTGGAAATATTACAGAGAAAACATTAAAAACCATAAAAGAACCTGTACACATGCTAATAAGCTTACCAGAGGTCACCATGAACTCCAACAAGGGCTCTGATCAGTCCTTCAAACCCCACTATGGCAGGGCACTGAGCAGAACGACTGCAAAATCAGTCCCCTGCCACACCAGCCCCATTTAGGTGAATAAAGTGGAGCTGGCTGGAAAGATCCTGCCCTAATTGGGGAATGAGAGCCAGGTACCAGCCCAATTAAGTCAGGGCCATATAAGAGGCTGGGAAGAAGGAAGGTGGTGTGATGCAGGAGCATGAGGGAGTGCTGACACGGATAAAGCCCTTCCCTCCTGGGTTCAGACACAAGGAACCCAGAGCTATGCACACTGTATGGTGAGAAGGTGGTGGGAACATAGATTTGTAAATAAAAGCACCAGTGGTTTCAGAACCAGAGGGTCTCTCATAGACTCCAGGACTGGAAGGGACCTCGAGAGGTCATCATATCCAGTCCCCTGCCCTCATGGCAGGACCAAATATTGTCTAGACCATCCCTAATAGACATTTATCTAACCTACTCTTAAATATCTCCAGAGATGGAGATTCCACAACTTCCCTAGGCAATCTATTCCAGCGTTTAACTACCCTGACAGTTAGGAACTTTTTCCTAATGTCCAACCTAAATCTTCCTTGCTGCAGTTTAAGCCCATTGCTTCTTGTTCTATCATTGGAGGCTAAGGTGAACAAGTTTTCTCCCTCCTCCTGATGACACCCTTTTAGATACCTGAAAACTGCTATCATGTCCCCTCTCAGTCTTCTCTTTTCCAAACTAAACAAACCCAATTCCTTCAGCCTTCCTTCATAGGTCATGTTCTCAAGACCTTTAATCATTCTTGTTGCTCTTCTCTGGACTCTCTCCAATTTCTCCACATCTTTCTTGAAATGCGGTGCCCAGAACTGGACACAATACTCCAGCTGAGGTCTGACCAGCGCAGAGTAAAGCAGAAGAATGACTTCTCGTGTCTTGTTTACAACACACCTGTTAATGCATCCCAGAATCATGTTTGCTTTTTTTGCAACAGTATCACACTGTTGACTCATATTAAGCTTGTGGTCCACTATGACCCCTAGATCTCTTTCTGCCATACTCCTTCCTAGACAATCTCTTCCCATTCTGTATGTGTGAAGCTGATTGTTCCTTCCTAAGTGGAGCACTTTGCATTTATCTTTATTGAACTTCATCCTGTTTACCTCAGACCATTTCTCCAATTTGTCCAGATCATTTTGAATTTTAACCCTGTCCTCCAAAGCAGTTGCAATCCCTCCCAGTTTGGTATCGTCCGCAAACTTAATAAGCGTACTTTCTATGCCAACATCTAAATCATTGATGAAGATATTGAACAGAACCGGTCCCAAAACAGACCCCAGCGGAACCCCACTTGTTATACCTTTCCAGTAGGATTGGGAGCCATTAACAACTACTCTCTGAGTACGGTTATCCAACCAGTTATGCACCCACCTTATAGTAGCCCCATCTAAATTGTATTTTCCTAGTTTATCTATAAGAATATCATGCGAGACCGTATCAAATGCCTTACTAAAGTCTAGATATATCACATCCACTGCTTCTCCCTTATCCACAAGGCTTGTTATCCTATCAAAGAACGCTATCAGATTAGTTTGACACGATTTGTTCTTTACAAATCCATGCTGGCTATTCCCTATCACCTTACCACCTTCCAAGTGTTTGCAGATGATTTCTTTAATTACCTGCTCCATTATCTTCCCTGGCACAGAAGTTAAACTAACTGGTCTGTAGTTTCCTAGGTTGTTTTTATTTCCCTTTTTATAGATGGGCACTATATTTGCCCCCTTCCAGTCTTCTGGAATCTCCCCCGTCTCCCATGATTTCCCAAAGATAATAGCTAGAGGCTCAGATACCTCTTCTATTAACTCCTTGAGTATTCTAGGATGCATTTCATCAGGCCCTGGTGACTTGCAGGCATCTAACTTTTCTAAGTGATTTTTTACTTGCTCTTTTCTTATTTTATCTTCTAAACCTACCCTCTTCCCGTAAGCATTCACTATATTAGACATTCCTTCAGACTTCTCAGTGAAGACCGAAACAAAGAAGTCATTAAGCATCTCTGCCATTTCCAAGTCTCCCGTTACTGTTTCCCCCTCCTTACTGAGCAGTGGGCCTACCCTGTCCTTGGTCTTCCTCTTGCTTCTAATGTATTGATAAAAAGTCTTCTTGTTTCCCTTTATTCCCAGAGCTAGTTTGAGTTCATTTTGTGCCTTTGCCTTTCTAATCTTGCCTCTGCATTCCTGTGTTATTTGCCTATATTCATCCTTTGTAATCTGACCTAGTTTCCATTTTTTATATGACGCCTTTTTATTTTGTAGGTCACGCAAGATTTCAAGGTTAAGCCAAGGTGGTCTTTTGCCACATTTTCTATCTTTCCTAAGCATCGGCATAGCTTGCTTTTGGGCCCTTAATAGCGTCCCTTTGAAAAACTGCCAACTCTCCTCAGTTGTTTTTCTCCTCAGTCTTGATTCCCATGGGACCTTACCTATCAGCTCTCTGAGCTTACCAGAATCCGCCTTCCTGAAATCCATTGTCTCTATTTTGCTGTACTCCCTTCTACCCTTCCTTAGAATTGCAAACTCTGTGATTTCATGATCACTTTCTCCCAAGCTTCCTTCTACTTTCAAATTCTCAACGAGTTCTTCCCTATTTGTTAAAATCAAGTCTAGAACAGCTTCCCCCCTAGTAGCTTTTTCAACTTTCTGAAATAAAAAGTTGTCTTCAATGCAGTCCAGGAACTTATTGGATAGTCTGTGCCCCGCGGTGTTATTTTCCCAACATATATCTGGATAGTTGAAGTCCCCCATCACCACCAAATCTTGGGCTTTGGATGATTTTGTTAGTTGTTTGAAAAAAGCCTCATCCACCTCTTCCACCTGATTAGGTGGCCTGTAGTAGACTCCCAGCACAACATCACCCGTGTTTTTTACCCCTTTTAGCCTAACCCAGAGACTCTCAACACTTCCGTCTCCTATGTCCATCTCCACCTCAGTCCAAGTGTGTACATTTTTAATATAAAAGGCAGCACCTCCTCCCTTTTTCCCCTGTCTATCCTTCCTGAGCAAACTATACCCATCCACACCAACATTCCAGTCGTGTGTATTATCCCACCAAGTTTCAGTAATGCCAACAATGTCATAGTTGTATTTATTTATTAGCACTTCCAGTTCTTCCTGCTTATTACCCATACTTCTTGCATTTGTATATAGGCATCTAAGATACTGGTTTGATCTTGCCTCCCAGCTTTGCCCTGACCCTCCTTCCTCACTGCTATTATAGCCCGTGCTCCGTCCTGTTTCCAACCCATCTCCCAGGTCTTGTTCCCCACTTACCTGTGGGCTTTGCTCACCTATCCCCGTCGAACCTAGTTTAAAGCCCTCCTTACTAGGTTAGCCAGTCTGTGTGCAAATAAGGCCTTTCCCCTCTTCGAAAGGTGAATGCCATCTGTGCCTAGCAGTCTTTCCTCGAAGAGCATCCCGTGGTCGAGGAAGCCAAAGCCTCCTGGTGACACCATCTTCGCAACCAGGCATTCACCTCCATGATGCATCTGTCTCTGCCCGGACCCCTACCTTCAACAGGAAGAATCGAAGAGAATACCACCTGCGCTCCAAACTCCTTAACCCGTACTCCCAGAGCCCTGTAGTCACTCTTGATCTGCTCAGTGTCACACCTCGCAGTATCATTTGTGCCCACATGGATGAGTAGCATGGGGTAGTAGTCAGAAGGCCGGATAATCCTCGACAATGCCTCTGTAACATCTCAGATATGGGCCCCTGGCAGGCAGCATACCTCCCGGGATGAACGGTCAGGGCGACAGATGGGTGTCTCCGTCCCCCTCAGCAGAGAGTCTCCAACCACCACTACCCTACGTTTCTTATCAGTGGTGGCAGCAGACCTCCCAGCCTTAGGGGTACGAGGCTTCACCTCCTTAACTGTTGGGGGTGATTGCTTCTCTCCTGTATCAAGAAGAGCATAACGGTTATCTTTTACCACAGCAGCAGGGTTTGCAGCAGGGGTGGAGCACTGCCTGCTGCTAGAAGTAACCAGCTGGCTGTGTCCACCCTGAGCCTCCTCCTCCACTGGTGTGTCAGATACACCCTGAGGCATCTCCTCCTCCACCGGTGTGTGGGTAGTCCTGTGAGCTGGGACAGCTACATCAGCTGTCTCCACATGGATACTGTCCAAGAATTGCTCATGGATATGGATGTTCCTCAGCCTAGCCACCTCCTCCTGTAGCTCTCCCACCTGCTGCCTGAGAGATTCCACCAATAGGCACCTTTCACATTGGATGCCACCCCCAGCCTGGATATCAGTAAGTGGAAATTGCAAATTACAGTCTTTGCAAGCCCACACCAGAATCTGGGTAAAAGCATCCATGCTTTGGTGCTCTGTCTGGCTACAGGCGCAGGTGGAGGAGACAGAAGCAGTGCTGGCACAGGTGTTGCGGGTCCTCCTCACCATTGTAAGCCTCCCTCTGTCAAACTCTCTCGAATTCCCATCTACAGCTCCCTGTCCGCTCTGCTCTGCTGTAAACAGAAAGGTTTTGGATGTGGCTCAGTTTATAGGTTCAGGGGACCGATGGGTCACAGATGAGACCGACAAGGGACCCCCCCTCCCTTCCTACTTCCCTTCCAAACTCCCTTGCGAAACTCCCTGTTAGCAGCTCCTGTTCACTAAGCTCCCTGGTCGCTTGTGCGCAGTTTTATAAAGCCCTGGCCTGAGTGAATGCCCCGCCCACTGGTTAAGGCTCAGCCAATTACCAGAGGCTTCTAGCTTTCAAACCTTCCTGGTAGCTCCGCCTCCAACTGCCAGCTACAGCACACGGTCCTTCAAACAAAGAAACAAACCAAACAGACTGACAAACACAAGCTCAGCACACAGCAAGTAACCCCCAAACACAAACACAAACACTGCAGACAGTCACTTACCCCACAGATGCTGTATGTGCTCCTCCTTCACCTGGAGAACTCCCTTGCAAAACTCCCTGTTAGCAGCTCCTGTTCGCTAAGCTCCCTGGTCGCTTGTGCGCAGCTTTATAAAGCCCTGGCCTGAGTGAATGCCTAAGTGACTATATCTGAGCCTAGCAGAGGCAGGAGCCAGGAGGGCCAGCTGTGCTCTGTTATACCCACCAACAGGTTTTTCAGAACAGGCAGCCCCATGAATAGGTCAAGTCCTTCTAACCCTTTTAACCTATGGCACCCCTCAGACAGCAGGTCCCATCCATTTACTGGAGCAGAAAGAAGGGCCTGAGTCTATTTAAACTGAGGCTATTTATTTTTGTCTGTTGGTCTCTGGAGAATCCAGTTTGAACCAGTGTATGTGAGTCTTTCCGTGAGGTGGTGCCTCTTGGGGAAATGGTACAACCTGAGTGAATTTGCCTAATCGCCCCACACTGTTCTTAGTTCCTGCAGGGCTGTGGTCACCATCCCCCATGGAATGACAGACAGTCCCTGGCCCACAATGATACATAAACTTAATGCAGTGAGCACTTCCAAAGGTATTGCAGGAAGTTGCCATAGCTGTCACACCAGCATGAAGTCCGCTACGAACTTTGCTATTGGTATCAATTTTACATAGCAGGCGCTCAGATACGATGGTGATGGGCAGCATTGTAAAAGCTAGCTAGCTCAGCAGCAAGTATTTCATTTGGATAGCTAGTGGCTGAGAAGACAAATGTTTGCATTGGAGTTGTGACCTTCCCCAATTTATAAAGTCATGGTTATGGCAGCAAAGTCTCGTGTATTATGGTGGGAGAATGAATCCTTTTTTTTTTTAACCTTTGTCAGCACAGGTCAGTTCAATATTCCCGTGGTAGTTTCCATCAGGCTTCTGGCTTTTATGATAACTGCAAAGGTCCATATTTGCCAGCCTGGAAAGAAGCCTTTTCTGGATTTCTATGCAACACTGCAGTTACATTGCTGCAGCGTTAGTTAGTCAAGTAGTGCCCTGTTTATTGCCAGGTTTTATGACTGTAGAATGTTTTCTTTTTTATTAGCTGCTCCGGCTGGAATAGGAGCTGTGTGATTTATTACTGGTGTAGCAAAGTAATAAATTAGTGCTACGGTGTTTGTAGAGACAAGTGCTGAGCCTGAAAGAATTGTGAAATGAAAGTGACGGGCCCCAACCAAATCCCTGGAGCCAAACAGCCCCAAGTGTCAGGAGAGTTTTAGGGCCGAAGATCCTGGCGGTCTTAAACTAGCATAAATCCACTAACAGCAATGGAGCTATGCCAATTTATACCAGATCTGAACTCTGTCCTTCTTTCTAAGGGCTTGATTCTGCGCCCACTGAAGTCAAGAGTAAACCTCACCCCGACTTCAAGGTACTCAAAGGGTGGAATTGTAGTAACTCTGGGTCAGAAGCTGCCTGAACTCTAGTAGAAGTTTGGATCTAAATGTTCATCTAGTCTTTGAGACTAGTGCCCATCTTTATTAAGTCTGAGAGTCTAGTAAAAGGACAGGTCTGGACACTGGGCTCATTCTATCTTTCAAATCTGGGGAGACCTAGTGATTTTGTCTGTAAAATGGTGTGAAAAAGGATTATTAATGCTGATCAGAGGACATTTTGTTTAGGACTATCATTCTGTGCTGGGAAATATATATGCCCCTACTATCCACGGTATATGATATTCTCAGCAGGGTTTGGGTATTACTTGCCAAGTCTACTGAACTCAAGTGGGTCCAGAGATACGTTGCCTCTGACTTGTCATAATACGGCGATAAAGGGGTTTTGATTCTCTTGTCCCAGTTGTGACACTGATTGGCATTTGGAGAATCCCAAGGAATCCAGTCTGATGACGAGCAACTCTGCTTAGAGTGATGCAGAATGGAAGTTTCCAATTGTTGCAGTGTGTAAGCTGCAATTCCAGTGAAAGTGAAGTGTCTCTTGGATAAAATGATATTGCTCTAAGCAGGTCATGTCACATATACTTATTTCTAAAACTAGATGAAGGTGAGCCATTGGTTTAAGAGTCCACTCCACAATTAGATCAGCCTATGCAATGCTACCTCTCATGCTGATTATTCTAATTGGATTAGCTGGAGGATGAATTGTTTGTCATTTAGCAATCCTATGTTCAGACTCCATTCAAGTAAACTGTGTTTCAAAAGGCATTACACCTCATTCAGCTGTTTAGTCTTTGGAGATCCTCTGAAGGGAGCCACTAACACTCACATTAGGTTTAAGATGTAGGCGGAGTCAGAGACTAGTGAATAAATACTGGTAGGTGCAAGTGGCCCAGGACCGGACAAGGATCTTTTGAAGCCACAGGACAAACATGATGGGCCTTATCACTAAGTCCTTCAGGAAAACTCATGGGCAGTGGGTAAAGGGGAAGAAATTAATGTGAGATTCCCCCCACCAATCAGAACAGGCCAACAGGTTTGCCACCAGTTCCCAGAGATCTACGGTAGGTGGATCCTGAGAGCTGAGGAAGCAGCTCTGTGTGGAACTGCCGTGTGTCTGCTATGGCATGGGGCTATCCATAGATTGTAAGCTCCTTGGGGCAGGGAACAGATTTTTGTTCTATGCTTGTAAAGTGCCTAGCACAACGAGGTCCTTATCCATGACTGGGACTGTGAGGTGCTATCATGATACAAATAATAATATTATACCACCTTCAGTTCTGCAGACCAGGTGAGCAGAAGGTGCGCATACACACACATGACCCTTCACTCATCCCATTCCAAAGACTCATGGTGTAGGACCGAGGAGAGACGGGATACTGCTGCAGAAGTGTCTGACCCTGCTTCCTTATAGGACAGGGAGATCAGCCCACAGACAATCCCCTCTACACATGCATCTCAGGGGCACAACTGGACCCCATGTTATTTGACTGAGAACAACACTTTTAGAGATGCAGGATCAAACTGGGAATTTGTGGGTGATCAGCCCACCTTCTGGGCAATCTGGGATTTAGTTTCTCTACTGCAACTGTAGACAGAGGCAATTGCTCTTGATTGAGATCAAGTGGGTTTTCCACACTTTGCCTGGAAGCTTTATTGTGACCACAGGAGGGTGATTGGGGTGACATACACATGCTTAGTACTCTGACTTCACTGTCCAAGGCTGTGAAGGCTTTGAGCCATCCTGGGAGCTGGCGGGGCACAAGCATGTGGTGCCTGCTGCAGTCCTTACCCATACAAATACCACATGATCGTTATGGAGTAGAATTCTATCAACATGGGACCACATAGCTGGGACGCCAGATGCTTCCACACAAAGAGGGGATGGTTCCCATTGTCTCTTCTCTCTGGCTCCTATTGCTTTACTTGCAAAAGCCTAGAGGGAATGTTTTCTGTGGGGCTGATTATTTTGTTGTTGTTCAATCTGGACACACGGGTTCCGAAGGCTGGAGAAATATTTCAGGTGCTTTTTCTTCTTTTCTTGTGGAGAAATTAGAGCAATCGGAGTTGTTTTCCTCAGAGACGTGCTCTGTATGTAATGCCAGCAGGCTGCTTTCACTGGACAATCTCCGTCAGCCTGCAGCAGAGTACTGGGGTCAGCAGAGGGAGCTTTGTGGCATATTTTCACAGAAATACATGGCTTTCGTTTTAAAGCCCCTTGGGCTTTCAGTCTGTTGGCCTGACTCACCATGGCATCAGCACAGTCCTATCTGCATATTATTGGAGTAACTATAGAGGTGAATGAGACCTTGTGATCTTAAAGTCCTGTTATACTCCACCTAAATCCTATGCAGTTTCCAGTCTAGCATGTCAGCATCCTAGCTGCCTACCTCCTTGAAACTCTGGTCATAGCCTCAGGAGCTGACCGTAAATGGATGTTGCTAGCTGACTTAGAGCTTACATGGACCATTCATCCGGGGCTACCTTTCATCTTCCAACCCCACATTCATTCCTAAAATTATCTCTCATTAGTGGACTCTTTTTCTGATTCCTGCTGCAACTTTGCAACCTTCATGGGCTCCAAAGAATTGAATTACAGGCAGTTTTCCATCCAAGTGAGCCAAGGGACATATTACTTAGCTTGGCCTCCATATCTCTCCTCACATATACAATGAACAAAATGGCAGTTATTAAACATGCTGTGGAGGATTCAGAGAAGATCACAGCTCTGCCTTTCTATGCTGGACAGCGACTAACCCGGATGTCGCTATTTCTGTGCATTCTGTGTATCTTCCCAGGACAGGAAGGAATAGGAAAGGAGGCGATTCAGACTGATTTGCCTGAGGGACTGGCCAAGGTATCAGAAGTTACCAGAGATTTGTTAGTCTCTCGTTGCCTTTAGGGAGTTAAACACCAGTCTTGCTGAATTACATTAGGTCAAGTAAAGTGCATTCCAGACTGGCTGTCTGAATCTCTCAAAGCAAATGGAAATTGTGACCCTTCTGCCTCATTAAGATTCCCCAGTTTATTTTGCTGCTACTGCCTAGTCTATGTCCAGGGAAATTGAAATTAGGGATGTAGGAAATTGGCTCTTTTTGAAATTGCTGGACACTAAATACTGCATTCTGATGCCAAAAGGGTCTGAGAAAGCTGCACCAGTTTATAATGACTGAGTATCTGGCCTTGTTGACTTCAGTTGAGCTATAACGATTTACACCAGCTCAGGTTCTGACCCAAGAAGTATTTAAAGAGAAAATGTGGTGCTTTTCTAAGCTTCCAGGCACCTGCTTTCAAAATGCTTCCTCATGGCTGACCTAGACTAGCCAGACACAGGATCCCCTTGAGAAATGTCCTGCTTGTCAAACACAGTCACCTTCAGCAGGTGACCTTTACCCACAAAGGGGGTACCAGCGATTCTCTGTCACACATCCTCAGAGCAACTCAAAATTCCATCCTTCCTCTTCCTCCACTCCAGTTCTCAGCCTCAGTTCCAGCATTAAATCCCATGTCTTTTGATCTCCCTTTCCCCATAAATAAGCAGTGTACTCATTGGGGCGGGGGCATACATTAAATAGTTAAGTAGAGCAATAGGTTCTGAACACTCATCTCTGCAGGCACAGGGTGGCCTGCTGGAATAGAACAGATGGCAAGATTGAGGCCTTTGTCAGCTGATTTCTTGTAACCCTCCCAGAAGACATGAGTCTTTTGGAGGGCTTGAAATAATTGTAGTTTTATTTAGAAAATGTCAGTGAAAACAATGTTCAGAAAACATTGTCACAGAAACAGAGAGATCAGAGATGAGGATGACCATTTAGTGCGGACCAGTCTGTCCCTTTCTCAACCTAGCGCAGGATCTGTACAGTATGTTCATGGCTCAGCCCAGTTTTAAATCTCCCAGGTGATGGAGTGTCAACTGCTCCCTTGGAGAGACAATTCCTCAGCCAAATAGATCTCACTTTTAGTCAGTTTCCCATTTCTCAGTTTAATTCCAGGACAACTAGTTCTCGCCCAGCCCGCTTACATAATCCCGCTCTTTCCTTGGCCTTTACACCCTTCATATACTTGACTCTTACCAACTTATCTGATGGTTGATTAACTCTGCTCAGATCCCTAAACTCCCCATAGCCTCACTGATGTCAGTGGGGGGTCTGTCCACATGACACCAATTGCAGGCAAATGCATGTCAGGATTTCTCTGTCAATACAGACAACAATCTGAAGCAATGATCTTGTCTCTCTGTCTCCTGCAAGCACACTGGTTCCCAGAGCCTTGCACACTTTTTAGAACTATAAAATAATCAGGGCTGGCTCCAGGCACCAGCATAGAAAGCAGGTGCTTGGGGAGGCCAATTCAAAGGGGCGGCACTCCATCCGGTATCGGGGCGGCATGGTTGGGTCTTCAGCGGGAATTCGGCAGTGGGTCCCTCATTTCGTCTCTTCCTCTTCGAGCTGCCGCCGAAGTGCCGCCGAAGAAGAAGAGGGGGAGGACCCGCCGTCGAACTGCTGCAGAAGAAGTGGTGCAATTGAGCTGCTGCCGAAATGCCGCCACTCTTTTTTTTTTTTTGCTGCTTGGGGCAGCAGAAAAGCTGGAGCCGGCCCTGAAAATAATGAACAGTGGTAACATCGAGGCTGTGATTTGAAATCCTGGGTTTGGAGATAGAGACCCTCCTGGAAAGACTTGACTCATAGGCATTTCTCAATTGACTTAATCACAGAATTGCTTAAAACCACCTCTTGGCAAGGATCCCAGATAACGTACAACACAACTGGATGTCATCAAGGAAGATTAAAACTCTTAATTCATATTGTGCTTGGAAACAGAGTTGCTTTACGCTATAATGCTGACCCCAAGAGTAAAGTATAAATATGTGTCTTGCAGTTTAATGATTTTGATTTAGGATCTACAGAGTCAAAGTAAAGGAGCAACAAAGTAATAAGTTCTCAGATAAGTAGATATTTTATATGCACAAGCAGTTTGGAATCCTACTAATGATGGATGAAATTTAATCAGTAAAATAATTCCTTGCAATAAATGTAAAGCAACATGTGGCCAGATACCCAGCTAGTGGTAAGTGGAGTAGCTCCATTTACATTAAAGGAGCTCCACCATTGTGATGAATGCAGTGGAGCTCAGGCCCGACTACTGATCTGTATCCCATAAATGTGATTCCTATACTGGATTTCTAAGATGGTGTGGTCGGTTATCTGAGGGTAGCTGATAGTTTCAATCCCCTTGCCTATCAGTAGAAACAGCCACAAGACCAGAAATGACAAGCTATTACGACTTGTAAATGGTATGTCAACCTCCAGGTTGCTAAGTAGTTGGTATACACAGAGTAGAATAGACAGATCTTGGTCTAAGAGTGGAAGAACCACAAGATTCCAGCCCAAGACAGGTAAGGACAAAAGGCCCAAGATCTGAGGTGGATGCTGTCATGGAGACCAGCAAAAGGGAAGAGGTGCATCTAGACCAGTAACTGACACAGCCATGTTACACCAGCTGAGGGTTTGGCTCCTTGGTGTGGCACTGTTGTTTCATAGAATCATAGAATATCAGGGTTGGAAGGGACCTCAGTAGGTCATCTAGTCAAACCCCCTGCTCAAAGCAGGACCAACACCAACTAAATCATCCCAGCCAGGGCTTTGTCCAGCCAGGCTTTAAAAACCTCTAAGGATGGAGATTCCACCACCTCATTAGGTAACCCATTCCAGTGCTTGTTTCCTTAATATCCCTGACACCGCTAAGCATCCAGCCGAGAAAGCAGAAGATGTGCCCTCATATTAGGTAGATCAGAACATCTTGGCTGTTTCCTGGCGTTTGATACGACCATATCTGCCCTTCCGAGATATATGTAAGGCCCAGGTTATCACCTAGGAGAATAAAATCTCACAGTAGCAAACTGGCCAATGAACTCTTGGATTTGGTGAGGAAGAATTCCACTGGCTCAGTTAAGTGGACAAAACAGAAGTTTTCAAAACTCTTGCATCTGTTTCCACCAGCAGATGCATTTACAAACAAGTTTACTTTGATCAGTAGTAGATTCATAGGGTCTACAGCTAAAAAGAACCATTATGATCATCTAATCCCACCTCCTACATAGCACACAGATCACAGGATTTCACCTCCCCCACCCAATGCCTGCAATGGGAGGAACTATTCTTCCCTCAATACACTAGCCCGATACCTCAAGCAGAAGAGAAATGCTAGGCAATTTCTAAAATACTAGACCTAAGGTGAAATCCTGGCCCCACTGAAGTAAATGGAGTTTTCCCTCATGTTTGTGCAGAGCTGCTGGGGGTAAGAGGGGTAGGGAAGATCCTGGCTGGTAAAAAAAAAAATCTTTTGCTGTTTATTTTAAATTCAACATTTTAAAAAAAGCTGAGTGGCCAGTATTTTTGAATGGCTGTGGAGCAGATACTAGGATTTAGCATATCCAGGCACTGGTGGTACCTTCTTTCTCTTTTTATTTTACTTATTTATTTCCATGATGAAGCTAAATTTCTACATAAATAAACAAACATTTGTGTGACAGGGTCAGACTCACCACTGTGGCGCCCCCTGCTGGATGTCCCAGGGATCAGCTCTGCTAGCCAGTCCTCCCTCTTCTGGTGGTGTCTCGCTACCATCACTTCTGCTCCATGGACCCATATCACTCCCAGGACTGTGGCATCCTCTTCATGACACAGCCCTTCGGCTGTGCCACACTCTGTGCTCCCCCCTTGCGGGGGAATGTCCCAGTCCCTTAGTTCAGCCACTTCCTTGGTGACGGGTGGAGACGCAGGAAGGGGGCAGAATCCAGGCTTGCCCACTACTCCAGGTCCCAGCTCAGAGATGGACGACTTATGGCACCCTCCGACTCCTCTGTAGATCTCCCTGGGCCACTTCCCTGAAGCCACAGCACCCTCTTTGCCCTTGCCTCAGAGTCTCAGCCTGCAGATCCCTGCAGCCTGCCAGGAGCTGCCTTTAGCTCCCAGGGTCTCTGCCTGCAGCACTGCTCTGTCCAGGGTGCTTGCTGCCTTCAGCCTGCAAGGCAGCCTGTCAGCCACCCTCCTCAAGCTCCAGGGAGTGACTCCCACTGCTCTGTTCTGCAGCCCTTCTTATATGGGCCAGTCCGCCCCCTATTGGCAGCTCCTCTCATCCCCTCTCTGATTGGCTGCCTCCTGCACAGCCTCCCAAGGGCTCGATTAATCCCTTAGAGCCCAGTGTGGGACAGTGGTCCCATCACAACATCCCTTTTAACTATGTAGATGGTAGCATGATAGACACTAGTGCTGACTTTTTTATTCTATTTTATGTACTTACATGACCCCTGCCCCATTACCTCTGCAATGCATTCATCCTCCCAACGGCCCTGTAAGGTAGGACAGTGCTACTATCCCCATGTTACCAGTGGGGAACTAAGGCACCGACAGGCTAAGTGACTTAGCCAAGGTAGTACAGGACATCTGTGGTGGAGCAGGGAGTTAGGCCTCTCAGAGCCCCAGCTAGTGCTCTGACCACTGGACCATCCTTTTGTACTGCGGTGGTACCTTGGAGCCCCAGTCACGCACCAGGTTGCCTTGTCCTACGTGTGCTAAACACTCACACAAAGACGGTCTTTGCTCAAAGGAGCTTCTAAGGGAAACTTGCATAATACAGTTAACAAGGATCAGTCTTGCCATTTGCAGGGACACAGTATTCTGATAGGCATCCCTTATCCTCCCCTATCAGCCCAGAAGTGACCATCCTGAATGGAGCCTGCTTTGCTGAGCTCTTCAGTAGAATGACACCCACACGTGTCACCATTTGCTCATTGGTCAGACCCGTGTTGTCTGCTCATGGTTGTATTTTCCACAGTGGTGTCAGGCCCCAAACTCTTAGTTCCACCACGACATTACTATATTTGTGTGAAATATGGGCAAACAGGGGCCACACTTCTGCTGCTACAGGGACTCTTGTAAATGGTCCTTCTTCCCAGAATAAAAGCATCGCTACCTAAAACCGCATGGCGACTCCTTCCGGCAAATGGAGTGTGAGAAAGCAGGCCTGACCTATATAAGGCTAGGCCCAGTTTCTGCCAATCTTGTATTGAGTAGTAGGTCATGCCGGGGACAGTCCCATTGAACTCAGTGTGAAACTTCTGGCCCAGGTGCAGCTATGGCCCTCGTCCTGCCACACAGACCCCTGCACTCAGGCAGAGAGTGAGTGAAGTCATTTACATTGTGAATTAAATTATATTAAGAGCTTCCCCTGATTATTAAAATGTGCTCTGTGTGCCACTGAAACAGGAGTCACCGAGGCTCTGTACAACCTCTGAGCATGCTGTGGGGAACTGAGCAGGCTGAGACAATGGTGCCCCAGAACATGGCTCAACCAGAACAAGGGACTTTCTGCCTCCTAACAGCAGAAGTGCTGATTTTCCAGGAGTCCGACAGGTCCGAGTAGGGCCGGCTCCAGGGTTTTTGCTGCCCCAAGCAGAGGGGAAAAAAAAAAGCCGCGACCACGATAGCTCCACCGCACTGCTTTCTTCTTTGGCAGCAATTCGGCAGCAGGTCCTTCCCTCTGAGAGGGAGGGATGGACCCGCCACCGAATTGCTGCCGAAGAGCCCCACGTGCCTCCCCTTCCCCTTGGCTGCCCCAAGCACCTGCTTGCTCAGTTGGTGCCTGGAGCCGGCCCTGGGCACCTCAGAGGCTGAAGATTGTTAGCAAGTTCAGTAGTTCTAAGCACTTGAAACTATGCACCATTTGTAACGCTGACCCACACCAGGGTATCAACAGTGGGATAAAACGTGGGACCTCTGGAGCTACGTGCATGAGCCTCTAATGCATAAGCTAAAAGACACTTGTCTTGCAGCCGAGGCTGTAGCAGGCTCATTAATCTCTAGCTGGCCTAGCCACCACTAGAGGGGGACAGAGTGCCACTCCCAGCAAACCGGGGTTACATATGGTAATATTGATTGTTGTTATGTTTGGCTGGGGAAGGAAAATGTGGGGAACTGTACCTTTAAAAAGCTCTGGCCAGTGCCAGTTGGAACCGCTTGTTATGCAGTGGCTCGTGTTAGGCAATGCTGATCAGTTAGAACTCAGACACTGAAGGACACAAACCTCGATCAAACTCCTTGGCTCCAGGCGATTACTGGACACTGCAGATCCAACTGCAGGATTGAAGTTTTAGTTGCACACAGCTAGAAGATTCTCATTCACCCTGCCCTATTTCTCTCCAAAAAACACTCTCTTGAACTGAAATAATCTGTGTCAACGCTGAGGCCTGGAGCACATTTTTATAACTAAGTTATGGTATTTATAATGAAAACCCTGGCAAATCCCTACCTATGAAAGAAATACTGGCCTAATACCTAGCGAGTAACACACAGGAAGGCATGGAGAGTACAAGACCACCAGGCACAAACGTACCACATCAGTCCCTTGCAGATGATCGCTATGAGACCTCGCCAGATCACTGTTCTCGCCGAGTGGCAGATATAGAGATGCTATTTTTACTTTCCACAGGGGAAGCTCTTATATAAATATTTTTAAAAAACTCTAATCTTCTATTAAACTTATGTAGGCAAGTGTAGAAAAGAGAGATGCTGTCACATTTGATGGATTATCATGCAGCGGAGCAACCGCATTACAAAGAAGACAGTAAACATTTTCTCTCTCCCTTTTAAATCAATTATGCCCAGCTGGTAAAAGCTTAGCTGCCTTAATAAGGCCACTGATGACATTAGTGGCCTTGTTTCAATAATGTAAAAACTGAGCATATTGTTTTAATTTGCAGCTGTTTAGCATGGCCATCCATTCAAATGGGTCAGTCATTTGCTGGGGACACTGTTCTTGTGAGACCTTCTTGGCTTGGAAAGCCGACATACATTTTGTAAGCACCTGCCCCTTCCCCATGCTTTTCCTTGGGCAGCGGTTTAAAAAAAAAAGCAATATTTTGGGTCAAATCCTCATTTGATGCAAATTTTCTTAGCTTCTTTGATTTCAATGCAGCTATACGGCTCTATACCTCTTGAAGATCTGGCCTTTTACATTTTCTGAGCAGAATATTTTCTGTGACCCTTTATTTCCAAAACGTGCAGGTCACAGGAAAAATATAGCTGAGCCATACTGACCAGTCACTCAGAAGTGATCCATCTTGCCATACTCTGCGTGCTCCAACAAAAAGATAAGTAGCTACTGCCATCCAGTTCCTAAGAAAAATGAGCTTGGGCTTTGTACCCTTAATCAACAAAGCAATGCTACAGCTCAAAAATGGATGAGTTTTGGCAATTTTGCAAACAGCCATAAACATCTACAGCATCCTAGCTGCCACGGGCTAATGTGAACACTGGTATAATGTAAAGACCATCACGTTAAGTGCCACGACCAATTAGGAAGAAAAGGAGTTGAAGGGTGTCATAGTATAATTCCCAACTCTGGACTTTAGCATCCAGGTTATGGGTACTAGCCTAAAGTCCTCTAAGCTTAATTACCAGCTTAGATCCTGTAGCGCTGCCTCCAATCAGGAATTCCAGGGCCTGATACCCTCTGGTCCCCCCAAACCCTTCCCTGGGGACCCCCAAGACCCAGATTCCTTGAGTCTCAAAACAAAGGGGAATAAACCATTTCCCTTCCCTCTCTTTTCTTCCTCCAAGCTCTTTCCCGCCCTGGGTACACTAGGAGACCCACCCCGAGAAGAATGTTACCTTCCCCCTCCCTTCTTCCCCGGAGAGAGATACAGAGATAAACGCAGAGAGCAGGTTTTTCTTCCCTCCTCTCTTTACTTTCTCCCACCAATTCCCTGGTGAGTGCAGACTCCCTTCCCTGGAGTCTTAAAAAAGATAATCAAAAAATCAATTAGATTCTAACAAAAAAAAGGAAAACTTTAATAAAGAGGGAAAAACATAAAAATTGTCTCTAATCAAGATGGTAAATATACAGGGTTTTTTACCTTATAGACAATAGAAATAAACTTTCTCCAGCAGAAACACAATTTAAGCTACTTCCAGCAAGTACGCATCTACAAATAAAGAAAAACAAGTTAAAAGACTATAACCACCTTTTTACTTACTTGCTAGTCTGAATAGATAAGAGACTGTGGCAGGGAGATTGGCAGAAACCTGGTTGCACCTCTAGTCCCATCCAGGACCCAGAGAGAACAATGCACAAACCCAAAAACACAACAAAGGTTTCCCTCCACCGAGGTTTGAAAGTATCTTGTCTCCTGATTGGTCCTCTGGTCAGGTGTTGCAGGTTACTGTTTGTTAACCCTTTACAGGTGAAAGAGACATTAACCCTTAGCTATCTGTCTTTGACAAAGGGGTTTGGCAGTTCTTAAAAGACGTAATACTAGAGGCTCAACATCACACTATTCTGATGCAGAGCAAAGATAAGAAGAGCCACAGGAGGCCAATGTGGCTGCACAAGGAGCTTTTTAGTGCTTTAAAAACTCAAAGGGATACCTACAGGAAATGGAAGGAGGGACATGCCACCAAGGAAGTATTCATGGGAATAGCGCAAGCGTGTAGGGACAAAATCAGGAAAGCTAAGGCAAAGAATGAGTTACAGCTGGCAAGAAATGTTACCTATAACAGGAAGGGGTTCTTCAAATATGTCAGACAAAAAAGAAAGTTCAAGAATGGCGTGAGTCCACTGCTCAGTGGAGAAGATGAGCTGGTGATGGAAGATGATAGGAAGAAAAAGCTGCTCAATGCCTCCTTAGTTTCAGTCTTCTCACAAAAAATAACATGTGACCAGACGACTAGCGAAGTTACCACAGACAATAAAGGGGAAGGGATGCAGATCAGGATAAGTAAAGAACACAGCAGAGATCTTCTGACCAATCTGAATGAATTCAAGTCAGCGGAGCCGGATGCTATTCACCCCAGGGTACTGAAGGAATTAGCTGAAGAAATCTCGGAGCCACTGGCAATAATATTTACAAATTCATGGATGACAGGAGAGGTCCAGGAAGACTGGAGAAAAAGAGGTCAAAGGAGGAGCTGGGGAACAATAGACCAGTCAGCCTGACTTTGATACCTGGGGAGCTACTAGAGCAATGTACAAAACATTCAACTTTGTGAATGCCTGGAGGATGAAGGGGTGATCACTAGCAGCGAGCATGGATTTACCAACAACAAATCATGCCAAACCAGCATGATTTCCTTCTTTGAGAGGATATCTGATTTGGTGGATAGGAGGAATGCAGTGAACATAATATACTTGGCCATCAGCAAGGCTTTTGACACAGTCCCACATGACATTCTGATATGCAAGCTGGAGAAATGCAGGCTTGACAGAACTACCATTAAATGGATACATAATTGGTTAAACAACTACAAACAAAAAGTAACTATTAATGGAATGAAATCAGTACTTGATCCTACTAGTGAAGGCGGGGGCTGGACTCGTTGACCTTTCAAGGTCCCTTCCAGTTCTATGAGATAGGTATCTCTCCATATATTAAATATATTTATTAAAATGATGCCGGATTGGAGTGAGGTCTCAAGTGGGGTTCCACAGGGATATGTTCTGGATCTGATGTTGTTTAACATCTTTATTAATGACCTGGATGCAGGTAGAGAGAGCAAACTGATTAAGTTTGCAGATAACAAAGCTGGTGGAGGGGTTGCCAATACATGGGAGGATAGAACTAAAACTCAGAGGGATGTTGATAAGTTGGAGAACTGGGCTATAGACATCAAAATGAAATTCAACAAAGACAAATGTAAGGTGCTACACTTAGGGAACAAAAAACTTATGCGCCAATACAGAATGGGGGCGAAATGGCTTGGCAGCAGCACTGCTGAGAAGGATCTGGGAGTTGTGGTGGATCACAACCTCAACAAGAGGCAGCAATGTGAGGCTAGTACAAAAAAAGCAAATGCCATTTTAGGCTGCATTAACAGAGACATAGCATGCAAGTGATGGGAGGTGATAGTACTGTTCTATTCGGTGCTGGTTAGGCCTCAGCTGAAGTACTGTGCCCAATTTGGTCAGCAATGTATAGAAAGGATGTAGAGGAATGGAAAGGATCCGGTGCCGAGCAACAAAGATGATGAAAGAGATGGAATGCAAGCCATAGGAGCAAAGGCTGAAGGAACTGGGCATGTTTAGTTTGGAAAGGAGGAGATTAAGGGAGTATATGATAGTAGTCTTCAGATACTTGAAAGGCTGCCATAAAAAAAAGATTGAGAAAAGTTGTTCTCTTTTGCTACGGAGGGCAGGACAAAAGGCAATGGGTTCAAACTACATTATAGCAGATTTAGATTAAATCTCAGAAAAAATGTCCTAACTGTAAGAACAGCAGGACAATGGAGCAGATGCCTAGGGAGGTTGTGGAAGCTCCTTCACTGAAGGTTGTGAAAAGGAGGCTGGAGCCATCTGTCTCGGATGGTTCAGACACAACAAATCCTGCATCTTGGCGGCGGTTAGACGACATGACCCTTGTGGTCCCTCCTAGCCCTATGATTCCATGATTCAAAATGAACCAGCAGAGACTTATTTGGGGAAATCAGCAGCTCCTTGTTATGTAAAACAAAATATTAAAGGCTGGCCACTTCTCTCTATTTAAGGCTACATGTAATCTGTTATACATTATAAACAACATGTCTTCTGTAAAAGAAAAGAAGCCTCTCAAATAGTGCAATGCACTACCTAGCATGTATTGCTCAGTAAGAATAACAGCCCCAGGATATGGCTCATTGTAATTAACAGGCTACAGTTTGTGCACCACTGCCATGGGCAGGATGCAATCTGAAGAGCTCAGACGGGTTTCATGGACCCTATACAGCTAACAGAGATTCTCCTTCAAGGACTTTGTGTTCTTAGAGCAGAAGGATCTGATTTCTTCAGATTTTCCAGTATGTTCAGAGCATCCCTGGGGTGCGGCACAGCGACAACTGTGAAATTAATCTATAGCGATGGGATTTGTTACAAAATGTACAGATTTGCACACACCTCTCCCTCAGCCCTTTAAATGGAAAAAGTGTGCATGAGGAAGGCAGCCTTTCATTACAGCTCCTGGACAAAATTTATTACCTATGCTTACAACTGCCACTGTTCTATCAGCAGATACACCAGTCCAGCAAATTGATACTCAGATACCTTGTTCATGAATAGGAAGAGGAACTAACCGCAACAAAAAGCAGTCTCTTACTACCCTAAAAACCATCCAACATTGGGTCATCATTTATCAGCTCCCCAGTAAAACCGGTGCTTAAGGAATGTTAGAAATGATTTGATCACAATTAGAAATGACCCAGACATGTTCCCCAGCTGACCCCAAACTGGGGGATATTTCTGCCCTCTTATAATGGGGGCCTCGGATGTTTGAAAATTCATCCTGAAACTCAAAGAACAGTTTAACTGCTCATATGAGAGAGCAGTCTAACAGAAGAGCCAAGTGGGCAGAACTACCCATTGACAGGTTAAACCAGGGATTATATCAAACTGCAGCTTTCTCAGAAGTCTAATACAGAACCCCAAGAGAACAATACAGAATTAAGAACCAGCTGTTCAGTGCACAATTCAGAGCTGTTGTTTCTTGTCTCATACTTGGATTGTAATCTTTTTGGGGGCAGGAACCATCTTTTGTTCTGTGTTTATACAGCACCTGGGACAGTGGGGTGCTGATCCATGGCATGATGGCAATACAAATGATGGATAATATAGGAAGACAGGTAGTACTACCCTCTTAACCTTGGGGTACCATTTCCCTAGGGCTCTTAGACTGTGGATTCAGGGACACAGGTCAAAAAAAAAGCAGTGCCCACTTACCACTGAGAACTACCATCTTGGAATTATGCAGGAGATCCTAAGTGTGCTTCTAATTTAGTCTATCAAAGCACCACAAGGTTGCAGCAATGCAGCACTGCAGTCTCCCATCAGGATGAATGGGAAACAGCAAATGCCATATTAGTTGTTGTTGGAAATGTAAAAGTAGGAAATTGAGTCACAAGTCAATTTTCACCTCTATTTACACATTTTCAGGTGGAATTATTGTCACTTATAGTGTCTGAGTATATATTTTATGCCAGACCGTAAACAGATAAGATGGAACAGGTAGGGGCCCAAGTCTCGGGGTACTTCATGATGGTTGTCTCAACCTCCGATCCCTGGTTTGGTCCTTTAGCCTTGTTCCTTCAATTTACTCTCCCCTTTCCCTTGGATTCTTACACATTTCTACATTACATGTTCATTAGCCCTTCTCAAATGAGCATAAAGCATTTGTCTTATTGTAATCCACACAAAAGGCAGGAGCAAGCTTCAATTCACACAACTTTTGCTATTTGCCTTATTTTTGTGTCATTATGGCTTCACGTCACCTCTCCCTTGTGTTTCCTAGTAAAGGGGATTTTAGCATGACAGGTTTGTGTATTTATCATACTAATTAACTTTTCTTTTTACCTAAAATCTTCCAACCCAACATAGCACCGTTGTCCTGTCAGCAACAGCTGTATTTAAGCAAATCTGTTTAAGAGAAAAAAATTGGCAAAGCAACGTTCACACATGGCAAATTTAGGCAGAGGCCTTGGCTGCAAAGTTACCTCAACCACACTCATTCAATAGTCACTATTAAGTAAAAAAACCCTGATTTTTACCATTTAACTGTTCTTCAACTTTATACTTCAATATCGTAATTCAGTGTCTATGTGTAACCCTTCTGTCCCTCTGAGTTGGCAGCAACAAGGGCCAGGTTCAGTATCCAGAGGTTCCGTTTCAATAACACAATGCAAAACCGGCTCGAGCCCCCACCCAGTGACCTGGGACACTTACATACCACCCCCCCGGGCGCATCCAGGAAGCAATACTTCCCCTCTCACAAGCACAGAGTCCGAGTGTAGCAAAATCCTTTTAATAAAGGAGGGAAACAATGCGGCATCACGTTGGAGAAACACCACAAACAGGATTATAACACAAACCATGAGCAAAAAACCCACCTCCAAGTACATTTGGCAATGTCCTTTTCCCCTCAGGGTCTTAAGTCCAAATCACCCCAGAGTTCAAAAGTTCATCTGCAGAGTTTTACCTCCCACAGCCTGGGTGGAAATGAGGGGGGCACACAGGATGTAAAGGCACCTTACGTGGGCCGAGGCCGACTGCCCCGCCTCGCCGAGATCTGCTGCAGCCTTCACCACGAACAGCTCTGCTCCACTCCTCCAACCGTCCCACCCACTGCTGCGCTCCACTAGATGCTCCATTCCACCAGCTGTCCCCAGAAATGGCTCAGCTCCACTTTGCTGCGCTAGGCCGCTCCAACCCTCCTACAAACTGCTCTGCCAGCTGCTTAGCAATATATCTTCAAGCTCCCCCACTAGTTAACACAGCACTCAGTGATCTCAGCTCTTAGTGATTTCAGCTTATAGTAGGGGAACCCCAGTGCTGGTGTACCATTGGTCTAAAATGAATTCAGCTCAGCAGCCTCTAGTTAGAGTCCTAATAGAATCAAAATTAGCTCTGCTATTCAACAGTGGAGGGAGAGAGATGCGGGGCAGGGGTGCAACTGGTATGCCAAGCTCTCAGAAAGGGCCCATGCCATCAGGACACATACCTGTCTCCCAACCTTTCTCAGTTCACTAGGTTATGGCACCCATGTCCCTTGTCTAGCGAGTGCTACTTAATTGATGGTGAAACTCTCTGTCATAAAGCAGTTTCATAGTTCCTCGTTCACGTAATCAGGGTGACAACACTTTATTCCTCCTGCCTCAATAACAAAGAAATTGGGGATCCCACAGCTGTCAAAGTAACCATCCCAGGCTGCCATGAGCTATGCTAGGCGGGGTGAGTGTGCAAATACAAATACCTGAAATTTCTTTCCACACTCCCCATAATTCACCACCAGATGTCAGGGTAGAGCTCATCCTGACTCTGCTTACATACGTGTTATCATAACCTCTCATTTTTATTTGAAGAGGGAAATTATGTGGGTTACCAGGCCTTTAATGTCCACATTTTTATCTTCTTCAGCTTCAAATGTAGGTTTTCAGGGGACTTTCTGCTCAAAGTCCATCATGATGTCAGTAAATCATTTTTAAAAATAATATTGTTAGTGATTTTACCTGCTGCATTTTGAGGGGTGCTTTATTATAGGGCCTTGATAATCATTGTTCCCCAGCAGTGTGTTTCCGATTTGACTTGCCTTTGCATGACTGGATGACGCTGGCCTCCCCTTGCTTCCTCTTAACCAACGTTAGTGAAGGGGCAAATTGTCATTCTGGGAGTGACTCCCAGAAATTTGGAAGGAGCAGACTGGCTGAAGGCAGGAAAGCTGGTCTTTGTGGCTGAGACAAGGTAGCTGTGATTAGGACTCAATCCATATCAGGGCTCTGCCAAAGCCAAAACTGTGCTCTTGATAAGGAATAATCCAGCTTGTGTGTAATCAGTTTAAAACAAGAAAAGAAAAGCCAATGCCTTGATTGGACTCCATCTGTTCCCGCTGCAGTGAGACAGGTCAATAAGGAAAGTCCAAATTCAGAAAGAAGGAGCATCTGGGTATAATGTTACTTTCTTCACACCGCCATTGACTGGATGGAGTCAGAGCACTGAAGCGCCCCAATTAGCATCTTGATCACTACTCCTGCCTTGCATCCTTTCCCAGAGGAAAACAGTCCAAGCAGCAGTCATCTTTGGTGCCTATAGCCACTTAAGATGAAGTCTCAAGGGTTTGGATCCATTAAAAAAAAGATTATGCCCTAGCATAAATCACTGAATTATTAGAACAAATATCCCCACCATTCTATGCAATTGAAGACCTTTTTCTTATTCAGAGAGTCTGCAAAGTCAGGGCAGAGTGCCAGGAATACCCCCAAGCAATTAGAAACTGTTAATTGGCTCTTTAAAAGAGCAACATGGAAGGTAATGCTATGGAACAACAATATTTTTAGATACTCATCTTCTGAGAAGTGGACTGAGACCACCGTTCATTTTACAGTTCTCTGGGATCTAGGCCAGATTTGATCTAGTAGCCTGACCGGGGGGAGGGGGGGGACAGGGCAGAGGGTCCGGGAAGGGTGGGGAGGGCAATTACATATAACAGCCACTTTGCTCTACTAACCAAAAAAAAAAAAAAGGTAACCACTCATGAAATTAAACCATGTCACTTCTACAGAAACTCCTTTCCTAATACCACTGCATTATTATCTCTTAATTTTACGGACATTTAGTCCTACATTAGTTATCATGACTGTCGCTTTGTGGTATTTTACTAAGCGTAAACATTTTGAGTCACTGCTTGCTCCAGTATTTGCTTGTCTAGTTCCATTTTGTTAGGGAAGTCATACAATA
The DNA here is from genome assembly GCF_025201925.1 of Gopherus flavomarginatus. Taxonomy (NCBI): domain Eukaryota; kingdom Metazoa; phylum Chordata; order Testudines; family Testudinidae; genus Gopherus; species Gopherus flavomarginatus. Next base: position 11,689,292 of record NC_066618.1, on the reverse strand, counting down.
TGCCTGGTTCTTGCACACACTAGACCTCTTTTCATTTTGTTTTATTTTACAGATGTGCACATAGGAAAGGAAAAGAAACAGGCTGCACAGATCTATGCAAATTAGAGGCTTTTTCTACAAATCAGGTCTATTTCCTAGGTTCCAGGACCAGATACAAGAAGATAATATTCCCAGTGACTTGGTTCCCGTATGTGTGGGATTGCAGGTAGTTGTATCCCATCACTGCTGAAGTTGGGCAGCTGACTACACATCACCATTTCTACAGAAGTTGAACCCTGATGTGCTGCAGAATTCCAGGGCCCAGAGGATACTTTGCTGCAGTGCATTACAGGACAAGTGACTGTGGAAGCAGGTGCCTTCCTCTATTGGCTGTGCTGCATATTCATGCATGAGCAATCAATTTCACAATAGACCAATTGGATGGAACCAAAATATTACCCAGTGCTGCTCTTATAGTTAGAACATGAGACTGGCCAGACTGGCTCAGACCAATGGTCCATCTAGCCCAGTATCCTGTCTGAAAGTGGCCAAAGCTAGATGCTTCAGGGGGAATGAACGGAACAGGGAAATTTCAAATGATTCATCCTCTGGCATCCAGTCCCAGTTTCTGGGAGTTGGAAGCTTAGAGACACCTAGAGCATGGGGTTGCATCACTGACCATCTTGGCTAAAAGTCATTGATCGACCTATCCTCCATGAATTCAACTGGTTCTTTTTTTGAGCCAAGTTATACTTTGGCCTTCATAACATCCCCTGGCAACAAGTTCCACAGGTCGATTTTGCATTGTGATTTTATAGACTCTATCATATCCCCTCCATCCACCCCCATCATTTCTTTTCTAAGCTAAGCAGTCCCAGTCTTTTTAATCTCTCTTCATATGGAAGCTGTTCCATATCCCTAATCATTATTGTTGCTACATGAAAGTTCACCACACCAATGCTGTACGTTTCCTCCCCACTGAGATTTTTTAGCCGTACTTTATCTCAATTTCTTCATCTATGGCACTTGCAAATGGATAAAAACAGTAGATGAATCTATAGGTCCTAAGGCAGGTGACCCCATTTACCCTGATTGCACCAATCACATGCTTTACATTTATTGCAAGGAACTTTCTTACTGATTAAATTTCATCCGTCATTAGTAGGATTCCAAACTGCTTGTGCATATAAAATATCTACTTATCTGAGAACTTATTACTCTGTTGCTCCTTTACCTTGACTCTGTAGATGCTAAATCAAAATCATGAAACTCACACACACACATACTCTCTCTCTCTCTGTCTCACACACACACACACAGTGTTAATCATGTTATTTGAAATGATTGATTGTGATTAACTCCTTCTGAATTATGTGTTTCAAATTACCAGTCAAGATCCTTTATCCAATTACCACTCTGATCCTGATTAGTTTGTTCCTATATTGGTTAATTTTTTTCACAGAGACATGACAATGTGTTTTGTATAGACATTCAGACTTTTAATGAAATTAAATTGCAACTTATCTGATAAATTATTATCTACAGAGACGCTAACATTATACAGAATCAAATCCAGTTCTCTGAATTGAATTCAGCCTTACTAGATGCTCTATAACTAAGAAAAAGTTTACAATACATAATCTAGAATTGAAGCTAAAAGCACTGGATTATATTTTCAACATGCTGCAGAAGTGACTCTGCCTGTGAAACTTTGCACAAGTCACTTACCATCTCTGTTCCTCAGCTTTCCTCTCTGTAAAAGGTGAGAAAAAGGAAAAGAATATTTAGCCACCTCAACCTTTTGAGACTTTTTTCCCCCTAGGGCTAAAAGGAGAAAGGATATAACAACTGATGAAATTTCCTGTGAGTTTTCTTTCACAGAAAGGAAAAATTGGCTTGCAATCTTAAATTAGGGGAAAAACCAGCAACAAACCCCAACCTAACATGTAGGACCTTCCATCTTTCTCTCCCAAAGTACTTTGTAAACAACCTTCCCAATACCCTTTTGAAGAAGGTAATTATTATTATCCTTGTTTTATAAATGGAGGTTAAGTGGCTTCACACACAAGTAGAGAAAGAAATAGAACCCAAGTGCCTTGATAGCCCTCCTAGGCCTGTGCTTTAAACACTAGATCCCATGTATCTTAAAAAGTGAGACAATCCGGTGAAAGTTCCCACCCTGCTCTAAACTGAGTTTACCTAGAATTAGAAGCTGGTTACACTGTATTTTCCTTGATGTAACTTGATGTTGGGTTTAATGGAGTTACTCCTAGTTCACCCTGGTGTAGGCAGGAACAGAATCACCCTGGAGGTATGTAATCAAAACATACCTCTTTCCTGGAGTTTGGCCTTACTAGTAACTTAAGCAAAAGAATAAACTTCAGCTCCAGCTTTCTCCCCATATTTATCTGTTTGTTGGGGTTTCCTTGCAGATCTTTCTTGTTCCAGCTCCCCATTCCCTCTGCCACTCCAATCCCTCTTACATCCCAGATGGAATTTACATGATCCACTTGGCAATATGAGTCAGCAGTTATTGTCTACATCTTTATGCAGGGTCCTAAAACCTGAACTTCAGAAAGCTTAACAAGATACCCATCAGTTCCTCTCCAGGATCCTGTAATCTGCTGTCTACCTCTTGCCAATGGTTTAAAGGAAGACTTTTAAACAGAAACAGTTGCCTTGGCTAGTCCCCTCTATATTCTCTTTCAAGGAGGAAAATAACATTTAGTTACCCCTACTCTCAAAAATTAAGTGAATTTTGACCCAAAATGAGTAAAATTGATCACACTGGCACAATGGGTGTTGCCAATGCAAATGAGGTCTACTTCTGGTTTACCAAGAGATGGTGCAGAGGGCTCTTTTTCATTAGAGCCCTAGCCATTGGCTAATGCTGTCACTTTCAATGCTTGTTTTGTACCTGCAGCTCCTCCTTCTCACGGCCTCTTTCTACTTCTTTTGATCATACCATGAAAGTCTCCACCCATTATAGGTGTGTGTCACATCTGGGGCTCATCAGGAAATTTCAACAAAAAAGGAAAAAAAGTTCACCAATTATTTCTCCCACTTCCCCCACTTTCCAAACAGCTTCAAACAGCCTGTGTAAAGAAAATAAAATGATGATGGTACAAATCCATCCATATGATTTGGCTGCAGGATCAACTAAATGGAGAAAGAAGTGGCCAGGGAAAGACTTTGTTTGAAAACAAACATCTCCAATAACTAGTATGTGTGATAAGAAATATAAACATGAAAAATAATCTGTGATCCAAAGCCAACAGAAGCCAAAATAAAAATTCCCATTGACCAAGGGCTATAGATGGGGACTTTAAGGCTTGTGCTGAAGGATACATTAGGAATTTTTAGGAAGTAGTAAGGATATTGGGAATTTTATTAAGTACTTTAAATATTAGGAAGTGTTCCTACTATGAAGTATAGAGAGATGAGAATGCAGCACTTCGATCCAGAACCTAAATAGGTTTTGGTAAGTGTATGACTGGTTAGAGTTAAACGCCAAATCAGGGCTAGGGCTCAGGTTAAAATTCAAAGCTACTGAAATCTCAAAATATTTTAGTCCAAAATGGCAGAAATAATCAGGACAAAATTGTCACTAATGAGTGTTTCAACCAGCCATTAAATCTTTCACCGGCAGCCTAGCTGCACTTAAATGTGCAAAATACTTATCCCGCTGTGAATACATCAAAGCCTATTATTTCCAGGCTAATGAACACCCCACTGATCAGCATAAACACAGATAAACATATTAGCACTAATAGGCTTTGGACGGGAGTTTAGATTTTCTCCATAGAACTTGAGCTATCTCTGCCAGAAGCAATTGATAAAAACAAATTTCATTATGGTATACGAATGTTTCTATATAAATTAACATAAGCACATGTCTGAGCAATAGCAGTACAGCTAGTTGGACAATTGTGACGATTCTGTGGGGTTTTTAAAAGAGAACAATTTTTTAGAGTGGGTTGAAAAATGGAATTTTGTCCTGTGGGAAATTCTGATATTTTAACATTTGATTTTGCCCAGAATTGGAATGAAAAGTAGAAATCTTGGAATTTTTCTGAAGCTAAATATAAACCTTTTTATTACTGACCTTGGCACAAAAAGTGGGAATGTGCTAATGAAGTTTGCGGATGACAAAAAGCTGGGGGGTATTGCTACACAGAGAAGGACCGGGATATCATACAGGAAGATCTGGATGACCTTGTAAACTGGAGTAATAGTAATAGGATGAAATTTAATAGTGAAAAGTGCAAGGTCATGCACTTAGGGATTAATAATAAGAATTTTAGATATACATTGGGGACACATCAGTTGGAAGCAACAGAGGAGGAGAAGGACCTTGGGGTATTGGTAGATCACAGGATGACTATGAGCCGCCAAGGTGATATGGCCGTTAAAAAAGCTAATGCGGTTTTAGGATGCATCAGGCGAGGTATTTCCAGCAAAGATAAGGAGGTGTTAGTACCGTTATATAAGGCACTGGTGAGACCTCATCTGAAATACTGTGTGCAGTTCTGGTCTCCCATGTTTAAGAAGGATGAATTCAAACTGGAACAGGTTCAGAGACAGGCTACTAGGATGATCCGAGGAATGGAAAACCTGCCTTATGAAAGGAGACTCAAAGAGCTTGGCTTGTTTAACCTAGCCAAAAGAAGGCTGAGGGGGGATATGCTTGCTCTTTATAAATATATCAGAGAAATTAATATTAGGGAGGGAGAGGAATTATTTAAGCTTAGTACCAACGTAGACACAAGAACAAATGGGTATAAACTGGACACTAGGAAGTTTAAACTTGAAATTAGACGAAGGTTTCTAACCGTTAGAGGAGTGAAGGTCTGGAACAGCCTTCGAAGGGGAGTAGTGGGGGCAAAAGACATATCTGGCTTTAAGACTAAGCTTGATAAGTTTATGGAAGGGATGGTATGATGGGATAGCTTAATTTTGGCAATTGATCTTTGATTATCAGCAGATAAGTATGCCCAGTGGTCTGTGATGGGATGTTGGATGGGATGGGATCTGAGTTACTGCAGAGAATTCTTTCCTGAGTGCTGGCTGGTGAGTCTTGCCCACATGCTCAGGGTTTAGCTGATCACCATATTTGGGGTCGGGAAAGAATTTTCCTCCAGGGCAGATTGTTAGAGGCCCTGGAGGTTTTTCGCCTTCTTCTGCAGCGTGGGGCATGGGCCACTTGCTGGTGGATTCTCTGCAGCTTGAGGTCTTCAAACCGCAATTTGAAGACTTCAATAACTCAGACATAGGTTAGGGGTTTGTTATAGAAGTGGATGGGTAGGGTTCTGTGGCCTGCTTTGTGCAGGAGGTCAGACTAGATGATCAGATTGGTCCCTTCTGACCCTAAAGTCTATGAGTCTATTCCAAAATATTATGTTTTAACCTTCTCAAAATATTATCTTTATATAAGGTGAAAATGTTACATTTTGATAAGATTAAAATGATTCATTTTGAATTAATTATTTACATTTTTATTATATAACAAAATGTTTCAATAATTTTCCATACTTTTTTGGACAAAATCAATATGTTCCCATGAAACCTTTTGATTGCATTGAATCAGCATTTTCCAGGGGACAAAACAGCACCGTAACATTTTCAACCAGGTCTGCAATTTTTCATGTATTCAAAATGTTCAGGTTTTGAACATTTTCAGGTTTAGGATCTCCCACTCCCAACACACACACTTCCTCTCACTCGTTTTCCTTTCCCTCCTTTTTCATTGTTCTCCTTTTCCCCTTTGAAAAACTGAGGAGGGGGGGAGGAATAGAAGAACAGAAAAATTTAAAAAATATCAGAAAAATAAAAAAATTAAGCAACCAAACATTTTTTTATGTTATTAAAAAAAAGATCATTTTGAATTTTTTAAAAAACTCTCATGTAATTGTTTTAAAAAGCCCATTATTGACCAAAAAAAGTAGTTACAAAAACAAAAACCAAACAAATTGTCAACCATCTCTAGCTAGCATTGATTCTTCAGAGTAAGCAGGGAATGCATTTGAAATGTTATTGCAGGGATTATGTCTTCAAATACTATATAGACCAAAATATGTGTAGCTATCACAATGTTAATACTATGGGAATTGGGGATTTTACATGTAATTCTAACGGTCATTTTAATTTAACATCTTCTTCTCCTTCCTTGCATTAATTCCATAAAAAGGTGTTGTCTCTACAAGACCTCTCCAGTTTAATTTAAAAATCAATTTTTTTATAACTATGTCCTTGTTCAGAGATTTGTTCCATTATCACCAAGTGATTTCTTGGATCATCCATGGCTATTAACTGGATGCGAAACTCCAAATACACAAGGAATGAAATGTGAAGGGATTTGTTCAAGGATTACTTGGATCTCATATTTGTTTCTCCAGCAAGAATATGTGGTTGTAACAAACTAGCCATGATGCTGGGATGTGTGTGTATATCCAGGAGGTCACACACACACAGACTTTAGGGCCAGAAGGGACCAATATATATCACGAGGCTTAGAATTCATATATTAGATATTTGTCTGTTTAAGTCATATTTCCATGTCTCTTGTATTATGGTGGAGACTTTTATTGAGTGGGGCCAGAGGAAGGAAGTATCAAAGTAAGAGGACCAAAACATTTGTACTGCTCTTTATTGGCACAAGGAAGCTAAGGTAGAAGCCCCCACTTTTGGCCTGAATGCAGCAGCCAACGCATCTGATATTTTTAAGTGCAAGTTTGCTGTTTCTCTGCCACACAGAAGGTAATGAAATCTGACTTATCCAGATTGGAATTTCACTTGTCCTGGGCTCCTGGAAAATGGCATTTTTCTAAGCCTGCCACAAAGGAAAAATAATCTTTCACTTATATGTTTGCTTTTATCTGAGGACCTCTATGCTCTTTGCTAACATTAATTAGGGCCAAGAGTCTTAAGTATCCTCCTCTAACAGTATACAGCAACACTATGTGATTGTTTAGGGCGGGAAGGGATGAGTACCGCCATTCAAATGAAATGGCAGGTGCAATTTTAAGCAAAAAGGCTGCAGCTACCCAGACTAGAATATGATCATCCCCCTTCAGTATTGCAAAATATTCCATAGGGTCTTCTGATCAAAAGCCACCAAGAGTTGGTTTTACATCTCTTCTAATGGACGGTACCTCCATCAACAGAGTGCTGTGCAAGTATCTTGCTGGAGCATTGGCTTAGAAATAACCCAGAGGGGATGCTGGCCCCTTCTGAATCCTCAACATCACTTCCTGCACCATCTCAGCCAATTCCTCCGGTGCACTCATGCTGTTTTGCACCACACTACGAGTGGAATCTAGCCCTGGAGGAATCACCCCTAGTGCAGGAGATCATGTCGTTGCACAGAGCTAGTGTAAAACAGCTCCTATCCTGCCCCTTCCCTGCTGCCATGGTAGAGGCGTGGCTGGAGAAAGGAGTACTGGGTGAATCCACCCCTACACTGTGAAAATTCCCAGGTGCAATTTTGGACCTGGTGGGTTGCACTGGTAATCTGCTTTAGGGCATGTCTACACTGCAATCACAGGTGTGAGTACCTCAGATGTAGACATAACCAAGCTAGCTTTGATCTAGCTGGCTCACATAACAACCACAGTGAACCCACAGCAGAACAGGCTAGACAATCAAGTATATCAGGGTTTTCACATTTGCTGTCTGGTCACCCTAAGGACAATGCAAAGATGAGTTTTACAGTACCTTTGCAATTCCACTGATCAATGCAGCTGCGCTACACCCAAGGGTCTGACACCCTAGATCTACCCTACAACATTCCCTTCTATGTATTTACCTGGCCCAGTCCTGCTTGGGTTAGGAAACATAAGCTCACACCTGGAAGTGGTATAGCTGAAGCTGCTAGTCAAATTACTACATAATTCTGTAGCAGAAGGACTAGCGTATAAAACATCCTAGAAAATAACATATAACCCATGCACATAGGACATTAACAAACATCAGAACTCCCCACACTGCAGAGACAACAAGTAGCAAAAGATAAGCAATATACCAGCATGATAGCAAATACTGCATCACATTGCTCTGCACTTCTGCGTGTGCCTTTATAATATTCTGGAATGGAGGAGTTCAGAAATATTGCAGCGTTGGCTTTGTGAATAAGGTTGGATTTCGGGAAATTCAGGAGCACTGAAACGTTTCTGAGATGTAAACAAACAGAAATGGACAATAGAACAGTCACTAACCGTAATCAGCATTATGTATGCTGGTAGAAAGGTGCCTTCTCTTTTATTTTTCAGCTTGGAAAAGAGGAGACAAAGGAGGGATATGATAGAGGTATATAAAATCATGAGTGATGTAGAGAAAGTGAATAAGGAGAAGTTATTTACTTGTTCCCATAATATAAGAACTAGGGGCTACCAAATGAAGTCAATGGGCACTAGGTTTAAAACAAATAAAAGGAAGTTCTTCTTCACAGAGTGCACAGTCAACCTGTGGAACTCCTTGCCTGAGGAGGTTGTGAAGGCTAGGACTATAACAGGGTTTAAAAGAGAACTAGCTAAATTCATGGAGGTTAAGTCCATTAATGGCTATTAGCCAGGATGGGTAAGGAATGGTGCCCCTAGCCTCTGCCTGTCAGAAGGTGGAGATGGATGGTAGGAGAGAGATCACTTGATCATTACCTGTTAGGTCATTCCCTGTGGGGCACCTGGCATTGGCCACTGTCATTAGACAGGATACTGGGCTGGATGGACCTTTGGTCTAACCCAGTATGGCCATTCTTATGTTCTGTTTTCTTATTTGGATATAATATGATTCTTCCCATTTCTACTTATCTGTTGTTTTTTTTTCATATCCCTCTTCATACACATTCCATATGAGATAACACTGTTCTAATTACTGCGGATATTACAGTCATGCCTAGAGGCACTCAACTCAGCTGAGGGATCCATTATGCAAGGCACTGGGTGCGAACATACAAAGAGGCAATCCCTGCACCCAATAATTTACAGTCCAAATAGCAAGAACGGACTAAGGAAGAGTTACTAAGCCCATTTTACAACTTGGGAGTTGAGGCACAGAGAGATTAAGTGGCTTGCTCAAGGCAGCTGGGGACTGAAGCCAGATCTGCAGAATCCCAGTCCAGTGTCTCACCTACAACACCATTCTTCCTCAGCACACTTAGGACATATGGGCATGTTGCTCCCTACTGCGGAACAACTTGAAGTGGGGAGGCTGCTCCTTTCCAGGGTCTACCCAGATTATTCAGTTGGAATGGGAGTGAAATCTGATACCCTTCCCCTGCAGAATGGGCCGGGGCTCATACCCCCAAACTCTGAATCCTGAAGCAATGCAAAGGGAGCGGCATAAGGGCCTCTCTCCTCCTGCCGTACCACAGCAGCTATAAGCAGTAGAGACACTGGAGCTGGCTCATTATGAAAAAGAGGGGGTAGCTGCCAGTGTGTTCTCTGTGGGGGCTCCAGGACTCTGGAACTTGACACCATGTTGGTCCAGAATAGCCCCAGATTTGGCGACCTTGTTGGCATGCAGCAAAAGCCATAATTTGTGCGATAAGTTTCTTTCTGGAGTAGCTGACAGCATGCTGCCCAGAACCATGAAGGACTAGAAAAGAGCTTCAGCATAGGTGTCTGGTGTCCTGTCTGATTGTTTTAATGCTGGTGGAGCTGTGCTGTAATATGCATTAAGAGCGAGTGCGCCTGGGCCCTTCATAGAGACATCGCTTTTATTATTAAAATCAAAATAAAGAGTGGACGGGTCTCAGCCGAAAAGTGGATACAGCCTCCGGCTGCACTTCGTAATAGATTTGCTGGAGGTCTACAAGGGTATTGCTGTTATTAGAGGGTGTCAAAATTAGCTCAAGTCCTGCAGCGTTATCATGTGTAATAGTCCCGCTGCCAGAGATGGCGCACTTACATACGTCACAGAGCTTGTGTGATACCTGGGGCACTGAGAAGAATGGAGCTTCCAGTGGCCACTTGCGTTGCTTGTGTTAAGACGCAGCCCACTCACGTGAATGACTCATAATTAAATAAAATAGTAACATGGCCCTCTTAGTGTAAGATCTGTTCACGAACCTCTCAGTGAGTGCTGCCAGTGTTACGTGGGTAAGCGGTGTACTTACTGAGCCCTCCCTTGACATCTAGTGATGAACTGCTGGAGCAGACTGTGTTTGCATAGACACTCCTCTGCCTAGAGGATCAGCAGACAGATTTGCACTGCCAGTGGGGACGTGTGCAGGAATTTATATTTGACTGCTTTTGGAGGGGTAGGTTAGAGCAGTGGCCCGGGGCTGAAAAAGCAGCTGGCAGCCAGCCATTGGGGCTGGAGCAGCGGCCTGGGTCAGTGGCCGTGGCCAGAGCAGCAGCCAGGCCTGGGGCTGGAGCAGTGCATGGCCAGGACTGGGGCAGTGAATGGCAGTCAGCAGCCAGGACTGGAGCAGAAATACATATTTTTAGATTTATATTGGGGGCACTGCACCCCTTCTTGCCCACTCCGCCTTGTGCATGCGCCTGATTGCCAAAGGGATCAGTTTTGGCTGTTTTGAGTTGCACATTACTTTCGTGTTGAATGCAGGGGGAATGGAATGCTGGTATCCTGATTGTATGAGAAAAGAGCAGCCGGACTGTACATCATATTAGCTGATGGAGGGGGTCACCTTGGGTTAGTCTTACTCACTAAGCAAAGGACAATGATACAAAATTTAAGAAAGAGGCAGGAAAACTGGGGACAGATTGTTGTACCTGGTGATGTGCATCTGTTTAAAAGGTCCTGCAAGCCACTTGATCCTCCACCAGTCTACAAAGATGGGGCTGACTCGATTCCTGGGCGCGTCCTGGTTCTTTCTCAGCACTCACTGGAGCATGGAAAAGGCAGCAGCAGAGAAGTTTCCCACTCCCCAGGGAAACCACTGAGAACTGGGCTAAATGGTGGAATCTCAGAGTGCAGTATTGCCATGGGGGGCAGATGTAGGGGTGGCAGCTGTGAGCAATGGCAGTGACAAGCAGTGGTAGGGACACTGATAGCACATCACAGCAACACGCAGCGGCAGAGAGAAAGACAAACAGCAGTGGAGACACTGATGAGCATCACTCAAGCACCCTGGGCGAAAAGAGAACCCTTGTTACTGCCTACATCACCTGGCAGGAGGCTACACGTGACTCACCGTTCAAAGACGGCAGTGCAAAAGCAATTTAAAAGAAATCCCACACCATTAGTCCTTGACGTGCTCTAGTGCCTCATGTATTCTGATGGCATCATCTGTTTTTAGTTACAATGTCCATTGACAAGCCCAGAAAAAAGTGGCAGTAATAATGACCTTAACTATCACAGAACTGGCACCTGAATATGGCTAATATCTTGGCACATGTCTGTGCTTCACAGTGACCACCCTCTGGTGTTTGTGTTGAAAACAAAGATGGTCTTGCGTTTAAGATACTGGTGCTCAACAGATCAATTCCCACCTCGCCCACAGATTTTTCTGTGTCACCTTAGTCACGTCCCTTCACCTCTCAGTGAGTCAAGTTTCCCCATCTCTAAAGGAGAGTTAGCAATCCTTCTTTTGTCCATCCAGTCTATTTAGCCTCTAAACTTATTGGGGCAAATAATAAAACCAAGTTCCAAATTGCAATGAACCAAGAAAGGTAAAGCAAAACCAAGTCGTGGTTCACCTGGTTTTGGTGTCACAACTCTTGCCTGTTTTTTAGCACTAAACTGTAAAATGGGGCGGGTTGGCTTGAAACTGTACCCAGATTTGCTAGAAAATTTCACAAAGCTTAATAACTCCTTTGACAAACCTGGCTTGAAGGGAAACTCTAACCCAAGTCTGCTTTAAGTGCTCGCAGGCTGTGTTCTCACAGCTTTAGTATTAAGGGCATATCTGGAGGGTATAAATTTATTGCATCTCAGCAGCCTCCCAGCACTTCAGGGGATTAACTTAAAATCCTGTCATTTTGGGATAAAATTAAAAACAACCACTCGAATGAATAAAATTATACGGCAGTGATGTTAATTTATCATTAAAGTTCCTCTTGCTGCTGCATGTACTGCCCGTCTTACCCATTCTCCTCCCATCCCTAGTGCCCACAACTCATTGCATCAGATTTAACATTAGTTGGAAAGCTTTCAGAGGCTTTTCTCTTCGCCTTTTACAGAGCCCAGTGGAAATAATCGTCAAGATTTTCAAAAGTGACTAGAGAGGTTGGATGCCCAACATGAGACACCATACGGGGATCTGAGTTTCAGAAAGATGGCGCACCCGCCCTGCTAAAAATCAAACCTCTATACGGTATCTCAAGTTCAGCACTCAAAACCCAACATCGCTGAATATTAATAATGCCATTGTTAATAAGATTGAGGGGGGATATGATGGCTCTTTATACATATATCAGAGGGATAAATATTAGGGTAGGAGAGGAATTATTTAAGCTTAGTACCAATATGGACACAAGAACAAATGGATATAAACTGGACACTAGGAAGTTTAGACTTGAAATTAGATGAAGGTTTCTAACCATTAGAGGAGTGAAGTTCTGGAACAGCCTTCCAAGGGGAGTAGTGGGGGCAAAAGACATATCTGGCTTCAAGACTAAGTTTGATAAGTTTATGGAAGGGATGGTATTATGGGATAGCCTAATTATGGCAATTAATTTGGCAATTGATCTTTGATTATCAGCAGGTAAGTGTGCCCAGTGGTCTGTGATGGGATGTTAGATGGGCTGGGATCTGAGTTACTACAGAGAATTGTTTCCTGGGTGCTGGCTGGTGAGTCTTGCCCACATGCTCAGGGTTTAACTGATTGCCATATTTGGGCTCGGGAAGGAATTTTCCTCCAGGGCAGATTGGTAGAGGCCCTGGAGGTTTTTCGCCTTCCTCTGCAGCATGGGGCACAGGTCACTTGCTGGAGGATTCTCTGCAGCTTGAGGTCTTCAAACCACAATTTGAGGACTTCAATAACTCAGACATAGGTTAGGGGTTTGTTACAGGAGTGGGTGGGTGAGATTCTGTGGCCTGCATTGTGCAGGAGGTCAGACTAGATGATCATAATGGTCCCTTCTGACCTTAAAGTCTATGAGTCTATATTCTTCTACCCATACTCATGTTATTACCTTACTATGTGGAAATACCCACAGATTGCAATGAAGCTACTTGGTGAGTAAGGTACTATTGCAGTGTGGCAAACGCTCATGATATATTTAAAAACGTGTTGCTTTTTTTAAAGCTCCAAGTCCTGAATTCATGGCATGATAGGAGAATCTCAGCTTTCATTTAAAAACAACAAAAAAGGGAGTTTCTAACCTTCTTGGTTGCAGAAACAAGCTTGAAAATGTGACCTCTAAAGAGACCACCAGCAGATGACAATGAAAAAGAACCCCAAAGTTGATTTGTTCATTTTAAAAGAAAATGCACTTTATGCTTTTTAAGGCAATCTTATGATTTTGGAGGGCCTGACTGATGATTGTTTAATGTCCGAGGTTGGCAATTGAGTGTAAGGATGGTAGACTTGAACCCATGAATGCTTTCTGCTGAAGGGATGATTTTGGAGTGCTGGGGATATTAGAAGATTTCCACTTGCAAACAAAAGAGGCAAATTTTCTTCCTCCTATAAAACACCTCTTCCTGTCTCCTCTTTTTATGGCATCCTACTCTTCTTTTCTTAAATGGTCTAATCTATTTCTTTCCAAAGCTGATCTTCTTGTTCTTGCTCAGTCCTTCCAGATTTTTGTCACCCTCCAAAGGCTTCAGATAAACTGGCAGTAAAACCATCTCAACAGAATGATGTTAGAACTGCCCAGGAATAACCATTTTATAATCCGTGGAATAAAAGAAGGCCTTGTTTACACTGGTCAGACAAACTGCATGCCCACCTAGGTAGTTGCTGGTGTTATTATGCATAAAAGAGATTTCTCTCTCTCTCTCTGTACACACACTCATAGTTAATAGAAAGATCCCCATCTACTGGCTCATACAAATATGGAGTTTTTTCTCTAAGGCCTGGTCTACATCTAAGATACGTAACTTCAGCTACGAGAATAGCGTAGCTGAAGTTGATGTATCTTAGATCAACTTACCTACCATCCTCGCAGCGTGGGATCGATGGCCGCGGCTCCCCCATTGACTTCACTTCCGCCTCTCGCCCTGGTGGAGTTCCAGAGTCAATGGCAGAATGTTCAGAGATCGATTTATCGTGTCTAGAAGAGATGCGATAAATCGATCCCCTATAGATCAAGTGCTATCCACCGATCCAGCGGGTAATGTGGATGTATCCTAAGTTAGTAGAGTTAATAAAGTTACACGCTGTGAGAGACATTTGCTGAGCACCTCTTACCACGCACCTCCTAACAGTGAGTGTACTAAAATGACATCCTATCAAGGGACCCACTGCCCGGGGTCCATTGGTGCTGTTTGGCAGGGTTTTAAACATATTCCTATAATTGTGTTTGGGCCTGGCTGAATCACTGTTGGACCCCATACCACATTCCTCCCAACTCCCCACCACTAACCTACTTGCCTTGCAGGAGTAGGACGGCTCTAAGGCTGCTTTCATGGCTGGCAAGGTGACACTCATGGCTCTACAGGTAAGGAGAGGATTTAACAGAAGCAGTGAGAGTGGAAATTGCTACAGTTCAAGAGAAATGTTATTCTCTGAGCACAGTCAGTTGCTGGTTTATTAAAATTTTGCCAATGTTTTAATCAAAACAGTTTAAAAGAACAAAAAAAAATAGAAATCAGTGACACAAAGACATCTCTCTTCTCTTATCTCCTTGTATCTGCCTCTTGTCCAGTTTAGAGAGATTCCATGCAGGGACTCTGGTTTGTTTCACTCTTCCTTACTACCCACAGGGAAGTCTAAGACAATGACAAAGATGATGATTATTATAAAACAAGATAAGCTTCATAATGGAAACCTTAAAAAATCTCTTGTGACCTCCTCGTGATATGCTGCATGCCTTTTCCCATAGAGTTATTTCTGAGGGTGAAGAAGGGGCTGGAGAAAGATTAAAGGATGACAAAAAGAAGTGATGAATTTGAACATGTGGCTCAGCACTGATGAAACAGTCTCTTCTGCATAGTTTGCTTAGTAAGAGTTCGGACCATTTTTCAGCTACAGAAAGTGTTTTGATAGCTCAGCAATGACAAAAGAGCTTTGATTATCTCCCCCACGTGAAGTCACAGGAGCCCTGTTATAAACCGACCCCTCTTCAGATCCACGCCAGGTCCGCCACGACTCAACGGGACAAACTGAAGTCATGTCAGCCAATAGGCCCTCTATACTCTAACGCCCTGGTGATCCCCGTAAGCACTGCAGCACACTGCTCTGGTGGAAGGGTGGTTTACTGGGGCTGGCAGAAAAGGTCACAGATACCCTAGGCTCTATGGCTTCAAAACTTATATTCAGCAATAAGTGCAGTTCCTAATGGGTAAACCAAAAGGATTTGGGCGCTTTACCGAGCAGCTTCAGAAGACACAATTTGCTCCGCAAGGGTTCACGATCCAATTTCTGATGTAATACCATGAGTGAGAGTAAACGAGCAACAGGCCTGATCCAAAGTCAATGGAAAGATTCCCACTGACCTGGATCATGCCCAATGGGAGCAGGGGAATGGGGGATGAGAGGGCTACAGTGATAAGATCAGCTGGTTATTCATTTCTGGCATGTGCACATCTTGATGGTTCCATTCATTTATTACCTTCTCCCTCCCTTCCCCAATGTTCCTGCCTTCTGAGGTCAAACTCAGCCAGGGAGACAATGCCACCTCCTCTCTAGCATTCATAAGCAAGGCTGCGATTTAGCCACGAAGTTGCGGAAGTCACAGAATCCATGACCTCCGTGACTTCAGCCAGCAGTGGTCAGGAGCTGCAGGGTCCTCCACTGCCCGGAGGGCACGGCAGGGGAGAGGCAGAAGACAGGGAGCTGCGAAGTACCCCCACTACCTCTGGCAGCCCCCAGAGCTCCTGGCTGCCATAGGCAGCGGGGGAATCCCCAGAGCTCCCGGACACTGCAGATGGCAGGGAAACCCCAGAGCTCCCGGCTGCCTCAGGATCTTGGAGCTGAGGGCAGCAGGGGTATTTTGCAGCTTCCAGCCCACACAGCCACAAGGGAACCCCCACGCCCCTGTGCAGCTGCCCCTCTTCAGCAGTGTGCGGACCCGCAGATCCCTATTTCGTCACGGATATTTTTAGTAAAAGTCACACACAGGTCACGGCGTCCGTGATTTTTTCTTTTTTGCCCATGATCTGTCCATGATTTTACTAAAAATATCTGGGACAAAATCTTAGCCTTATTCATAAGTCAAGGCAGTATCTCAAATGGCATCCACATTAAGAGTAGCTAACAGGAAGGTCTTGCATCTGAGCTGCAGCACAGTTGTAATGGCACTGAGATTGTCACTGCTAAGAACAAGGTCAGCCTTGGCTATAAAAAGAATGCCTTTGCACAGATAAGTCAGGGAAAATATAGTCTGAAAGGCTCCCTCCATTTGGATGGAAGATAAGGTCACAATTTCCATTTAGAAGCAGCACATCTATAGTCGGTCTTTTGTTAGGGAAACCCTAGGTCTGAAATATCCAGGAGTTACACCCAGGGGCTAGAGACCAAATATTCGGCTGGTGCAAACCAGGACAGCTCCATTGAAACACGATGAAATCAATGGAGTTAGTCAACTAGAAGTTTTTGTAAATCTCATTAGGTGGCTATCTGCTTCTTTAGGTGCCTAAATACCTTTAAAAATCTGGCCCTAAGATATTTTTGAAAATGGAACCTTGGAAAATTTTACCATAGAGCTAAATAGCCAACTGCCTATTTGCCTGCCTATCTCACGCCCGTCACTGTAGTGACTGAGCTATTTTAGGCTAAGACAGTGGTGACTTAAGTAACTGCATCTGGAATGAGTCTTCATCTAAAATCTCCCAGTTTAGTACCATATTCTCTTGCAGCTGCTCATTTCAGTATAAAACTGCAGTCTCAAGCAGACACAACTGTGTGAGTTCATCCCCGTGAAGTATGAGTCAAGAAATATCATGGCCTTATAACTTAGAATCATAGAATCATAGGATGGGAAGGCCAAGGGGTCATCTAGTCCAGTCCCCTGCACTTATGGCAGGACTAAGTATTATCTAGGCCAGTGTTTCTCAAAGTCGGGCCGTTGCTTATTCAGGGAAAGCCCCTGGTGGTTTGGGCAGGTTTGTTTACCTGCCGTGTCTGCAGGTTCGGCTGATCGTGGCTCCCACTGGCCGCAGTTCGCCGCTCCAGGCCAATGGGGGCTGTGGGAAGCGGCGCGGGCCAAGGAATGCGCTGGCCGCCCTTCCCGCAGCCCCCATTGGCCTGGAGCGGCGAACCGCGGACAATGGGAGCCGCGATCGGCCGAACCTGTGGAGGCGGCAGGCAAACAAACTGGCCCGGCCCACCAGGGGCTTTCCCTGAACAAGCCGTGGACCGGCTTTGAGAAGCACTGATCTAGACCATGCCTGACAGGTGCTCTTAAAAATCTCCAATGATGGAGACTCCACAACCTACGTAGGCAATTTATTCCAGTGCTTAATCACCCTGACAGTTACAAAGTTTTTCCTAAAGTCCAACCTAAAGCTCCCTTGTTGCAATTTAAGCCCATGTCTTCTTGTCCTATCCTCAGAGGTTAAGAAGAACAATTCTTCTCCTTCCTCCTTGTAACAACCTTTTATGTACTTGAAAACTGTTATCATGTCCCGTCTCAGTTTTCTCTTCTCCAGACTAAATAAACTCAATTTTTTCAACCTTCCCTCATAGGTCATGTTTTCTAGACCCTTAATCACTTTTGCGGCTCTTCTCTGGACTTTTTCCAATTTATCCACATCTTTCCCGAAATGTGGTGCCCAGAATTGAACACAATACTCCAGTTGAGGCCTAATCAGTGCAGAGTAGAGCAGAAGAATTACTTTTCATGTCTTGCTTGCAACACTCCTGCTAATACATACCGGAATGATGTTAGCTTTTCTTGCAACAGTGTTACTCGTATTTAGCTTGTGATCCACTATGATCCCCAGATTTCTTTCCTCAGCACTCCTTCCTAGGCAGTCATTTCCCATTTTGTATACATGCAACTGATTGTTCCTTCCTAAGTGAAGTACTTTGTATCTGTCCTTATTGAATTTCATCCTATTTACTTCAGACCATTTCTTCAGTTTGTCCAGATCATTTTGAATTATAATCATATCCTCCAAAGCACTTGCAACCCCTCCCAGCTTGGTATTGTCTTGAATTCATTGACTCACTAGTGTACTGCTGATGAACATGATTAGTGTGGATCTCACTGCTATAGAAACCATTACTCACCAACAGCAGGGTCACACATTGTGTCTCATGAGAGAGGAAACATTTATCAGGCCATCAAAGGTATTTGTGAGCCTCATTCACAAATTAACTTGAGAGTAAAAACTCAAGTACCTAGATCACATTGATATTGAAAGGAAGCGAATGAGGCTAAAGCCATTTATATTCAAAGCCATAAAAACTCACATGGGTTACAACATTTTTCATACTGGATTCTCCCTAGGTGGCTGAACTGAAAAGACAGAGGAAAAACATCTCATTGGAACTGCTGTGTATAAAATTCTGGATTTCAACTATAAAGATCAATACAAGTGTTATCCAGAAGACTTCAATTTACAAACCAACCTTTCTCTAATTAAAATGAGGTGTGTTAAAATCCCTGGAGCTACTCCAGTTTACACTTGCTAAGGGTCTGCTCCAGTGATGTTAGTTCTTGAGAGCAAGCACTATACAGATCACTGGAGGTGTATTCCCACAGAAAACCCCTTATTAAGAGGAACTGAAAGTTGTGGGTACATAGCAGCAAGTGAAGCACTCAGAGGCTATTTAAGCCAAAAAACAGAAATCCTTCAAAATGTATTAAATCTGACACCAGTAAAGCCAATAAAGTTCGAGCAGGCTACAAGAAGGAAAATTAGAAAGGGCCAAAATGGGTTTTGAAGAGGAATAGCTAACAGTGTAAATCCAAACAAAAATACTCTCTAACTACAGCAGAAACAGGAAGCCTGGGAAAGAATCAGTGGTCTGCTCAACCTGCAGGGGGCTAAAAAGAGTGATTAAGAAAAGGACACTGCTGGGAAGCTAAATGCGTTCTTTGCATCAATCTTCACCACCAAGAATGTTGGAGAATTTGGATGAGGCTTTGATTCCCGGTCAGAGCCCAATCCAAAAGGTTCCTGTTTTCTGGATCTGGGTCAGAGAGAGCTCACAATGGTGAGAATCATTTCCCTATCTCATCAGACAATGGGAATCTTGCAACATCAGCACAATCTCTTGAGCTTTATGCCATTTGGAACTGAAATATCATGAGTAAGGCCTGGTCTACACTGGAGGGGAGGGAATCGATCTAAGATACGCAACTTCAGCTATCAGAGTAGCGTAGCTGAAGTCGACGTATCTTAGATCGACTTACCTCCCATCCTCATGGCATGGGATTGATGGCTGCGGCTGTCCCGTCGACTCCACTTCTGCCTCTCACCCCGCTGGAGTTCCGGAGTCGACGGCAGAGCGTTCGGGGATCGATTTATCGCATCTAGACAAGACGCGATAAATTGATCCCCAATAGCTTGATCACTACCCGCCAATCTGGTGAGTAGTGTGGACGTACCCTATGACACATAAAGAATTTGGCCCCAGCCTAAGCATAATCAGGATCCAAATCCAGACATCACATTAGCCTTTCTCCGATCTTTTGTGCTGGATAAATAAATACTATAAGCCAACAACTTATCGGTTGGGTTTAGGAAAAGACTTCCTCGATACTGCATAATTGTCCATCATGGGGGTTTTACTCTTTCCTCTTCTAACCTTTTTGCTAGGTGGTGTTAGCAGCAATAGGGGCTGGACTAATGGCTAGAGCTTTCTCTTAACATTGCAAAAAAAAAAAAAGCCCTCACCCCATGATTTGGGCGCCTCTAAGTAAAAGTAAAAGACCTGCAGCATGGCTGTAGCTGGCCCAGATCAGCAGACTTGCGCTCACAAGACTCATGCTGCAAGGCTAAAATTGTCATGTAGATGTTCGGGCACAGGCTGGAGTCTGAACTCTGAGACCCCACAAGCAGGGAGTGCTTGTTCAGCTTGGTCCTTAAACACTGGAAAGAGATGAGTCAAATGGTCTCGAGGACTCTTTAAACAGAACCTCCAGACCCAGCTAGGAACACCTGTCTCGTTGACCATCCTCCCTTGCATGTCACTTGGATTTTGACATCCCTGCCCCCTGCTTAGAGATAGTGACTTAAGTTAGTGTGACCCCTCACACACCCTCTTCAATGACAGCAGACTAAGTACAGTTCTGCTTCTCGTCACTCATACAATCAGGACAACACATTTCATTACCCTTGCGTTCAATTCAATAAAGTGAATTGTAACCCTAGACAGCCCAAACTGATCACTGTGGCACAACAGCTCTGTCTGCTGAACCCCCAAGGCAGAGGAGGTGTGTCCATGCAAATATGGTCAGCTCCTGAAGCCTTTTTCCCCGATTCATAACTAGAGGACAGCGGAGAACTCATTCAGTCCCTGGCTTACACTCTGAAGCAGCTATTATTGACTATTGCCATAAACAAGACACTGGACTACATGGACAACCAGCTAGGTCAGTAGGGCAATGCTTATGTTTAAAGTTTTAAGCAAGTACAACGTCGGTGTCCACGCTGGAGAATTTTGCCCACCATGCTACACAAATGGAGTATAGCAACACCGTAGACGGAGGTGCCTTTGATCTCACGGAGGTAACAGTGCAATCTATAAAAAGCTGAGCATGTCATGTCATTATGGGTAAAATTCACTGGAGTATAGAGGCCGCGCGCCCCTCTTAAGATCCTATCTCAGGCTTTGTACGGTCCCTCTGCACAGAGATCAATTCCAGACTATACCACTGCCATCATTAGCCACCACTGAACTCCACTCAGCAGTTGGCAGCACGTCAATCTCTTCTGACAGATGGCTAATATACGAATCACTATCAACATAGCACAGATCCCGCCAGCTTAGTATTGAAAAGGGTTTGCGGCAGACCATAGAAAACATCAAACATAAATGAGCTCATGCGAACTCCGCCACTTCAGACAAAGCCTCCTGGATACCATGATTACGAATACACTAAATATACAGCGTATAAAATACACACAGTAGCATATAATGATATTGCATCACAAACATTTGGAATAATCCAGCAGCTCTTCCCATAACCGCTCTCCCTGCTGCAGGGGGCACTTCTACTTTGTGCTTATTTCTTGGCCCACGCTCTTCCGTTTGTGACATTTGGTGCCACGCCACTCAAATCCGACCATCCAAGCACTCAAGGACAGAGGCCTGGTATTTCACCTTTAATAGATGGGAACTAAAGTTGCTTTTGGCAGCTGCCTTGGAGCTTTTGTCAGGAAAACTATGGGCTCAGTCGTGGAACTGCCAGAATTTGTAGGTCTCAGTGACAGGTTTAGTTAGGATTACCTGTTCTCAACTCAAAACCTGCTACAGAGAATATTGTTTTCATATTATTTGCTGAAGTGCATTTGGAAATGTCACAGCCTGTTTAACTGGATCGTATTAATGGTAGCTCCACAGTCTCAGTAACAAACACTGTGTCCATTAAACATCAACACATATTTTTCAAGCAACAGGATGAAATATTAAAACACAGAAGCAAGGACACTCAGACTTGAGAAGAGAGCAATGCTTTATCAGAGAAACCAATCTTATCCTTCCCCATTGTGCCCAACTACGTTAGTCCATATCATGCTAAATCATACTCTACCTTAATATAGCTTCTGGGCATACATAGCTGGCATTTGCAGCATGTGTAATATATTTATAGAGAGCTATTATGCATTTCTTTGAGATGTGCTATAAATTATAATAAATAATACCATCTAGCTCTTATACAGCATTTTTCTCCACTAGATCTCAAACAGCTTTACAAAGAAGGCCAATATTTTCACCCCATATTTTACAGCTGGGAAACTGAGGCATGAAGAGGTTAAAGTGACTTGCCCAAGGTCACCCAGCAAGCCAGTGGCAGAGCGAGGCATAGAACCAAGTGTCACAGTTCAGAGCAACAGCACATGTATTTCCCCTCAATGGTTCAGCAAGGGCACTGACTCTTGACTTCCAACTCCTCAGCTGTTGCCTTTCTGGGTGAAGACCCTCACCGCTCTCCTTTCTGATCAATGTATGCCTAGGCTGCATGGTTGTCATAAACAGATAGCTAAGGGTTAATGTCTCTTACACCTGGAAAGAAGTACCTGAAACACCTGACCAGAGGACCAATCAGGAAACCAGACTTTTTCAGATCTGGGTGGAGGGAAGTGTCTGTCTGAGTTCTTTGTCTTAAATCTGTCCCTCTCAGCTATGGGAAGGATTTTTCTATTTCCTGCTTTCTAATCTTCTGTTTCCAAGTTGTGAGTACAAAGATAGGTTTGTTTTTTTGTATTTACATGTATGTAGTTGCTGGAGTGTTTTGAATTGTATTCTTTTTGAATAAGGCTGTTTATTCATATTCCTTTTAAGCAATTGACCCTGTATTTGTCACCTTAATACAGAGAGACAATTTTTATGTATTTTTCTTTCTTTTTATATAAAGCTTTCTTTTTAAGACCTGTTGGAGTTTTTCTTTAGTGGGGAACTCCAGGGAATTGAGTCTGTGCTCATCAGGGAATTGGTGGGAGGAAGAAGTCAGGGGGAAATCTGTGTGTGCTAGATTTACTAGCCTGACTTTGCATTCCCTCTGGGTGAGGGGGGAAGAGAGATTAGCTCTCGGTACTTTTGTTTTCCAAGGCTGGAAACGGGGAGGGTGGAATCCCTCTGTTTAGATTCACGGAGCTTGCTTCTGTGTGTCTCTCCAGGAACACCTGGAGGGGGGAAGGGAAAAGGTTTATTTCCTTTTGTTGTGAGACTCAAGGGATTTGGGTCTTGGGGTCCCCAGGGAAGGTTTGGGGGGACCAGAGTGCCCCAAAACACTCTAAATTTTTGGGTGGTGGCAGCTTTACCAGGTCCAAGCTGGTAATTAAGCTTGGAGGTTTTCATGCTAACCCCCATATTTTGGATGCTAAGGTCCAAATCTGGGACTAGGTTATGATAAAAAAAACAAACCTATCTTTGTACTCACAACTTGGAAACAGAAGATTAGAAAGCAGGAAATAAAAAAATCCTTCCCATAGCCGAGAGGGACAGATTTAAGACAAAGAACTCAGACAGACACTTCCCTCCACCCAGATCTGAAAAAGTCTGGTTTCCTGATTGGTCCTCTGGTCAGGTGTTTCAGGTACTTCTTTCCAGGTGTAAGAGACATTAACCCTTAGCTATCTGTTTATGACAACGGTTCTTTGCCTTCTCTGTGTATTTCCCAGCACAGACAGGTTGCCCAAGAACACCTGCTTGCTTTCTCTTCACAGAGCAGTTCGTGTGCAATCCAACTTTCGTCTTGTGGTAAAAAGCATTACAAAACACACATATTAAAAACAATAAAAGAACCTATTCATGCTAAAAAGCTTACCAGAATTCTGGCAGGCCCAGTCCTTCCAACCCTACCATAAGGATATCAGAGGGTCCTGTTCCCTTGCTGTATGAGGAAGAAGGTTCTAAGCCAGTTGAAAACCAGGTTATCTATCCAAAAAACCCTTGCTTTATCTGTCGGCCCCTGGAGAATCCAATTTGAACTAGTATATGCATAACTTTCTGGGAGGATGGGCAGGATTTCTCTGAAGATGTTACAAGCTACGTGGATTTCCCTAATCACTCCCTGCAGTTCTCCTATTTACCGTTCCCTGGGAAATACACAGCATTCCACAATAAGCCATACACAATTGCATTTTTAATAAAAAGGTATTAATCTAATTCAATACAATTTAACTTAATTCAATAGAGTTCATTCTCGATATTGCAGGAAATTGTCAGATGAACAGATGCTACATTATCACCTATTAGGTACTAAGACGGGTCCTCTGGGATTGTACATGAGTGCAACTTCACTCATGTCAACAGAGCTCCATCTGTTTTCACTAGTTCAGAATCTGGCCCGCTGTATTTCAAAATAATGTAGCTCCACAACACGTAACATACAATTATTTTTTTTAAAAAATGAGGCGTCCTTGTGGCACCTTAGAGACTAACCAATGTATTTGGTCATGACCTTTCGTGGGCTAACCCCCCCTTCATCAGATGCCTCTTAACCTTAAAGTGCCTCTTAGCTATTTATTATTCATATAAAGTGTTACTGAAATTCCTATCTTCGTATACATAATTCACTCCCTTACTATTATTTGAACATAGTGTTCTCTTTCTTAATGGGGCAGTATAAAGAAATGTTCATGGACAAGTGGCCTGCTCTTGCTGCCATGGAAGTGGGTGGTGAAACTCCTATTGTATTTCACAGAGCAGGAGGCAGCCCTAAATGCTGCTACTGTCTTGTAAAAAGCATCATCAGTTTTATGTATTCCAATTCATCCTCTGCCCATGCAATGTTCTGTAGTTATTACTCTACCAGACCCATTCTCACAATGTTACCAAGGCCATGCAAGAATCACTCAGGCAGGGAAGGGAATGGTGTCAGTTTGACAGCAGAGCAGCCAGTGAACAATTTGTGAGAAAAATGAGCAATGCCAGGAGGCATGTCATGCATGGGTCCAAGATTGCTTGTGCTTAATTAGAGACTGATCCAGCTCCCAGGGAAGCAACAGAACCAACAGAACCAAATCTCCAGATCTAAACTTACCAGGCCTTTGTGCAGTTTGAGATCCTGAACAGAATTCTGCAGCTTAATATACAATGGGTACAATTTTTGAATGCACCTAGGTGATTTAGGTGCCTAATGATGCAGGTATGCA
Organism: Gopherus flavomarginatus; assembly: GCF_025201925.1. NCBI lineage: Eukaryota > Metazoa > Chordata > Testudines > Testudinidae > Gopherus > Gopherus flavomarginatus. The sequence continues at coordinate 11,664,476 of NC_066618.1, read as the reverse complement.
TCTTGTGAGATTTTTCATAATGTCTAAGCAGGTTAGGTGCCTAACTCCCATTGATATTAAAAAAGTTAGTTGGTTTTGAAAATCACACTAAGTACCTACATGCACTGTTAGACACGGATGTAATTTTGAAATTCTGACATTTGTTAGCTTTCAGTCAGACTTGGGCACCTAAGTGCTTAAGACACTGTTTAAAATGAGATTTAGACACTTTTGAACCTTCTACCCAATGTCCTACTGAAATAAATGATGCCAGGGTCCCAGTCATTCCAAGGGGGCTTTGCATAATAAAAATTCTGCTTCTGTTTCCAGATAGAGCTGAGGCAAACAATTCCATCAGGATCTATGCTTTCCCAGAGAATGACAGTGTCCATAACTGCAGGCCTATCCTCACTTAGGCCAGGTTAATGCTAAAAAGTTAAATCAACCCCGCTTTGTCACTCAAGGGTGTTTAAAATCCACAGCCCTGAGAGATGTAGTTAAGCCAACCTAACCTCCAGTGTAGACAGTGCTGGGTCAATGGAAGAATTCTTTTATCGACCCACCGACCATCTCTTGGGAAGGTGGATTAACTTCAGTGATGGGAGAACCCCTCCTGTCGCTGTACTGAGTGTCTACACTGAAGCCGTACAGCAGTGCACTGTAAGAACATAAGAACGGCCATAGTGGGTCAGACCAGTGGTCCATCTAGCTCAATATCCTGCCTTCCAACAGTGGCCAATGCCAGATGCCTTAGAGGGAAAGAACAGAACAGGCAACTATTGAGTGACCCATCCCTAACGTCCAGTCTCAGCTTCTGCAGTCCGAGGTTTAGGGACACCCAGAGCACGGGATTGCATCCCCAACGATCCTGGTTACTAGCCATTGGTGGACCTATCCCCTATGAACTTATCTCATTCTTTTTTGAACCCCATTATGGTTTTGGCCTTCACAACTTCCCATGACAATGAGTTCCACATTAACTGTGGATTGTATGAAGAAAGTATGAAGATTGTATGTTTGTTTAAAACCTGCTGCCTATTAATTTCATTGGGTGACCCCCTGGTTCTGGTGTTATGTGAAGGAGTAAATATTTACTTCCTCTATACCCTTCATGATTTTATAGACCTCTATCATATCCCCCCTTAGTCATCTCTTTTCCCAGTCTTTTTAATCTCTCCTCATATGTAGTAGTTTTAGTCTAGACATAGCCCTAAGAATAGCACTGTGCAAGCTGCTCAAACTACACTCTGGTGGGAAACCCTAGCTCCTCCTTGAAGGGATATGTTACTCAGCCTAGCCTGACATAAGTAAGATGGCTGCTGTAATACAAAATGGCACCTATGTGATGAAAGTAGTTACTAAGCTGAACTTGTTTGACCTGTTCGACCTAATCACAAAATAGAAGCCACAAGGTTGGTAAATAAAAACAAAAAAAAGTTAAAAACAGTTCTGGGTGCTATGAAACTTTCTATTGTACAGGGGGTCAGAAAGGGTAACCAAAATAGCAAGCTGCTGCGAAGGCCTGTAGACAGCCAGAACCGTGTAGAGCACCAGGAAGATGTGGTGTGTTATGCTTCTGGCTCTGCTGTGAATAACTGATCACTTCCCATAGTAATTGCATGGGCATAATAATGCACTTGCTAATTGTTATTCATTGGTAATGTGCGATTGGGCTGAGCAGCCTTTGGGCTAATAAAGGTACTTTTAGTGTAAGTGTTGACTCCTGAGCCATACTGGAGTACCTTGGCCATCCCAGGGATAGACTGGAAATCCCAACACTCCTTCACAGATGCGGAATGCCCAGACACAGAAGCGGAGGCATGGCTCCATTTTATGGGAGTCTGCACCTCTTGCATAGAATAGAACACAGCTCCATAAGAATTCCCAGTGCATCCCCACACAGCAACGTTTGGGAGAGGCCAGGCCTGGCTGTGAAGCCTAGTGCATTGTGGGGGAGGACCATTCCTGTGTGCTGGATTCTCGGCAGGTGGGCAAAGGATGCTGGTTCCAAAGAAGCGTTTTCCAGGTCCATTGCTGGGATGGGGTGAGAGACCCAGGAAGGAATCCTGAGGTGATTAGTAGGGTGAAAGGGAGTTACAAAGGATCCTGAGGAGGTGGAGGGGCAACGGAGACTCCTGGGCTGGAGGAGAGAAGGGGAGTCCCAGGAGAAAGTTAGGGGTCCTGAGGTCCATTGCCCCTCCATCCCCTCAGGATCCCTTGCTTCTCCTATTAACTCATCTCTGTTTGTGAGCAGCAGGTCAAGAAGAGGCCCTGGACTTCAGAAAAGCAGACTTTGACTCCCTCAGGGAGCTGAAAGGCAGGATACCCCTGGGAAAATAACATGAGGGGGAAAGGAGTCCACGAGAGCTGGCTGTATTTTAAAGAATCCTTATTGCAGTTGCAGGAAAAAACCATCCCAATGTGTAGGAAGAATAGTAAATATGGCAGGTGACCAGATTGGCTTAACAGCGAAATCTTTGCTGATCTTAAAAGCAAAAAAGGAGCTTACAAGAAGTGGAAGATTGGACAAATGACCAGAGAGGAGTATAAAAATATTACTCAGGCAGGCAGGAGTGAATCAGGAAGGCCAAAGCACAACTGGAGTTGCAGCTAACAAGAGATGTTAAGAGTAACAAGAAGAATTTCTTCAGATATGTTAGCAACAAGAAGAAAGTCAAGGAAAGTGTGGGCCCCTTACTGAATGAGGGAGGCAACCTAGTGACAGAGTATGTGGAAAAAGCTAATGTACTCAATGATTTTTTTGCCTCTGTCTTCAGAAACAAGGTCAGCTCCCAGACTGCTGCACTGGGCAGCACGGTATGGGGAGAAGGTGACCAGCCCTCTGTGGAGATAGAAGTAGTTTGGGACTATTTAGAAAAACTGGACGAGCACAAGTCCATGGGGCCGGATGTGCTGCATCCAAGGGTGCTAAAGGAGTTGGCGGATGTGATTGCAGAGCCTTTGGCCATTACCTTTGAAAACTCCTGGGGAATGGGGAGGTCCCAGATGACTGGAAAAAGGCTAATGTAGTGCCCATCATTAAAAAAGGGAAGAAGGAGGATTCGGGGAACTACAGGCCAGTCAGCCTCACCTCAGTCCCTGGAAAAATCATGGAGCAGGTCCTCAAGGAATCAATTCTGAAGCACTTAGAGGAGAGGAAAGTGATCAGGAACAGTCAGCATGGATTCACCAAGGGCAAGTCATGCCTAACTAACCTAATTGCCTTCTATGAGGAGAAAACTGAGTCTGGATGAGGGGAAAGCAGTGGATGTGTTATTCCTTGACTTTATCAAAGCTTTTGATACGGTCTGCCACAGTATTCTTGCCAGCAAGTTAAAGAAGTATGGGCCAGACGATTGGACTGTAAGGTGGATAGAAAGCTGGCTAGATCGTCAGGCTCAATGGGTAGTGATCAATGGCTCCATGTCTAGTAGGCAGCCGGTTTCAAGCAGAGTGCCCCAAGGGTTGGCCCTGGGGCCGGTTTTGTTCAATATCTTCATTAATGATCTGGAGGATGGTGTGGACTGCACTCTCAGCAAGTTTGCAGATGACACTAAACTGGGAGGAGTGGTAGATATGCTGGAGGGTAGGGATAGGATACAGAGGGACCTAGACAAATTAGAGGACTGGGCCAAAAGAAACTTGATGAGATTCAACAAGAACAAGTGCAGAGTCCTGCACTTAGGATGGAAGAATCCCATTCACTGTTACAGACTAGGGACCGAATGGCTAGGAAGTAGTTCTGCAGAAAAGGACCTGGGGTTACAGTGGACGAGAAGCTGGATATGAGTCAACAGTGTGCCCTTGTTGCCAAGAAGGTTAACGGCATTTTGGACTGTATAAGTAGGGGCATTGCCAGCAGATCGAGGGATCTGATCATTCCCCTCTATTCGACATTGGTGAGGCCTCATCTGGAGTACTGTGTCCAGTTTTGGGCCCCACACTACAAGAAGGATGTGGAAAAACTGGAAAGAGTCCAGTGGAGGGCAACAAAAATGATTAGGGGGCTGGAGCTGAGGGAACTGGGATTGTTTAGTCTGCAGAAGAGAAGAATGAGAGGGGATTTGATAGCTGCTTTCAACTACCTGAAAGGAGGTTCCAAAGAGGATAGATCTAGACTGCTCTCAGTGGTAGCAGATGACAGAACAAGGAATAATAGTCTCAAGTTGCAGTGGGGGAGGTTTAGGTTGGATATTAGGAAAAACTTTTTCACTCAGAGAGTAGTGAAGCACTGGAATGGGTTACCTAGGGAGGTGGTGGGATCTCCTTCCTTAGAGGTTTTTAAGTTCAGGCTTGACAAAGCCCTGGCTGGGCTGATTTAGTTGGGAATTGGCCCTGCTTTGAGCAGGGGGTTGGACTAGATGACCTCCTGAGGTCCCTTCCAGCCCTGATATTCTATGATTCTATGATTCTATGAATGAGGTGAAGAGGAGTTCCATGGAAAGGGAGGATCCTGAAGCCCTGTGTTTCATAGACTTTAAGGCCAGAAGGGACCATCATGATCATCTAGTCTGACCTCCTGCACATTGCAGGCCACAGAACCTCACCCGCCCACTCCTGCAATAGACCCTTAACCTCTGGCTGAGTTACTGAAGTCCTCAAATCATGGTTTAAAGACTTCAAGTTACAAATAAATCACCATTTCCACTAGTTTAAACTTGCTGCAGAGAAAGGCGAACCCCGCTCTTCCCTCTCCCTCATGGTCTCTGCTAATCTGACCAGGGGAAAATTCTTTCCTGATCCCAAACACAGTGATCCCTTAGAACCTGAGCATGGGGGCAAAACCCAACAGCCAGACACCTGGGGAAGAATTCTTTGTAATAACTTAGAGCCTCCCCGCCTAGGATCCCATCATCGGCCACTGGAGATATTTGCTGCTAGCTGTCAGAGATCGGCTACATGCCATTGTAGGCAGTCTCATCATACCATCCCCTCCATAAATTTACCAAGCTCAATCTTAAAACAAGTCAGGTTTTTTGCCCCCACTTCTCCACTTGGAAGGCTGTTCCAGAACTTCACTCCTCTGATGTTTAAAAACTTTCATCTAATTTCAAGCCTAGATTTATTGATGGCCACTTTATATTCATTTGTTTTTGTATCCATATTGGCGCTTAACTTAAATAACTCCTCTCCCTCCCTGGTATTTATCCCTCTCGTGTATTTATAGAGAGCAATCGTATATCCCCTCAGCCTTCTTTTGGTTAGGCTAAACTAGCCAAGCTCTTTGAGTCTCCTTTCATAAGACAGGTTTTTCATTCCTCGGATGATCCTAGTAGCCCTTCTCTGCACCTGGTCCAGCTTGAATTCATCATTCTTAAACATGGGAGACCAGATCTGCACACAGTATTCCAGATGAGGCCTTACCAGTGCCTTGTATAATGCTACTAACACTTCCCAGTGTCTCTACGGAAATACCTCGCCTGATGCATCCTCAGTTTCCTCAGCATCCAGCTGGGGAAACTGAGGAACAGACAGGCAAAGCGAGCTATCTCTGAGACTTGTTTCCAGAAGAACATTCACCATGAAAAAGGCTACCAATTCATTAGCAGGTTTTCTTAAATGAGTTTCCTGCAGTTTAGGAAAACATTGAGGAACACTGAAGAATGAGGGTGGATTTGATAGATGCTTTCAACTACCTGAGAGGGTGTTCCAAAGAGGATGGATCTAGACCGTTCTCAGTGGTGGCAAATGACAGAAGCAGCAGCAATGGTCTCAAGTTGCAGTGGGGGAGGTCTAGGTTGGATATTAGGAAAAACTTTTTCACTAGGAGGGTGGTGAAGCACTGGAATGGGTTACCTAGGGAGGTGGTGGAATCTCCATCCTTAGAGGTTTTTAAGGCCCAGCTTGACAAAGCCCTGGCTGGGATGCTTTAGTTGGGAATTGGTCCTGCTTTCAGCAGGGGGTTGGACTAGATGACCTCCTGAGGTCTCTTCCAACCCTGATATTCTATGATTCTATGATTCCTCCACTCCAAAAGGCACAGTGCCTCATGGTGCTGGTATCCCTCCAGGGACAGATTTAAGGTTGCATGGCTGGGTTGTGTGCAAAGCAGCACCTTAACTGGGCATTTCCTAGTGTTTCTAACTTTGGCGTGTGTCTTCTTCTTGTTACACTTAAGATTCTTTTTGGGCAGACCTTAACTGGGCATTTCCTGGTTTGGTAGCATGTGAGTTTGTGGTTTGAAGCCCTACATCCTGGAAGGATTTGGGGAGCATTTATGACAGCTACCTTAGCTCCCTTTGACACACCGCTCCTATGGTCTGACTGCGTGGCAGGCTCACTCTCCAGCCAGCCCGGCCTCTTCTCCATACTGTGCCAGGTCTAAGGTTGAGGGTGCAGCAGGTGCTGCTGCAGGTAGTTAGTACCCCCTTGATGGGGCAAAGAAGGGAGCATTTTTGTCAAAAATTAGGGAGCAGTCATGGTCAATTTAGTAACCCAGGACTTTTACTAAATTGATCATGACTACTTTGTAATATTTCATAAAAATGCCGGCCAAATCTGCAGCCTTACTGTTGAGTTTATGGGGGTGACTGGCAGGGGAGACTATGGACGAGGGCTTCCCCTATCAAAAAAGAAAGGAGATTATGACAAAGAAGCCCCACCAAGGCAGAGATGAGGCCAAGGATACTTCACCATGCAGCCAGAGAAACCATACAGCAACTCCAGGGAAGACATTGTGGAGAGAATGTCAATTTCTTCTTTCATTCTTTTAATACCCAGTGGGTCACAGATCTGAGCACAGTTATACTGTAGTGATCAAAAGACTAATCCAGAATGTGGTCCACTGACTTGAATTAGTGTACATTTGTCCAGGAACAAATGGGGCTATAGATCTTGTAAGTTGGTCCCCTAGGGCAGAGTTTCTCGACTCATGGGTCAGGACCTCATAGAATATCAGAGTTGAAAAGGACCTCAGGAGGTCATCTAGTCCAACCCCCTGCTCAAGTCGGGCCTTAAAAACCTCTAAGGATGGAGATTCCACCACCTCCCTAGGTAAACCATTCCCGTGCTTCACCACCCTCCTAATGAAATAGCTTTTCCTAATATCCAACCTGGACAGCCAGAATGTTTCAGAGAGTCATGTGGCAGGTCTTGTGGCTCCTGTCCCATGGGGCTTGCTGGGCTCAGCTCCCTGTTCCAAGCACTGCAACCTCTGAGGTCCCAGCGCCACTCAGGTTTGGCCCAGATGCCATGATGACAGGAGTCCGCGTAGGCCAAATTTGGGTGAGTGGCACTGCATCTCCATGAGCCAGGTCACAACTCCATTCAAACACATTTAATCCAGTCAGAAAAGGTGGGGGGGAGGTGCAAGCCTGAGCGGCGCTGCAACCCCAGAGGTTGCAATGCCCAGAGCAAAGAGCCAAGCCCAGCCACCCCCACAGCACAGGAGCTGCAGGAGCCTCCACTGAGGGGTGAGTGCCAGGCAGGATCCAACCTTTCTGGAGGGGCAGGACTCAACTGAATCACCCCAGGGCCTCCACCCTCTGATTGTTTACTGAGTCACGGAAGGCCACAAATACAAATGGAGTCTGAGCCCAAAATGTCGAGAACCACGGATCTAGGATTCTTCCTTGAATTTTCAAAGCTATGCTATGTATTTCTATGGTGCTTAGAAGCCCCAACAGAGATTATTGCACAAGGCACTGCATATACACATGGGGATACAAACCCTGCCATCAAGACAAGCCAGACACAGGGAGCCAGAAAGGAAGTGTCACTGGGGAATGGAGGGGCAGAGAGACTGAGTTACTTTCCCCAAGTTTACACAGGAAGTCTGTGGCAGAGGAAGGAAATTAATCCAGATCACCCACATCTCAATCATTGCCTTAACCACAAGTCCATCCTTCCTTTTCTCTACTGTGAGTTCACTTTAGCATGATGAGCTCCACCAGGAAGAACATTGTTTTTATGATGTATGTCATTTAAAAAAATTAAAATACACCCTGGATTAAAACTTTGGGAACTGAAAGAATAGTGCAGAAGAGATGTAAAGCCCCTGCTGTGAAATGTCGTGCATCTGACATAACTGTCCCATTGTCCAGAATCCCTCGGAGGTGCCCATAGACTGAAATTCACGCACTGAATTAGGTTTAGGTTGGGAAAATATCTGCAAATGTAATTGTAATAATGTTAAATTAACAGGTCTGGGAATAACCATCAAGTTCTCTCAACCCCCCATCAGCAACCATCTTTCACCACCCTGCAGAATTATGATCTGAGCTGTCAGATGTCTCCCTATAGAATACAAGACAGGTGCAGCACTGTGGGAAATAACATGAATATATCAAAATATAACCCACTGTCCTAAAAACTCCACACGTCATGTCTTTTTCTGCTTCTATATTTCCATTTCATTTCTTCTCTCATTGCTCCTCCATCTTCCTTTCCGTTTACTGTCTGGCTTCCATTTTGTCTATTCTCTTCTGCCCATCCTTTTGCTAAGTCCCTCCCTTTTATTCCTTTTCTTCTTCATTCTTTAAATAATTATTTCTCCTCTTTTATTCTCACTTGAGGGCATAAGCCATGCTTTAACTAATGGAGGTTAAGAACAAACTTTTGGTGAGCCTGGGTTATCTTACAACTCTGCATTTTCTGCAGCTGTTGGCCCTGGCCCCCATAGGAGACAGGATACTGGACCAGATGGCCTGCTTCAATTTTTGTTTAACTACTTATTTTTCAAATTATCCTTGCGCTGTTTGTTGTATCATTCATGTGCCCTTGAATTTTGTAGTGGTAGCAGAATGGGAACTGTGGATTTAAGCCCACATCCGGCTGGCAGTCCATAAAATACAAACATTCCAAACATTACCTGGTAACTAGATTGCAGAAGGAATTTATTTTAAAAGAGAGTGTTCGATTTTGGTTGCTATGCAAGGTCTTCTGGGCAAAAGCAATCTTGGGTTTCTGTTTGCACAGTACCTAGCACAAGGGGACCCTGGCCTCCTAGAGGGATCATAAATACTCTATCACAAAAAAGAGAATGAGAAAATCTTTGTCTGAGACACTGATGAACATGTCTCGTGTATGAATACAAAATTGGTAATTACCTGTAGTGACATTATAAAAAGAAGCTTATGCGACTTAATCATATATTTAAAATGTGTAGTTGTACCAGGTAGAATCAAAGTAAATTGCATTCATCTTTTTAGCCCAGTTTGGAGGTACTGTACACTGCTATTCATTTAACAGCTTCCATCTTCCAGAGCAGCACACACGTAAGGAAGTCGCACTGTATGCTCCCATAGGAGGGACAGCTTAACAAAATCAGCAGGAACGCAGAGGGGACATTGGAGTGTCCCCGAATATGTCAGCAGCAGCCAGTCGGGAAATGACCCTGTGAAAAATTTCAACTTTTTATTGAAAACTGGAGATTTTTTTTGAACTTTCACCACAACCCAAATATTTTAGTCAAACCAAAATGTTGCCACAGAAAATTAACTGTTTTAACGAATCCCCATTTTTCTGCAGATAACGTTGTCGAAAACAATCTCAACTGGCTGCAGCTGCTGCCGCTGCTGACTGACAGATTCTTTTCAGAGTGACCTCAGTTGATAAATTCACAGTCAGGTACAGAAAGCTCTGATACGTCCTCTCAAATGTTGACTGTTATGTTATTTCTATTATGGCAGTGCTTGCTCCCTCCAGCTGAGATCAGGGCTTCTAGTGGTAGGTGCTGTACATATAACAGAGCTGGAGGCAGTTTTTATCCTGAAGAATGTACAACCTCAGTAGAAAAGTCAGGGAATAGGAGGTATTATCATCCCTGTTTTACGGATAGGGACCTGAGGCACGCAGAAATTAAGAACCTTACCTAATCTCAGGCCTAGTCTATACTATGCGTTTAAACCGACTTTAGCAGCGTTAAACCGATTTAACGCTGTACCCGTCCACACAACGAGGCCCTTTAGATCAATATAAAGGGCTCTTTAAATCAGTTTCTGTACTCCTCCCCAACGAGTAGCGCTAAAATCGGTATTACCATATCGGATTAGGGTTAGTGTGGCCGCAAATCGACAGTATTGGCCTCCGGGTGGTATCCCACAGTGCTCCACTGTGACCGCTCTGGACAGCAGTCTGAACTCGGATGCAGTGGCCTGGTAGACAGGAAAAGCCCAGCGAACTTTTGAATTGCATTTCCTGTTTGTCCAGCATGGAGCTCTGATCAGCATGGGTGGCGATGCAGTCCCAAATCCAAAAAGAGCTCCAGCATGGACTGTACGGGAGATACTGGATCTGACCGCTGTATGGGGAGACAAATCTGTTCTATCAGAGCTCTGTTACAGAAGACGAAATGCCAAAGCATTTGAAAAAAATCTCCAGGCTATGATACAGAGTCCACATCACAGTGCTGCATGACATGCGTAACGGAAAACCAAAGAATCAAATGGACGCTCATGGAGGGAGGGAGGGGGTACCAAGAACTCCAGTTATCCCACAGTCCCCGCAGTCTCCGAAAATCATTTGCATTCTTGGCTGAGCTCCCAAAGCCTGTAGGGTCAAACACATTGTCCGGGGTGGTTCAGGGTCTATTTCATCAATTTACCACCCCTCCCCCTCCATGATAGAAAAGGGGAAAAATCGTTTCTTGACTTTTTTATATGTCACCCTATATATACTGCATGCTGCTGGTAGACACAGTGCTGCAGCAGTAAACAGTAGCATCCTCTCTCCTCCCCTCCCCAGTGGCAGATGGTACCGTGCAGTAGGACTGATAGCCGTCCTCATCATGAGCCCGTGAGTGCTCCTGGCTGGCCTCAGGTGAGGCTGGCTGGGGGCACCTGGGTAAAAGTAGGAATGATTCCCGGTCATTCCTAGTGGATGGTACAGAACGGCTGGTAACCATCCTCATCATAGCAACTGGGGGCTGAGCTCCATCAGCCCCCTTCCTTTCATGTATAAAGAAAAGATTCTGTACTGCCTGGACTATCATAGCAGCGGGATGCTGGGCTCCTCTCCCCCCTCCCGTTTAATGTCCTGCCTGGACTATCATAGCAGCTGGAGGCTGCCTCCTCCCCATTTTATCTCAGTAACAAGTCAGTGTTTCTTATTCCTGCATTCTTTATTACTTCATCACAGAAATGGAGGGGACACTGCCATGGTAGCCCAGGAAGGTTTGGGGAGTAGGGAAGCAATGGGTGGGGTTGCTGCAGGGACACCCCCTAGAATGGCATGCAGCTCATCATTTCTGCTGGATCTGACACGGAGCCGCTGTGCTCTCTGGTTCTCTGATACACTGGTTCTCTAGTACACTTGCCCCATATTCTAGGCAGGACTGACTCTATTTTTAGATACCATAAAGGAGGGAATGACCCGAGGGGTCATTCCCATTTTTGTCTTTGCGCCCCCGGCCGACCTCACCAAGGGGCACCCATGAAAGCAGCAGATGGTACAGAACGACAGATAACCATCATCTCATTGCCAATTTATAATGGCGCAACAGACGGTACAAAATGACTGATAACTGTCTCTGCTGTCATGCAAAGGCAAATGAATGCTGCTGTGTAGCGCTGCAGCACTGCCTCTGTCAGCGGCATCCAGTACACATACGGTGACAGTAAAAAAAAGCTGAACGGGCTCCATGGTTGCCGTGCTATGGCGTCTGCCAGGGCAACCCAGGGAAAAAGGGCGCGAAATGATAGTCTGGCATTGCTTTCCCGCAGGAAGGAATGACTGACGACATTTACCCAGAACTACCCGCGACAATGATTTTTGCCCCATCAGGCACTGGGATCTCAACCCAGAATTCCAAGGGGCGGGGGAGACTGCGGGAACTATGGGATAGCTACGGAATAGCTACCCACAGTGCAATGCTCCAGAAATCGACGCTAGCCTCAGACCATGGACGCACACCGCCGAATTAATGTGCTTAGTGTGGCCGCGTGCTCTCAACTTTATATAATCTGTTTTACAAAACCGGTTTATGTAAAATCGGAATAATCCCATACTGTAGACGTACCCTCACACAGGAATTCCATGTCAGAGCTGGGAATTGACCCTGCATCATCACCTGAATTTCACCACAAGGCTACCCCTTCCTGCACATAACATTGCCACTGATAAAAATTATAAAAGAGTTTTATGTTCTTTAGCCTACGTCAGACAGAAAATCCTCTCGGCAGTAAATTATGGCATAGCCAAGCAGCCACAAACCTTGGTGCACATAGACAAGGGACGGTTTGCCACCAGCAAATTTGGTACCAAAATGGCAGTGCTCCACCCATGTAGTATAGTTTGCTCAGCAAATGTACTCTTGTCAGCCCCACTTATGCATCAACCAGGGCCTGACCAAAGTCTGCTGTGAAATCAACGGACAGCCTCCCACTGACGGACAGTGCGAATTCTTCAAATGGACCAAAAACTGATGAGGAATGTCAAAGGCTGGAGCACATGTGTTATTCAATGCTGCTACTGCTGCTGCCAGTCAATGAAAATGGCAGTAAAAAGAGCACAAGTGTTCTTGCCTTCCCTTCCCCCTCATTCAATCCCGGGATAATCTGCAATATGATCTTAATTGGAACAAAGTGGGGCATCCAATCGTCTGTACGGAAAGAAAAATAAGGCAACTGCCACTGTTTCTATATTGATTAATTTGATCCATTTACACAGGTGTTACTGGATAATCAATCACTGCCTGCTGGGTTTGAATGAAATAGAGAATGACACAACATCCATGATGATCAAGGAGTACAACTTCAGGTTGCGTTAGTCAGACATTGTTACTGACATCATAAGTACCAGCATGAATCCTGCCAGCCAATGCAGGCCATCTGGAGTCATAAGGAAAATGAAACCAACTTCTTAGGGAACTGGCTTCCTTGCAGTATTTCAGAAGTCCTGATTTAAGGGCTCTGCTACACAAGGACGCTCAGGAAAGTTAAGAAGAATCAGCTAAAGGTGTGAAGTCAATACACACAAATTAAAGTGTGTTCTCCCCAGGGGGATGCTCTCGTTACCTTAGACACCTGTAACTTAATCCTCCTTGGAGAATTAATGCTTTCATGCCAGAATAAAGTGGTCATAGTATGTCGTAAATTAATTCTCAAGGAGGAGAGACAAAGTGGGTGAGGGAATATCTTTTATTGGACCAACTTCTGTTGGTGAGAGAGACAAGCTTTCAAGCCATACAAAACTCTTCTTTGGATCTGGGAAAGGAACTCCCAGCGTCACAGCAAAATGCAAGGTGGAACAGATTGTTTAGCATAAGTAGTTAGCACTTATTGTAAGGCAATGGTTCTCAGCCAAGGGTATGGGGCTGAATAGAGATAGGGAGCTTAACCCAGAATTCCAATGGACAGCGGAGACTGTGGGAACTGCGGGATAGCTTCCCACAGTGCACTGCTTTGTGAGTCGATGCTAGCCACAGTAGTGAGGATGCACTCCGCCGACTTAATGCGCTTAGTGGGGACATACACGATCAACTGTATAAAATCGATTTCTAAAAATCGACTTCTATAAAATCGACCTAATTTCATAGCGTAGACATACCCTAAGGATGGCTAAATCTAGCTCTAAGTGAATAGTTTATAATGATATGAATTTGTGCGCATAGACAAAGGTGAGGGAAGAGGGTGGAGGAGAGGTATGTACTATATTGTAAATGTACAAATCAGTATCACAGAACATGTTCTTGGTTTATAGTAATATTGGACTCATTTTCATTGGACTTTTTCAAACACGACGGTGGCCTTGTCTATACACAAGAGCATTGCTGCTTCCACTATACTGGCATAGTTATAGTGGAACAACCCCCATAGTGTGAACACAGTTATATAGTAATGAAGGTACTTTTTACAAGTATAGCTTATCCCTGTATGGGAAAGTGAACCAACTGTGCCAGTATAACTGCATGCACCCTAGTAGTTGTACTGGTAGAATTATTTCAATAAGAAACGTATACCCCCAACTAAAATAGCTATGACAGCACAAAATCTGTGGATAGACCAGAGCTAACCTGTTTTCACACCATTTCTGTGAAATATCTACTATTGTTTCCATTTTACTACTGGGAGAAAATGAGGCAGAGAAGTTAACTGACACACCCAAGTCTGTGACACGTTAGGATTTCGTAGTTCTTTGTCCAGTCATGGCTTCAAGCCACTCAGTCACAGCTGTCTCCGGAATAAGACTATCATACTATGCATTATCGGGAAAACTTTTTCTTCAAATGTTGGAATAAAATGGTTGCATCTCTAACAAACTTGTTTTGGAACAAATTACAAAGATAACTTCTTGATATCATTCATATTTTATTTCTTACAGGTTTTAATCCTTTCTTTACATTTATCATAAAATCAATAGGAACTCTCTGTATGAAAAGGAAAAACGATTGATATATGAACGTGTTTTATTTGGAGTACCACTCCTAGCTGAGATTCGTCAATAAAAATACACCATATGCCTAGCAAATCTTTGCGTGGCAATAAAGTATTGTATTATGACAACATAAAAGTATGTCATTAGGTAGTAATTTACTTTTAAAATTGCAATACTAATCACACGATTAGGAATTTACATTCAGAGAGAACAAGTTTTGTTCATTCTTGGCTGAATGACGAAGTGTAGACACGGGTCATGGACGCCTCACACTTACAAAGGGTTTACACCTGGGTGATGTTTCACTTCAGTGGAGTTACTCCCGATTTACACCAGTGTTAGTGAGAGGTGGGTTAGGCCATTGAAGAGAAGAATTCACTTTTAGGAAAACAAAATAAACAAATGTTTTCATTCTTTAAGGTTTTTTTGTAAATTGCCACCATTAAACTTACATCAGTACATGCAACCAGAAGTCACTGGTGCATTTATATTGTTCTGCTTTATTGTTTTCATTTGCTTTCCTTAAGCCGTAAACATCTTGTTATACTATGAAGAATGGCTCCTTCTTGCCTTTGCACAATCTTTCTAAAGAAACCAAGGCACTACCTCTGGTTCTCTGGAGATAAATTCCATTTTGAGGGCTTAAGTGGCATATATGCCACATGTTAGCTTTTGCACATGGGCTGATTTCACCCACAGGGCACATTAAATAAGTAGGAGGGAAAATTATATTCATCTCACATGCTCTGTGTGATATACAGCACTGGCTTTCATAAGGATGTGATCAAAAGCTTACTGAAGTCAATGAGAGACTTTCCATTGACTTCAATTGGCTTCGGATCAGGCCCTATATACACATTATTCCCACCACTGCCAGAAATGGACATATTCTGGTCTTACTATTGTGAGGTGCCCATGGATGGGAGAGGAGGATGGAGTGAAATTGACATATTGTACCTGAACCAGAGCAGAATGGGTTATAGGAAAACAGGGATAGAGAGGGTGGGTGCAATGTTCTGCTGCTTTTCTTAGGGCATATCTCCACTTACCTCTGGAGTGATTGATCCAGCATGGGGTCAATTTATTGTATCTAGTAAAGATATGATAAATCAACTCCAAGCACTCTCCTGTCGACTCTGGTACTCCACCAGAGCGAGAAGTGTAGGCATAGACAATAGGCGAGCATCAGCAGTTGACCTATTGCAGTGAAGACACCGCAGTAAGTAGATCTAAGTACGTTGACTTCAGCTATGTTATTCACATAGCTGAAGTTGCGTAACTTAGATCAATTCCTCCCTCCCAGTGTAGACCAAGCCTTAGTATTGGCTCCAGAAAGGAGCAGCGTATGATTTTTATAGCTTTACTGTCAGTTATGGGGTACTTTCAGGCAGCACAAGGGATCTGCCTGGGGCCAGACTTCATTCCCCTTCATCTCCCACAAACTCACGAGAAAGTTATGTCCTGCCATGCTCTGGCAAAGATGAAAAGAAAGCTAGCTGTAGTCATGCAATTTTCACTGTAAAAGAAAAATACATTCGTTTTTTTTCACTTAGCTTGTGATTTCCATTGTTTTTTCTCCACTCCTGCTGAGGGTCATCAGAGAAAGCAAGACAGCCTAATCCAGAGCTTGACTTTTTGAGTTCAGTCAGAAGAACTCCCAAGGTTCAAAACTAAGCCTTACCACACTAGCCGTCTAAGCTGACCTCCTTGCAATTTGTAGTTCAGCATGGCACATCACAGCTCATGAGAGTGATAAATGAGTGCAGGTCTCAAGGTGAGACACTTCATATCCAGGCTAACACAAGCAAGTTTCATTGCTGTTTTTATTCCATTCCCCCTTCTCCCAAATTCACACTCTCACTTTCCACTTGCTCCTTCTCCTCTCAATCTGATCAAAGCATAGAGGAGTGTCATCCCAATGGGACAGCAAACTCTAACAGCAGGAACAGGTTTCACACCAAATAAAGACGTGTGAAGAATGAGAATGGGCTTCCTAACGTGTTTGCTGTTTTGTACATGAAGCCACCTGGAGGCTCTGAATATTATACAGATTGGAAACTGTCTCCCATCTCAGTTGTGATTATTATAAAGGATGGGTGAAATAATTCTGACCCCCTGGAGTTGACGATTTACAATCCCAAATTTCAGCTCAATCCTTTTGTAAATGAATGAGATAAATATCCTACAGAGAGGCTTATTATGTTAAAGTAGCACTAGTATAACATTGTAACACAGCTCCTGACAACTCTTCAAAGGGATGGAGTGTTGTACTGCTCTGTTTTTAACCACACTAGATTTAAATTACACCCAGAATATAGTCTTGGATATTATCAGAGATGTTTCTCCTTCCCTGTCCTTCTGACTCTTCATCCAGACTGACTTTTGATTGCTTGGGGGGGGGCCCAGTGCTATTTTTAAAAGACCTACGGAATTCACTTGCAGCAGCTTTATCTCACTTGTAAAGAAGAGGAGCCATGGCTTCTGTCCATTGTTTTGATTTGGTCTGGCACCAGTGGGCATATAAATGTATTATTACTAACACATAGTCTAAGATCAAGTGCTAGTGACTGCTCCAACATTTGGTCAGGATAGAAAGGCTCTGTAGAAACAGTTAGCGATATTCCTCTGACAGATCTGGGAACTGTGTGAAGCTGCTTGGTATATACAAACCTCACATCCCTGGGTCCAGTTCTGCAAAGTGCCAGATGGGTCAAACATGCAAAGCATCTGGCAGGCCCAGGCCCATGATGTACTCTGTTCCATATACTATGGTATTTCCATATAATTACCACATGGGCATTTCTTTCTACTCCCAGGTCTCCAGTTTTCTGTCATTCATTACCATTCACCAGGCTCACAGACATATGGCAATTACAGTGGTCCCAGCTGAGAAATGAGCATTAGGCTCTGGGTAATACACCTGTGTCAACTCTCCAGCAAAAATCCCAGGGAAACAGTTCAATGGGTCTTTCCCTCTGTCTGTTAATGACTGGCACATGCAAAAGAGCTGGAATAGGGGTAAGTCTCTCTCCCTGAAAGGGATTAATTTAGACAGAAACTGTTACAGTATGCAAGTGAATTACAGTATGCAGAGCATGCTATAATAAGAGAAATTAAGATACCAAAAGTAGTCAAAATATGGTTAATTATGCCCCAGGCAGGCCCACATGTTGGTTCAATCAAAACATCTCTATCCATCACACTGTCATCCTGACCTTATCTTTAAGAGAGGTCAGTGTGTTCCTGTTATCTCTGGACTGTGTGGATACCATACTTGGTATCGGGGTGTTCTGGTATCACCCTTCTGGAATGTGTTTGTGTGAGTGTCCTGTGCTTAGTACTCTTCAGGAACGTGCCTAATTTTGCAATATCAGCCCTGTTCTTGCCAGGTTCTGTGAGCTGGCACGCAGGCACAGCCTGACTTCTGCTCACAGCCTGTCTCTTGTTAATGTAGCTTTACATTAGCAAGTCTTGACCACTACTTTAGTGCAGGCCTCAGGCCTCACACAGGGCCTCGGATACAAGGCCTTATGTCTCAGACTCCCTTTCTACTACAGTAATGACCAGTGAATTTGTTACAACAGCTGCAGTGAATGGTGCCAGGTGACAGAAAACAACCAGTGCAACTGGTATAACAGCACTTAATTACACCAAAGCACTGCAGGACGGGGCTCCTGCATTCTCCTAGTAAAATGAGCAGTAAATGGCACCTGACTGCACCTTTCCATACTACAGCGGCACACCACTCCTGGCCGGAGCCCTGACACAGAGACAAGGGACTGGCTGCATGCACCCTTTGCCACTGACATGGCACATGCCACTTTGTGCGACTTTGAAGAGGAAGTTGTGTACTAAATCTGACCCCAGATTATAGTGCACAATAGACTCATTTCTCCATCAGTACTCTCAGACAATGCTCAATACAGGCAGCATTTGGAAACTGCCCTTGTCTTTCTGGCCTATCTCCTAACTCCATTAGGGGCTGTAACCAGGGCGGGGTGAATGGGGCAGCTGCCCAGGGCACAAAGCCAGGGGCAGTGGAAAAATGAGGTGGACAAAAAAATAATGGTGGGGGTTAGAGCCCTGCAGCAGGATTGGGATCCTGCAGGTCCATGGGTGTAATGTGACTGCTACATTTGCAGGGGCAAAGTGCGCACACACACACACACACACACGCACACTGAAGCCTGTTCCCTTGGCTCACTGGTTGTCTCCCTCCACCTGGAGGGGTGCCTGGGCTGCCGGTGCTGGTGGGAGGGGACAGGCCGGCTTAATAGTGGAGTCCCAGTTACTGCTGGTGGCCACTCTGGACCGGCTGCTGCAGTGACATCACTGCTTTGGTGCTGCTGCAGCCGCCTCCCTGCTGGGGCTGTCGCTACTGCTGAGGGGATGCCACATGCTGGGCTCCTGCTTCCCATATCCTCTTCTCTTTCCCATCCCCCCGCATTCCTCTCCCCACTGTCCCCTGCCTCATCCCATCCCCCCAGCCACTTCTCACCTCCCTGCCTTATCCCACTATCTCTTCCCCCAACCCCACCCCACCCCCTTGCCCTGTCCCCCTGTGGGCACTCCCCATTGTACAGGAAAGAAGTGGGCTCTAGGAGGAGGAGGAGGCAGTGTCCAACTGCTGAGTCAGTGACCAGGGAAAAGTTGCTCCATCCCTTCCCTCTGCTTCCCATGAGCCAAAACGTGTAGGGGAGGGGTACAATGTGGGAAGCACAGAGCCCCTCTCCTAGGCAGACTGAGCAGAGCAAGCCCAGCAGGGCAGCTCGGCGCTCGCAGAAATGGAGGACGGAAATGGCATGTGACCCTACATGACCCCCCACACACATATTTCATCTCTGTTTTGGGGCTTAATGCCTCCCTGCGCCTCCCCAAACTAAACCCATGCACAGGTCCCGTTAACATACCAGGTCCCCCTTACTTCTGTGCTGCTGCTGGTGACGGCACTGCCTTCAGAGCTGGGCACTTGGCCAGCAGCTGCAACTCTCCAGCCACCCAGCTCTGAAGGCAGCGCCGTGCCAGCAGCACCACACAAGTAATGGTGGCAAGACCATACCAGGCCCCCCTTACTTCTGTGCTGCAGCTGGCGGTGGCACTGCCTTCAGAGCTGGGCAGCTGGAGAGCAGCAGCTGCTGGCCAGGGTATTCAGGTTATTTGCAGCATGCAAAGACTATTTTTTTAATGCCGCTCCTGTTCCACCCTGCAATACCCTGTCTCACTTGCTCCCACATTGTTTGTTGAATTTTTATCCCATTCTCACTATTGCGGCATCTGTTCCTGCTGGACATGCAGGATCCTAGTCCTGCACCGGGGCTCTACTAGGGGTTGCAAATATGCTTGCTTGCCCTGGGCACTAAAATGCCTAGTTACAGCACTGACTTCTCACTTCTTCCCTGAAAGAATCCAGGACTTAGTAGCATGGGCATACCCTCCCCTTCCTTAGTCACACTCATCCAATCAGAGAAGAGAAACAAAACCAGGTGACTAAGCTGACGAATCGGGCTACAGCAATATTGAAGAATGAATGGTGGGGACATTGCCCAAACCTGGCTTGTGAGCAATTCATAGGCTGAAATGTGTTGGCGTGAAAAACTGACTGAATAATTCAGAACAAGGATCCACATCGGTTTGCAAACTGAAATAAAGGGCAACAACATCTGTTGAATAAATCTGCTGCAAATCATAGAATGTCAAGGTTGGAAGGGACCTCAGGAGGTCATCTAGTCCAACCCCCTGTTCAAAGCAGGACCAATTCCCAGACAGATCTCTACCCCAGCTCCCCAAATGGCCCCCTCAAGGATTGAGCTCACTATGCTGGGTTTAGCAGACCAATGCTCAAACCACTGAGCTATCCCTCCCCCCTGGTTCATACACCTCCAACACAATGCATGAGAAGGAACAGGTGTTGTATGCATCTATACCAGGGATCACCCAATGAAATTAGTAGGCAGCAGGTTTAAAACAAACAAATGGAAGTACTTCTTCACAGTGGGAACTCTATCAGGGAATGTTGAGTAGGCCAAAACTATAATAGAGTTAAAAAAAGAATTAGATAAATTCATAAGGGATAGGTTTATCAACAGCTATTAGCCAAGATAGTCAGGGATGCAACCCCATTATTTGGGTGTCCCCCGCCTCTAATTGCCAGAAGCTGGGAGTGGACAACAGGAGATGAATCACTTGATGATTACCTGTTCTATTCATTCCCTCTGAAGCACCTGGCACTGGCTAGAGTCAAAAGACAGGATGCTGGGCTACATGGACCATTGGTCTGACACAGTATGGCTGTTCTTATGTTCTATGAATGTGTGCAAGTCTCTCTCTTTTGCTGTGGTCTATACACCAGATGGACGTTGTCAGTTTATATTTAAATTGAATCTCCACCATTCCATGGAGCAATATCCTTGTCATTTCACTACACCAACTGTTTCCTCAATGGGCATATTGTTATTTCTTATCAGCAACCCAACAGTTGCATAAAGTAGTAGCCTCTCTGGCTATGCTGGAAGCGAGGCAATTAAGCATGTGCTTACATAAATGATATCATCCTTCTGTAATAACAACAACCCATGCACATGAGATGATATGAAAGCACCATTCTAATGAAAAAGTCATTGTTTTCTGATCAATGAGGCTTTAATGCCGGCTTAGAGGCATGCTTTCACTGTTTCCTTTTAGAATTGCTAAACCCCTTTGTGGGTGCTAACTACATTTTACTAATTGGGTCTTATCTTACACTTTTAAAGTTGCTCTTCTCTACAATCCCTGCACATCTTCCAGGCAACATGGAATGTTTCCCTCCCAGGAAAAGACTTTTTAAAATGCAACAGCGGTTCCATAATCATGAATCACAGATTAATTCTATCATTTGTGCCAAATCAGCTGTGCTGAAATAGATTATAAAATCACCTTCCAGTCAAACATATGGGCAGCATCACTGTAATAATGATTGGACTATAAGAAGCAACGTTTATATTTTAATTGATTTGCAAGGTGCATGGGCAGAATGTAGATTGGCTTATAATGCAGAAGTTAAAAAATGTTTTATTAAAAAAGAAAAATTCATGTAATTTGCAGTTACTCTGTTACATTGTAAGTAAGTGTTGTAAGCAAGACTCAAGAAATAATTCTTCCGCTCTACTCTACGCTGATTAGGCATCAACTGGAGTATTGTGTCCAATTCTGGGTGCCACATTTCAAGAAAGACGTGGAAAAATTGGAGAAAGTCCAGAGAAGAGTGACAAAAGTGGTTAAAGGTCTAGAAAACATGACCTTTGAGGAAAGACTGAAAAAATTGCGTTTGTTTAGTCTGGAGAAGAGAAGACTGA
This sequence comes from Gopherus flavomarginatus, assembly GCF_025201925.1. Taxonomy (NCBI): domain Eukaryota; kingdom Metazoa; phylum Chordata; order Testudines; family Testudinidae; genus Gopherus; species Gopherus flavomarginatus. The sequence goes on along the minus strand of NC_066618.1, from coordinate 11,642,853 downwards.
GGGGGAACATGATAACAGTTTTCAAGTATACCGCTACCCAGATATAACGCCGTCCTCGGGAGCCAAAAAATCTTACCATTTTATAGGTGAAACCGCGTTATATCAAACTTGCTTTGATCCACCGGAGTGCGCAGCCCCGCTCTGGAGCACTGCTTTTCCACGTTCTATCTGAATTCATGTTATATCGGGTTGTGTTACACCAGAGTAGAGGTGTACATAAAAGGTTGTTACAAGGAGGAGAGAGAAAAATTGTTCTTCTTAACCTCTGAGTATAGGACAAGAAGCAATGGGCTTAAATTGCAGCAAGGGTGCTCTACGTTGGACATTAGGAAAAACTTCTTAACTGTCAGAGTGGTTAAGCACTGGAATAAATTGCTTAGGGAGGTTGTGGAATCTCCATCATTGCAGATTTTTAAGAGCAGGTTAGAAAAACACCTGTCAGGAATCATAGAAGATTAATGTTGGAAGAGATCTCAGAGTGGTCTGGATAATATAGTCCTGCCACGAGTGCAGGGGACTGGACTAGATGACCTCTTGAGGTCCCTTCCAGTTCTATGAGTCTATGATTTACACACTGTAGCTGTAGTGATCATGGAGTTCTAGTGAACTCCCACCAAGGGTCTCCACTGAGACATGGGGTCCCCAAATCAGCTTTGATTAAAGATGATATGAAAACATCACTCGCCAATACGAGTTCACTAATAGTAAAACAGTGATACATTAAACCTTAAACAGTGTATTTAATTTGAAGAAAAGCACTTTACAGAGTTCATTCACTCTATTTTCATATGACACGGATATGGGAGTTGGGCATCTGAGTGTTAAAGACAGGAACACTCTTTTAGCTGCTTTCAGTCAAGCCTACAGCTGTTAGGGGCCATGATTCAGATCTGGGTCTGGGTTTGCAGCAGGCTAGTGAGTCTGGCTCAAACCAGGCAGGGCACTGAAGTCCTAAACTGACGGGGCAGGAAAGCAGGGGCAGAAGTAGTCTTGGCACATCAGTTGGCAGCTCCCAAGGAGGGGTTCTGTGATCAAACCCGTCACAGAGGTTTTTAGATATTGATAAGAATTAGGTCCTTTACTTGTATAGCCTGCCATTTGATGATATCATTTGGACCTGATGAGATTGGAGTTGCTGGAATACCTTCCCTGATGTAGAATGCCTGCCCTTAATGCCCTATGAGATGAGAGACAACAGCAAACCCAGGAATTGGTAGTTAAGTGTCAGTAGTGGAATGGGTATATAGTGTTTCTCAAAGCAAGATGACGTGTGCTTCGTCTTGTATGGCCAACAGGAGAAGGATGTCCCTTTTGGCCACTGAGATTTCCTCGATATTGGAAGTACAGCACCTAGACAGTTGACCATAGATTCCGGGTTTGTGATGCTGGCCTCATTGAAGGACTTCTTCGGGCTGTATAGGTCTCTCTCTTTTTACAATGAGAACTTGAGCTCTGAATTTGCATTTTGTCGACATTAGCTTTGCTTTTCACTACCGAGGAGGGGGCGCCACATGAAGGCAGTACATTTGTTTCCTTTCCTGACTTACACAACCAGACTACATCAGGAATTTAAATCTGCCACAAACGAGCAGGACATTTCTGAGGAAAGTAGAAATCTTTTTCACCTTCTAGATCAAACCAGGCAAGAGTGCTGGAAAGAAACCGTTTCCAAATTGAATTTCACACATTCCGGTTGCAAAGCCTGGCAAACTATTAAGAGACTGAGCTGAGAGTCTGGTCAGGGCAAAAGAGAATACCGAGTCACAGCAAACTCCATTGCATCCTCAGCTGGTGGCCAATGGCAGGGCTCCTAATCAAGACAAAGCTTTCAGCTGTACAGGGAATAGGAGGGATTATCATCCCTGTTTTACAGATAGGGACCTGAGACACACAGAAATTAAGAACCTTACCTAATCTCACACAGGAATTCCATGTCAGAGCTGGGAATTGACCCTGCATCATCCCCTGAATTTCACCACAAGGCTACCCCTTCCTGCATTTAACATTGCCACTGGTAAAAATTATCGAAGAGTTTTATGTTCTTTAGTCTACGTCAGACAGAAAATCATCTCAGCAGTAAATTATGGCATAGCCAAGCAGCCACAAACCTTGGTGCATATAGACAAGGGACGGTTTGCCACCAGCAAATTTGGTACCAAAGTGGCAGTGCTCCACCCACGTAGTATAGTTTGCTCAACATATGTGCTCTTGTCAGCCCTACTTATGCATCAACCAGGGCCCGTCCAAAGTCTGCTGTGAAATCAATGGACAGCCTGTCACTGATGGACAGTGCACATTCTTCAAATGGACCAAAAACTGATGAGGAATGTCAAAGGCTGGAGCACATATGTTATTCAATGCTGCTGCTGCTGCTGCCAGTCAATGAAAATGGCAGTAAAAAGAGCGCAAGTGTTCTTGCCTTCTCTTCACTGTCATTCAATCCCGGGATAATCTGCAATATGATCTCAATTGGAACAAACTGGGGCATCCAATCGTCTGAGGTGGCTGCTGAGAGATGGCTGGCCCTGATGGCTCCTTTTACTGAGCAAGAGCTCAACCTGACTATACATCGGCTGCAGCCCAGTAAGGTTCCTGGTCTAGGAAAGCTGTTCCCAAGGCAAGGAAACAGACAGACCCCAAAAGCTACCAACTGATCTCTCCAGTGTGTGTTATCTAAAAGCTGATGGAAAGATTAATCCTGATGCAGATGTAATGAGCTGATCAAGCCTCACCTGTCTTGTATTAGGCTGGATTCAGGAGAGAATGATTCACCCAAGATACGGTATTTCTGTCTGACCTAATATAAAGAAACGCAACTGAGTTAGGAAAGGACGTTGGTTAAGTCCTTATTAATCTGATGGCAACCTATGACACCATGTGGCACATCAGGCTGGCTGCCAAGCTGTTTCCAGTTATTCCTTGTAGGGCAATGGTGCGGTTCATTCAAGAAATCATTAGCAACTGAAGCTTCACCCTGCAAATTGGGGAGAAAAATCAATTGCCTTAAACATCCTCATAATGTCTTTCCATAAGGAACAGATCTAGCTCCCCTTTTATCCAATATATACCATACATCCTTCCTGAAATGCTGGTCGAATGGTATGTGTATGCTGATGACATCTGCACTGCTGACACCGGAAAGATATTCCATATCAGCACTGGCCTTGGAGTTTGGTGCGGCTGAGTACTGCTCTGAGGTCTGGGGTGCAGTCACTACATTCAGCTTGTCGACCTGAAGCTGAATTTGGCCACTTGTCTTGTTAGTGGCTGCTTGAATTATTCACCAACCTCCAGTCTATATGTGCTAGTGCACATAGCTCCACCAGACCTTCAACAAGGTGCCTTATGGTCAAGTCTACCTGGAAACCCGTGACAGATGAAACCAACCTATTACATGTCTGGTTGACTGGTCCTCCATTTTCAGACAGGAAACATGCAGCACCAGTGTGATGGTTTGCTCGTGTTCAGGGGAGGAATCTCACTCCTTCAAAATGAGATGACACACCACAGCTGATCTCTTGAACACCCCTTTGCTTCAGCAGCTCTTGTGCTCCTGGACAAGAGCACTACTGACCCTTTTCTATGCACGGGAAATCAACCCCTCTAGGGAGCAGAAAACTCCATTCTTTCAAAGTGGAAAGATCAGTGGGAAAGAGAATCGAAGACCTTAAGTACATTCAGGAGACCATCAATGCACCTGCTTCCTTGTCCATTTGATTGCAGATCACAGACCAGGCTCAATAGGGTATTCTCTGGCTTGTCCAAAGTTGCTGCAACTATGTATCAGCTTGGCTTGGTTTCCTTCCCACACTCTGTGGTCGGGGCAGAGCTGCATACAATAACGGAAGTGGTGAAAGAGTGCCCAGTCTGACATCTGGAGGGCATTTTACAATGCACAGTGACTCTTGATACAGAGGCTGTCCTGTGGTTACAGAACCTGGACACTGAGATCTAAAGTATGGATACAAAGGAAGACGACTGACATACATAAGCTTTTACTCCTGTTAGCCTTGAAAGCACAAGACAGCTAAGAGTAAGCTGGATTCTATTCTAGCTTGGCTTCATGATAACTATTGTTAACTAAGTTTAGCTGCAGACTGCATCATAGTAACATCTATCATATGATTCTACTAGGTCAAACTTACGGGTGATGGACGTGCAAGCCAGAAAAAACATAGGGCAGGGAAGGAAACTGAGCAAATACAGTCTGGAATTACTGAGAGAAACAGATTCCCCATAATGACAATTTTACTGAGTCTCTTTTCAGATCTGAACTGAACTTTAAGGTCCACAGTTGTTTCAGATCAACCTGATAGAGGCCTATATGTCCTGTAATATCTACAAACATTGCATCAGATTCTTCCCTGGAGGAGCACCATGGAAGTCAACTAATTTGCTTGAATAAGCTTACACCAAACTAATTTAAAGTGGTCAGAACTCCACTGAAGACAATGGGGTCTGATCCCATGTAATAGGGTGGTATTTGGCTGCTTGTGTATATGAAGATCACTATCCTTAGTTGGTCACACTGACCCGTACATCAGCATCAGGTCCCTTTATTAGACTCAGCTTGGCTGTAAGCCTGCAGGCTCACTAGCTCTTTAGATCCTCTGCCTGCTTCCCCCACCTGATTTTCTCTCCAACACCCATCTGTTTTTTTTTGTTTACACTACAATTCTGAACAGCAGAACTTTCCTGTCTCATTCCCAGTCCTGCTACTCCTCTTTGTCTCTGCTGTGCAGCCGCTGGTGTGGTCACCATGACTGAAAACTTATACTGGCCAGCTGATACACTGACCCTTCCTCCCCTTATGGATGACTTGACATTTCTCAGCTTTTACTGAACTACGTGCAGTAAGTTACTTCTTATAATAAGATATTATTTAGATCAATTATGTTTATTTTTTTCTACTGAGGCTTCATCATAAAACTATGCAATTACAATTGTAAAGCTATCATGCTGGAAGTAATGATCTCATTTGGAATAATAAAAAAATACAGAAAGTTCTGCAAACTGGGAGGATTGGGACCTGTGTGTGTTATCTGGTGCTTAGAGAAGCAGACAGGGTACACAGGAAGGTAGAGGAAGGAAAGGCATTCTATTAGGTGGAAACTCTGATTAGAGCTGGGTGAATGGTGTAAAAATAAAATGTAATGCTATTCAGTCAATTTTTAAACAAATTTGCTTTGGTTGTGTAAGCAGAATCTGAATGAGCTCTCCCCTGACATCAAGTGGTGAGCTGTGGAAAAAGACTTCAGTTGATGATCTCTTTTTCATGGATACACCCACCCTGCCAAGGTGTTCAGCATGATGGGAGTGCTTGCCCAAATGATCACTTGTGACTGGCACTGGATCCCCAGTCTCCTTGTTATTGGGGCAGGAATAATAAAGGGTTGTTATCCTTGTTGTGTGAACTGAGGGCAGCAGAACCATACCTGGCATACCCCAATGGAGGGACTCACCCTCAATTGAACAGCACTCACGAGGCCGGTGATATGGGTTCCAAAGCCCAATGAGTTGAGACAAGGAGGGGATTGGTACTTATAGGTGTGGGCCCTGTTTAAGGGTCCTTGACACCATTTTATCCTTCCTCTCTTCATGGTATTTAGACTCAATTGATAGTCTTGTTACATGCTGCAGAGCTGAAATCGCTGATACTTTGGGTCTAATACTTAGACCTACTTTGGGACAGTATCTCTATTGCAAGAGGCTGCCCCACTAACAGCTGAAATCACTGAGAGCTGTGTTAAGGGGTGGGGGGTGAAGATATCTTGGCAAGTGGCCAGCAGGGTGGCTGGTGGAGAGGTGTGGCATGCAGCCAGCAGGGTGACTGGCAGAGAGGCATAGCAAGTGGCCAGCAGAGCAGGTGGCAGAGAGGGCCAAAACCGAACCCCACAGAGGCATGGCAATCAGCCATTGGGGCAACAGATGAGTGCCTGAGCAATGCAGCAAGTAAGGTTCCTCCTTACCCCCTTCCAGTCCACCTTCCACAAAGGGTGGGAGGTGTGTGACACTATTGACATGAACTTGTGACCAAATAGATCATTGGTGAAACCAAGGTCCTATAGTTGCACCAAATCTTCTACAAAGGAGGTCATGTAAGGTGTTTATGGAAAGGTTGTAATTTGCTGGTTATGATTATGCTGTCTGTATATGTGTATCATATTTGTATTTTAAGTTATGAATATTGACTTGAATATGTATGAATATGTACTTGTATCTCAATATGTTTGATTCTAAGTAGCATCAGTGAAGTACTTGGTCAGCTCCTTGAGAAAGAACTATTCAGAGTAAGTGCCCAATCAAGAAACACTTAACTGACAATGGATTTTGGGAGACACCAATCCACATCTGAGCTTTCCTGGGAATGTTCAAACTATAACGTAAACCAGGGATTGGCAACCTTTGGCACACAGCCCATCAGGGAAATCTGCTGATGGGCCAGGACAGTTTGTTTACTTGCAGCATCTGCAGGTTCAGCCAATCGCAGCTCCCACTGGCCGCGGTTCACCGTTCCAGGCCAATGGGGGCTGTGGGAAGTGGCAAGGGCTGAAGAATATGTACCAAAGATTGCTGATCCCTGATTTAAACAATGGAGTTGGCCTGCAAAAAGCTGAATCATTCATGGACAGGTGTCTTGTCTAGGTGGCTACAAACTCTATCTTGGTGCTGTGATTTTGCACAGAAGAACAAAGAGATTTCGGCCCACAAGAGAGAGAATATAAAAGGCCTTGGAAGCCTCTTCATTTTGTCTTCAGCTGGCTCAAGAGATGGCCTCTCCACTCGAAAGAGACGCCTGAAAGGAACTGGAACAAAGGACTGTAACTATGGGGGTGTGAGTGATTGCTGGACCCATGCCATAAACTACAACATTGGTCTGAAAATATTGGGCCCAGACTAGGAAGTAGTCCAGTCTGTGAAAGATGCTTACTGGAACATCTCTGAGGGTGACATTTAATCTGTAATCAGTTCCTTAATGTATTAGGCTTAAACTTGCATGCTTTGTTTTATTTTGCTTGGTAACTTACTTTGTTCTGTCTCTTGTTACTTGGAACCACTTAAATCCTACTTTTTATACTTAATACAATCACTTTTGTTTATTAATTAACCCAGAGTAAGTAACTGATATCTGGGGGAGCAAACAGCTGTGCATCTCTCTCTATCAGTGTCATAGACGGCGAACAACTTATGAGATTATCCTGTAAAAGCTTTATACAGAGTAAAACGGATTTATTCAGGGCTTAGGCTCCCAGAAAGACTGGATACTGTGTGCTGGGAAAGTCCCTGTTAACCGAGAAGCCCCTGGGCTAAGTGAATCTTAATTTCTGTGAACTGCAGGGGTGTGTGGCCCAACTTCTTGGTCTGTGTTGGAGCAGACTGGTGGGTCTAGCTCAGCAAGATGGGAGTGGAGGGAAGATATTTCTGGCGGGGGGGTTGTTCTCAGTGGTATTCTAGCACATCTAGTGAGAAGTCTTGAGGGAGTTTCTGTGATCCAACCCATCACAGGTGAACTTTGCGGATGAACCTCTGAACTCTAGGGCTGCATTGGCCAAGGACAGCAACTGTGAGTGGGGTACAGAGAAGGGACGGGCACATTTTTGGGTTGCTGGACTTAAGACCCTGAGGGGAAAAGGACACTGCCCAGCTTCCTTGGGGGTGGGTCTTTTGCTCATGGTTTGTGTTTATGAACCCTAGTTGTGGTGTTTTCCCAAACTAATGCTCAGTTAATTCCCTCCTTTTATTAAAAGTTTTTGCTATACTCAGACTCTGTGTTTGCGAGAGGGGAAGTATTGCCTCTTAGAGGCGCCCAGGGGGTTGTGTATAATTGTCGGAGGTCACTGGGTTGGGGCTCGATTGGTTTTGTGTTGTATTGTTAAAAAGGAACCCCTAGATACTGAACTCAGCCCTTGTTGCTGCTGGCTTCACCGGGCAGTTGTGTTTCTTTTTCTGTTCTGAGAATGCACCAGTGAGGGAGTTTACTGGCATTAGTGTTTGCAGAAACTGAGGATTTTAAACAATCATTGCAGAACCTTCATGAAAAGAAAATTTCATATTCATAACTGTGAGCTTTTGCAATAGAAAAGTGATTCTAAGAGTTATGGTAATCCAATTAGCAAACATGAATAGGCTAAGGGACCCTATGTCAAATCAAAACAGTTTGGATTAGAATCACTCAGCATGCTGGTCTCAAACAAATCACATCTCAAAAAGCACTTACAGATATTTTTGTGGTAAGTAATTCCAATTAAAGTGCACATTTGAAAACACAGGGCCAGACTCCAAAGCCCAGTGAAGTCAATAATCTATTGTGATCTGTTCACTGCCAGTTCACAGAAAAAAAGAGGTGAAATAAATTGAAGTTATACATTACAACTCCCCCTCCCCCGCCCCTCGATCCAGTTTTAACACTGAAGGAAGCATAAGCACAAAACTTTGAGGTGGCAACTGGGTCTGTGAGGTCTAACTCAAGCAAAACAGGGAAAAAGAGAAACATGTTGATTAGGCCTATAAGCTCTGGGTCTCATCATGGGAAGTGTTGAGGACCCCAGCATCTCTATGGGTTTCAAGCTGCACCTTAAAGATGCCTGGTTTTTAGAAAGTACAGAAAGCAACCCCTCCGAAAACCAGGCCTCTTCAAGTTGCCTCAAATTGGGAACCCCGCACCCTTAATCACTTTTCGTGAGGCCTAACATTCAACTCAGTGGCATGTCAAATAATTTGTCATTCTGTCCTGTCTTGTCCCAGACCCTTCAATTAGCTACTAATGACACACAAAAAAGTTATTTTTTTTATATTTGCTAAAATGTGAGTGATTGGTCCTAGACAAAACAGACTATTTAAGAGACTGTATGGAAGCTCATAACAAGCCCCAAACATAGGACAGAAGTACTTTTAATCAGACAACCACAAGCTAATGAAATTATTAGTGCTGGGTAGCGCTGATGGAAAAAATGGGACAAACTTTTTATGAAAATATCACCCCTTTTCCCCACCCCATCAAAATTCCAGCATAATTTACACAAATGGCAAATTGTGAGGTTTTTCTACCAACCCTCATGCTGGATTAGTCTGACCCTATGTCCCGATTTTATAGGGCCAGTCCTGGTATTTGGAGCTTTTTCTTATATAGGCACCTATCACCCTCCACCCTCTGTTCCAATTTTTCACACTTGCTGTCTGGTCACCCCATGCTGGGTGGACTTCAAAGGTCTCAATTCCAAAGGAATGCTTATCTAAATTTGGGATGGGCTTCTGGCATAACATTCAGATCCGGATTTCTCACACCCCAACGAAGAGATGTGAGGTTGAACTTTTATCCTAGATTCAGCTGAAGATTCTTATTTTATTTCCATCAATTATTTCAGCTCTAATCCTTATTACAAACCCAACAGCGCTTTCCGTCAAGGTTTCAGCTAAACAAGCCCATAAAAAATGCATTGGGATGAGCAGTGGGGGAGAGAAAGCTTTAACAACTAGACAAAGGGATGCTATTGTCAGATCACACAATGGTAAGAGAACTCATAATTGCCCAACAGAGGAATGGCATTGTTAGAAGAAGAGAGCTCTAAATACAGAGGAGGAGAAGGCTGGGGCGGAGAGGGAGGAGGAGGAGTAGAACAGACCAATCAAAAGAAGCATCATGCACAGAGATGCTAGCAATAACTCTAACCTCAGGGCCCTAGAATGCTAAAGTGGAGTGAACACCTAATTGCCTGTGCATGTGAAATATAATAAGAACCTATTAGGATTTTTTTAAAAGGATCAGACGTATATGAATTATGAGAATATCCATGGTGATATCAATGAGGATAAATATATAATGAATATAAGCCCTTATACTTCAGGGAACAAACCCATCTACTAAATGACAGGGGTTATCCTCATTTATGGACCTATTGCATTATTCAGCCATCCCTTCGCAGCCTTTATCACCCACCATCCAACTTCAATGCCCCTGTGCCTTCTCCCTCACTGCCCCTTCTGCAGAAGGGGAAAAAACTCCCTGATTAAAATCTGAATAGCCACTGCCTTGTGTTTCTTCAGACTCAAGCCTCACTTCTGCTGTGCTCCCCAGAAAACCCAGCCTTATGACCAAAGATGATGAGGTGGGATTATTCATCTTCTCCTTCTTTCCTTTTCCTACTTCCTTTCTCTAACTCCAATTAACAATATCTGCAATCCATGTAACTATCCATGCTGGGCCAGTTTCTCACCAGATTCATTTGCTTGTACGTTGTATCTTCATGCCTTACCGTGCATCTGTTTTGAACTACAGGGAATCCCTTTTGGGCAGGGAATGACATTTCCTTATTGTACCGTGCTCAGAGCAATGGGAACCCCACTCCCAACTGGAGCCTTTGGGTGCTATCAAATATATTTACTTCTACTATCAATACTTCTTAAAAAATATGAACAGCTCTTTAGACCCTAATCCTGCAATGGGATCTGAACACGCAGACACCTATGCCATGTGGAACATCACTAAAGTCAATGCAGCTTACAGGATCGTTTGCAACAAATCCATGGCCGTGTATTGGATACACAACCAAACACAACTCAAATTCAGAATATTTGTAATCAGTAGACAGTAAAATAAATAAATAAACCATATAGATTTGTCAAATTCTGCTAACAAACATGAGAAACATGAGAGCACAGAGAGGAAATAAGGGTGTGTCAAAAAATCTCAAAAACAAATACCAGTATATTGTGAGTTGCTCATGGAGGAGCCATGAGCAGGAAAAGGCTAATTTCACCAAATAAACTACTGGTTGCAAATGATTTAGTTATGTATGATTTGATCAGGTGAGTAAAACCTAAGTGAGGTTTTTACCAGTTCATTGCTGGGGATATTTTTAAAGCTCTGTATTAAATTTCATTTTAACTTCATTTTAATTTAGCCAAAGAAAATCCCTGAAACTGTGTAACATAATGTTTGAGCATTTCTGGTATCTTTTATTTATATTTAGTACAATGTAACAATACCAAGCCCTGGCTCCATGGGCGTCTGGAAGAAAAGTGAACCATGAGCACAGCCTGCTGTTTCTAAGCAAGACTGCAATAGAAGACATTATAAAGGAGGCATACGTGTATTTGACAATGTACATGGTTTGGTAATTACATATTCTTACATTTCTGTGCACATTAATCAACATCTTCTCTGCTGCAACTTTTGTTTATTTGGCTGTGTCCTGGATCACAGCCCCTGGAGCCCAATTAGTGGGCACCTGTGGTTTTAGATTAGCCAATTCACTTTGATGAACCATAGAATAATGAAGTAATTCATCACTTCTCTTGTGGGGGTGTAAAAATTAATTTTCGTTGTGGAAAAACTTGTTTTGACTGACTATGCATTTTAAAATCTACCTTCGCAATTGAGTTAACAAAATTAAAAACAAGAAGCGAAACTGCCACACCGAGAGTTACAGCTAAAAATCTAGAGGGATTTTTGTGTGTGTGGGATTTATTATTTGGTTGTGATGGGATACAGAGACTAAACTCCAGGGAAACGGAGGAGTCTGGGGATCATCTCCACTGAATTCTGAAACCATTTTGCAATCTGCTATATGCAGACTGACCCTTTCACTTGCAGAATCCTGAAGTCCAGGGCATTTCCCCCATCAGCTCCATGCCCTTCCCACAGCATCTGAGAGCCTTCATGTGAGTGTTAGGTGCTCTCACTGATGACAGAGAGGAGATTTTAACAGACCATCATACAAAGCTTATGGACTACCCCACAATACTCCTGGACCTCAGATCTGGAGAACCAGAACACCAACATCTTCAAAAACACCGGGAATCTACAGCTGCTCACCACATCCAGGGAGGGATTAACCATAAGGCTAATAAGGCTATAGCCCTAGGTCCTCCTATTTTTCAAGCTGTACTGGTCAGGCAGGGGAGCGGCAGGGGCCGGGTGAGAGCGAGTTTGCTCACATAGCCCTGCTTCAGTGCTCCTTCCAGCAGGAAAGGTAAAGCAGCCCCTTGCGGCTTGCAAGGAGGTCAGCTGGCAGCCTGCTGCCTCTCTCTGCACTGCAGGAACACACTGCCAGGGATCCAGTTAACACTGATGACTGGACACTAAAACTCTGGTTGAGCAGGCATTGTCCCCCAGTTTCCCCTGATTTCTCCAGAGCTCTGCTTAGCTGTCAGGGAGAGAAGAGGTTCCCTCTGTCCCTCTCCTCCTCTGAGGCTGGCAGGTAGCTCCAGGACACTGCCTCTTGGGTCCTAGTGCCCATTTTGTGTGCTGGGTCTCGTTTCTGGACAACTGGTGAGTGCCTGTAGGAGGGCACGGCAAGGTGGTGGCGGGGGGGAAGAGGCAGTACCAGAGCAGTCGGGTGGGAAGCTTATGTGGGTGGGATAGAGTTCACTTCATTTCCCATCTCCAGTGCCTTAAAAAAAACAAACAACTCCCACAGAAAGTAGCTGGAGACCCAGAGTTCAGTCTCTAAGTATTTTCAGCAAGGATTGCACAGAGTCAGTCTCCCCACATTCAAGTCCCAAAAGGAACTTAAGAAATGAATTTCATTAGATAACTTTATAAAATCTTATGATGAAAAAAAAATAATAATCCAATTTTTACAGCATGACATGGCTATTTTATAATCCACAGACGTTACCTTCACAGTTATACATAAAGAAAACAAATTAAAATCTGAACAATTCAGTCCCCACAGAAATACAGTGAGAAGAAACTGAGAGTTCCCCAAAGCTTAGGTTTTGTTCATCTAAGTCTCAGTTAGAGTATTTGATCATCACATCTTTACACTTTGCTGAGTCTAAAAAAGACGGTTACTTACCTTGTAACTGTTGTTCTTCGAGATGTGTTGCTCATATCCATTCCAGTTAGATGTGCGCGCGCTGCGTGCACGTTCGTCAGAGATTTTTACCCTAGCAACACTCGGTGGGCCGGCAGGGCGCCCCCTGGAGTGGCGCCGCTATGGTGCCGGATATATACCCCTGCCGGCCCCTCTGCTCCTCAGTTCCTTCTTGCCGGCTACTCCGACAGTGGGGAAGGAGGGCGGGTGTGGAATGGATATGAGCAACACATCTCGAAGAACAACAGTTACAAGGTAAGTAACCGTCTTTTCTTCTTTGAGTGCTTGCTCATATCCATTCCAGTTAGGTGATTCCCAAGCCTTACCTAGGCGGTGGGGTGGGAGCGAGACGTTGCGGAATGTAAGATCGCTGAGCCAAAGGCGGCATCGTCTCTAGACTGCTCGACCAGTGCATAGTGGGATGCGAAAGTGTGGACTGAAGACCAGGTAGCAGCGCGACATATTTCCTGGATAGGAACCTGGGCCAGGAAAGCGGTGGACGAGGCATGAGCTAGAGTAGAGTGGGCAGTGAGACGGCCGATCGGGACATGGGCCAAGTCATAGCACGTCCGGATACAGGACGTCACCCATGATGATAGCCTCTGGGAAGAAATAGGCATGTCTTTCATACGCTCCGCGACCGCTATAAATAGCTGAGGCGAGCGTCTGAACGGTTTGGTTCTCTGAATGTAAAAGGCAAGAGCCCGGCGGACATCCAGGGTATGCAGCTGTTGTTCCCAGCGTGATGCATGAGGCTTTGGGAAGAAGACCGGTAGAAAAATGTCTTGATTGATATGGAAGGCGGAGACCACCTTGGGGAGGAAAGCTGGGTGTGGTCGCAGCTATACCTTGTCCTTGTGGAAGATCGTGTACAGGGGGTCCACCATCAGGGCACGAAGCTCCGATACTCGTCTGGCTGATGTTATAGCAACTAGGAAGGCCGTCTTCCAGGACAGGTACAGCAGCGAACATGTGGCTAACGGCTCAAAGGGAGGGGCTATAAGCCTAGCCAGAACAAGGCTGAGATCCCAGGTAGGAGAAGGGCGCTTAACTGGAGGATAGAGTCGCTCCAAGCCCTTAAGGAACCTGGAAACTACCAGGTGGGAGAAGATCGAACTGCCGGATTCCCCAGGATGGAAGGTGGAAATCGCGGCTAGATGCACCCTTATCGAAGAAAGTGCCAGGCCCTGCTCCTTGAGGTACCATAAGTAGTCTAAGATAATGGGGACCGATACACCTGCCGGAGCAAGGTTACGCTGGGCGCACCAAAGGGAGAAGCGCTTCCATTTGGCGAGATATGTCGCACGCGTGGAAGGCTTCCTGCTTCCCAGGAGGACCTGTTGCACCGGGGTGGAACAGCGCAACTCAAATTGGTTTAGCCAGACAGCAGCCATGCTGTCAGGTGGAGGGACTGCAGGTTTGGGTGGTGAAGTCTGCCGAAGTCCTGTGTTATCAGGTCTGGGTAGAGCGGCAGAGATATCGGGTTCACCCGAGAGAGGTCAAGCAGCATGGTATACCAGTGCTGCCTTGGCCACGCCAGAGTGATCAGGATTAGTCTGGCTCTGTCTCTGCGGAGCTTGAGCAGGACTCTGTGAACGAGGGGAAAGGGTGGAAAAGCATAAAGTAGACCACCTCCCCAGTGGATCAGGAAGGTGTCTGAGAGGGAGCCTGGGGAGTGACCCTGCAGGGAGCAGAACACCTGCATTTCCTGTTCTCCCAGGAGGTGAAGAGGTCTATCTGGGGAAAGCTCCACTTCCGGAATACTGAAAGGAGGACGTCCGGGCGGATGGACAATTCGTGGGACAGGAAGGATCTGCTCAGGTGATCCGCGAGAGAGTTCCGGACTCCCAGGAGAAAGGAGGCTACCAGTTCTATCGAGTGGGCTATAGAGAAGTCCCACAGTCGCATCACCTCTAGACAGAGAAGGGAAGACTGTGTCCCTCCTTGCTTGTTTATGTAATACATGGCCGTTGTGTTGTCTGTAAAGACTGCAACACAACGGCCCTGTAGGTGCTGTTGGAAGGTCTGACAGGCCAGTCGGACCGCTCTCAGCTCTCGGACATTGATGTGAAGCCCCAGCTCCTGAGAGGACCAAAGGCCTTGAGTACGAAGGTGCCCTAAGTGAGCACCCCAGCCGAGAGAGGAAGCGTCTGTTGTCAGAGACACCGAGGGCTGTGCTGGGTGGAAAGGACGACCGGCACACACCAGGGAGGGCGTCAGCCACCAGTTGAGGGAGCCCAGAACGCTTGGTGGAACCGTAATTACCATGTCTATAGCATCTCTTTGAGAACGATAGGCTGAGGTGAGCCAAGTCTGAAGAGGACGCATGCGCAATCTTGCGTGCCTCGTCACGAAAGTGCACGCAGCCATGTGCCCCAGGAGGACGAGACAGGTGCGGACAGAGGTTGTTGGGAAGCTTTGTAGCCTCTGTATGAGGCAGACCAAAGTCTGAAAGCGGTGTGGGGGTAGGCTGGCTGTTGCAATATTGGAGTCCAGCAAGTCCCCTATGAATTCTATCCTCTGCGTAGGAAGCAGAGTGGATTTGTCCAGGTTGATAATCAGGCCTAAACGGGTGAATAGGTCCTTGATGACGTTCACGTGGGCGGTGACCTGAGCCTCGGAGGTCCCTCGAATGAGCCAGCCGTCGAGGTATGGGAAGACATGCACTCGATGACGGTGGAGGGAGGTGATGACTACCGCCACACATTTCGTGAATACCCGAGGGGCCGAGGATAGGCCAAAGGGAAGGACTGCGAATTGATAATGTTGACGATTCACCACAAAGCGTAGGTACCTTCTGTGCGGAGGGTAGATCGCAATGTGGAAGTATGCGTCTCTCATGTCGAGAGCAGCGTACCAATCTCCGGGATCCAGGGAAGGGATGATGGTACCCAGGGACACCATGCGGAACTTGAACTTTCTCATGAATTTGTTCAGTCCTCGCAGGTCCAGGATAGGCCGGAGGCCTCCTTTCGACTTGGGAATTAGGAAATATCTGGAATAGAACCCCTTACCCTTTAATTCCTCTGGAACCTCCTCTATAGCTCCCATGGCAAGGAGCTTGGACACCTCCTGCAGAAGGAGTTGCTCGTGAGAGGGGTCCCTGAAGAGGGACGAGGAGGGAGGGTGGGAAGGAGGGGTCGAAATAAACTGAAGACAGTAGCCATACTCCACCATGCGGAGGACCCAGCGGTCCGAAGTCAGCTGGGACCATGCAGGGAGGAATGCGACAAGGTGGTTGGTGAACTGAAAAGGATCCTGGGAGGCAATTGGTATGGTGCTCTCGGGCGCACCCTCAAAAGTTTGGCTTCGGTCCCACCGGTGGCTTGGTAGGACCGGAGTTGTTACCTCCCTGTGGTCCAGACTGTCGTCTGCGAGAGGTACGACCTCGCCTTCTGGAGAAGTCGTGCCTTGGACGAGGTGGGGGGTAGGGGCGCTGGGGCTGCGGTTGGAAAGATCGCCTCTGAGTCTGTGGCGTATGCATTCCCAGTGAACGCATGATTACGCGATTGTCCTTCAGACTCTGGAGGCGAGGGTCCATCTTCTGGGAGAAGAGGCCCTGGCCATCAAAGGGTAGGTCCTGTATCGTATACTGGAGTTCAGGTGGTAGCCATGAGGCCTGCAGCCACTATATACGCCGCATGGCAATCCCTGATGCAACGGTTCTAGCCGCCGATTCAGCGGCATCTAGCAAGGCTTGGAGGGAAGTCCGCACCACTTTCTTCCCTTCCTCCAGGAGAGCTGTGAATTCCTGGCGGGAGTCCTGTGGGACGAGCTCTACAAACTTCCCTACTGCCTCCCAGGTGTTATAACTGTACTGACTCAGGAGGGCTTGTTGGTTCGCCACCCTGAGTTGGAGGCCTCCCACCGAATAGATCTTCCTACCCAGCAAATCCATGCGCCTGGCCTCCCTTGATTTAGGTGCAGGGGCTTGCTGGCCGTGGCGCTCCCGTTCGTTGATGGACTGGACTACCAACGAACAAGGAGGAGGGTGCACATACAGGTACTCGTACCCCTTGGATGGTACCATATATTTGCGTTCAACCCCCTTGGCTGTGGGTGGTACTGATGCTGGGGATTGCCAGATGGTATCCGCTCGCGCCTGTATTGAGCAGATGAAAGGAAGGGCAACCCTGGTTGGAGCTTCCGCTGATAATATACTGACAACCGGGTCGTCTACCTCAGGAACTTCCTCACCGGGTAAGTTAATGTTGAGGGCGATGTGCCACAGGAGGTCCTGGTGCGACCTGAGGTCAATCGGGGGCGGACCAGATGTAGCCGTCCCCGCCACCGCTTCATCCGGTGACGAAGAGGATGAAACCCCAGGAACCAGCGGGTCTTGGAGTTTCTGGTCCTGGAGAATGTCCTGCGGATCCTGTGGATCTGGGATATGGGCAGTGGGTTTCTCCGTACCCGCCGGGGGAGGTCTGCTCAGAGTGGATTCTGGTGCCCGATGTTCAGAAGGGGTGGACCGTGGTGGAACATGTGGATCACCTTGGTTCTGATGGTAGGCCCAAGGTGTCCAAAAAGCCCACTGATGAGGGCCCTGGTGATTATCCAAATCCCCGTATGATGCAGATTCTGCATGAGAGGAGATCGACGGATGGCGAGATGGCCACGGAGGGGCAGAGACCATTTGGTGAGTGTCTCTGCATCCATTCGGACTGTCTCTATGCAGTGCCGCAGAATGGTACCGAGAGTCATGACGGTGCCGGGAGTGGGACCGGGACCTGCAACCAGCATGGTGCCGGGAGGTCGACCGGTACCTGGAATCGCCGTGCCGAGATCGGCTGCAAGAGGCCCGATGCCGTGAGTGTCTAGATCTGGATCGGTGCCGGTAGGATCTGGACGGTGACTGGGATCTCGAGCAGTACCGCGAGTACGACCGGTACCTCAATGGAGAACGGTACCGGGACTGCGAGCGGCCGTGGGATCGGGATCGACGGCGGGACCAGGAGTGCCTGCGGGACCTGGACCGGGACCGGCGAAGCTCTGTGGTTCCGGGCGAAGAAGGTCTCACAAGGGCCGGCTTGCCAATAGACTGAGGGACCCGCACCGGCAGTGCCGTGGGTCGAGGCAGCTCAGGCTCCGTCATGGCGATCAAGTCTCGTGCTGCGGAGAATGTCTCCAGCGTGGATGGCACGGTAAGCTCAACCATGGCACGTGCCGGGGAGCTGGTAAGCACCGGACTCGACGGCCCTTGCGAGGCCGGAATCAACGGTGCGGAGGATGTCGGTGCCGCGGCAGATGATGGTGCCGGGCGATCCGACTTGGTTAAGCGCTCGGACTGCGGTGTGGATACAGTCGCTGCAGGAGGCTTATGCTTCTTGCTCCTAGGTGACAGCGAGCGGTGCCGGGTGGGAGCTTGGGAGGATGAAGGCTGATGTCGTGGAGTCTTCACCGATGGCGTGCGCTCCGGTGCCGAGGAGGTACTTGTTCCCGGTGCCGCTGCCAGTGCTGATGACTAGGGAGTCAAAGCCGCCTCCATCAGGAATTGCTTTAGGCGAATGTCCTGCTCTTTTTTAGTTCGGGGCTTGAACGCCTTACAGATGCGGCACTTGTCTGTAAGATGAGACTCACCCAAGCACCTAAGACAGGAGTCGTGCAGGTCTCCTGTGGGCATCGGCTTATGGCACACCGAGCACGGTTTGAAGCCCAGTGAGCCGGGCATGGGCCCCGGTACCGGGGAAAGGGACGGGACTAATCCCCAAATCCTCCAAACTATCTACAACAACTATTACAGAACTAATGACTAACACTAACTATACTTGTAAGAAATCGAACTATATACACAATTAGAAGAAAAACGAGCGAATCGCTAGGGAGGTGGAGGTCAGGCAACTGCACTCCACTGTTCCAACGACTGACACGGGTGGTAAGAAGGAACTGAGGAGTGGAGGGGCCGGCAGGGGTATATATCCGGCACCACAGCGGCGCCACTCCAGGGGGCACCCTGCCGGCCCACCGAGTGTTGCTAGGGTAAAAATCTCCGACGAACGTGCACGCGGTGCACGCACACCTAACTGGAATGGATATGAGCAAGCACTCGAAGAAGAACAACATCTTCCCTCCACTTGCTTGCAGGGAAGGCGCAACCCATTAGGCAACCTAGGCAGTCGCCTAGGGCACGAACATGATTAACCAACCACTCAGTTAAGTGCATAGATGTAAAGAAAACTCTGCTAAAATGCTTCAGAGTTGGGGACACCAGCCTGCTTCCTGCTCCTGGGCTCAGCTTCTCCCAACTCACACAGGGCATGTGGCCTTCTGCAAAGCAGCTGCCCTGACTGTTTGCCCTCATGAAGTCTGACCCAAGCAACAGGGAACCTATTGGAGCAGACCCAAAACTACCACACTCAATTCCAGAAGCTTCTGGATATGGAGTGCTTAATCTGCCTAGCAACAATGATTCACACACAACTCACTCCTGCCTCCCCACAATGGGTCTCTTAAACAGATAGCTCTCTATTAGGCACATGGGTTACAGTTAGGGTGAGCAGATGTGAAGGGGAAAATATCGGGACCGTCGTGGGGGGGGGCATTTTTTTTTACACTCACCCGTCTGGGAGTTGGGCGGCAATTTGGCGGAGAGGGAGATCATTGTGGTTCACAGATATACTATGGTAGGCAAAGCACAGAGGCAGAAACTAGAACATCAGTGGTGCAAATCCCATTCTGCATCTATCTCACAGCACCATAAACAACGTATAGAACTATATCACTACAGTACAGGAGACAAAGTGAGCCTTCTCTTCCTCTGCAATCATGGCCAGCAAAACTAGTTCACAGAGCAAAAAGTAGCTAATCAACCCAGACATTGAACCCCAGTGTTGACTGCTGTGAATTGCTGCTGTCATACTTTGCTGATAAGATCAATTGATTATGTACGGAACTAAGCAAGCAAAAAACTTCCCTTCTTGACCAGATTGTCTTAGCCACCCTCCCATCCTTGTGCGTGACCCCATCACACTTGCTGAAGCACAAGAAACCCTGAAAAGTGTTAGAACTACAACTTGTGAATTGGATCCATTCCCCTTCTTGGTGTTGAAAGACAGTGAAGAACAACTATGCACACTTCTAATGGAAACCTTTCAATGCAGCTCACCTACCAAACATCACGATGATTTGGGTAGGCTATTGTATATTTCAAGAACCTACCACTGGACCCTGAAGACTTCTATAACTACTGTCCCATTTCTACCTTCCTATTTCTGGGCAAAATAATTGAGAAAGTAGTAACCATGAAACTCCTACAACATGTGACATCAGTCAACATCCTGGATGCCTCACAACGAGGGGTATTCAGACCAGGGCGTAGTGCAGAGACAGCTCTTTTAGTATCAGAGGGGTAGCCGTGTTAGTCTGGATCTGTAAAAGCAGCAAAGAATCCTGTGGCACCTTATAGACTAACAGACGTTTTGGAGCATGAGCTTTCGTGGGTGAATACCCACTTCATCAGATGCATGCATGTATTCACTCACGAAAGCTCATGCTCCAAAACGTCTGTTAGTCTATAAGGTGCCACAGGATTCTTTGCTACTTTTACAGCTCTTTTAGTGCCATTTGATAATCTCTCTTATAGCCATGGACACAAGACCTTGCCAATACTGATGGACCTGTTTGAAGCTTTGACCTGCTAACCTGCCTGCATCCCATAGCAGTAGATGGCCCAGCACTACAAATGCTCTGAATAATTGCTGTCCAGCAGAATTCACAATGATTATGGGTAACCATTCCTCTTCTGTGAGAAAGCCGTCACCTGCAGGGTTCCACAAGGATCCAGGCTACTCCTGAGTCTCTTCAATATCTGCATGAGATCAGTGGAAGAGCTTGTGTGATGCCCCAGGCTCAGCTGCCAAAAGTGGGGCAATGATGCTCAACTCAAAAAATATCCTGAAATGACCAAAAATCAACAAAACCAAAACAATACCCCAATTTTTATCCACAAGGGGAAGAAGTGCCAGAGACTCTATGGTGTCCACAAAGGACTTCTCTATTGCTATCAATTTTACATAGAAAGGGTTCAGACACTATGAAGATCGGTGGCAGTAAAAAGATACTGAGATAGATAATTATTTAATATTTTTAAACAAGTCTTGGATTCATAAAAAGAATCCTCCAGTGGAGCTGAGAACAGCTCACATAACAGTGTGTCATTTTCTTTTGCTGGACTGTGATTTTTTTTGCATTCTATGGTACTAAACACTTGACCAGGGGTAGACTTTAGGAGACCATCTCATTTAGCTTAGGGGAACATTCTCAAAAGTGCCTAAATAACTTTGGAGCCTAAATCCCATTTTCAAAAGTGACAAACAATTTTCAAAACATTACCCTCAATCTACATACTTGCCAATGCAAGAAGACATCTGGGTTATTGAATAACAGGTCATTGTAAGCCTTGTACAAAATCTAGGACAACTGATTTCCAAGGCTGTCCTTGAAAGTCAGCAGTATACAAAGAGCCTTTACAAAATTCAATAGAACTTTTCAATTTGCCTCATGGTCTGAAGGGACAAAATGGAAAAATGATGATGGTTTTTCTTTGTTATTTCTTTCTTTCAGAAATTCTTCAAACTTAGTTTCTGTGAAATGAGGTCCTTCAACACGAACTAGTCCTCTGGTAATTTCTTCTTTATTCAAAATTATTAATCAGAAGGGTTAAAGTAGCAAAAATGTACATTTCAAGAAGAGGGGATAGCCCTTTTACAATACATCACTAAACAGGTATATTACTGCCATGCGTCGCTAGTGAATTAAAGGCAACAGAGCACGGGGTTGCTTTACGGAAATCACCAACCTGAATTTAGGCTTTTGTAAGCCATGGCTTCTGCAAATACTGCAGATAATGATATTCAGACAGGACTAACACAGGTGAGATAGTAGTTAGCATTACTACAGCATAGAGTGGCAGTTGTCCAAGGGTTATCATAATGAGACAGTTTATGAAGAAGGTGAGGGGGTGATCTGCAATTCTCTACCCTCTGGATGTTAACATTAGGGTTTGAGGCAGGTTGCTTGGCTCAAGGGAGTGACAGCAGTAGCCACTGTCTTTTGGGCCAAGGCTAAACAGTGACATACAGAGGGGGCTGCAGGAAGCACAGGTCTGGTGTAGGAGGGGGACACTGGAGTGAACTGTTGTGGTCAGCAGCTGTAGTGCACACAGCCTGCAGGAGAAAACCCAGCCATATGCTCCATCTCGCAGCACAGGTGGCTGAAAGGAGAAAGGACAGGTGGGCCTGTGTCTAGTTCTCTGGTCTAATGGCACAGGAGGTGACTATGCCCCATGAATAGGGTGTCTGAACAATTCAGCACCTTCACCAACCTCACAGAGGCCCTGGTGATTCTGCACTGCAGGCAAGCCCCAAGACCACCACACTCCTCTATGAACTGCAGCAGGACACATTTTTGCCCTCCCACCCCAACTTGGGATTGCCACAGCCCTGGGAAAACTGACTGTGTGGTCCTTTCTAATGGTCAGTCTCCCAGTCCTCCACTTCCAAGGCCGTGGTGAATTCCTGCTGGTCACGGAGAGAAAGGTGCTACAGTATATCATCCTCCCCCGAGGCAGGAAAAGGCAGTGCCAGGGGTTGTTGCCATTTTACACTATTCCTCGCTTTCCGTCAATGCTGGGTGTCATGGACAGGATTCCTATCCTCACAAGCACTCCAGTCCATTGCCACTGCAGGCAGTTTTACTCCAAGTATATGCTCTGCATCTGCAGTGCCAAGGTCCTGACACAGTGCCTCGCAGAACCAAACCATCAACAGCTTTCCAGGGCTGGCTGTCATAAACAGATAGTTAAGGGTTAATGTCTCTTTTACCTGTAAAGGGTTAACAAACAGGGAACCAAAAACACCTGACCAGAGGACCAATCAGGAAATAAGATACTTTCAAATCTCGGTGGAGGGAAGCCTTTGTTTGTGTTTTTTGGGTTTTGCTTTGTTCTCTCTGGGTCCTGAAAGGGACTAGACATGCAACCAGGTTTCTTGCCAATCTCCCTGCTACAGTCTCTTATATATTGAGAATAGTGAGTATTAAGTAGAAAGGCGGTTATAGTCTTTTGATTGTTTTCTCTATTTGCAAATGTGTAATTTGCTGGAAGTATTTTAAATTGTATTTTGCTGGGGAGAGGCTTCTCTCTAGTGTCTATAAGCTGAAAGACCCTGTAACTTTTACCATCTAAATTACAGAGATAACTTTTACTTTTTTTCTTTCTTTTTATTAAAAGTTTTGCTTTTTAAGACCTGTTTGATTTTTTCCCCTTGTTGAGGCTCAAGGGAATTGAGTCTGTACTTACCGGGAAAGTGGTGGGAGACCAGGAGAAAGAAGGGAGGGGGAAAGGGGGAATCCCTTTGTTTAGATTCACAGAGCTTGAATCTGTCTATCTCTCCAGGATAGCCCAGGGAGGGAAAGCCTGGGAGGGGGAGAGAAGGGGGCGGGAAACCTGATTTCTCTGTGTTGTGATTCAAGGAGTTGGAATCACTGTGATCTCCTAGTGTACCCAGGGCGGGAAAGATCTGGGAGGAAGAAAGGAGGAGGGGAAATGGTTTATTCCCCTTTGTTGTAAGACTCAAGGAATTTGGGTCTTGGGATCCCCAGGGAAGGTTTTTTGGGGGACCAGAGTGTACCAGGCACTGGAATTCCTGGTTGGTTGCAGTGTATCAGATCTAAGCAGGTAATTAAGCTTAGAGGAATTCATGCTGGTACCCCAACTTTTGGACCCTAAGGTTCAGATTGGGGAATTATACCATGACACTGGCACATTAGATCTCGTCTACTCTGAGCTTCCACCCATGCCATGGACAGAAAACAGCCACAGTAGCTGCACTTGGCCTACAAAGCAACAGAGAAGGAAAAATGGTCTCACCTCTCAGTCAACACAGGGCACTCCACCTCCCATCCTCAGATGAGGCTACAGTACCACTAGGGAGCATTGGGCCTGCCCAAGGTGAGATTCCAGTGTTTATGTCATAAATAGATAGTTAAGCGTTAATTCCTCTGTCATAAACAAATAGTTAAGGGTTAATAGAACAGGAGTACTTCATGTCTCTTTTGACTGTAAAGGGTTAACAAGTTCAGTGAGCCTGGCTGTCACCTGACCAGAGGACCAATCAGGGAACAGGATACCTTCAAATTTTGAAGGAGGGAAGTTTTTGTGTGTGCTGTTAGTGTTTGGTTGTTGTTCTCTCTGGGTTCTGAGAGCGACCAGACATGTAACCAGGTTTCTCTCCAATCTCTCTGATACAGGCTCTTATGTGCTCGGAATAGTAAGTACTAGGTAGATAAGGCAAGTTAGGCTTATGTTTGTTTTCTTTATTTGCAAATGTGTATTTGGCTGGAAGGAGTTCAAATTTGTATTTTGCTGAAAGGATTTTAATTTGTACTTGTATACTTAGGCTGGGAGGGTATTCCCAGTGTCTATAGCTGAAAGACCCTGTAATATATTCCATCTTAAATTTACAAAAATAATTTTTACTGTTTTTCCCTCTTTAATTAAAAGCTTTTCTTGTTTAAGAACCTGATTGTTTTTTTATTCTGGTGAGACCCCAGGGGACTGGGTCTGGAGCCACCAGGGACTTGGTGGGGAGAAAGGAGGGAAGAGGGAGAGAAAGGTTATTTTCTCTATGTGTTAGGATTACTTTCTTTCTCAGGGAGAGTCTGAGAGGGAGAGAGAGAAGGAGGGGGGAAGGTGGATTTTCCTCTCTGTTTCAAGATTCAAGGAGTTTGAATCACAGTGATCTTCCAGGGTAACCCAGGGAGGGGAAGCCTGGGAGAGGCGATGGTGAGGGAAAGGGTTTACTTTCCTTGTGTTAAGATCCAGAGGGTCTGGGTCTTGGGGGTCCCCGGGCAAGGTTTTGGGGGAGACCAGAGTGTACCAGGTACTGGAATTCCTGGTTGGTGGCAGCGCTACAAGTACTAAGCTGGTAATTAAGCTTAGAGAAATTCATGCTGGTACCCCATTTTTTGGACACTAAGGTTCAGAGTGGGGAATTATACCATGACAGCCTCTTTTACCTGTAAAGGGTTAAGAAGTTCACCTAGCCTAGCTGACACCTGACCAGAGGAACCAATGGGGGAACAAGATGTTTCAAAAGGAAGGAGGAAAGTTTTCCTTTGTTTAGTCAGTTTCAGTTTCAGCCGGAGTGAAAAAGATCAAGGAACCAGCCTCTTATCAGAGAAGTAAGTTTTAGAAAGGGATAAATAGGTTTATGTTTATTTCTTTGTAATCTGTCTTGTGCAATTAAGGGAATTATCAAATTTGGGTATTCTTGTGTGTATTAAGATTTTTGCCCAGGGGAACATCCTCTGTGTTTTGAATCTGTTGTCTGTGAGAGTAGCTGGTATGCTAATCTTTCCCAGAGGGTTTTCTTTTACCTTTCTTTTCTTTAATTAAAAGCCTTTTTCTTAATAACTGGTTGATTTTTTTCTTGTTTTTAGATCCAAGGGGGTTGGATCTGGACTCACCAGGAATTGGTGGGGGAAAGGAGGGGGGATGGTTAACTTCTCCTTGTTTTAAGATCCAAGGGGTTTGGATCTGTGTTCACCAGGAAATTGTTGAAGTCTCTCAAGGCTACCCAGGGAGGGGAAGGTTTTGGGGGGAAAGAGGGTGTTCCAGACACTGAGAAATCTGGATGGTGGCAGCAAGATCAGATCTAGGCTGGTAGTTAAGCTTAGAGCTTCTCATGCAGGTCCCCCACATCTGTACCCTAAAGTTCAGAGTGGGGAAGGAACCTTGACAGTTTGCACCACAGGTGGTAGGTTACTGTGTGCCCCTGTGGAGGTCAATCAATATTCCTGGTGAGCCGTATGTTGTACAACATTGCCATCTTCACTGGAGTACCACCAACCCGAGGGAGAAAACCCTACAAGGTCCCTGAGGAAGAGTCTGAGGATGAAGGAGTTAGGAAACTCAGGGGGACCCACAGGAACTGCCAAAAGATAGCCCTGCAGGACTGGAACAATGTACTTCAGCAGCAGGTCCCAGCCCAAGGCTCATCCAAGACAGGCTCATTGCCACTAACATTGCAGGGGAACATGACAGAGAGGATGGGGATGGCACAAACCATTCAGTAATAACACATGCGCAGCGGGACAAAACAATGTCCTACTCCAGATATTAATGGCATGCCTGGATCAAATAAAAAAATATGCAGGCTTTGTGCAGAGAAGGGAAAACAGGAAAAGGCGTGATGGGGGAAATGTGGTTTCCGCAAAACACACACTTGTAATTTCTGACCTTCCATTGTAACAGGGGAAGGAGACTTCGGTTTCCTCACTCAATGGCTCATGTGGAATTATGGGCCACTACAAGATAGGGTGGTGTCCTACACCTGTCCCAGGAGGGATGAAGGAAGGCATCTACAGGACTGGGAAGGACCACCGGTGGCCCAGAAAGTGGGACGTCTGTGGCCTCTAAAACTGGACCAAACAGAGGTTGGACATGGGTCGCTGGCATCTTTTCCAGGTCTATCACCTGCGGGTCCACAGGAACCACTGTCTCCTCTTGCCCCTCAGATTCCTATTAAGACTATTCTGGAGACCCTGGTTTGGGTGGATTGGTTGGCCACTCTGAAGATGCAGCAGCTGTGCAAAGAGTACAAAGAAGCATGTCTGAGGAGATCACACATCCATCCTGGGCAGACAGGTAATTAGGAAGAGAATAGCAACACTAAAGAGCTCATTTTTTTGGGCAAGAAAATGTAATCCGATGAGATTTTCTAGGCATGGATAATGACTGGTTTGTGCAGTTATGAAAAAAAGCAACTACGTGGTTAAACTAATAAATTATAGATGGAGCAAAGAGAAACCGTTTCTGTGCAGCTTTAAGTTTTAAAACACGTCCTCTGCATGTTTAGAAGATAACTTTATTGCTGAAATGTAGCTGCTGAATTTCTGTTTTCATGGTAGTCTTTGCTGTGCAGAAATGGGGCAGGTTATATTCTCTTCTATTCAGGTTCTTATACTGAACCCATCCTTCTGGCTCTCTGCAAAAGAACTTTAGATCTTGGCATATGTATATAAAACAGGAAAGTTCTGAATGAGGATTGTATGGGAAGTGAGAGCATTTCTAGAGTGGTTTGGGGGTGTGATTGGTTTTGTTTTTTTGCTGTGTGTGTGTTTTTAAGCTGCCACTTTTATTCCATGTGATTGGAGATATTAGACTTCATATTTCTCTCCGAAACAATGCAGTAGTTATGCCAGAGTGTTATTGTTCTGCTTATTTTTATTGTATCTGTCAGGACCATAATGGTTTTGGTTACTATGTAAACTACAAAATCTGCTCTTAGCTCCAAAAATGGAAGTGAATATTTCCATCACCGGAGATCGTCAGTGGCTAGATTTGACAATCAACTGTCTGGAGCTGACTGAGGAATAATGAAATCTATCCTGCCATAGAGGGGTGGACTGGATGTCCTACAATGTCTGAAGTGTTGCCAATTAGAGGGAGCTGAGGGAGGCAAATGCTTGAAAACATTGAGATTTCAGTTTTTGACCAGTTCTGCTTCTTTGTGGGAGATTCTGCATAAGCAGCCGCCGTTTCACTGACGTTTGCACAAGTTCCAACTACAAATGTATCTATCGTTCCTAATGCATTAAGCAATAACTTTAACAAGTGTGGCAAGGCACCTTCTCGGTCTCCCCAGCCTCCACTGCTTTTAGCTCTGGCGAGACAAGCTTGGGTAATATGGTCCCCCTTGGGACACTGGGGAAGTCTGTTCCTTCTCTCCACCAGTCCTTTTTAGCCTATTTTTCTACCTTGTGGGAGAGAATACTGCCTCTCTTCCTGGTGAGGCTCGCTGTCTTGCTGCTCCTAACCTCCTGGCAGCAGGTCTCCTTCTCCTTCTCTCTCTTCTCTCCTCCCCTCCTTCCTCCCAGGGGAAGGTTTAGAAAGGTCTGAGGCAGCCCTTAGTTGGAATCAGCTGATCCTAATTAACCTCAGGTAGCTTCCTCTCAGCTGATTCTAATTGATACTTTGGTAACCCCTTCTCAACTGAACCTGATTGACCTGTAGTTACCCCCCAGTTGATAGGGAGAAGGGCCTTTTAACCCTCTGAGACAGATTTCTACCCCTCCCTTGCAGCTGTCTATCCTGAGTTTATCACACAAGCTTTCTACCAACCATACAGCAAGAAAGAGACCAGATAACTGAGTGGGCTGTTGTTGTTCATTGATGCACATGCAAAATAGCCAGTGACATGTCAGCATCACTCACTATTGTTGCATCTATGATGTTAGGGGACCTGTGTATGGTATTAGATGGAACATTGCTTCAGTCTTGGCTAGAACCATACCAAGACCATCCATGAGCCACATGGCTAATCTGGTCAACAACTCTGTCCCAGGCAGACACCTGAACATGGATATTGAAAGAAAGATGTGCTTAGTGCTTTTTTGTAAGGACCTAGAGACTAGAACTCAGCTCTGTAGAGCCTAGGGCAACCAACATTCCCACATGAGTGAAAAAGAAGGGAAACAAACATTTATTCATGCTTTTTTTTTAAGTGGAAAGATGCAAATGCTCTTTTTCAGCAGCTTTCAGAAAGCACATACCACAAACACTCAACTGTCTAGTGGACTAAATTTAGTATGATTCTAGGAAAAGGAAAACAACAGATTGCTTCAAAAACTTCAACAACCAGATTGACAGAAGTTTAGGAGAGTAGGAGTCACATGAAAGTTCTTCTTTAAGCAACAAGGATATCAAGGGCTTGCTTTCCATAACACGATGAATCCGAAGGATCAGGAAACAAAGGAAACTTTGCTGAGTTCCTTGAAACTTTATCAGAGACAGATGCAAGCCTATGCTCAAAAATGTAGCATTGGCATGGTCATTCCTTATCTCATGAATATCAGAATGAGATTTTTTTTTAAAATCTGTTTTGGGCTTTTGGCAAATGGATAGAAAAATGACACCACCTTTTTACTGTTTTAGTTGATGACACTAAAGACATTTCTAAGGACCAGCTTGCTCTATTTGATACCTTAATGAATGGTCTGTTAAAGCAAGAGCTATTGGTACTTACCACATGCAAAAACTTGATGCTGATTCCTTGGCAAACTTCACCTATGACAAAGTATGCAGCATGAAACTCAATTGGCAGTTTTGTGTGGGATTCTATGATGGTGCAAGTGTCATGAGTAAGGGTGGGCTAATGAGAGTTCAAGCAAGAATTAAAAAAGGCACCTCATGCTGCATACAAAAAAAGGCACCTCACTGCCATGCCCACAAGCTAAACCTTGTTCTTCTTTGAGTAATTGTCCCTATGTGTATTCCACATGTGGGTGTGCATGCACACCATGAGTCTGAATCCAGAAGTTTTCTGCATGCAGTGTCCATTGACCCACACATGTGCAATATGTCTCCTCATGCTCCCAACTTAAGGTATAAGGGACATCACTGTGCAGATCGACATCACTCCAGTTCCCACTTTCTGCCGCATGGCCTCAGTCAGAACGTCTGTTCCTTCTTCGCTCTTATCCAGATAAGAGAGTTGCCTTTCTCTATTATACTGCCTCCCCCCGACACACACATTGATTCTTCAGCAAGAAACTGACTCCCTGTGCTGCAAGGGTGCGATAGAGGGTGTCATGCCACAATACCAGGGGAGAGGATTCTATTCACCATATTTCTCATCCTGAAGAAAGACAGCAGGCAGAGACCCATCCTGGACCTTGGTCATCTAAATACATTAATCAGGAAGCTGAAATTCCACATGATCACACTGGCATCAATAATCTCCTCCCTCCAGGAGAGAGCATGGTTTCCGCCTCTCAACATGAAAGACGCATACTTCCATATAGACATCCATCCATCTCACAGGAAATTCCTTAATTTCAAGATGGGACATCAGTTTTGCTTCCTTCCCTTTGACGTAGTGACAGTACTACAGGGCTTTATGAAGGTATTTGCATTTGTGGCAGCTCAGGTGAGACACCAGGGTCACACAGTTACTCCCTTATCTGGATGATTGGCTCCTAGTGGGACAACTGCGACAACAAGTTGTCACTGCGATCTAATCTCTTCAAAGACTCTTGGCCTCCCTGGGAATCTGCATGAACGAAGACTGATTCATTCTGTCACCTACCCAGACGATAAATTTTATAGAGGTGAGACTGGACTCGGTCATTGCACGGGCCTTCCTCCCGGCAGACTGCTTTGTCACTTGTGCTTTTTGGGTTGTTCTTTGTTCTCTCTTGGGATTAAGAGGAGCCGGATATGCAACCAGGTTTCTCCAATCTTTCTGAAACAGTCTCTCATGTTCTAACTAGTAAGTACTAGATAGAAGGCTAATTAGTCTTTATATTTGTTTTCTTGATTTGCAAATGTGTATTTTTGCTGGAAGGATATTTTACCTCTGTTTGCTGTAACTTATACTTAGGCTAGGAGGGAGGGAGTCCCTCTGGTCTATGTAAAGCTGAGACCCTGTAAACATTTTCCATCTTGATTTTACAGAGATAATTTTTACTTTTTCTTTCTTTAATTAAAAGCTTTTCTTTTTAAGAACCTGATTGATTTTTTTCCTTGTGTAAGACCCAAGGGGACTGGGCCTGAACTCACCAGGGATTGGTGGGGGAAAGGAGGAGGGGGGAAGGTGAATTCCTCTCTGTTTTAAGATTCAAGGAGTTTGAATCACAGTGATCTCTCAGGGTACCCCAGGGAGGGGACAGTCTGGGAGGGGGAAGGAGGGGGAATGGTTTATTCCTCTTTGTTTTAAGACCCAAGGAGTTTGGGTCTTGGGTTCCCCAGGGAAGGTTTTTGGGGGACAGAAAGTGTACCAAACACTGTATTTTGGTTGGCGGCAGCATTATCAGATCTAAGCTAGGAATTAAGCTTAGAGGGGTACATGCAGGTCCCCACTTTCTGGACGCTAAAGTTCAAAATGGGAATCAGACCTTGACATGGTGGCACAGCGGTGGAATTCTAGGACCAAAAAGCCAGTGATTCTTTTTCTCTCCTTTCTAACTGCTTGGATGCAGCCTGAAAGGATTGGGTGTCAAAACAAAAGCCAGTAGAATTTTTTTTTCTCTCCCAGCTAGCTGCTTGAAGCAGGCTGAGAGGAGTGAATTTTAAAACCACGGCCAGGGAATTTTTTTTTCTTCTCTCCTTTCTGGCTAAGGAAGGTATCCTGGAGGCATAGGTGTTAAGTTCTTTAACAAAGGTCTTTGTTAAAAAGGAGGTTCAAGCTGTGAGCAGCAGACAACGAGCAAAAGACATTTGCAAATGAATTGTTTTTTTTTCTTTCTAACTCTCCGGGCATAGACAGTTAGGAAGTTTCTGTAACCAAGCAACCCTGAGCTGCAGCATTCCAGGCAATAAGCTGCAGAGGACGCACCCAGCACAAGAAAGCAGGAACAATGAGTTCCAAGGAACGGGCAAGACTGGATGCAGAAGAACAAGCCAAAGAAGCGGACCACAGGAGAGACATGGAGAGAAAACAAAAAAAATAGAAATAAGAGAAAAAGAGATGGAAATAAAACAAAAAGAGATACAAATAAGAGAAAAAGAGATGAAGATAAGAGAAAAAGAAGAACAAGCGAAAAAGATGGCCCACAGAAGACTTCCCTCCACCAAGATTTGAAAGTATCTTGTCCCCCGATTGGTCCTCTGGTCAGGTGTCAGCCAGGTTCACTGAGCTTGTTAACCCTTTACAGGTAAAAAAGACATTAACCCTTAACTGTTTATGACACACGGTGAGCACTCTAATGGCCCCACATCTGCCACAAAACTGGCACAACAGTCCACCGATACCTCTTTTTCTTGGGGCACATGACAGCCTGTACCCAAGAAAGTGAGTCAGGACAGAGCCACCGTCATCCACTTATCACCCTACCAGCCCTGACCGTTCTGGTTCACAGACCTCCTGAATCTCTCCACGTGTCCACCAATCAGGCTCTGGTTATCCTCAGATCTTCTCACACAGGATCAGGGCAGGCTTGAATATCCCAACCTGAACACCCTTCACCTCACAGCCTCATGTTTGGTTGGGCATCTGACATAGACCATGCATATTCTGCACCAGTCCAGCAGATCCTCAACCACAGCAGAAAAGAATCCACCAAAACATGCTATCGAGCATACTCCAGACACTGTGACCATTCCGGTCATCCTAGATTATCTCCCTGCCCTGAAAACATTGGGCTTTGCTCTCAGCTCTGTCTGTCTGCTTCTGGTGGCACTTAGTGTCTTCCTTCCCCCAGTAGATGAACACTCCATCTTTACACCCTACCCCAGTAGGATTCATGAAAATCCTGCTTACAACCTTCCTACTGGTCACCAAACCTACATCTCAGTCATACCTTAACCTCATCCTCTTGGCCCACATGAGATCACCTTTCAAACCTATTGCAACCTGTACCATGACCTACCTTTTCATGAGAGTGGCATTTCTGCTTTCCATCACTTTGGCAAGAAGGGTCAGCAAACTAGCAGCCATGATGGGTGATCTTCCCCACAAAGAAAAACTTTCCTTGAGAGTACACCTCAAATTTCTCCCCAAGGTTGTTTCAGAATTCCACCTCAACCAGTCCATCCACTTACCTGTGTTCTGCCCAGTGCCGCATGCCTCCCCCACAGACAAGAGACTACATTCCCTCAATGTCAGGCAGGCCCCAGTGTTCTACCTACAAGAACTAAAACCTTTCAAAAGTCTCCAAGACTCTTCGTAGCCATGATGGAGAAATCAAGGAGCCAAGCCATACCCTGACAGTGGATATCAGACTGCATACTGAATGCTACAAAATATCAAATCTTGCCCATCCTGGGGGTGTTACAGATCACTCTACATGGGCACCAGCCACTTCTTCAGTTTTGTTAGCTGATGTTCTGTGGCAAGATGTCTGCAAAACCTCAATATGGCGTTCTGTACTCATGTTTACTACTCAGCATGGGATGAGCTGTATTACAAACAGCACTATCATCAGCTTACTCATACCCACTGCCACACTGATCACTCCTTGCAAGTCACCCATGTGTGGAATACACATAGGGATGACTGCTCGACAAAGAGGAGGTTCCTTACTGTAACTGAAGGTTATTCAAAATGTGTGGTCCCTATCTGTAGTCCACTACCCACATCCTTCCCCTCTTCTTTGTACTTGACCACACTGTAGTAAGAAGAAGAACTTGTGTGGCATCAACACACACTGTCCCTTATGCCGTCGGTTGGGAGCATGAGGAGACATACCACATATGTGCTGACCAGCAAACACTGCTTGGAGAAAACTTCCACACTCAGGCACATGGCACGCATGCATACCCACATGCGGAATACAAATAGGGACCACACATCTTGAAGAGCCTCCAGTTACAATTAGTAACCACCTCTTTTAGTTGACACTACCTCAGGTATGTCCACAGAATTCAGAATTTTAGTATTCTTTACCACTGTACAAGCTTTGTATAACTTCATGGCCAAAAGCAATGCCAGGCATTAGTTATTTGTTCAAACTCACAAATGGCTCCAGCAGAAAGCTATTCAGCTAGAGCAAATTACAATGGCCAGCTGGCTTTATTGGTACTAAGCAGCAAATAAAATAAAACTGCTATGAAGTCATTTTTATTGTACTAGAAGCAGTCATTACAGATAATTTGGAAATTTTGGCCAAGGCAAATGGATTGAAAGCTAAGCCATAGTCTACTTTATTCTTCCTGTAGATGCTTATCTTCGAAAAAATACCTGGCATGACTAATGCATTATCAGAGCAACTTCAAGAAAGTGGACTTCTTTTTGCTAAATGCTACACATGTGCTCAAAGGAACGTGAAAAGAACTAGAACAAGCAAGATCTGATATTGAGTGGAAAAATATAATGGAAAATTTGTTGTTGCTAAGTTTGCTGTTGGTATTCGTAATGAATTGGATTTTGGGACATCTGAATCATCTAAACGCCATGCAAGAATTCAGAAGGTTTCAAAGTTTCTTGTTGACTATCTGTTGAACAGGACTTCTGGAAAAAGAAATATCAATCTGATGAGTCTCAATTATAGATTTTGAAGGACATATTTATCTATTCTCAGGGCTAGCACTTCCATTTAGGCAACCTAGGCGGTCGCCTAGGGCACCAAGATTTAGGAGGGTGGCATTTTGCGGCTCTCGGCAGCAATTCCGGGGCAATTCGGCAGCAGGGGGTCCTTCCGCGCTCCGGGTCTTCGGTGGCAATTCTGCAGCGGGTCCTTCACTTGCTCCGGGACCCGCCGCTGAAGTGCCCCAAAGACCGGGAGCGCGGAAGGACCCCCCCGCCGCAGAATTGCCGCCGCTGACCAGGAGCGCAGAAGTACCCCCACCTAGGGTGCCAAAACCCTGGCGCCAGTCCTGGCTATTCTTGACCATTTCATATCTGAGTTTGACATGCTTTTAATGGACAATTAACAGTTGTTGGAATTGGATTTTTTAAAAATTGGAAGATTTTTCACAATTTTACAATTCACACATCAATGAAGTACTTTTGAGATTGCAAGTCTCTGCAGCAAAATAGTTTGTGGCACCAACTGAAAAGGAGAAAAAGAGTAGGTATATTTTTTATCTCTACAGCAAACTATACTGCCAGTTGCATATTTAGAAGTGTTGAAACTGCTGCAGATTGTCTTCACATTGCCAGTTACTACAGCTTTAAAATGAGTATTTTTTTCTCTATACTGAAAGGAGTCAAAACTTACATCTGATCAACGTGTGGGGATGAGAGGCTGAGCCATTTGATGCTTATGGATGTATGATAGTCAATGGTAAAATCATCCAATCTTCAGGACTCAGTGGATGATTTTGTTGTACTGTGTGATCATCGCTATCCTCCATTTGATTGAACTATGTATTATATGTAAGCTAGCTATTTTCAATTATAATGTAGAAATAAATCAAAAATTGTCCATTAAGTTGTTTTTTATTGTCTCTGAAAATTTTGCCCACCCAGAAATATACAGGTTGGTGCAACTGCTCCCCAGGGCTTTTGTACCCAGATGATTCTATGAAAACATTTGTGCATAATGAAGTTTCTCTTGGTTTAACAATTTTTAGATAACATTGATCAGAACAACGTAGGGAGCAGGTTTTAAAATGCTACAGAGAGCGCTCTGAAGCAATTCTGCACTGCATGATTTCTGTAAATTTATACTGGCATAAAAGTATTGAAATTTTTTAACAACCTTAAGGTTTTTTAGAACCTTTAAGATCCAGTAGCCAATATAACTCCCCCCGCCCCCAAGGACAAACCATATGCACAGGGACTGCCATACTCATAGGCACCACTGTCAGGGAACCTGGGACATTCAGCGCTTAAGAGCTCAAGATTTTTTTACTCATTAAGCTATGTGTAAGCAGATGCCTTAGTTAAGAAAGGTGACATCTACATCCTGGAGTTAACATGGGAGGATTTATTTCCCTCCCTCCATATCTGATGAAAGCATATGAAGTTGTTCAAACATTGGACGTGTATCCTGAGTTTAATCTTCTAAATCACTAAAATCACATGGCCCTGGGATCTTTTCGTGATATAAGTAAATCTAGAAATAAAAGGGAATTGTAAAACTTTGACCCTATTTCTCATCTTGCGGTAGCAGCACAATATTCCTAAGATGAAACAAAAAGGCACCTGCAGTTGCTTGCTTTAAAAGGGTATAGACTCTTATGCAAAATATTGTAGACCGTACAACCACACAGAAGAAGGCGGCACTAATGATTTCAATACAATGTGGCTCCTTTGTAAAAGAACTTGAATAAAACAGATTTTTCATGATACTGATACAGTTCCTTCCTGGAGTCTCACTTTCTGGGCTCCCCTTCTCTTACATGTGTGTGTGTGTGTGTGTGTGAGAGAGAAAGATTGGGATTGATTACATTTCTGATATAATTATGCTGTAATGCCTCTCCTACTTTCTGTGATTCACTGTTTTTAATTCTCTCATTTCCAAAACGAATAAAATTTTTATGTCTTCAAAACAGAAAACCAGTAAAATTTAAACATTAGCACCAATGAAATGCACCATGGAAATCAATTCATTCTCTCCAAAAACTGCTTCCACAAAGCCAGTGATGCTACCCAATTATCAGTTCATATCATCCCCCAGCCCTGCATTAAATAACTATGAAATAGTTAAAACAGGAACCCCAGTAAGGTTTCTTCTATAGATTTCCCAGTAAGGCTAAAAGATAAGACCGAACTCCTTAGAGCACAGGCGGTCTTGATATTTCCCATATGCAATGCCAAGCAGACTGGCAGTGCTCAAACAATATGGTGCATCTGAAACAGAACCCACTGAACTGGAGCTCAAAGCTCCAAACTCAAGTTTTTAGTGGCCAGGGGATTTGCAAAGATGTTAACAAACAGTCTAATCACCACAATAGCAACAGAGCTGGTTGCCATGGCAGTAAATGCTCACAGGTACTTGCATGCCTGAACAACCTTTGCAGCAAACAAAGGATGTGTATTAAAAGAGGAGAAATATGTTTGGATGAATGGAGTTATGGAAAATACACTGTGGTGAAGTGAGGTCAGCTGATATAAATAAAACACCTTGGACAATGAAGTGCATCTTCATGGCTTCTGTGCTCTCTATGTCGCTGCCTTGTATATTACATGGAAATAGCATTGATCAGCACAGATCGCAGCCCACATTAGGACAATTGTCCAAGTATGGGCATACAAAGTGGAAAGGACAGAAAATAATTTTAAAAAGGGTTAACAACAACCGAAAGTGTTGCAGGAAGAATGAACACAATCAAAATGCAGAGGTTCTGAAAAGCAGGATGCACTCTCCAACCTGATCCCCTGCATATTTTAATTGTATCACTCATTGTTATCTGCTCGAATGCTAGATAACTCAAGCACTCTTCATTTTCCAAATATTTTAGAAATGGTAGGGGCTAGATTATGGTCCCCTTGCTCAGGTTCCCTTACTCTGGGAATACTCCCGATGATTTCAATCTGATCCTAAGAAATTAGTCCTCACAAAAATTTAAAATACACTGTTCATAAGAACAGGACAGATGTAAGCAGGTGGTATGAAATTAGATTTGAAACTGAATGCTACCATCCATGACAACCATAAAATCCTATACAGCCTTCCTAAATCGCAACATACAAAATAAATACAATCTTAGGCCTGGATACACAAAGGGACTCAAACACTACAAAGCCTAAGTAAATGCCTTGGAAAAACAATGGAATCCTCAGGCCTGAAGTATAGGAAAAGAGCCTCTGTGCCCTGGGACAGACATAGACTGAGCCCTCCTTCCCATTGCAGAAAAGGACTACATCTCTCCATGATGGCCAGACAGAGGAGGGTTAAGTGGGGACTAATAGGTCTACGTGGAGGAATGTGCAGCCAGAAATCCTGGGGCTCCACAGAAAGCAGTCCTTTGAATCAATATTTCTGGGTATTTCCAACTACCTCGCCTTTTCCCCTCTGGGACACAGCCCAATCCAAGGCCTAGGAAGGGAGTTAGTCGCTGTTTGCTATGTAATAATGCAATAAGATGGGGCCTTACATCAGAGTCAGGTCCCTAGCTTACTGGGAGTGCCACAACTACAGAGGCACCTGTGTCCGAGTGTGATCCACAGGCCCAAAGAGGGGTCTGGAATTAGGCACCCACTCAGTAGCGCTGACTTGAGCAGAGATTGCTTGCTAGATTGGCATCAGTTTCCATGATGAGAGTGTTAAATGGCAATGC
The DNA here is from genome assembly GCF_025201925.1 of Gopherus flavomarginatus. Classification (NCBI taxonomy): domain Eukaryota; kingdom Metazoa; phylum Chordata; order Testudines; family Testudinidae; genus Gopherus; species Gopherus flavomarginatus. The sequence continues at coordinate 11,605,371 of NC_066618.1, read as the reverse complement.
CTAACTCTACCTTATTACATTTTCACTGGACTGTTCTACTTCATCTCAGCCCAGCTAATTTAAATCAGTGCTGCAAACTACTGGCCAAAACAACTTCCATCATGCACTGAAATACTGGCCTCACTAGAAAGAGTTTTGGAAATGAAGATTTTTTTTGCCAAGTGACTGATACAAACCAGAAGAATGAATAAGTCTGGTTTGTAAGCACTCTCTGGTATGTTTTATTTCCAATATTACAAGTGAGTTCTCTCTTTACACATGGTATTATATTACAAGTGCTGCTGAATGGCTTGTTGCCAACTTGTCCAGTTATTCAAGTGCTGTTTAGACAAATGGCCTAATCCTGCATTTCTTGGACATCCAAAACTCCCCATCAATTTATGTAGGATCTGGGGGTATGAAAGGCATGAAGGATAGAGCTCAAAAGCTTCTTAATTCAAACAGTATATATGCAATTGATCTCATTCACTTACATGCTCGTTCAGCATGATCCATTTTGCATTTATAATCATGGAGGGAGTACAGCTGACAGACTCAGTCTGAAGTAAAAAGTCTTTAACATAACACCTAAACCATTAATTATTGGGTTGCTTCAAACTGGGGCTTCATCCATCTGTCGTGTCCTTTACTGCAATTGTTTCTTTTAATTAAGACTTCAGATTAATGAAGGGTTCAGCTTTCTCAAACAGAAGCAGTAAGATAATTTGGAAAGTATGATAGAGTATGTGACATTGCACTCTATACAATTTTATGAAAGTATGTTGATGAGTGTGAATATAATGTAACTAAAATATGCTTCATGCAAAAGGTCTCTTGTAGGGTATCATTACAAAGCTTATAATCTACTGAGTGTAATCATCCTATTTGTATAAATGTATCACTCTTCTATCTGAAACTAAAATATGAACTATAACTCTGAGGGCCTATTGTAATTATGCAAAATGTGGGCCATTAACGGTGGTTTAGAATCTTGATGGCTCCCATCAGCCAGGACAATTGACTGTAGATGGCTCTGTTTTACTTGTAAGTCTTCATGTATACATGTGTGATGGCAATTGGGTAATGAAGTCTTATAGTGACATCTGATCATATCACCTGAACTGGAATCCATCTTTAACCTGGTGCTTTTCCACTGAGAAGGAGGGGTGGGAACCCAGATTGGGACAAAGATATATAAGTGGGTTGAAGAGAACAAAGAGGGCTGCAGTCATGAGAAATCCCTTAGCTACCACCTGAGCTGGAACAAGGGCTGTACCAGGGGAAAGGATTGTGCCCAGACTAGGAAGGCATCCAGTCTGTGAAAGAAACTTATTGAAACATCACTGAGGGCGAGATTTTATCTGTATTCAGTTTTATTACTGTATTAGGCTTAGACTTGTGTTTTATTTTATTTTACTTGGTAATTCACAGAATATGTATTAATACCTGGGGGTGGGGACAGCTATGCATATCTCTTCATCAGTGTTATAGAGGGTGAACACTTTCTGAGTTTACCCTGTATAAGCTTTATACTGGGTAAACCGGATTTATTTGAGGTTTAAATCCCATTGGGAGTTGGGCCTCTGAGTGTTAAAGACAGGAACACTTCTTAAGCTGGTTTCAATTAAGCCTACAGCTGTTAGGGGACATGGTTCAGACCTGGGTCTGGGTTTCCAGCAGGCTAGCGGGTCTGGCTCAAACCAGGCAGGGCACAAAGTCCCAAGTTGCCAGGGCAGGAAAGCAGGGGCAGGAGTAGTCTTGGCACATCCACTGGCAGTTCCCAAGGGGGTTTCTGTGATCCAACCCGTCACAGAGTTTACTAATGAAAGCTAACTTGAAGTACCATTCCATCACTGAGTTTTGCAATTAAAGCAAGTTTCATGGATGTAGGCAGACACGCAATTTTTAATTGCAATGTGGCAATTAACAGGTGCTTTGTTCTTCATCAGGCTATTGATTAACAACCCGCTGCATATCTTGAAGTGTGCCTGCTCTGATAGGATCAATGTGTGTATGCAATGGCATGTGTACCGGGGGAGTTTATGAAGATATTGCATGATGTGTCAAGGCAGGGTATATAGTTCAGATGCTTAGTTGTAACCTTGGTGAAAATAAGGCCCAGATTCACAAAGGGACTTAGATGTTCAAGTCCCAGATTTAGGCCCTGCCCTGTGACACACACAAAAATCCCCACAGTCAGCTGCTGCCTTAGCATAACTAGTGAGTTTAGGTACCTCAGTTTCTGCCACTGGGCATGCATACAAGGCAAGGGGCAATCACCACCCAGAAGACAGGTGCCATAATGGATCAGACCAAATGTCCATTTACCCCAGTATCCTGTCTTCTGACAGTGGCCAATGCCAGGTGCCCCAGAGGGAATGAACAGAACAGGTAATCACCAAGTGATCCATGCTCTGTCATCCATACCCAGCTTCTGGCCTAATTCATGTCTAAGCACCAGAGTGATCTGCAATCCTAGCATTCCCCCATGTATCCCATCCGCACAGCCCAATCTGGTAGGTGTGTTTAGAGCAGGGGTCAGCAACCTTTCAGAAGTGCTGTGTCGAGTCTTCATTTATTCACTCTGAGTTAAGGTGTCGTGTGCCAGTAATACATTTTAATGTTTTTAGAAGGTCTCTTTCTATAAGTCTATAATATATAACTAAACTATTGTTGTATGTAAAGTAAATAATGTTTTTTAAATGTTTAAGAAGCTTCATTTAAAATTAAATTAAAATGCAGAGCCCCCCGGACTGGTGGCCAGGACTTGGGCAGCGTGAGTGTCACTGAAAATCAGCTCGCGTGCCACCTTCGGCACGCGTGCTGTAGGTTGCCTACCCCTGGCTTAGAGCATACCCAACACCTGCCATCCACCACCCCCCTGCAGCCCAGGAAGGGGGCAGGGTGCAAGGGGGCTGCACAGCTCATGCCTAAAAGGAACATAGGGGTCTGTCACAGGGTCCGCTCACCACAAGGGGCACCTCCTCCTTGCCGCTCTGGAGATTAGCTCCTTCCAGGCTCAGGGCCCTCTTCTGCTGCTCGGTACATGCCCTACTTCCACTCTTTCCCTCAGTCTCTGCAACTCCGGGTGCTCCCTCTTCGGGACTTGGCCCTCTGGCTTGGTCACCTGTTTTCCCCTTCCAGGGTATCAAAGTCTCCTCAGTAGCAATCTCAGGCAGTATTCCCGTTCACTGCCCCACAGTGCCACTCCCTCAGTGGCTGGCAGGGAAACCCAGGCCCAGCTCAGGCACCCGCTACTCAGCAGCTAAGGTCTGTTCCCTCCTGGCCATTACTGCCTTCTCCCTACCTTCTGGCTCTCCAGCCCCGCGTGGGGTTTGCCAGCCACACAACTCTCTCATCCCAGGGAGTAACTATAGGCTACTTGCCTCTGTAGCCCCAGACACACCTCCCTTGTCCCATGGAGTGACTGTACTCTACTTCTCTCTGCTATCAGCTTCCTGCTTTTATAAACTCAGCCCAGCTCCTTCCCCCTCAGCTAGGCTTCCTCATTATTCAGTCAGGGGATTACTTAGCCATCTGATTCCCCTCAACTGTGGCCTGTCTGATTAATTGGCTCCCTTCTTAGCCTACATTAACCCTTTCAGAGCAAGTGTGGGGTGAACACCCCATCACAGGGCCACAGGAAAGTGTAGGTGAGTGTGAACAAGAAAGACCATAGGTGATGGAACTAGGGGTGCTGCCGTACCCCCTGATTTGAATTAGTTTCCATCATACACAGTGTTTATAATTTGATTCAATGGCTCTCAGCACCCCACTATACACTTTGTTCCAGCATCCCTGAAGGAGACAGACCTTTTCGGGGTGACAGACTAGGTACAGGTACATATAGGTGGTACGGTAGTTGGTCAGGGACAAGGAATGGGTTAGTGGAGCAGTAGGCTAGCTAGTGGGGGTCCTAGAAGGGCCCAAATCAGAGGTCAGGAAACAGGTGGGGTAGCCACATAGGGTGGGGAAGAGGAACTACTGGTAGGCAGAGCAGGGAGGGCATCCTGGGGAGAAACAAAGGGGTAGGGATTGCCAGAGGCAGAGAACTATAACCATGCCCATAAGGAGACTCTGTTGGTGACAGAGCCTTTGGCATCCTAAAGATGTGGCAAAGGTGTCCCCATCCATCCGGTAGAACACTCAGTATAAACTGAGGAAGGTGTGTAAAATATTCTTTGCTTGTTGCATTCCACGTAATCTCTGAGCGGCTACACACAGAAGAAAGGGAGGAAGGGGAGGAGTGAGAAGAAAAGGCAGCGGTGGAGAATGCTGAGGATGACTGACACAGGTGTCCCCCACTAGCATATGGTCCCATGCAATAGTCTGTTGTCGCCAGAGGATAGCACATCAGGGATTGACTTTGGCAAGTACTGTTCCAGAGTACTGGTTTTCAAACTGTAGGGCATGCCACCTTGAGGTTGCATTAGGCAAGGTATTTCCAGTAAAGATAAGAAGGTGTTAGTACTGTTATGCAAGGCACTGGTGAGACCTCATCTGGAACACTGTGTGTAGTTCTGGTCTCCCATGTTTAAGAAGGATGAATTCAAATTGGAACAGGTACAGAGAAGAGCTACTAGGATGATCTGAGGAATGGAAAATCTGTCTTATGAAAGGAGACTCAAAGAGCTTGGCTTGTTTAGCCTAACCAAAAGAAGGTTGAGGGGAGATATGATTGCTCTTTATAAATATATCAGAGGGATAAATATCAGGGAGTGAGAGGAATTATTTAAGCTTAGTACCAATGTGGACACAAGAACAAATGGGTATAAACTGGACACTAGGAAGTTTAGACTTGAAATTAGATGAAGGTTTCTAACCATTAGAGGAGTGAAGTTCTGGAACAGCCTTCCAAGGGAAGTAGTGGGGGCAAAAGACATATCTGGCTTCAAGACTAAGATTGATAAGTTGATGGAAGGGATGGTATGATGGGATAGCCTAATTTTGGCAATTAATTGATCTTTGATTATTAGCAGGTAAATATGCCCAATCGTCTGTGATGGCATGTCAGATGGGCTGGGATCTGAGTTATTACAGAGAATTCTTCCCTGGATGTCTGGCTGGTGAGTCTTGCCAACATGCTCAGGGTTTAACTGATCGCTGTATTTGGGGTCGGGAAGGAATTTTTCTCCAGGGCAGATTGGCAGAGGCTCTGGAGGTTTTTCACCTTCCTCTGCAGCATGGGGCACGGGTCACTTGCTGGAGGATTCTCTGCACCTGGAGGTCTTTAACTACAATTTGAGGACTTCAATAACTCACACATAGGTTAGGGGTTTGTTACAGGAGTGGGTGGGCCAGATTCTGTGGCCTGCATTGTGCAGGAGGTCAGACTAGATGATCATAATGGTCCCTTTTGACCTTAAAGTCTATGAGTCTATGAGGGGCATAATGTGGTTATCAGGTAAGGTGCATGGGACTGACTGGTGACGCTTTTTTCTTGTTTCTTCAAAATATCAGAAATGAAATGAGAATCTCCTTTCAGAAAGATCCCGTTGTAGCCATTCCATGTGGGTTTTTCCCCTCAAATCCAAAGAATACCAGTGCACCGTAACAAAGTTTCACTGACCAATGTGTCCATGCTACAATAGTGCCCGCACACTGTATAAGAAATGTTGGTGTGACATTTCCTTCCAATGTCCTTTCCATTTGGTAGAGACCAGATGCTTTGGTGTTTGAGAATTGTGAATGAATGGTGCATTTTTTGAAGAGTAAAGTGGAGGACGCTGATCATGGGGAAGGAGCAAGCAGAGAAAAGCAAAAGAACAACAGGAAATATGATCCTTCCTACTTGGACTTGAGACTCACATTTACTGGTTCTGACAGAAATCAGGTTCTAACTGGCGAAACCTGGTTCTAACAGTGAAATCTCCAGTGAGCTTAAACACAAAAAAGAAGTTTACAAGATGTGGAAAGTTGGATAGATTGACTAGGGAGAAGTATCAAAATATTGCTCGAGCATGCAGGGGTGTAATCAGGAAGGCCAAAGCACAGCTGGAGTTGTAGCTAGCAAAGGATGTGAAGGGTAACAAGAAGGGTTTCTACAGGTATGTTAGCAACAACGAAAAGGTCAGGGAAAGTGTGGAACTCTTACTGAATGAGGGAGGCAACCTAGTGACAGATGATGTGAAAATGCTGAAGTACTCAATGCTTTTTTTGCCTCGATCTTCACAGACAAGATCAGCTCCCAGACTGCTGTCCTGGGCAACACAGTATGGGGAGGAGGTAAGCAGCCCTCAGTGGTGAAAGAACAGGTTAAGGACTATTTAGAAAAGCTAGACATGCACAAGTCCATGAGTCCAGATCTAATGCATCTGAGGGTGCTGAGGGAGTTGGCTGATGTGACTGCAGAGCCATTGGCCATTATCTTTGAAAACCTGTGGCAATCGGGGGAGGTCCTGGAAGACTGGAAAAAGGCAAATGTTGTGCCCATCTTTAAAAAAGGGAAGAAGGAGAATCCAGGGAACTACAGACCGGTCAGCCTCACCTCAGTCCCTGGAAAAATTATGGAGCAGGTCCTCAGTGAAACCATTTTGAAGCACTTGAAGGAGAGGAAAATGATCAGGAACAGTCAACATGGATTCTCCAAGGGCAAGTCATGCCTGACCTACCTGATTGCCTTCTAGGATGAGATAACTGGCTCTGTGGATCTGAGGAAAGTAGTGGACATGATATATCTTGACTTTAGCAAAGCTTTTGATACAGTCTCCCACAGCATTCTTGCCAGCAAGTTAAAGAAGTATGGATTGGATGAATGTACTATAAGGTGGATAGAAAGCTGGCTAGATTGTCGGGCTCAGTGGGTAGTGATCAACGGCTCAATGTCTTGCTGGAAGCCGGTATCAAGCGGAGTGCCCCAGGGGTCTGTCCTGGGGCTGATTTTGTTCAACATCTTCATTAATGATCTGGACAAAAAATAATTGACTACCCCCATAGATACTAGCTTATCAAACTTCACAATGTATCTTGTTACATTTATATGTCACCTGATCCTATTGGGTACTGCAAGCCTCAAAAAGAACCACGCTAGAAAGTATCTTTGCAAAGGATACTTTTGTTTCTCTTGTTTGTATTAGTCAACTATTACAGCATTAAATTTCTATTTTTATGTTAACTGACAATTTTAATAGATTAATAAAGTTCCCACTGGATTCCTGTAGAAGATCTTGAAATTCAAATAAAAAATATTATTGCAAATTTCATACGCTTAACATGCACAACAAGATTACACAATTAAAGAGCAATATGTTTTTTTTTCTAAAATGAGTTCTCATGGGAAAAGTACCAGACAGGACCAAATTCACACCTGGTGTAAGCCTGTGCAACTCCAAAAATTCAGTGGCACTGTGCATTGCTTTTAATTTGTCGAAATATAGAACTATGTAATTCATATCCATCTCAAGTAAATATAATTAACTTCATACTGTTATCTGCTACTAATTATGTAAGTAGGACCCAGAATCCATATATTGGGAAATAAATTCTGCTAAATTAAATGCACCATTACTGTTGTCAGCCATCTTTGACATCAACACAGTGGAAAAGAAAGCTGGTGAAGGCTATTTGTGTTTAGATACATGAGTCATGTTTAACAGAGGAGAGTGAATGGTAAATTGCTAATTGGGGAAAGTTTGCAGATGAAAAGGCGACAGGTGGAACAAGGGATTAGTTGACTAGCCATGCATCACTTGGCACCTGGGTTTATGTATTTTTAAGCTCAGGTGTAAGAATACAGATGCGTTGCTTCAAACAGTTGGTGATCAGCTAGTATCACAGGTTGTATTGGAAGAAGAGACAAATAAGATGCTTATCCAAGTCCTTAATTCCACTAAGGGTACTTCATCTCTCCCCTCTGAACACAAGCCTAACTCTATAACATACTCATGGCCCCTTAGGTAAGGATCCTTCATTTTCTCGCTACCCTTTGACACAAGACTTCAGTTCCCTTCCTCTGCTCCATAGCTCCCACAACTGTGGTCTATGTTAAAATGAACTAGGTACCTTTTCCAGTGCACCAGCAGGGTCTACACGGTGCAGTTACACCACCCCCCTCTATCGTGCTTGGCAATGACACCATGTCAACTACAGCTACTTCCACCACTGGTGGCATGTAGGATTTGTGAGGCTACTACGTGGTGCAGTGAAAAGCCTACTGTGTCCACATGTGTAGTTACACGAGTCAGTGAAAGGCTCTTGCAGGGGTGAGACAAGTGGGAAAAAGCTTCAACAGCTCCTTCCTGCCAGAGCCTTCCCCTGTGGAGGGGACAGGCTCCTGCATTGGGAAGCTGGTGGAGCCTTTCCCCCCTGTTGCCGTCGTTCCACGCAGCAGGGAAAGGGTCCTCAGTGGGGAGTTGCTCAAACCTTTCCTCACTGCTTCCCCCCATCCACAGCCTTTCCCCACTCAGCAGTCTATTCCTGCAGGGAAATACTAAATGCTAAACACAGTGGTATAGACAGGAATGGAAAGCTTGGGCAAGTAGAGAACATGAAGGCTAGGTAATCACATACATACCCACACCTTTCAGGCAGGTCTTTACTTGCCTAAGCCGAGCCTCCATGGATACACTGCTATTTATAATTGTGCTAGGGGGCTATGAATGAATGTATTCTACACACCGCTGAAAGAAGTGTTCATGGTAGCTGTACCATACATTTCAAAGAAAATTGCTAATAAGGCTAAGTTCTTTTTGTTGTCCCACTTGTAGTTAATGTATTAGTCCCAGTCATTTGTGTGTTTTAAGTAAATCCAGACATACAATAATTTCCACCTCCCCCCCAAAAATCATTAAGTATGGAATCACCTTTGTCAAGAATAATAGTTCGGACATTATTTATTAAATCTGTTTTGAGATCCGAGTTAGGCATGCTAAATTTGGCATGACTAGTAAACCTGGTAACAGTTTCTGCTGGACTTACAAATAATTCTAGATTTCAAAGCAGCTTTTATTGAGAGATGCAGCAGTATTTCCAAAAGCAATATGAAATTACTAAGAGTATGTCTACATTGGCCACGCTATGACATGGGCAGTGTAGTCACGCTTTATAGCCGGGGGAGAGCTCACGCGGTGATAAGAAAAGTCCACCCTGAATGAGTGGTGGTAGCTTTATCACCAGGAGTGTGGCTCCTGGCGATAAAACACTGTCTATACTGGTGCTTTTCAGCACTAAAACTTTGTCGCTCAAGGATGTGTTTTTTCACCCCTCTGAATGACTAAAGTTTTAGCGCTGAAAGTGGCATTCTAGACACAGTCTAAATTCAGCAGTAGGAGCTGCTTCCAA